>NC_136063.1:18620344-19220344 GCF_964261635.1 Lissotriton helveticus | reverse complement strand
CCTGACTCCCCTTGTGGAGTGTTGGGAAATCGAGTCCAGGGAAAGAGATACTATCCTCTCTCATTCTAAGGAATGAAGCTGATTAGAACCTAGAGAAACCTATGGCAGTTCTTGGCAGAACTAAAACGTATGCTAATGCAGCACCTACTTCTTCCCTCGTACTAGACCTAGGCTAGGTACACTGGGTTAGGCATTTTTTAGAAGCACCAGTTGAATATTTTAGCCTGTATTATTTATGTATGTATTTTTATACATGTCATAGCAACAGACAATGCTATTACAGTATTATGTTATATTACTGTTTACGCTGTACGCATTATACTTTGCATTCTGTTGTAGCAGTTCATATCTCTTGCATGAAAAATAAGACTGTTCAATTAACCCCTTTTAATGAAACGTCCATCTATCTATTTCTCTGCAACTCCGTAGAAACAAAGTATGCATGATTGACTGAGTGAAAAAGTTATCTATTGTTTCCACGACTCTGAAGATATTTTTCTGACTCTAAGGGAAACAAGTTGTCATGTTTATGAGGTAGTCAGAGACTAATCCCTTCTTGTTTATTTGAGAATGTTTCTAGTGACCTCTAAGTTAACTGGCACACACAATTAAGTTTAATATACTCGATGGAGACATACTGACCTCAGTCCTATGTCAACTCTATAATGTATGTTATTCCAATGCACAGAGCCTATTAGGGATATAGGAACTACAATACAAGACCTAATGTGAAGATATCTCCGTGGAAGGCTGGGCAAGGAGTTTCCTGCTGTCCCTGGGGCAGGTACTCTCCTGACATGCTATTTCTTCTTGGCTGTCAAGTCTTGGCTTGGATAGCCCAAGGTCGTTGCACTTCCTATAAACTGACTAAGTCCTCAGTATTACCCAGACTCTGCCCCACGGGATCATGGGTGGGTTTCAGCCCAGGTAAACATTTTACTGTGCTAGTACTCTGGGAGAAAACCCTATGATTGATGACTTGGAAATAAGAAAAGTCTTGCGGATACTATGCAGCATTTGTGGGTATCTGTGTAAGCCCTGCGCACCCTGGCAAAATCCTCCAGTACATCTGCAGTCCAGAACAGGGAAGAGGGACAAAAAAATCAATAACTCCTCTACAAGAATGAACAAGCATTTGCAATGTAACAGGACTCGCATTTACATCAGACCTATTGCATTGCAAATGGGAGTGCGGGCGGGTGAGAAGGCACAAACTACGGGAGGGGTGGGGGGGGTCAATAAGGTACAGAGTGCGGGAGGGTAGGAAGGCACAGGACAAAAATTGTGCTCAGAGTCTAAAAAGAAACATACTGTGCAACACTCGAAGTAAAGGGGCCAGTAGCCATTGAAGGATACCAATGAGGACATGGCCATCTTGAGAACGGACTAACAAGCCTAAAACCAACTGAAAGGCAGCATTTAGGAAAAAATCTCAATTAAAACGATGGGCGGAAAATGGGTAGAGCTTCCACAGAGCTTCTACCCCATACTGTAAACTGCATGCTTCGCAAAGCGAGCAGCGCATGCCCACTGCCGCTATAGGCTCAACCTAAAAACCACAGACCCATAGTGAATGCAAAAGCGTAACATAAAGTTTATTCCCCTATTCAACGTAAATTAGAAAGCATGTATATATGTTTTTTTTATGCAATGGGATTTACAAAAACAAACAAAAGTGAGCAAAAGAAGGATGGATTAAACCCAGATCTATGTGACTGGGGGTGAATATTTGCATTGTTAAGCATTCCATTCACCATTTGTTCCTTTTGGATTTGCTGCAGCATAAAGCAGATTATAGAGCACATTAAAATTGATGATACAAACTCATACCTCTACGTTCTTCTGTTTTGGCATTATCAACAGAATGTGGTAGATATTATCCATGATCTTATATTTATTTTTTTATTTTATTTTTATTTTAAAAGTTTTATATAGCACTGGCTAGACCCAGAGGTATCAGATCGCTTTACATGAGCATCAGATCATAGTTACAGGATGCATTGTTACAAAGGTTACACAGCTCTTAGAGCATGGCAACATAGTTACTTGTAAGGTCGAGATAAACAATAAGCACAAATACGTAAGGGGAAAAGAAGGCAAGGTGAGAGATTCAGGGGAGGGCGTTGGAGTAGGGGAAGTAGACAGATAATGAAGGCGGGAAAGAGGAGGGGAAAGGTGACGGGGACACAAACCGGTGGACGAGTCAAGGCAACGTCCAAAGTCCTGTAAGCTGTGATCCCAGGGGAAGTGGTATCCCTTCCCTATCTCTATTGCGAGAGGCTCCCTTTGCGCAGTGGACTCTCTCAGAGGGGTCTCTGAGACTCCAAGGCCTACATTCTGGATCCTTCCCAAAAAAGGGGTGCCATACCATACCTCAATAGTGAATGGCTCCCTTGGCGCAGTGGACTCACTCAGCGGGTTCGCTGAGACTCCAGAATATAAATATTGGATCTTTCCCCGACAAGGGGAGAAGGAGTGCTTAGTCAAAGGGCACAAAGGACAGGGGGTAGGCAGAGTAGCAGGCAAGGGGAGAGATTCAGGGGAGAGAGGATAGGAGCTAGGGAAGAGACAATAAGGAGAGACGAAAAGAAGTCTGCCTAAAGACCGACTGGGTAGGTGACGACCAAGGAGGGAATCCACGGCCCATCTCCCCTATAGCTAAACCAAGTAGCTCCATCGGGCATCAGACAAAATATTTTAGTCTCAAAACATTGAGAGAGGAGGGAGGGATAGAGATAAATAGAGGGAGGATGTGGTAGGAGACGACAGGAGAGACGAAAGGAAGTGCAACAATGTGGTTCAACAATATACCAGAAGAAGATCCACAAGTAAACATTAAATCAAACAATCAGCAATACATTTAGGGGAGGAGAGAAAGGAGAGTGAAAGTAGTGGGGCGTAGGGGAGGAGGAAAAATGAGGATAAGGGAAGAGACAACCGTAGAGACGAAAGGAAGTCTGTCTAAAGACCGACTGGGTAGGTGACGACCAAGGAGGGAATCCATGGCCCATCTCCCCTATAGCTAAACCAGGTAGCTCCATCGGGCATCAGACTAAATAGTTCGGTGTCAATTGGCGAGGGAAGAGGTTCACAGAAAACCAGGGTGGGGACAAAGGGCAAGGGCATGTGATGGCAGTGGACAGAAGCTGGAAAGAGTAGGTCCGAAGTCAAGCTGGGTAAGTGATAGTCAAAGGAGGGAGCCCAAAGTCAATCTCCCCCATAGCTCGGCGAGTCAGCAGGCCCAGGTTCGTTCTTGCTCTTCTTTAGTTGGGTCCGCATTTCCCCTTCAGCCATTTTGGTGTCTCATGTGTGTGAGTGAGGGTAGGGTACCTGGATTACTTTCCCCCAGAGTGATTTCGAGTGCGGATGTGCTCTATTGTCTTTGTTGACTAGCGTTGGGGTTGGCCCTGCACCTCTCCGGCTGTCTTGGTGGGTTTCTCCTATGGCTTTTTGGCAGCTTGGTGGTTCTCTGTGGTCTTGTGGTGGTGTTGCGTCACTTTGTCGGTGTGCTGGGTATCCTGGTTGAGAGGCTTAAGTTATAAAATGGGGTGGGTCAGTTAGCTTCTCCTTTCCCATTTATTGTTATTCAGGTCTTCTATAGGCGCCCCCCTTTGCTCAGTAAGGGGGACCATGATCGTTCTTGTGCGGGAGGATACAGTGGTTTCCCTTGGAGGTGGTTCCTCTTGGAGGTCCCCTGCCTGCACACCCGATTTTTCCTCTCTCACTGACCCGTTTAGCAGCGGCGGTGTGCGGGCCCTTTCAGTCCTTGTGTTTTCTGTCCCGTGATAGCTCCCGTTGTAGGACCCCCCTCCACTCAAACGCTTTTCAGGTGCAAGCAAACCATGACTGCTTAGGGCCTGGCCACATTAGAAACGTACAACAACGCAATAAGTAATAGAATTCAACACTACGCGCTGGTCGGGACAGTTCACTGAGAGTCCTTGCCCACAGTAAAGCTGCACCGACTTCTGTTCCGCCCGCCAAACGCCATACTGCCGCAGGAGTAAGGGCTTCAAACTCCATCCAACTCACATCCCGCCCATCCGCCCTTCTCACATGCTGGCTCAGCCACGGTGGGTGGCAGAAAAAAGATGATCAAACAACAGGCCATGAATGGAGGGAGCTTACATCTTCTTTTTAGCGCCTTTCTTGCCTCCTTTGGTCAGGTGTTCACCTCTAAGGCCAAGAAATAGAAGCAAGCCAGCAATGACCGCGAGCACATTTTAAGGTCTCACTGATAGAAGATGGTTAGATAGTTGGGAGTCTCCCGAGAGTGGTCACTGATAGTCTTTAATGTGGAGAAGAAGAAGGATGAACTCAAGGTCAGGCCCCATTGGCTGATTATCAATTTCTTGATCCAAAACGTCCAGCTGTATCTCAGATGGGAGGGTAAACCTATTCTCTCTGGTTCAGACACATATATGTTCATAATCAAAAAGCCCTTGTTGGTAGAACGGAACTGATAAAACTGAAGGGGTCAGAATTACAAAAGTCAGCTAGTTTCCGAGCATGTAGCAGCGTGTTATACTCCCTGTGTATCACATGTCAACACAGGGACTTGATATGTATCTGCATTTACATGTATTGGCAGTATATACTTCATATACTCATAATTTGGGTCATGGTATTTAAAATTGAGATGTGACACTAGATTTTCATTTTCCTTCATGGTTACACATGAAGTCAGATTTAGTGGCTCATCGTGAGTAGAACCTTCTCTGACCACAAGCCAATATCTTTAGGTGTTTGCAGGGCCTGGGTTGGTATCACTCATTGCATCACGGAGAGGAAACCCTCTGAGGTGTCCGGGCATCGAAGATGGTTCAATATGGAGGCTGGTGGTCATTAACAAAATGGCAGCCTACACAGTACCAAGCACACTGACTACTTCATTCTTAGTGTTCCTCTTCACAAGACCAGACTCTGCATGCCTGGTACTAGTAGAACTTTTCAAATGTTTCCACTGCCTATTGCTACGCTGGGGTGGGACTGCATCAGAGATCAATGGTCTCACAGCAGGTGAGCACTGTAAATCATAAGTGCAGGCTTGTGTACAAGCCAGGAAGAATACTTGTTAGAAATCTTGAGAAGCGCATCCTTTCACAATATACTGATTCCCAGCTTCACCTCTAGAAAAACACAAAGACAATAATCAGTCATCTGAAATGCTGTTACATAAATGTTTTCTCCATTTAGGAAATAATTCATGTCTATCCTGGTCTGAAGTTCTCAAGATCTCAAATTAGCTGCTAACACAGACTGCTAATTGTGAGAAAGAGCCTGAAGCTCATTCCAGGGCATGGGATTTCAGGCTGAATTCTGACTGCCACAAAAGGTCTTTATGGTGGGAATTGAGACTCAGTTGTAGTAATAATTTCAGCTTTCCAATAAATATCAATCAACCACATATTTTTATGGAGATTTTTTATTGCTTTTTGGAATACTTGTTCAACTTTTTTCTTTTACATAATGCTGAACACTTTACATGTTTATTCAACTAATTACCAATGCTCAGAAATGCTCAGTTGTTTTTTCTGCAAATGATGTAATGATCTCTACCACTTTCATAACAGAAAATAAAACTTTTTAATTTTGTATCTGTTGCACTCGAAAATTGAGGCATGATACTTAAAATACCACTTCACCTTGGTATCAGTGTTGCAGAGTGAGAATAAATATGATACATCTGCATTTCTGCGGGGGGTACAGCAGCAACAGCTCATTTCTGTGGTTCCCAGAAAAACAACATGACGTTTGGAGGAGACTGACTGCACTTTGCCACCCTAGAGGTGCGGTGCAGCCTGCCTTCCATTTATTAAATCAACTGGGAAAACCCGTCCTCACAAATAACTGAGACACACACACACATGTCCACAGTGTTTGCATTGGTTCATTTCTTGGTACAGTTGGTGGTTGTCTGTGATGTCTGTCTTCAGTGGCAAATAACAGAACCTGCCATGGGGAGTATGTAGCGTGCTGTTCTCGCATAGAGCACAGGACACACACAAGAGTGGACCGCTAATGTTAGGCAAGCTGTGTTATCCCCATTCTGATCATCTGCAAATTACTGTGTACGGCATCTTAATATTATAGAGAGTTTTGCTCTTGTGTGGTGCAATCCCTTGGGATGACCTGTATGATGGATATGTAGTCAGAGCAGAAAGGTAAGAATTGCAGGGATTGAGGGAATTATATTGTTTGGCTCATTGCGCCCCCATTTTACCACTCTACCACTATCCATTTGCGCAGCATGGCTGGTGCTGGCTGTGGTCTGGAAGCAGACGGACGCAGATGGGTTTGCCTTTGACGCGCCTTCAGTCCTTCCGCATTGCTCTGGTGATTTTATAGCAGCCAGGAGGGAGAACAGGTCTGCTGACTATCCCAAAATGGTGTCAGAAAATGTCACTACAAGAGTGAGTAAAAATGGCCCTCAAACGGGGCGTCTCCATGCCAAGGAGCACCGAACTTGGGTCCACCTCGGTCGAGGTGTGCTAGATGAGTGAGAGAGTCCAACTCCACAGGAAGACAGAGCTACGAGGACAGAGGTAGGCTGAAAAAGAGAATAAAACACACTTTAAAACACCTCTTAAAACCACATATTAAAAAGCATGGCACCCTGCAACACGCAGCAGTGCACAGCCATCAGCATTAAAACAATACAGGACAGATTAAAAAGCAAAGCCACTGGCCAGACACAGGCCACAGCAGTGGCTTTCAACTCTGAAGTCTGCTGTCATAATAATTTAAAGAGACCCCCACTCCGACCCAAGGATAATATAACGGGGGAGACAGAGCAGCACCCAATAGCTGTTGTTCCACTGGTGCTGCTTGGATGTGACCTCCTAGTCCGTAGTGCCCTGCTGTGAATGCTATGCACTTGGATGTCACATCCATAGTCCTCAGAGAGCTCAAATTCAGTGCATCACATTGCATTAACAATCCACCATCAACAACCCGCCTCCTTTCTCCTCTTACTCATTTGCTTAATGCTTGTCTTTGACCAAGTACTGCGCTCAACTTTGTTTTGTTAATTTCATGCCATATATAATACATGCATACATCTACCTTTTTGACCTCAATCAAACATTTCACTTTCTCTCTCTACTTAGGCCCAGACACCGTTGGAGTAATCTCAACCTTGCCTATCACCTACAAATTACCCGATGCCCTTAGTGGGGTCTCTTTATCAACCAATCAGGAATGTCTAGTAGAGATATTCATCTACATCATCTTAACATTCCAGTCTTTTGACCCTTCAACACTTTCAAGCACAAAGACACATTCAAGAGACCTCTGATCTTGATGTCTTCCACATGATCTCCCTAACTCAGTAGTGAGGTTTCTGTTTGCACTGTCAACTCTACATGGGCGAGGCTGCCGCTGGACACATTGTGGTTTACTCTGGATTCCAACAGGTTCCTCTGGCGATGGGCCCACTGAGACTTGAGGTCCCACAGAAAAGCTCATATGACACCTAGCCAGATCAGCAAACAGAACATAGACAAAAACTGACCAAGAAGCCTCTGAGCCTTTCTCACTGAGACCTAGGACAAATATTAGAATCATATTCAGAATTTCTGGATTTGTTGGTGTGGACGAAAGTCCTAAAAACTCAGTGTGTCCAAGTTAAGGGCAGCCTCTAAGAAGGAGTCAGGTTTGAACAATTGATTCAGAACCCCATAGATGTTAAGAGTTTCACCATCATCTGAGTGTGGTCTGTGAATGATTGGTAAGCACCCTTCCAGATCCAAGACAGAACAAATCAGAGCCGAAGGGAGCATCTTGAATTTGTCTTTGTGCAGGAATGTACCTGACTGGGTGGCTGTGTGCCACTAAGGGCATACGAAAGAGGTTTTGTGGAAATTGCTGAGAGGCTGAAGACTTGGCAAGATGCTTTCTCTGCTGACCAGGTCAATATCTGCCAGATCAATGGCATCAACATTGTATATACTGATGATTTCTATGTGCCAGGCCCCTGCCTTATCCTCAAGGGTTACAGGGATTCTGCTCAGACACAGAACTGTGCATAGAGACTTAGGACCTCAGTGAATTAGGGTGTACCAAAACTCACCTTAGTACCCAAAATCCCCAGCAGACTAGCAATCAGTGTCACATTAGCCCTTCGTCCTATAGCAAAGAAACCAATGATAAGACAACCTAGAAAATGCGACTTAGGACCATCTCAGGAATGATGGGAAGTGAGAACACTCTTTTGTTATACGTTCATACCAGTCCGCAACAGGAGTAAAATAGAGACACAGTAAGGTTAAAAATGTTATTTTAACGACATGATCTCAAACGCAGTATTTTAATCAACATAAGCATACATATGATTAAGAATAATACGGTCAGCATTGGTTACAATTTCATAAAATAGAAAAGGAGGAATCATATTACAATTGCAAACATGTGATAAAAGCACCTATTTGAAGCACCCTCCCTATCTAGGAGATATGTATTATAAAACTATAGAAGGTCTCTTTACCTGTCCGCTCAGCAAGTGTAAATTACATCAGGATCGGTTAGTTTCTCTGCATGCCTGGAATCTCCCAAGTGTGTTCAATCCTGGCAAGTGTGCTATGATAAAGGTGCCAGAATCCTACTCGACTAGCAGCTGCCAAATTGTTGTGTCTAGGATGCGTTACACGGACACGCCGATAAACAGGCTCGCACGTTGTGATAACCTTGGCGGCTCAGCACTCACTGTACAGACTGGGGGCACGATGTGAGTCTAGAGATGTCAAAAAAACAAATCTTTTCTCATGTATAGACCTTCGTGAAAGCTAACTCTGCAAAAACAGCTCAGCAGTGTTGTGTGCATAAAAGCAGCAAAAGGGAAAATGGCTTTAATCTCCTATTAAGCCATGCATTAAGAGGCCCATAAACCACACTACACAAGCAGAACACATTTCTGTGGGATTGCTGGAATTGGGCAAAACGTCCTTCAGAGCATACTATTGCTCAACTATCCTTCAATAGTCCTCTTTCTTGTCAAACATGCACACATGATCAAATTCCATGACCATCAAGGATGCAATGATGTTCCCAGAGGAGCCTATAGATCTCATACATGCATGTGCTGAAGCACTACACTAGTTCCCATGGTCCTGCATACATTTTCTGTGAATCCAGGCCCAAACAAATAACAACTTACCATCCTAAGTAGTCTGGGCCAGTGATGTCAGCTGTTTATCTGCGACTGCTGGCAGAATCTCAACCACTCTATTCTGTAGCACATGGGTATAATGGCCAAGGGGCTATTTGGCATTAGCTGATCATAGTGCAGGAAGACTAGCCAAAGAGAATATGCTTTGGTCAAAGATGCCCACTCTTTTTGACTTCCTACTGGGGTCAGTGGTCAGAAATGTTCCTGTGTTCACTTACCTGGTGGATGCTTGTACCACTGAGCTTTCAGGCGTTGGATGCTGAGTAACAAGTAGGTGGGGTACCCAGGCTCATGAGCCATTTAGTAGCACAGAAACATAAAAATCAAGATTATCCCAATCAACCAGAATGGCTGAATATATTTGGGGTCCAGTGACAGGTGATATTATCTCTGACAATCAGTGAAATCCAAACACGGATATCAATAGGCCTGCAGAAACCAAATAGCCATGCATAACGTTGAAATCAAAACAGCATGGAAAATAGATAACATCAGGCAACCCACTGAAACACAGGGCCTGACATAGACTTTTGTAGAGAGTGTGCTGCACCAAACCCTTGATCCCCCTGTTTCATCTAGAGACCGGAAGACCTTATGTTATCGGTAACTAGAGCCCCCCTTTTGTGCCGTTGATGGAAAACTTCCTCAAAAGGACTGAGAGAAAAGAGGGAGTTGATGCATGGTGCAAAGTGTAATGTCCTTTTTCTGTTTGTCACTGCAAGGAAATCCTAGCAGTGAGGGTCTGAAAAAACAATGCCCTCAACCCAATGTAAATAACCTTTTCCTGGCAGTGTAAGCAAACAATAAAACGCATTACATTGTCCAACCGAAATAAGCAATCTCCTCCACCACCTTGAGGGATGGTGTATCATCCATCATCCATATTTGCTGGATATTTTATTGGTACCCCTGTTCACTATCATATTGTACTGTTATATGTCACACAATCTTCATCAAGATGCACAACTGTGAACTTAGCAACCAAGCAACAAACTTCCCCCTCACTGTGGAACCTCTGTGTGCCAGTGTGTTTGTTGCAGAGTATAGTTGCAAAGCAAAGATGTATCATCCTTGTCACTCTGGTCCCTATTTTTAACAACATCTTTTCATGGCTGATGATCTTCTTGCAGAGAACTTGTGATGTAAATTCCACCCTAGTCCTTTCCGGCTGTGGAGTTTCCGTAGCTGGAACAATAGTAAAAAGGTGCCAGATGTGTTTATGCAGTTCAACCCATTTATCATGTGTACTTGTTATGATGACCAATCTAATATTTACACTTTTTGATGGATTTATATTGAGAGGTAAAAATAAGAAACTTGATGGTGGCCAACTCAGGCATACTAACACCTTCATTCATGGGTTTGAAACAATGTTTTATACATTATAGATCCATCTATCCACCTCCAAAACCCAAAACAATAGAAGAGCAGCTAATATAACTATGATTCCTTTTCGTTTTCTTTCTGAATCATCACTATAAGCAGTGCGTGTCACACGTGGGTAGGATTCTGCAACATAAGGTGCCCCTTTTTCAACCAGGATGTTGATCTTTTTTGCTGTTTTAAACACATCAGAAATGGGAACCAGTAAAGATTGGCAAGTGTGTGTGGGGGACTCGGGGAGAGTTATCAGAAAGGTCTTCATATGGAGGACATATTTTGTAAGTGTGGCAACAAGAAACCAGTGAGCACAAGATTGTCCTGTCATCACATGAAAATATCTATTGCGAAGATAAGTTTGATGCAGTGCATGAAACTAAGTGACACCACACAGTCTGGAGCTGTTCACCTGCCTTTTCTGTTGTAATTTGGCAGCGATCGAGGTTAGCATCTAGCTGAAGCCTTCTTGTATTCGGCAGCCATTTGGTCTGCCATGTGCTCACCATGTACTCTGTCCTATCTTGCTGTTGTTTACTCTTGCACTCTGCTTAGAGACAGACTATATTTAGGCTCTGCCACTCTGCACATGCGCAGAAGAGACTGTGACTGTCCATGCACCTGTCCTTAGTGTGTAACTGTCGGGATGTGTTTACTAGAATTAGCAATTGCTGGCTCCCCCCATTTGTTGACTGCATTTCTGTATGACCTTTTATGTATGTAACCCTTCTCTTCTGTACTCGTACCACCTTCTTTTGAGCCCCTGTGTGGGTATAAAAGGACCATGCTCCTTCTGTTCAGTGTTCTACTTCATACACTACCGAAGGGTGTTGTGTGAATGTAGTTCCACCTCATGAGGTAAGGCAGGAATAGCTGGGACCTCCAGGTAATGTTTCATATAAAGACGCTGGTTAGATGGTTGGATATCACCTGAGAGTGGTCACTGATGGCCTTCAACGTGGGAAATGAAGAAGGAATCTCACAAGGTCAGGCCCAATGGCTGATTATAAAGTCATTGATCTAACACTTCCAGATGTATCTCAGACAGGAGGGTAAAACATTTCCCTCTGGTTCAGGCACAAATGGGTTCATATTTATACAGCCCTTGATGGTGGAACGGAAGTGATAAAACTGAAGGGGTCAGAAGCACAAAGGTCAGCAAGTTTTCAAGAATGCAACAATGTGTTCTATTCCCTGTGTATCACATGTCAACAGAGGGACTTGATATGTGATCAGAATGTATATTTATTGACAGGAGATACATTGACTATACAATCATAATTCATGTCATGGTGTTTAAAATAGAGAGGTGACACTAGATTTTCATTTCTTTTATCAACGTTTTGATTTCTGCAAAAAACTCTGTGTGGTTGATTGCATGAAGGAATACGATTCCAGGATGTCTAATCTTCGTCCTCCTGATGCAAATCAACTTCTTGTTTCCTATGTCAAACCCTTTAAACCCATCTCATCTTGCTCTATCTCAAGGTGGGTTAAATTGGCTATGAACTTTGCAGGTATTGACCTGTCTAAATTCCAAGCTCATTCTCTGGGAAGCGCAATGGCCAGCAAGTCATACTGGTCTGGTGGTAAGTTGGATGCTATCCCTAAGGCTGCTGATTGGTCTAATGCCTCTACCTTTGCCCTTCTTTATTGTAAACCAATTGAACATGTTTCTGACGTTGTTATTCAAGGCTACCAACATGCATAATGTAGCCTCCTGTCTAGTAATGAAATTGCGATTCTCCTATTAACATGACAAGAGAATCTGGATTTCATTAAAGACAAGGAGGCTAACATTATCCCTCCCATCCCTCCCTGGAGGGAAAATTAGGATTAATTTGGTTTACAATGTTTTATGCCTTTTATAATCTTTTGTTTTCCATATCTTACTGTACTTCTTTTGAAGTATAATTTATTTATTTATTTATTTAATTTGTATAGCGCGTTATAACCACCGGGGTCTCTAAGCGCTGTTTGTCCAGGATTACGTAGTGGGTAAGGCCTTTACTTGATGTTACCACAGCGCTTACAGGCTACCCCATGCTTGCCTAAACAGAGTAGTTTTTAATTTTTTTCTGAAGGATAGCAAATTACATTCGTCCTTAGCTCTGGAACCAATTTATTCCACAGGGCAGGGAGCGTGTTAGAAAAGGCACGTCCTCCCATCGTGGCAAGTTTGAAGCGGGATTGGGACAGGAGGGTCGCATCCGACGAGCGCAAAGTCCTGCTTGGAGTATAAGAGGACAAGCGAGATTTCAGGTAACTTGGTGCGTTACCATACAGCGCCTTGTGTACGATGCACAGACCTTTAAAAACAACCCTCTGGCGAATCGGGAGCCAGTGTAGTTCCTGCATCAGTGGGGAAGAGTGGGCGGTTCTAGGTTTTTTATAGATCAGACGAGCTGCATCGTTCATAACCCCCTGTTTTCCAACCTTCTCCCGGTTTGTAATGTTCTATATCTTTTTGTACCTCCTTTGTAGGATACTGTGTTCCTTTCTTGATTTGCTATAATTTACTTTCAGACAATTCAAATTGATGGATCTCCATGGATTTTTCAACGTTCGCTAATCCTTCGTTCAAGATTACAGATTAATTCTTCGTTTACAGCTTGATCTGATGTTCAGATGCATTTAAAAGAGGCTGATCTTCTCTGGCACATACCTTTTATTGATACTATGACTTGTTCTAGTCTTTGTGATGTAAGAGGCTGTTTGTGAGCTGCATTAAAGGATTAATGCATAATGTTAGCCTCCGTGTCTTTAATGAAATCCAGATTCTCTGGTCATGTTAACAGGAGAATCGCATATTTCATTTTCCTTGATGGTTTCACATGAAGTCTGCATTAGTAGCTCATCGGAAGGCTCAATATGGAGGCTGGTGGTCATTAACAACATGGCGGCCTACACAGTACTACTCACACTGACTACTTCTATTCTGTGTCCCAAGGAGGCTAACATGGGATTATCTACTTCACTCAGAGGTGTCAACCGGTGAGCACTGTAAATTATAAGTGTAGGCTTGTTTCCCGGCCAGGTAGAATAATTCACATAAATCTTGAGAAGCACATCCATTCACAATATACTGTTTCATAGCTTCACCTGTAGAAATACACAGATAATAGTTAGTCATTGGACATTTGGTTGCCTAAATATTTTTTCCATTTAGGAAAGAATTAATGCCCATCCCAATTCGGAAGTTCCAAATATTTCACATTGCTCGCTAATACCAGATTTGCTAATTGTTCGAAGCAACCTGGGCCAAATACCATGCTTTGGGATTTCAGGCTGAATTCTGTCTGTCCCAAAAGGTCCATGCATGTCCTTATGGTCGGAATAAAGAGATCCGCTTGGAACGACAACACTATCAGACTCACTTGTAGTAATAATTTCAGCTTTACATTGTCAACAATAAATGTCAATCAACCACATTTTTTTACAGAGATTATCTGAGGAATCCTTTTATTTTGTACTGCTTTTTGGAATACTTGTTCAACTTTTGTCTTTAGAATGAATGTTTAACATTTTACATGTTTATTCATCTGATTACCAATACTCAGAAAAGCTCAGTTGTTTATCTGCATTTGTGGTAATGATCAGCACCATTTTTATGACAGAAAATACAACTTTTTATTTTAATTTGTTTATCTATTTGTACTAACTCTTCTGGTGCACTTGGCTTTTCTTGCATAATACCTAATATACGACTACACCTCGGCGATGAGCCCATCAGTGTTAGTTCACAAAAAATATCAAGTCTTGTGGTTCATCCCACTACAATCTTCTGGGCTGCCAGTGTTGCAAAGTGAGAATAAATATGATCCATCTCTATTTCTGAAAGAGGTACAGCAGCAAAAAATCACTCCTGTGGTTCCTGCGGCTCCAACATGAAGTTTGGAGGAGACTGACTGGGCTTTCCCACCCTAGAAGAGTTGCACAGCCTGCCTAGCATTTATGGAATCACCTGGGAGAACCTGTATTCACAAATAGCTCAGACACACACACATGTTCACTATGTAGGTATTGGCATCGTTGCTGGCTGTCTGCTGTGTCGGTTTCAAGTGGTGAATTACAGAGCCTGCCATGGTGAGTATGTAGCTTGCTGTGCTTGCATGACACATACAAGAGTGACCCACTGCTGTTAGAAAAGCTGGATTATCACCCTCCTGATCACCTGCTTTTTACTGCATTCCATAGCATTTCATTATTTATGGGGAACTGTTGTTGTGTGGTATACTCCCCTTGGAATGTACTGTATGATAGATATGTAGTCACAGCTGAAAGGTAAGGATTGCAAGGACTGATGGAATTATATTGTTCGGCATCTACTTCTGTATCATCTCATCTCTTCCCAGTTAGGGCAACACAAATAATATGAAAAGCAATCCTCTGGATTTATATTGATTAGGTGGAACAGAGTCGAGCCATTGACCTAGAAGGCCCACATCTGTAAGGCTCTGGATGACTCAGGTAACAGCAGGGCCGACCCTGCTGACTCCCCTGCAGGGAACATGCCACGTGCACATCTGCAATACTCTGAGCCACATCACATCCTCCAACAATCTCCTCAGCCACTGTGGCCATGAGGACTCGAAGCACTGCATCTCTCTACTGCCCCTTCTCCCACCCAGCTCTGCTTTCCAGTGCCTGGATGGGGCCCCTGTCCTGCTGGGCATCTGCAACTGCTGCCAGTGCTGCCCAATGACATCACATAATGCTGACTGTGGCCCGCTGGAATAATGTCCTGATGGCTCATCAACGATACCAGAAGTGAGCCATACAAGCTGATTGTAGTCATAAACTTTATTTGGCTAGTACAACAACAAAAAACAAACAGACAGATCATTTAATGCATCAAAAACTTCATAGTGACTTTATAAGATCTCATTTTCTTGCCAACAAGGATAAGTTTAAGATAAAAAGTAGTATAGCTTAGATAAAATTACAAAACAACAAAGTGCAACGTGCTCTGTTTACTCCGGTCATCACAAGGGGACAAGGTCACATCAGAGCGGCAGGACTTCATGTTAGGAAAAGCCACCAAGTAATGGACTGCACCAAACCTGAGTCTTGTCAAAACAAAACGGTGCTGCATTTTGGTAACCTGAGATACATTGCTTTTGCTAATCAAGTGCCCAATCGCTGTTCCTGTCTAAGCTGAAAAAAGGTTCCTTTAATGGTCTTCTTAGTAAGTGAGAGCACTTGGGAGGGGTCTGACCATATGGCCAACTTAAACAACAAACTAAAACAAGATTTAGTATATGCTAGCAAAGGGATAAATGATGCATTTTCCAGATTTAAGCAATTAAGGATAATAGATTTAGTAAAACTGTTTTCCTCTTTTGCACACATTGAAAACCATAATTACAAAGGTCTTGACAAGAGTATGTCCTTCAAGTAGACCAACCTTTGAGTCTGATCACAGATGAGACAGAAACAGGGAGGAATAATAATTTTAAAAACTATTTTCCTAGAATTGCATCTTTCTACCAGGAGCATAGTCCCATAGGCCACCCTCATAGGTAGTAGAAGCCACCCCTTTAACGGTATAAAGATCTAATTAGAATGTCCTGCTCACAAGAAGATTGTCAGGAGACCAAGATTTTTGTAGCAAGGAGGTGGCGGCTCTGTCATCTTTTTTCTCCATTCCAATGACTTGGATGCGAAGTGTATCTATTAAGTCCAGCCCGCCTCAAGATCATATTCAAGGGAAAGATGCAGACATTTCTTTTGGAGGATCAAAGCAGAAGACTATTTAAAGGATATCTC
Organism: Lissotriton helveticus; assembly: GCF_964261635.1. NCBI lineage: Eukaryota > Metazoa > Chordata > Amphibia > Caudata > Salamandridae > Lissotriton > Lissotriton helveticus. The sequence goes on along the minus strand of NC_136063.1, from coordinate 19,204,032 downwards.
TAACGAGACTCAAACGGGCCGATAGCTATGCTTATTTGTTTGTTTTTTCTCTAGATGGAGCACTTTTGGCGCTCATGACGAGCTCAGCTCATCATGAGGCACAGTGGCGCTGAGCTGAGCTCGTCATGACTGCCGCGGAACGCCCACACAGGGATAATTCCCCTCCTGTGCGGGCAGTTCCATTGAGTGGGCGGAGTCATGACGAGATCAGCTCGTCATGAGTACAGCGCCACCGTGCTGCATGATGAGCCAAGCTCGTCACAAGCACCATGACGCCACGCGCGGCCCTCCTATCCCCGTGTCGCGTAGAATTAGCCCTGTGGCGAAGGTTTTTTATTTTTATTTATTTTTTATTTATTTATTTAATGCGATTTTATATAGCGCAAACTTTACCCGAAGGTGTCAGAGCGCTTTACACAAGAACCAGTTGCGAAACATAAGGACTTAGGATTACATGCGTTACATAAAAGATACAAGCAGAAAAAAGTGCAAATGTACAAGATGTAAAGTCACACAAGGAAGAGATACAAACAGAAAGCAAAATTGCAAATGTACATGTAGTAAAGTCACTCAAGGAAGAGAAACAAATGGATATACTCTAAGAGTCACATAGGAATGGTAGAGAGTACAAAGGTCTACTGCATATACTAGTGATTAGAGTTATATCTATATACATAAGGAAGGTATACAAATGGATATACTCTAAGAGTCACATAGGAATGGTAGAGAGTACAAAGGTCTACTGCATATACTAGTGGTTAGAGTTATCTCTATATACATAGGGAGGGGATACACCTGGATATACTCTAAGAGTCACATAGCAATGGAAGAGAGCACAACGGTCTACTGCATATACTAGTGATTAGAGTTATCTCTATATACATAGGGAAGGGATACGAATGGATATACTCTAAGAGTCACATAGGAATGGTAGAGAGTACAAAGGTCTACTGCATGTACTAGTGATTAGAGTTATCTCTATATACATAGGGAGGGGATACACCTGGATATACTCTAAGAGTCACATAGCAATGGAAGAGAGCACAACGGTCTACTGCATATACTAGTGATTAGAGTTATCTCTATATACATAGGGAAGGGATACGAATGGATATACTCTAAGAGTCACATAGGAATGGTAGAGAGTACAAAGGTCTACTGCATGTACTAGTGATTAGAGTTATCTCTATATACATAGGGAGGGGATACACCTGGATATACTCTAAGAGTCACATAGCAATGGAAGAGAGCACAACGGTCTACTGCATATACTAGTGATTAGAGTTATCTCTATATACATAGGGAAGGGATACGAATGGATATACTCTAAGAGTCACACAGGAATGGGAGCGAGAAGAGCTGGCAGAAGGGGGTGGACGGGTCGAAGGCACAGTTAGCAGGTTCTTTGATTGGGCAGCGGAGCTTCTGGCAGGTTTTGCAGTATTATACAATATGACTAATTTAAGAATAGCTTCAATTAAAATATGTGGGCTAAACGACTTTCAAAAGAGACAAATGGTCAATATAGATTTACAGTTTTTGAATGCAGACATCCTTTGCATGGAGGAAACTCATGTGGAGGGGTCTCAGAAATATCTATTGGAATTTTCAGGTTATCAAATCATCTCTAGAACGTAGCAAGGGTCCCGTACAGGTGGGTATCAATTCCGGCCTACAAGGGCAAGATTCATTATACTGAAGCTAGGGCAGACAATCACTGGAGATGGGAGTTGGCAAAAGTTATGCATACACAATGTTTTTTTGAACTTTGCTCCATTTATGGTCCTGTTATTGATGATGCTACTCTACTCGATGGGATCCGGACTGAACTAGCCAGGTAGACGTTCCCTTTACTTGTCTGTGGGGGCTTTAATGTTAATACTAAGGGAGACTCCCTAAGGACAGAAACTGCGCCCTATCATGGACAAAGCATAAGGTGGTTTGGTCATTTTAGCATCCAGTTCAAACCCACGGGTGGTATGCTGTATGGGCAGAAAAGGTCCCCATGGACCCCAGCTTCACATTTTATTCTGCACCGCACAAAGTCCATGTCCTCCTCAATTACTTTTATATGCCTAGTGGATGGCTTCAGGCTTCATGTATTTTTAAATACCCTTGAGTTATGTCTGACCACAACCAGTTAGTAGTAGAGGTGGCTATTGAAGTAACTCACAAAAACCACAGTAGATGAACAGAATATAGAACAATGTCTTACATTCACCCCAGGGTATAAATCCATCGTTGTTTTGCACTCCACACCACCCTAGGTCAGACAATGGCTATATGCAAATCAGGCTTGACCCAGTGCCTCATGGGAACAGTCCAGCCCGAACTACAAAGCCATGTCTTCCCTAGAACGGAATCAAGCATCCTAGGACCGGTTTCTGGCTATCAGCCTTCCTCAGCCTGGATAGCTTGACTCCAGTGGTGTGGAGAGCCTGGGACTCACGTCTGAGCATACCCAGCCCACTCGGGGTAAAAATTGCAAAAACCACAGTAGATGGACAGAATGTAGAACAATGTCTTACATTCACCCCAGTACAAAGATTTGGGCCTAAATCCATCGTTTTCTTGCACTCCACACCGCTCTAGGTCAGACAATGGCTATATGCAAATCTGCCTTGACCCTGTGCCTCATGGCAACAGTCCAGTAACTCGACATGGTTGTTTGAGCGAGCTTTACTTCTAGACAAAGACTACCTTCTCCAGATGGGGATGTGGATTCCGCTATTTATAACCCAAACCGTGGGGACTGCCCCCTTGAGTATAGAATGGGACATGCTGAAAGCAGGGATCAGATGGCAAACTACAAGGTTCAGCTGGGGCAGGCAGAAAAGGGAGAAACAGAAGTTACATGGCATCTATCAGGCTCTTTCACAAGCTGAGGCTGGATCGGTGGGTGCGGTCTCTGCAATTTTAGATAGTGAGGAGGTCAAGCTTCGGGTTATTCTTGCTAAATCCTTAATAGGAGATATCTCTACCAAAAAGGAGGCTAATAAATATACTGTTTGGAAAAACAAAACTTGTGAACTTAATGATAAAGTGGGGCCTACCTTAGAATTCCGTGCCAGACAACAGGTGGCTTTTGGTGAGATCAAACAGATCAATGATCCGGAATTTCGTCTAATTTCTGATGTAGGATGGATACGATTGGCCTTCCAGAGGTGTTACAAGCAACTCTATAATGAGGGTACCTCTGAATTGGGGGAAATAGAGCTGTATCTAGAGTCTATTACAATGGAAGTTTTGGATGGGGAAGAGAGGAGCTCTCTGGATCAACCAATTTCTGCAGAAGAGATTGCACTTCTCTGGGCTTGCATCTGGAACGGTCGCAAGGGTAGATTTAATACCTGGGGAGGTTTATAAAGTGTTTGCTACCGCTCTTCGTACATTTATGCCATAGGTAAGGGGTCTCCAAACCGGTCCTGGAAGGCCGGACCCATGCCAGATTTTTGGGATATCCCCATTGAGATACATGTAGTTATTTTAAAAATCTGGCATGGATCTGGCCCTCCAGGACCGGTTTGGAGACCCCTGCTTTAGGTGTTCTTTGGATGTTAAAAGGTGTTCTCCCGCGCCTGAATCTTTGGCCTCTGCAAGGATTGTGGTTTTCCCTATAAAATGGGCAAACCAGTACAGGACTAATATTGTACCTTCAAATCACTTGAGTTAACTGCGATACAAAAATCTACGCATCAATTCTGTTTTCAAGGTTATCAGGGGTAATACGGTAAATTGTTTCACCCGTACAACATGGTTTTATCCTGGCGTCTGGAACAAAAGATCACAACTGGAGGGTGATTAGTTTGTTTGATGTAGCTAAAACCCGAGGAGAGCCCATGGCATGGTTGCTATTAGATGCAGAAAAATCCTTTAATAGGGTTTCTTGGCCCTCTCTTTGGGCAATCTTGGAGAAGAAGGGATTGGGGCGTGAGCACATTGGGTGGATTACAATTTTATATATTAACCCTCCAGATAAGATGTTGTTAATGGGTGAAGAATCAGGGATAGTAAGAATTCAGCGGGGGACAAGGCAGGGGTGTCCATGCTCCCCCCTGCTTTTTGCTCTCTATATAGATCCTCTGATCTATCGAATTAAGGACAACGCCCTAATCCTGCCAATTTGCACTCCAGGCTGGGAGACTAAAATATTGGTATACGCTGATGACCTTGCAAATGTCACTCCAGACCCCACTAGGGTGGTTGAGCGGATTGAAGCTGAGGCTCGTGGATTTGGCTGAATCTCGGGCTATATACTGAACCGGGAAAAAACCCAGACCTAAGATTTTGGCAGATACGGATAAAATTGTTGAAGGAAATCTGGGACCATAAATAAATAAAACCAAAACTGATTCTCACGGATGGAATAACCTTAGATTAACTTTTATTGGTAGGAGCAATCTTATAAAAGTGATGTTTCTCCCTAGGATCTTATATTTTTCAGAGCCATCCTGTTGGAGGTAAATAAAACATGGATTAAGCTGCTGGACCTATGGGCCTATGCTAGACCACGGAGGGCATTGATGTTTCTTTCTCTCTCAAGAGAATGGGGGCTGGGCTGAAACCAAACTTTAGGTTGTATTATTGGGCCTCTGCTCTTCAATAAATCACACCCCTATTGTTTGATGCAGGTCAGGGAGGGGTGATAGGCAACACTGTACCATCGTGTTTTGAGTTAACCCTTGGATAGGCGGTCCGAGGATGTCTGTTTCAACAGCTCAAATTTAGCTATTTGAAAAAAGTAACATTCAAGACACTTTTATATGCAGCTCAGGTTTGGATCAGTATATGGAAGAAAATTGGGATTGGGGGGTTTTGTTTTTACACCCCCTCCAAGTTAACCCCCTCCCTCCAGATATATTTCACAATTCATACATCAAGCGGTGGGGGAAGAATAATGGCCCTTATATCCTTCGTAATTTTTTCGATGAATATTTTACATTTTTGCAAATTAGAGATTTTGTTGGGAAGACGCAGGGTGGAGGTGAAGGGTTTAATAAAATGGATTTGGTGGAGTTGTCGAGGGGAGAAAGACAACCAATTGAGAAGATCAACAAACTGCTAAATGATAGGTTGGGAGATGATATTGGGAAACATGTGGCCCATTGGAAGGAAGGCATTCAGGGTACGGGAAGGGGTAGCCTCCTCTTTTTTGAGCTTGCTCGATCAATGCTATTATCTGCTAACCTGCAGGTCCAACATTAGAACAGACATAATAACTATGATATCCAGGGTGAACTGCGTAGGGATTGTTTCAGACACTGGGAGGCATGTGTATAAGCATGATCTTTTGTTACTTCCCCCAGCATCAAATTGTTAGCGGGTCAGAAGTAACTTAATAGGAGTACTAATATGATTAAGGCTATCCATCAGAAAAATAGGAGTCACATTATCAGGTGGACAGTAACCTGCTTGGAACAACAACACTATGGGACTAACTCATCGTAATAATTTCAGCTTTACATTGTCAACAATAGTTTGGACGTTATGATGCTTTTTATTTTTTGCTGTGTTACGGCAAACAAATGATGGACGGAATGCTGACAATGCAAAGATTCTCAACCAGTCAAAAGATCTGGGTTAAATCCATTGGTCTTTTGCCCACTCTGCCACCCCAGTTTGGACCCAGCTATATGCAAATAAGTCGTGACCCTGTGCCCCATGGGAACAGTCCAGACAGAACTGCTAGGCCAGGTCCTCCCTGGACTGGAAACAAGCATCCTGAGGCTGGTTTCAGGGTATTTTACCCGTCTTGAGCCAGGCTAGATTGAATCCAGTGGCACAGTGAGCAAGGGACCCACATCTAGGCATACCCATCCCACTTAGGCCAAAAAGTGATGATGGGCAGAATGTTTGTGCCACTGGATTCAATTATCCCCCCAGGGCAGTCGCAAACTTGTGCTGCTTTGGGGGCAGGGCATTGATTTTAAAAATTGAGCCGCTGCTTTGAAGACCCTCCATATTTCACAGTGCAGGATGCAACCTGCCTGCACTTTTAAGGGGGATTAAAGATACCCTTGCAGGTAGGTGCAGTGAGTGACTGCACCTGCCTGCAAGGGGGTGTCTAGGGGGTCCATGGTGCCCCTTTCCACCTTCAAAGGGCTGCTTTCAGGGGCACAATGACATTGACTTTTTAGTGTGCCTACTGACAGCTTCTGTGCCTCTGCTCCCGCATCTGTAATACAGTGCCGGCGGAGAGGAAAAGGGTTTCTCTCATTTGCATCCCCATTCTATTGATATTACAGAAGTAATGACAAATAGAAAATGTAGCAGAAAATTCTGGCTGATTGTAGAGTAGAAAACTGAAGAAACATAAACACAAAATTGCATTTGGGGAGATCTGAGCAAAAACTGAGGCACAATTATATTGTAACAGACTTAGACAGAGAGAGACAAATACATATAGAAAAGGGAAAATAGAGATATGCAGAGATAATGTGGAATTTTCACATCCTGGTAAGCAGAAAATATGGATTTTCTTAAAGACACTGAGGCTAAGATTGTTCAAATCTCCTTTTATTTCCCCCCTCAGAGCAGCAACACTAGAAAGAAATTCAGGGTGCGATTCACAAAGGTAAAACAAGATAAAAGTCTAACTTTACAACTTTCAGTACTCATGAAGGGGAATTTCCACTCATGAATGCCCTTTTTGAATGTCTCTAGGGCAGATCTACAAGTAAGTACTGCAGCTGGGTACCGCAAGCCCTTTGGCTGTGCTACACTGCAGCACTTTCAGAGCCCAGGAATGCAACATACAGGAATGCCAAGCACCGGTGCAGGCACCCTTGCACCATGGTGCAAGGAGGCCTGCGCCGTGGGGACATTTTTTGTGTGCAGGAAGGGTCACCTTCCTGCACAAAAACAATCACTAAAGGCTTTTTCCTCTTTCAATGCGTGCTGTAGAATGCAGCGCGCATTGAAAGAGGAAAAAACTAGGAGGAATGAAAACATTTCTCGTTATTGCGCCTCCCTACGTCTCCCCTGGGGAGGCGTAGCATTCAGACGCATCTCCAGATTTAAGATTTCTCATAAATCTGGAGATGTGTCTTGTTCCATGGGTGTTGCGTGAGAACACCCCCAGCAAAACCCATGGAACGCCCCTTCAATGCAAAGTGCTACGTGTGAAGGTACTGTATTTACAAGGAGAGGAAAAGCCATGAAGGGTGGCTTTTTCTCTCCTTGTAAATATGGAGGAGCCCCCTGCGCCACCAATACGTCACAAAAAGTGATGTACTGGTGGCGCAGGGGGCTATATGTGGTGGGATAATCTTAGTCTCACTGCCTCTAATAAAATCCAGAACTTCTGTCCACCAGGCTGTGAAAAATGTTTATTTCATATAAGTTTAAAGTGTAGCTAGCACATTATCAATTGGATTACTCATTGTTTTGAAATAACTCCTAAACATATTCTTATTGAAGGCGTGGCCAAGCTGTCAATCAACCATGATGACTGCAGGGTGTTGAAGCTCCAGTGCCCCATGCCCTAACTTTGTCAGAAATTGTACGTTTTACCACTGCTACACGTTGGGAACACCGCGGAAGTACTCTGCAATGCAGCAGTAACCATCCTGGAGAGAAGTGACCGCGTCAAAGAAGCCTCAATAGCCCCGAGCCACAGCAACATTATCAGCAGGAGCCGAGTAGGGCCCAGCCCGCCTCTGAGGCCCACGGAGACAGTGTTCATGGGCCAGCCTGAGGCCGGAGCGGCGAAGCTCCACAGGGTCCCCCGCTTCACCGAGAAGCCCTGCCAGCTGAAAGGATAAATTGACCCTACGTGAACCACTGGCCTGCCTGAGACGTGATGCCCGGACTGGAGGACAGGTGAGTGCGGGGCGTGAGATGGAGCAAATCGGGCCCCTCTACTGCGTCTTTTGTTGGGGGCTTTATGTACTAATTACAGTGGGCTGCTGCTGTTTCATCGACTCCCCCAATCCCCCCTTGTACAACACTGAGCATTGGTGGTACTCCAGAGGCCACCAGTACTTGCAAGCTCTTACTCTAACGCTGATGACTCCGTTACTGGCTAATTGCGGGGACCCGTATCTTCGTCATGCAAAACTCTTGATACATACAAGAGGTTGTCCCCTCCCCCCTCTTCTGCAGTCAACAGAATCATGGAATTCTCTCCTCGCCCTCGTTGACCTGCGAGACAGGCCTTACATTTTTGGGAGCACATGGGTGAAGGCACCAAAAACATCCTTGAGGATGAGGGCAGGGGCCTATAAGCTACCGGGGCCTGCCCAGTGCTGCACTGAGGGAAGATTAGGTTTGACAAGTTGGGCACCTCTGAACAGCCTGACCACAGCCCGGAGGGGGGTGATGGGTCAGAGCGCGCTGAGCCTCCGCAATCCTTGAACGGTGCTGCAGCTATAATGGAGGAACCTAGGGCGAGGTTCTGCAGCATAGATGTGATGTTTGACACACTGACCTAAAGGCTGGACAGGATGGGAGAATTCCTGGATGGACACAGCACCAGGCTTGAAGAGGGGTAAAAGAGAATATCTGCCCAAGATGATCAGACCTGGGACGCGACACGTAGGCAAGAGCGGGTGGAACAACTACTTAAAACAGTGGCGTTTAGGAACGATGACCTAGATGCCAGTTTGTGCAGAAATAACATCTGCATTATGGGCATGGTGGAATCCTTTATTAAAATAGGGGTCCCACCCCTTTTTTGCACCCTCCGAGATTGCCCACTCAAGAAGTCAGAGACAACGGACATTGATGAGTGGTCCGAAGCCTTTTCCAGCCAGCTTTATTGTTCCATCAATAAAATTGCCCCAGAAAGACTATCAATAGAGGCAAAGGTGCTCCTTGGTTTATGGAAGAATTCAGGGCCTTGAAATGTACGCTCCGCCACCACGAACGACAGTGGCGCAAAAACTATGAACCCCAGGCCCTAGCAGAGTATAGAGTAAAAATCGCCATGTAGAAAAAAGCGCTCCTTTGTAGGAATGCGGACTACTATGAAAACAGGATCTTAGTAGCAACCAATAAACAAAAAGAAATGTTTAAAATCCTGAAAGAATTAAGCCAAAAACAATCACTGTCGACACCATCTAACCAAGAACAGTGCAATCACTTTGTATCATATTTCTCCAATATAATCCAGGACACACTGACTGAGATGGACAATTCCCCATTTAAGCAATCACCTAATGCAGAGGAGGCCTATCAAATCCTCGACTTGGATACCCTCCAACGCTTGGTCAAGAAGATCAAATCTGGCTCACCGGCCGACCCCTGCCCCCCTGGAATCTTTAACCTAGCTCTCCCATAAATTGAGGTGGAAATCCTTGCCCTGCTGAACTTCTCCCTGGAGACTGCGGAGGTCCCAAATTACTTTAAGGAAGCCAGAATTATCCCCCTACTCAAAAAGGCTCCAATATGAAAAACCACAGACCCATTTCCCAACCCCCCTTTTCTCGCCAAAGAATTCAGATGGGTGACTGGGTCTCAGAGAGGGGGCCTATTCCCTGTGGAGTCCCACAAGGGTCGGCTTTATCACTCCTCCTATTTACCATATATCTCAGACCTCTAATCAATGCTCTTGCGGCCATGGAGTGCCAAGTCTTCAATTATGCAGCCGACACACAAATCATTCTCCAAATTGAAAACACCCCTCAAGCAAACTCCCGGGCGAAGGAGGTCCTACGACTCACGGTCAACTGGATGACCCCCAACTCACTTAAGATTAACCCAGACAAAACCGAGGTCCTAGCCATGATGGATGCTCACAACCCCTGGAACTCCCTCTACTGGCCTCAGGGGCTGGGCGACTCTCCAGCCTTAGTCTCAGTGGTTAAAAATTTGAGAATCAAAGTGGATGCAAAGCTTACATTGGCCAATCAAGTTTCCACAGTATTTGGTACCTGTGTGGGTCTACTCATGTTACTAATTAGATTCCCCCTATCCTCTGATTTTCCACCATGAGAACAGTTATAACTGCCATGATCCTGGCCCGCCTTGACTACGCCAATTCGCTCTACATTGCAGTGCCAGACTCCTTATTGGGCAAACTCCAGATAATTATGAATGATGCCGCACAACTCATCTTCAAACTACCCAGGCACTCGCGAGCATCGTCACCCCTGCAACACCTCCATTGGCTGCCCATAAAACTACGGGCCACATTTAAGGGCCTTTGTATCGACCATAAGGCCATTCATGGCCAGGCACCCTTGTATATCAAACAACGACTTGTGAAATACATGCCAGGTCGCTCGCTGAGGTCATCCACGGAGAGCTTCTTAAAATGCCCACATTTGAATTACGTCACCAAAGGAGGATGAGCCTTCTCTACCCTCTTACCCTCTCTTTGGAACAGGCTGCAAAGCCAACTCTGCACGGAAGGCCACCTTCTTCCTTTCAGAAAACAACTAAAAACCATCCTCTTCACAGAAGCATGGGCATAACTGTTTCCTAAATGCCTGGAGCCATCGCTGTTCTTCTTGCAGCATTTAGAGACCTTTGGGTATTTAGCGCTCAACAAATCCAAATTAACATAACATATTAAGTCCATGTTGAGCAAGCTGTTTGATACTGATAACCTGTCTGGGAACTTCATGGTTGACCAGGCACACAGTTCCCCTGGCAAGAGGCCACCCTCTGGGAACCCCCGCGTGCTCCATCATAGCCCACCTGCTCAACTACAGGGACCATGATACAAGTAGTCTTCTGGCCCGGGAGAACTCCCCTGTACAATACCAAGGGACTGTGCTTTCTTTTTACCCAAATCATACTTTTGCGGTCCAGGAGGCCCAACACAAATTCTTAGAAGCAAAGTGCCAACTTCGTACACTGGGACACAAATATGCCATGCTCTATCCTGCTAAAGCAGGAATGATGGTGGACAGTAAACTCTGCCTATTTGAGACCGCTACTGATACCCTGGCCTTTTGCAAACAACGTCAAGGTGCAGCTCACAGGAGCCCTGCGCGGTCCTCCGGTCATTCCTCCCTGGACAGACAGCTGGCCGCGAGCGTAGAGCTCTTTACTACTGAATGAGTTGTTTTATGTGCTTTGCAAAGGGGATTTCATCTGTATTATTAGCTCAATTGTAAAGATTGTTATCAATCATGTAAAAAAGAATTTCTTCTTTCTTTCTTTACTACTGAATGAGGACTTGGCTTTCATGGTTGTTAATCAGCTAGGTTGTCTAAATAGGTAGCCAAAATTTGACTATGAAACTGTAGCGGTTTCTACTTTTTAAAAAAAATCTTTTTATTAATAGTTTTTGCAGTTACATACATGGCACGGCATTGTTATAAGCAAAATATATCACAATGAGAGAGAAAAGAAAAGGAACAGTGACAATCAGCAGATCATGTTCTGTAATGATAAATATAATCACAAGAATATTCCATTCTATAATGTTCCATAGCTTCACTTATATACAGTTAAATCATAATCAGCTGTCTAACTTTTATGTCTCTCACAATATTATAATATTAGCATTTAATACATTATATCTTATCCTAAATCATCTGAGTTTTACTCGCAACAAATTTTTATTCTATTCTCCCTCTTTCCATCGTGTAATGGGGCTCCATATTAACTTACCCAACTTCCTTCCCCTTTTCCCTTTCCGTGCATAGATCTCTTTCTCCACATTATATATTGTTATTAATTTTGCCAACCAGTTATGAAAAGTAGGGGGAATAGGGTCGATCCATGCAGACGCTATACATAATCTCATAACTGATAGTGCTACAAATAAAAATTCCCTCCCACTTCCTAGTACAACATCCTCCACATTCACTCCTAATAGTATTGTTCCGGGAGTTAACACAATTTCTGTTCCTAAGATGTTGTTTATGAAGCTTTCGATATCTTTTTTAAGTGAATCTAGATGAGGGCACGTTGCAAATACATGTTTTAGATCAGCTTCCAGACTTCCACACCTATAGCACTTAATACCCACTGTACCTCCCCATTGTGCTATTCTTGCAGGGGTATAATATAAGTGGTATAACGTTTTGTAATGTTGCGCCTGCAATGGTGCCGAGCATAACAAAGAATATCCCTTTTCTAAAGAGATACCAAAGCTATCCCCGCTAATATTAAGATTGTCTTTCCATTTTTTACTCCATTTTTCATAATCATCTTGTTTTGATTTTATCAATTCAGAATAAAACCTCTTGATAGTACAGTCTTCCCCTGATTGAACCACTTCCATAATCGGATCGTGCCTAAAGCCCAATGGACCCCCCTTTTTGCTCAACAAGAAACTCCTAATTTGTAAATATTTAAAAAATTGCCTGGTGTCTAGCTTAAATTTAGCCTGCAATTCTGAAAATTGAAGAACCCCTTGTTCCCCCATTACATCCCCTATACTTCTAATTCCCTTGCTTTCCCACTCATTAAATGTGGACCCCGAAAATATCTCTTGTGGAAGATTTGGATTATTCATAAATCTAGTATATACATTATATTTCCCCAAGCCTTCTCTTTTTCTAAAGCTTTTCCAAATTGTACATGCTGCTATTAGCGTCTTGAACTTTGTCCTTTTGTAATAACCGGCCTCTGTAAATTTTAAAAACACATTCTCTACTTCCATTCCCAAGGCTAATCCATAAATTGCCAATGTTCCAAATTCACTCCAACCTTCTGACTCTGCCCCTCCCAACAGACCAATCATGTTTTGAAGGGCTGCCGCCCAAAAATAAAGCTTTAGTTCTGGTACTCCCCAACGTCCCCTCTCTCTCGGGAGTGTCATAAATCTAAGGGCTCTTCTCGTTTTCCCCTTTGCCCAGATGAATCTGTTGATTATGTGCTCTAATTTTTTTAATAATTTGACATCAAATAATAAAGGTATGGCTCTGAATAAATATAAAAATTTTGGGAGAACCAGCATTTTTATTATATTCGTCCATCCCACAATTGACATGTGCAAGCGATCCCACCTGTCCAGGTCTTTCTCCACTTTCTTAATTAAAGGGGAAGTATTCTTCTCTACTAAAGAGTCCAAGTCTGCCAAGATAATTACCCCTAAGTATGTGCCTTCCTGCGTCACTCGGTTATCTGTACAGGTACTATAAGAGTTTTTAATTATCTGTGTTTTAGAGGTATTTAATTTATAACCCGATATCTTTCCGAAATTCATCGCCTCGATTTCCACATACTCTATAGATTCAGTAGGATTAGGAGTGATTACAGCGATATCGTCTGCATAGGCTAAGATTTTAAGATTTTAATGAGTGTTGTTAAAGGTGTTATCATCTCAGACGCCTCCATTCTACGGATTAGTGGGTCCATGTATATAGCAAATAAAAGCGGTGAACAGGGGCAGCCCTGTCTTGTACCCCTTTTTATTCGAAATTGCCCCGTGTTCCCAGCATTCACACGTAAGGTTGCTACCGGATTTAGATATAGAATCTGTATTGCTTTGAGATATCCCTGTTTAACACCTATTCTCTCTAATGCATACCAAAGATAATCCCAGGAGACTCGATCAAATGCTTTTTCTGCATCAAGTAACATTAGTGCCATCGGGTCTCCTCTGACTGTTGTAACATCAAATAGAGTTATTACTTTGCGTATGTGGTGAGTAGTCCCTCTTCCCGGTATAAATCCATGTTGTGCACTACTAACTATTTTGTGAATTACTCTGGCAAGTCTTGATGCTAGTGCCTTAGAGAATACTTTCACATCTGCATTCATTAAAGTGATGGGTCTATAAGATCCTCGTTCCTCCGGATTTTTCCCTTTTTTCAATATTACTACCACCTCGGCACTCCCCCATGATTTAGGTGCTGATTCACCCAACTGTGCTAACTGTATAATCTTTATTAGCTCTTCTTCCAAAATATCCCAAAACACTTTGTAAAATTCTATAGGTATTTGGTCAGGGCCCGCTGCTTTCCCTGAGGGAAGTTTCCATAATGCCTCCTTAATTTCTTCTGCCTGCAAAATCCCTTCTAGGCCATTTGCATCATCCTCCTCCAATATATCTACCAGGATGTCTTGAAGATACTCCTGCATATTCTCTTTAACTCTCCGAGTGTCTCCCCCCGCTAATTCGTCATCGTATAACTTCTCATAAAAAATCCTAAATATTTCCCTTATTTCATTTGAATCTGTATACCCCCTGCCTGATGTGTCTCTAATTTCTCTCACTGTTCCCGCTGCTTCTTGCTGCCTTGTCCGGATAGCCAAAACTCTCCCTACTGACTCACTCATTTCGTAACACTTCTCCCTTTTCATAGTGTAAATTTTAGCTGCTTTGCTAGCTATATCACTCTCTGCTTCGCCTTTTGCTTTCATGAGTTCTATCAAGGCATTATCCATTTGACTTCCAGTCAGAACACATTTTTCTAAATCCTCCTCTGCCTTAAGTACCTTTTCGAATAGCTCTAAATTCCTCAACTGCTCCTGCTTCCGTTTATAAGAATTAAAACTCTTCGTTTCTCACCGTACCCCTGCTTTAAAGGCGTCCCAGACCACCCCCAATTCCGCGCTATCCCTATTGTTGACAAAAAAATTGCTAATCCATGTATTCATATGTTCTATATATTTATCCTCTTTTAACAGCCCTCTTTCGAAAGTCCAGTTTGTATATTGTCTAGCATTTGTTTTTGTTGCTATTGTAAGTACTAAGGGATTATGATCACTGAGGATCCGTGGCAGCCTTTCAATATTTGAATTTGATATGGTAGTACTTGAAACAAAAAAATAATCCAGTCTTGCACAAGTTCGGTGTGGGGCTGAATAATATGTAAAACCTTTATTATCCAATCTCTTTTTCCCCCATACATCTGAGAGAGCATTATTTATGGCTAAGCTATGTAGTGCCTGGTTAACTCTTCTTTTCCGACCTTTATACTTTCCAAAAGAGCCCAATCCTAATCCATCTGCCCCATTTATGTTAAGATCACCTGCCAGAATAATTTTCGGTGCCCAATTAGCTAACTCCACATCTAAAAATTGAAAAATTTCGGGGTCATCCTCCGTTGACCCATAAACAGTTACGAGCGTTGTCCACTCCCCATCTATCAGACACTCAACCATTTATCATGTGCTTTCTTCCTAGTCAGGGTATTTTTATTTCTAGCTAAAATAGCTACCCCTCTTTTTTTTTTTACCCCTTGACTAGAATCGATTAATAAATGAAATCCTAAATGACTAAGAAAATATGCTTGTGTTACCATGATATGTGTTTCTTGGATACATACAAAATCCACGTTCATTTGTTTTAGGGCTACTGATATTTTTGATCTTTTATGAGCATCATTCAAACCACATACATTCCATGTTACACACCTAACAACCATAACTTAACTTATGATATCTATACTCCTTAACTATTGATGTTGTCCAACATCTTATAAACACTCTAACATCGGTTTCTACTTTGAAGTAAAATAAGTTTCTATATCTCTAATCTGCAAAATTATGCTTAAAATATGGGCATTGGAAGTTCAAGGCATTGCCCGCTTCCTCCGGACAATTTCAATCATGATTCTTTTGGGGGTTTTCTTTTTCCCTTTCTTCAGGTTTTTTGGGGTAGGACAATGTTCCCAGGGTCCCTGAGCTTAGGTGTGGGAGGTGGGTGGATTTTGATGTTCTTGCTCAGAATTTTGATTACTGATTTGTTGTAGTGTTGCTCTTTTTTTATAACCCTATGTATGTCCCTTTGTATACCCCTCCCTCCATTGCTCATGCGTTGGCCAATGTACATTGCCAAGGTAGGCACAAACTCCCCTATGTATGGTTATGGATGTGCACCCCGCGGTAGATGTAAACCTCATCATTTGGAATGTACGAGGGCTTAATAATCCAAGAAAATGTGAATTGGTGCAGGGGTTCCCTTCAGAGATATAAAGTCAAAATAGAATTCCTGAAAGAAACTCACCACCCCTTACAGGGGCCCCACCCCCATTTGTGTCCTCCTCGGGCCCCACAGATTCTTTGCAAGTTACAGCACCTATTTCCCGGGGGTATGTCTTCTTATCCACCATTCACCCACATTTACACACAAGAAGACTATAGCCGACACACAGGGGATATATTTGCTGGTGTTGGGAACATTGCTGGGTAGGACGGTGCTCTTTCTCAATATTTTTGTGCCCAACTTGGATGCCCCTAGTTTCTTTGGACACCTTCATGTCATGTCCAATTGGTATGACTACGACACAATCGTCCTAAACTGGGACCTAAACCTTTGGCTTGATCCCAAGCATGATTCTTCTAGTCCACTTGCTACCACCAAAACCCATTCACTGTGGGTAATGTGGGACCTTATAAATACCTTGGACTTGCATGATCTCTGGCGTACACATCACCCTGAGACCCCTGGGTTCACCTTCCACTTAGCCCCAAAATTCTACACAAACATGCATAGACTACTTGCTAGTAGATTTGCATGGGTGTCAATGAACCATGGGTATTGATACATTGCCACGTACGCTGTCTGATCATGCACCATGCTTTTGCATCTCAAGAGGTGTAGTGCTGCGGCCAGGGCAGCTCACTTCAGAGCACAGGGTTCATGGTGCAATTGCCGGCTCTGGTGGCAGCTCAACTCAGCACCATGTGACTCTGGGCAATATCTCACTTAATTTCCACAATGGCCTCTAGCGCCTTGAGACCCGTTAGGGTGAGTAGTTTGCGCTTTACAAATGCGGATTGACATTCTGCCTCAGGTGGTTGGGAGCGCAGATGTTTTTTTACTGCGTTACTGGATGAGGTGTTTCGGTCTGAACTGCAAGAGGCCATTTCTGAATACTCTACCCTTAACACTTGTACGGTGGCCAACTATGCTCTGCTGTAGGACGCCTTCAAGGAGTTGAACCAGGGAGATAGTATATCCAAGCAAGCGGGTGTTTTGCAATCGATCTGCAGGAGTCTTGCTTGAGTCAAAAAAGAACTGTCCCTACTGGATGCAACACCACCCATGTTACCAGGTCAGAACAAACATAGTGCTCTCATTTTGGAATTTAATGAGCATGCAGATAGCGTGGTCTCATTGTTGGGAAAATTCTATGCAGTGCGCCAATATGGTTAAGGGGAATGCCTATTTGCACATTTGGAGTGTCCTCCTAGGGGAACCAGACACATAGCGGCGATAAATTGCTCAGACAACTCCATAGGTACAGACGATACAGAAATAATAGCAGAACTGGTCCCATCCTATCGCTCCCTTTACACAACCACTTTTCCTAAGGATTTCTCTCGACTTTTAACTTTTTTAGAGGAGGTCGCAATGATATGGATTACTACTGGACAGGAGGGGTTTCTGGCGGATCCTTTTACTGTTGAGGAGATTACGCTTGCTATAGATGCCTTGGCCGGTGCTATGTCACAGGGCCTCAACTGTCTCTCTGGAATATTTTATAGGGCAATAGAAATAGACCCCTTCAGGTTTGAATGTCTTGCTGGTAACATCTAAATGCTTAAATCTGAAATGTGTATAAAAGATAATAGATGGAGTAGAACTGTCAGTTTGTCGGAAATACATTTTAGTGACAAAGAAGTGATTTCGCCCCAATTCTCATGGAACTGTAAAACATTTGCAACATTCTACAGGGAAGTATACACTGCTGTGGGTGGGGTTAGAACTTGCATGCTTCACATTATTTGGGTCTCAAAACATTCTGGCTGATGGGTATGCCATCTAACAACCAATATCCATTTGAACTAGCTGGCCTATTACTGTTCTATGGGGTCACCCTGATCGAAACAACTCTGTTAAATAGTTAATTAGGTGTACTAAATAGGTTGAAATAGGATAAAAATTCCATTAAAAACACCCATAAACTAATTTGTTCCAAGTAATTCGGCATGCTTTCCTTGTTCCTGCTGCCCGTGACTCTGATATGAGTTTAAAAGCATCTGTTCAAAGCCCTGGGATTTCCTGATTTCTCCTGAAATCTCCCACACCATCAGTGTGAGGACACCCTCTTCCACAAGGGGCTGAAATTCATCCTCTTGCCCAAGGAATAGAGTATTGAAGTTCGGTATTAGTATTGGTAAGTCTATTGACATTTCTACCATTATCACTAGTATAGTTTCCCTGCATCTGTGTGTTTTCAGGAGAACTATTAGTAGCAAAGCAGACAACGGAAAGGCATAGGGTGTTAGACCCCACTGACCCCTGGGGCTGGTTTCCAGCTGAAAAACCTTCTTAATTTTGTGTTTAACATGTCTCCAAAGAACCAATTCACGACACCATTGTTCAACCCAGGAATGTGTCCCGCTACAACAGATATTCCTTTGTTCAGACAATAGCCCCAAATGTATTTGCCTAGCTCTGGTAGGCCCTTGGAGTAGGGACTGCCCATCGTGCTGACATATGTCATGGCTGATGCATTGTCTGTGCTGAGCATCACATAGTATTTCATCATTCTCTGTGTAAAACTGCACACAGCAAAGTAACCTGCTAACAATTCTAAAGCATTGATATGTAATTTCCTCTCCTGAGTTGTCTAGTGACCCCTGGGGCCAGAGCTCCAACATCTGGCTCCCCATCCTTCTAAGCTTGCATCCGATTCTATTACTAGTTTAGGTTACTCACTAAAAATTGCCCATCCATTTGTGGAAAAGTAAATTTTGCCATGTTCTGTGTCCCTACGTGTTCCCCATCTTATGTTGTATGTACATGATTAATATGCATATGTATTCCCCATGATCGATTAAAGACGCAATTACAGTTGTGTCCATCTCTAGTATGCCAGTTTCCAGTTTTCGTGAATACAACGAATATCAGGCCTATGTAAAGCTACGTTGCCACGTTTCACAGTGTGCACGTTATTTCATTGTAAAGTCCCCGTTTCTAGGCCTCAAAAGGGCCCAGACTCAGATTCAGCTCCTGTCTCCTGAACCCTCGCCGAGGAGCGATACAGCCCCCACCTGTATCCCTGACCCTTCACTTACTTCCTGCCTCACAGTGCCCGGCTCGGCCTGGCTCTGCCTGCCAGTCTGCCAAGAGTATGTTATGATTCTAGTTATCAGTCCAGCTCTCCTTCTCTGCATTCCTAAGCTACTGAATCGCATCAATAGTTTCAGTCATCGTCTAGCCTTTACGTCTCCATGTAAGAGAAATACTGTATTAATGGTCATTTAATATTCCTCAACACACACTACATGTAGAATAATGCATGCACCAGTCTTAGTGTCTGTTAGCCTTTACCCTGATAACTTTTGGATTCTATCAACATGTTCTCTAAACATCAGATACTAGATAGTGTTTAGGTACATGTCGCTCTGACTCTCCAGACCTTCGTCTCTCCTTCTAGCTCAGAAGTCATAGCCCCCAGCTTCTCCCTAGTCACACGTCATTGTCAGTTTGCGCGCACCACTAGGTTAGAGGTCCCGGCTCCTTAGGTAGCCCCCTCCATGTTTCCGCCCCATTTATGACATATTCTGTTACGTTTACATCACATGTCTATGTTCACGCCTCCTGTTACACCTACTTTCACCCTTATCTTTCGCGACTGTTACAGGCCCCACCCACTGTTCCGCCTATTGTATGTATTGTAATGCAATTGTTTTAGTATATATACTTGTGTACTGTTATTAAAAGTCAGCGCGCTCATTCCAGATCCTGCCCGACAGCTGTCGGGGCCCCCCTGTTGGCTAGCCATCCCAGATCTTGCCCGTGCAGGTTGTCCTGTTCCTGTCCTTTATGCTGTATTAAACCTGCAAACTCCTACTACCTCGAATCTTGACTCTTATTTATTGAGCTATTTGTTATTGTTATGTCCAGTCAAAAATAGAGGTATTATTTATTTATTTACCACATAATGGCGCCCGAATAGGGACTTGCCCTTTCCCCACGCGCCGGAGAAGCCACGCAAGCCCCCTGATCCTCTGCAGCCGTGACGGAACCATACCGTGCACGTGCAGATATTTCTGCTTCAAGTATCCCTCAGGCCCACGGAGGAGACGGAGGTTGCGGTCCAGCATCCAGACGAGGTGGTGGAGGAACGCGGCGAGTCCCGACCAGAGCCCAAGCCGAGAGTCCAAGGTCCGAGGTATCCGGAGGCCCACCCGTAACAGAAGTCCGAAGTTCGTCCGTCCGGCGTCGTAGCAGTCCAGTCCAGTCCGAGGCCTTCCGTTCTTGCTGCCCGGTGAGTACCGTTGCTGGGGTAGTATCTAGACAGGGTCAATTGCATTGTCTCTGGTCCGTGGGTTTGGGTACACAGATCCAACACGAAGTGTCCACTTAGGTGGATGCGGGTCCTGACGTGTCTCTTTATGAGACCGGTAAGTTTCGTACTGTTTTAGCAGTGCATCTAGTTTCTGTTCTAGTCCGTTCTGTTCTCGAGAAATTCATGTATTCTGTTTTCAGTATTCCAGGTAGTATTTTGTCCGAACTGTTATTTTAAATGTCATTCATGTATTTCAATGTCGTGGTATGAAAGTGGTGTAATTATTGTGTTCATTGTGTATTGTATTGTGTCTAGACTACAGTTCAGTCATGCCTTTGTTTTCCAAATTACGTCAGTTAAAAACTAGAAAAGGTCTGTTAGAAGAAGCTGTTCCTGTCCCGCCTAGGGACAGTCCAGGTCATTTTATGTATCAAAAGCATGGCATAAGTGCCATATTATATCTAGATTTATGGGTGGAGTACACCAAACAGTTAGAAGAAAAGTACAGATGGCCCGTATCGGGTACATGGGATGCCGAGTGCATCATGCGAGTAGAAGAAGTATTATGGAAAAAGAAAGCCAGACAGTCACAGAAAGATGCCATCGAGTTATCGCGCAAAGAATCTCATAAAAGAACCGAAAAAGAAATCAGAAAGTCAGAATTAAGTAGAGAATCCTTAGAAAGAGCCCAAGAAAGGGAACTAATCGAAATAGGTGAACGAGTTAAAACCGAACAGTCAGACAGACAGAGGAATGCCCTCATTAAGGGTATGTATCCTCTTCTTGCCGAGGGCTTGCCAAAAGCAACCCCGGAGGCATCCAGTAATTTTCCGCCACCCTTAGTTCCGACCAAGCTACGTCACAAACCGACCGCAGCTGATATTTTTCTCTCGTCCTATTTGGACGACACAGTCCCAGAATATGCAAATCCTGCTCCGCTAGCTCCTGTAAATAATGTAAATCCTGCTCCTCCAGTCACCGGGGCACCTGTTGCAGTACCTGCTACGGTACCCCCGGTCCAGCCCGTAGTACAAATTCCCGCCACATCAGTCACTTTGCCAGCACGAAGAGTATCAGTCGACGATTCCAGTATAGGGGCCGCGGGAGGAGGTCCTCCTGGTACCCCGCCGCCAAGTAGACGTTTAGGAGCAGTCGAGTTACATGAACGTGCGTTACAGCGTACGCCCAAATATAAGTCCATTGCAGAAATCAGACGAGTTCTTACTGAATGCTGTTATGATCCAGTCCCAGGCGAGGATAGTATGGTTCTATATTCCGTACGTATAAGACAGGTGTCCGAGTATTTGGTCACCCTACCGAATATGAAAGAAGATCTAGACAGAATGTATCGTTTCATTCGTACAGGACAAGATCCAGAAAGTATTGCTGAAGTCATGTCTCTCAGGAAATCTGAGATCCAGTTCATGTTATTAAAGTTTCTGATCAATTGTTTAATACGGGAACAAGATTCCCCGACTAAAGATCCGAACGAAATGAAAATTTTGACAAAGTGGAGTGATAATATAGCCGAGGGTAAGCACAAGACACTCAATAGTATAGAGAGTATGTACAAGAAAATACGTAAAGAAATAATAAGGTTACACGAACAACGCAAAGAAGCACAAGTAAGCGAGAAAGAAAATGACTCTTCTACTGAAGAGGTAGACGACGAGAATACCGCCAGAATAGCGTATGTAGGTAAATCTAAATTTCCAGACCGACATTTACGCCTAGAACACAAGAAAGTCTTTCATCTTCCAGCACCAGAACAAGGTTCTCTGGAACAAGTATTTCAAGCTACCGATCAAATTCTGAAATCACGAATCGGTTATAGTGAATTAAGTACCATGCATGAACAAGAACTAGCCCGATCAGCAGTCCGATGGATTACTGATTCTACCACTTTTCCAGACGAAATAGTGGCACAAATGTTTCTGAAATTGCCACCAGCCGAGCAGCGACTGGTGGGTATGTATATGATCCAGCACCTCATTACGCTGTATGAGGGTCAGCATTCCGATCCAGGTCCGTTACATGATGTCCTGAACGAGTTACTCCAGTATAGATGGAAAGGTTTAGGTACCGATTTAATTAGTGTCATTCTAGAACAGCGCCACAAATATAGAACGTTTTTAAATCCGCATTTTGTTCATGTCTCACCTCCAGAAAGTAAACCGTTTTACATAGATAGACAGCATCCGTTACGAGAAGTACACCCAGTTAGGACACCAGATGGTGAAATGCAACGAGTATTTGTTTACACCCCAGTTACAAAGATGGAACTCTTAGAGATGAAGAAATTAATTCCCTGTCACGACAAAGATCCAGCAGGGTTCCACCGAGAATTAAAAGACATGCTCCGTATGGGAGAATACACGTATCCAGATATTATTAAAATGTTAAAAGTCCTGTTGCCCGCAGGGGTATACGAAAAACTCAAGGAAAAAGATTGGGAGGTGGGAGAGAAAAAGATCGATTGGACAGCTCTAGAAGCTGAAGATAAGATACGAGTACCAGGTACCGGTCTTGGAGATAAATGTAAAGAATTACCAGAATTATTGATACAAGTTTTGCCTAGATTATTAGCCACTAAAAAGGAAGACTGGGATGCAATCTCAGCCTGTAAACAGAAACAAGACGAAGATACTAGTGATTTTTATTCTAGATTTGAGAAATGTTTTAGCATCAACAGTGGTTTGAAGACGAGTAGTGAGTCATACCCTCATCTTTTTGTTACTAAATTAGTCGAGAATTGAAGTCCACAAGTTAAGAATCGAGTTTTGAAAGTCGAAAGTACCTGGCAAGCTAGTACCCCGTCCCAGATGTTGCAGATGCTTCAGTATCACCAGAATAGAATCAGAGAAGAGCAAGAACACGAGAGAAGACGTATGAAAGACACGAAAATGAAAGTACTAGTTGCACAATCTGTTCCACAAGACAGTCAGAAGAGGGGTCCGAATCAAGCCAGTCATCCTGCAGCTCCCGTTAAAGGGACATGCAATTATTGTAAACAGCCAGGTCATTTTATAAACGAGTGTGCAGTTCTGAAACACAACATAGCCACTGGTAAAACTAAAGAAAGACCACGTCCGCCTAGACAAGAACAAGTTTCACAGACTTCTCAGCCACAGAATGCACAACAGACAGTTCCAGTACCGCAGCCTATCGCTGCAACACAGCATGTTACACAGCAGATGTACCAGTATGCACAGACAGAGTATCCAGAGTATCAAGCGTATTCATGAAACAGCCTAGAGAGGGAGGTAGGCTTGCCTCTCATCGAGATTCCTGTAGATCAAGAAGGTCCCTATGTTCACAGTCAAGTATTAGGGAAAGACAGAAAGTTTTTGATTGATACAGGGGCAAGTAGGACTACCATTAGTCACGACGAGGTTCCAGGGGCTCCGCTCTCAGGCTCTAGAAATGTTTCCCTTGGATTTTCAGGAAAGCCAATTGTTAACGAGATTTCCAAACCAGTTACTCTTGAAGTAGGTCCATTGTCCCGAACTACTGATCTATTGCTTACGAAGTCATGTCCAGAAAATTTGTTAGGTATTAAGACACTGAAAGAATTAGGTGCAGTTATTTGCTGTTCCCCAGAGGGAATACGTTTGTTTTTACGTGACTTCAAGGGTCACTATGTTTTACGAGATTTTGATCCGAGATTGTCTAATGTTCCGCAGCATCTATGGGCGCAAGGTCCAACTGATGTTGGCTTCATGCAAATCACACCCCATCGTGTGACTCTCAAGCAAGGTATAGTCTTGCCACGAATCAGACAGTACAGATTGCCACCTGAGGCTGTAGCAGCCTTATCCAAAATTATTGACGAGCTCATTGCTCAAGGAGTAGTTGTAGAAACTGACTCCAATGTATGTAATTCTCCTATCATTCCAGTCATGAAACGTACTGATCCAAATGCACCCCCAGTATATCGATTAGTGATTGATCTTCGAGAACTCAATAAATGTATCATTCCCCAGTATCCAGTTGTTCCAGATATCTCATCCCTATTGAGAGCCATTGATTCTGAGGCTACATTTTTCACAGTCATAGACCTCAAAAACGCATTTTTCAGTGTCCCAATTCATCCAGACAGCCAGTACCTTTTCGGTTTTTGTTTAAATGGAAGGAGCTATAAATTCACACGAGCTCCTCAAGGTTTCACAGAAAGTCCTAGTATTTACAGTCAAGCACTTAAGAGACAACTAGACAACATTCACATGCCAACTGACACTGCCCTGCTCCAGTATGTCGATGATCTACTGATCACAGCCCGTTCTGAACATGCTTGCGAGCGAGCATCGCTTACAGTCCTGTATTTCCTAGCCGAGATGGGGCACAAGGTGTCTCCTTCAAAGCTTCAATTCTGTGTCCAGCAAGTGATCTACTTAGGCCACTTACTGTCCAAGAGGGGTAGGCAGTTGACACCTGACCGTATCCAGTTAATAGCGAGTCTTCCTCAGCCCAAGACCCAGAAGGAGGTACGTTCTTTTATCGGCCTTACTTCTTATTGCCGACAATGGATTCCTCAGTATGCATTTCTAGCCAAGCCACTGATACAGTTAACGACACAGGAGGCAGCCGTATCGACTGTCCTCCCTTGGACATCTGAACATACACTTAGTTTTAATGAATTAAAGAAAGCCTTATGCCAAGCTCCTGTCCTAGCTACACCGAACTACAATAAGCCTTTTACACTTTTTGTCACAGAACGTGATGGTACAGAATTATCTGTTCTTATACAAGATCAAGCAGGACAATATAAGCCCTGTGCTTACTTTTCGAGCACACTAGATCCAGTAGCCCAGGCTCTGCCTGCGTGCCTCAAGTCAGTCGCAGCCACAGCACTAGCTATCAGACAAAGTGATTCCATAGTATTAGGACATTCCTTGACAGTACAAGTTCCACACTCCGTGGAAGTTCTTTTAAACCGAACACAGACTCAGCACTTGACAATTGCACGTTTAACAGGTTATGAACTGACACTGTTCCAGCCACACATAGAAATCAGACGCTGCAACGTTCTAAATCCTGCTACACTGTTACCGTCAGTTACTTCAAATCCTGCCACACATGACTGTGTGGAAGTAGTTAACACTATGACTAAACCAAGACAAGACCTGACAGATATTCCATTACCAGACCCCGACCTGACACTTTATGTGGATGGTTCATGTATGAGAACAAGTACAGGAGAACTAGTAGCCGCGTATGCAGTGACTACTGACACTGAAGTTATTGAAACACATCGTATTGACACCCTGTCTGCTCAAGCAGCAGAGCTAGTTGCTCTGACTCAAGCGTGCATACACGCCAAGAACCTGACAGTTAATATTTACACAGATTCACGCTACGCATTCGGAGTTGTACACGACTTTGGAGTGCTCTGGCAAGAGAGAGGTTTCATGACTTCTCATGGAACCAAGATTCAGCATGGTCTCCTCATTCAAGCTCTGTTAGATGCAATACATTTACCGACATCTATCGCTATCATGAAGTGCAAAGCACATACGAAAGTCACTGACATTATTTCCCAAGGTAATGATCTAGCAGATCGAACAGCCAAGCTTACAGCACAGACACCAGACATACCAGTTAACAAGACACCGACATCCACTCTAGAACAGACTACTTGTATGACAGTTAAGGACCCTACTCAGGATGTCATAGACATACAGTTACATGCTACTCCTGAAGAAATCAAGAAATGGTCCGAACAAGGAGGGGTCCAGACAGATCAGGGATGGGTGACGAAGGGTAGAGCCACATGGTTTCTCCCCGACTCAATGGTTCAAGTCATTATCAATACCGCACATAGTCCAGCACATTTAGGAGAAAAAGCCATGATAGACAGTATCCAGAACATTTGGTTCAACAAGCATTTACGAGCTGCAGCCAAGCATAAAGTCCGTACCTGTATGATATGTTGCCAGTTCAATCCAGGTAAAAGTGTCCCGGTGGAACAAGGTGGATTCCAGCCCCCTGACCACCCTTTTGAAGTCCTCCAGATGGATTATATTCAGATGGAGCGATGTCGAGGTTTCAAGTATGTCCTTGTAGTTGTATGCGCTTTGTCCAGGTGGACAGAAGCATATCCAGTCCCAGATTACACAGCCGCGACCACTGCCAAGCAGTTAGTTCGTGAGTTCTTCCCCCGCTATGGACTCCCAAGGGTCGTATATTCTGATAACGGCCAGCCATTCTCATCTGAACTCATGAAGCACGTTTCCCTTTTACTAGGGTACCAGTGGAAGTTCCATTGTGTACGCCATCCTGAAGCAGCCGGTCTCGTAGAGAGACATAATCAAACCTTGAAAATACGCATTGCCAAAGTCTGTAAAGAGAAAGGTGTAGACTGGCTAGTTGCCCTGCCAGTCGCCTTATTTTATATGCGCATGGTCGCACATTCCAGATCAGGTCTGTCCCCTTATGAGGTCGTATTCGGCCGCCCCCCGAATGTATGGGGTACACCTAGACCCCGAAGTATTACAGATGTTTCCAGTAATATGCTGACAGATTACCTAGCTTCCTTGATGTCTGCCCTACACTCTTGTCGTTCACAGGTTGCCGCCGCATTTCCAGACAATACCGAGGTGAAACCGCATGAAATCGTTCCAGGAAGTCTAGTGCTTGTCCGGAATTTTGATCGTTCAAGTCCGCTGGAGCCTCGCTGGAAGGAGCCGAAGTTGGTCCTCTTAACCACCCGTACTGCCGTCAAGTTGGAAGGCAGGAAGGGGTGGGTCCATTTGTCTCATGTTAAGAAATTTCACGGATCCCGACTACAAACTGTTTCCAAGAACTTTGCCAAGGATTGCATTTTACCTAAAGACTGCCAAAATACTATTCTCAAGGACTGTCCCGCAAATGACATTGATACCAAGCCTCCCCTGTTAGAGGAAACTCCGCAGCAGGAGTATAAAAAGAAGTTACGGTCTAGTAAAATAAGTCAGCCAGTTTAATTGTCTAAGTCCTCCCCTAGGTGAAACGGTTAGACAGGTATCTGACATGTATGAAATAGACCCCCATAGTGAGAGAGTTAGTCAAAACTCTATCCGATGTATCGTTTTTCTAAGTTTTATATTGTTTCTCAGCCTAATGGTTACCTGCACGAGTTATGCATTTCATTTATGTTTTCCAATTTCTCATGTAAATAAGTCTTCTAATGCTACAGTGGAGCACACGTTTAGTGATCTACCTCCTCACGAACTATCCTATCGTCTTGCTATGCGCAACAATTCATTTATCCGTATGTTACATTATTCACACCAGACCAGCAATGCCACTAATTGTTGGGTGTGTGGTCGACTCCCCCCTTTCCAGACACCGAAGGGAGTTCTGCCACTGTTTCCTTATCCATTTTCACATAATGGCTCATGTGGAGCCTGGTCCATGTTAACGTCATCCTCAACTGATATGTCCCTTCTGAACAGTACATGTTTTCCAGACAAGCAAGGTCTTCCCCACAGAACAGGGTTAGATCTAGAAAATGAAGTTTATAATTTGGGTAATTATTCTTCGAATTTCATGGTCCTGAATGTTCAGTCTGATCCTACTCCAGACTTACCTGCTATTTCAGTACTACCAGTCAAAGGCGAATTATGTGTCAGAAATAATGGTTCCGTACATGTAGGACATAGTGATTGTACTACTATTGTCAAGTATAGTGACAGTGGGAAATCTATTTTTAAAGCTTCACGTCATTCTTATTTTGTTTGTGGTCAGACCGCATATGTTCGTCTGCCCCTCAATTGGGAGGGAACCTGTTACATTGCCTTCCTACTGCCACCAGTTTTCCTAGCCCCATATGATTATCACAGAAACACACATCTAGTACACATTAGACATAGAAGGGAGATCGAGTCCCCGATTGTCGACCAAACTGAAACTGCTCTAGAACAGTATACAGATTTCAATAGAGGATTCTTTTTCTTTATAGGACCTATCCAGAATAGTAAGTTAATACGTAGATTAACCAGAACCCTTGAG
This sequence comes from Lissotriton helveticus, assembly GCF_964261635.1. Classification (NCBI taxonomy): domain Eukaryota; kingdom Metazoa; phylum Chordata; class Amphibia; order Caudata; family Salamandridae; genus Lissotriton; species Lissotriton helveticus. Next base: position 19,175,953 of record NC_136063.1, on the reverse strand, counting down.
GCAGTAGTTAATGAGACTGCTTCTGCCCTAGGTAACTTAACCGAAGAGCAATCTGCTATGAGATTTGTCGTGCTCCAAAATCGTCTCGTTCTTGACGTCATACTGGCCGATAGAGGAGGAGCATGTAGAGTCATCGGATCTAGTTGCTGCATTTTCATTCCAAATAACTCGCCGTCTGTTTATTCAGCTATAACCAGACTTCATAAAATTGCCCATCAGTTACACCAGGATCCAGGCACCTGGACATGGTCCGGTTGGTTTTGGAGTATTATTTCTGCCTGGGGATGGAAAATATTGTCATTTCTAGGTATTGCAGTAGCGATCATATTCAGTTGCTGCCTCTGTATACAATGTGGCCCTGCGATTTGCGGCATTTGTGCTACCTCTTGTATTCCTAGTCCCAAGTCCCGTCCTAAATCCCGTTCCAAGAAAATTCGAGACGAGCAAATGATACTGTATGAAATGATAGATGGTATCATGAATATTGATGTTTCTTGATGGAAACGCAGTGACAAGGAGGGAATGTGGAAAAGTAAATTTTGCCATGTTCTGTGTCCCTACGTGTTCCCCATCTTATGTTGTATGTACATGATTAATATGCATATGTATTCCCCATGATCGATTAAAGACGCAATTACAGTTGTGTCCATCTCTAGTATGCCAGTTTCCAGTTTTCGTGAATACAACGAATATCAGGCCTATGTAAAGCTACGTTGCCACGTTTCACAGTGTGCACATTATTTCATTGTAAAGTCCCCGTTTCTCGGCCTCAAAAGGGCCCAGACTCAGATTCAGCTCCTGTCTCCTGAACCCTCGCTGAGGAGCGATACAGCCCCCACCTGTATCCCTGACCCTTCACTTACTTCATGCCTCACAGTGCCCGGCTCGGCCTGGCTCTGCCTGCCAGTCTGCCAAGAGTATGTTATGATTCTAGTTATCAGTCCAGCTCTCCTTCTCTGCATTCCTAAGCTACTGAATCGCGTCAATAGTTTCAGTCATCGTCTAGCCTTTACGTCTCCATGTAAGAGAAATACTGTATTAATGGTCATTTAATATTCCTCAACACACACTACATGTAGAATAATGCATGCACCAGTCTTAGTGTCTGTTAGCCTTTACCCTGATAACTTTTGGATTCTATCAACATGTTCTCTAAACATCAGATACTAGATAGTGTTTAGGTACATGTCGCTCTGACTCTCCAGACTTTCGTCTCTCCTTCTAGCTCAGAAGTCATAGCCCCCAGCTTCTCCCTAGTCACACGTCATTGTCAGTTTGCGCGCACCACTAGGTTAGAGGTCCCGGCTCCTTAGGTAGCCCCCTCCATGTTTCCGCCCCATTTATGACATATTCTGTTACGTTTACATCACATGTCTATGTTCACGCCTCCTGTTACACCTACTTTCACCCTTATCTTTCGCGACTGTTACAGGCCCCACCCACTGTTCCGCCTATTGTATGTATTGTAATGCAATTGTTTTAGTATATATACTTGTGTACTGTTATTAAAAGTCAGCGCGCTCATTCCAGATCCTGCCCGACAGCTGTCGGGGCCCCCCTGTTGGCTAGCCATCCCAGATCTTGCCCGTGCAGGTTGTCCTGTTCCTGTCCTTTATGCTGTATTAAACCTGCAAACTCCTACTACCTCGAATCTTGACTCTTATTTATTGAGCTATTTGTTATTGTTATGTCCAGTCAAAAATAGAGGTATTATTTATTTATTTACCACACATTCCACGCCTCTTCGTTTTTCAGCCACCATGATAGTTCTTTCCTTGATTTGGGATCCAAGGTCAGCATTTGTGAATATGACATATTGTTTTGCAAGAGGCTTGTTTTGAGTCTTTGGAGGGCTCCTTATTTTTGGAGACCTGTGAATATTGCTTGAATTGTTGAGGATGACAGGCCCAGATTCCTTGCTAAGGTCATTAATGATATATCCTGTTCCTTAAATACCTTCCTCAACTTTTTGTGTAATTCTTTTAGTTTTTATCTTGGTATTTGGACTTCTGCTTTGAGCGTGTCTACAGTAAAGCCCAGAAACTGAGGGACATATTTACAATGAAGTGGCAAGGCATGTTATTAAGCCAAGAAGGCTAGCAACACACGTAATCACTTTATAAATGCCCGGCTGTACCGTATTTGCTAGAATATGGTGCAGCCCTGCGTTTCCCCCTTTGCTGGAGCTAACTTAATCTGCCCAGCACCAACGCAGGCACCCTTGCACAATTGCTTAATGGTGCCTGTATTGAGGAGAAGATTTTTTATGTGGAGGACAGTCCTCCTTTCTACAAATAAACAACCTTTAAATGCTGTCTTGTAACTTCTATGTGTGCAGCACAACAACATTATTTTTGAAAAATGATTGTTCATGTGCAAGAAGGGGGAGCTTCCTGCACATAAACAAACATAGGCAATTTGCTTGTTGTAATTTTGGCTCTGTCTCCTATTTGAGCTGACCTTGTAAATCAGAGGCTGCATCAAAATGAACATTGCCCTCCCCTTTCACGCTAAATACAGCTTGAAAGGGTGCCTTATTTACAAGGCAGCGTTAGGCCATGTTAAGTGGCTTCACTGTGCCATGTAAATCAGTGAAGACCCCTGTTTCCATCACATTGTCACTGAAAGTGACGTTGTGTTGGCGGTAGGAGCTTGTAAATATGCCCCTGGGTGTCCTGTCCTGGATTAAACAGGACTTTTCTGATTTATTATGAAACCTAGATTTTCTAGTAATTGAACTGTCCATTTTGTGTGTTGTATTATAACATTATTAGGGTATCGTCCAGGTAAATAATGAATATTACTCCCCTCTCTCTGAGCCAAGATGCGAGCGTAGGACTTTTTCTGAAGCGCAAAGGTGCTCAGGAAAGACTGAAAGGGAGACTTGTGAACTACCAAAGTCTGCCTTTCAAGTGAAACTGAGGTACTGCTAAGCATGGGCGTAAAATCCATTCCGCTCGCGAACTTGCCGAAAATTTGTAAATCTGTGCGAAGCAGATTTTTTGCTTGGTCGCACTTGCCAACTAGAATACTATACAATTTCGCGGGAGTAAACACTTGCGAACACGTAGATGCGGCTGGCAGCGACAATCTCGCAATTGCGAGATTGCAAAATTTGCAATTTCGCACAAGAAATCCACCAGCAGGCAGCATAAACCTTGAAAATTATTATTTTTATCAGAATAACTCCTCAGGTTGACATTTACCTGCACTTTTTTTTTGCAAGGAGTCCATTTTGGGGGGAGGGGTGGGAGGAAGGAAGTGCCCCACAGTCTCCAACTTCCTGTTCCTGTCCAGCAGGCTCCTCCCAGTGCTTTCTTCATGTGCTGGTCACTTTGATTTGGATCTTGACCTGGAAGGATTACTTTTTGTGGATGCTGCTGGATATTTGGATATTTGCAAAACTGAAAGCACTCAGCAGGTGCAAAAGTTCAATCTTATCATTAGTAACCATTCCCTGTAGTGCTTACTGAGGGGCCCCTTCAGAGTTCAGTTGCCTACTTGCAACAATTATATGACCCTGCTCTGACCCTCACAGCAGGCTCAGAGAATAGCTACAAGTATACAACAACGGTCCAGTAAAAAAATTACACTGCAACAGAAAGCAATTACAGATAAGGAAGCAGGTGCCAGCCTGGAAGTTCAAATTCAGTGACACATTAATCAGCCCCTAATTCATTCATGTCAGTTGAGGCAGGGCAGGTGTGCTTTCCCCCCCATAATCTACAGTGATGAACTAGAGGGTGGCATGGGTGAGCCAGAGGGTGGCATGGGTGAGCCAGAGGGTGGCAGTGGTGAAACAGAGGGTGGCAGTGGTGAAACAGAGGGTGCTGTGATGAACCAGACGTAGAAACAACATGGTCGCTACCGTTGCTACCCGACAAGTAAGTTCGCATTTGCGAACTGGTAAAAAACCCTTGCGAAATGGCAGAAACACCTGCGAACACAAAAAAAAGGAATCCGCAAAATTTGCGAGAGTTCGCGGATTTTGCGGATTGCGAATCCGTAAATACGCAATTTCGCGGATTGCCAATTCGCAAAATCCGCCCATGCTTAGGTACTGCTGATGTGGAGGCCAAATTGGGATAGTGAAATATGCCTCCTTGAGGTGTAATCTTGTTAACCAATCCCCTTTTCTTAAAATGTCTCTTAATAGGTAAATCTCTTCCATTTTGAAGTGGCGATAGACTACTTATTCGTTTAGTTTCTTGAGATTTAAGACAGGTCTCATTCCCTTGTACTTCTTCTCTACTAGGAAAATGTTGCTGATTAAACCTACCCTAGACTCATGAGCCTCCTGGATGTCCCATTCTGTTAATACGTCTTTCACCTCTTGTGTGACTAATGTTGTATCTTCTTGATAAAAGGTTATCCCTAGGATTTTTTGTTTGGATTTGGTATCTATAAAGTTCAGTTTGTTCCCTCTGACAGGTTCCAACGATCCTGTCTCTGTTAAGTCCAATTTCCACAAAATTGACGTAGCCTGCCCCCCAGCCTTATCGGTGTATCTGAAAGGTCTTTCATGTTGAAAATTCTCTCTGTCTTCAATCACCTCTGGAAGATATGTTGCAAGATCTCTGCCTCTAGGGGTATATGTTCTGATGGGGCCCAAAGTTAGATTGCTGGTAGAATCTTTTGGCATATTCCATAAAGATTCTAGAGGAGGAATGAACTTGTTTTCCTGGCCCTTGCGAAATCTCTATCGTGAAAAATGCTTTAAATTTCCTTTTGGGATTTTTGTGTAGAACTATTACCCCCTAGGTATCTGGTCCTTTATAAATTCATCCTTGAAGAGATGCTCTTGGATGGATGTGCTCTCTTCCTTATTTGCTAACTTAATACGTATGGGGTCCAATTCAAGGAGGATGCTCTTCCTCCTTTAATTAGATGGAGCCAAGTTTGCATTTCCTAAGAGACAGATAGCTCGCTGCACCCACTCTTGAAATTCTTTAGCATCAACCATTTCCTCAGTTAGGTAGGTAGTCTCTGTAAATATTTTGGTGAGTGGTCCAGTGATATCAAGCAAGTGATCTTGGCATGATTTTTACCCTCTATCTAGTCGCTATCTTTGGTATTTATCCCCTTTATAATAAAGGGTAACATCTAGGGGTCCAACTCTGGGATTAAGGTTATTTTGTCAGGTATGGATGGTCGAGGGCACTCTGACCTTAGAACAGATCTTATCTCTTTGGGGATCTCCCTTGTTAGTCAGTACGTAATGTACTCTACAACGTGTTGCGATGGTGCCCATTCATGTGACGGAGGATGTTTGAGGAGGGGTAGAACATATCGGCCCCTAGTTGGTTAACAATGAGCCTGAGGCCTTCAATGTCATCATTGATGTCCCTTTTCTTGAGAATATAGTCTCCTCCTGGTCAAAATCAAATTCTGATGAGCAGGACAATTCAATTTCAAGTTCATTAACATCATCTTTGGTATCACTAGAAATAGAGACAACTGGGCCTCTTATTTACACATCCAGACTGTCTGAGACGCTGAATCTATCACCGGCTCCCTCCAGTATCAACTCCTCATCTTTAACTTTAGATTTTTTAGTTTTTTTAGGAGAATTGTCGGCTCCAGATCTTCTCCTGTGGGTCTGGCCTGCCCACCCAGAGGTTTATTAGAGGTGTCTAGATCTTTTTTGTAATACCCTCCTACTTCCCATTGATAATTCATCCAGTGACCGCATCAATTTTCCTATTATCCTATAAACCCCTCTAGCTTTGGTTCAATGCAGCCCTCTGGCTGTTCCTGAGACATCCTGCTATAATGATACAAATAGCTTAATTTAGCAGATTTGGGGAAACTATGTCTACTCTAATGTTAAATAACAAATGGTCACTAGAGGGCATCCTTGTTTCCAACGCAGTAGCTGTGAGTGTGTATTTTACCATCCAACTCTCTTTGATATTAGAGGGTTAGTGCTGCATCTTATTAATTGGTTAACCAGTTAATGCTAATTGGTATTTCCCAAAGATTAAAGATTACAGATGATGCTTGCATGAGAAGAGTGTTGGTTGTCAATTGCCTTTTCTCTAATATTTTGATGTTTTCTTACACAGTACGATATGGATTCGGAGAGTGTCTTACTGAGTACTTCCTTGTTTTTATCGGTGGTGCAGCCACTTGTGAATAAAGAGATGCACGAAGACATTATTTTCTTTTTGATTTGAGACAGGACTGGGTTTTTTTTGGCAGTGCGAAGGAGCATGCGGGCCTTAGTTTCCTGAGGTGGGTTGCTACTTAAGATTGCGTGACCAGGTTCGGCCAGTCCTCGAGGCCGGGATAACTGTGGGGAGAGAGCGAGGTCAGATCCTTGTCCATCTTTCGAGCACTGTTCCAACTGTATACCGTATCGGGTTTCTAGTAAGCTAAGAAGATATCTGTTTATACAGTACTAAGCACAATTGGGGAGTGTAACGTTTTAAGCAATGTGTCACTGGCATTTTTATAAGGCCACGTAAAGCCACTTTTCATGGCCTTATAAATATTTGCCCCTTTCACACAGCAAACTGCATGAAAGGGACATTCCTTGGGTGTTTCTGCTGGCGTTCCCAGCAACATCTATGGCTTTTTCACACTGCCCCAGATTTACGAGAGGTACGCATCCACAAGAATGGTGTAAGAGAGGCACAAAAAGAAGAAATATCTTTATTTCTCCTAATTTTTCCTTTTTCTACGTGTGCTGAAGAAAACCTCTAGTGATTATTTTTGTGCAGGCAGAGTTGCCATCCTACACAAAAAAGATCATCCCTGCGTTTGGAGGCAAAGTTGCACCATGGTGCAAATGTGTCTGCATGAGCGCACAGCAGACCATTGTGCACCAACGCAGGGGAAAAAGACAGGAGTGCCCCATATCAAGCAGGTACGGGGGATTCCTGCCTTTTACTTTTGCCGTGGGGCAGCACAGCAGCAAAGCCCAAAGGCAAAAAAAAAAACCATAAATTAGGCCCTGTATGTGTAAGCAAGTTAATCTGAGTGAGTTAATCCAGAGAAGAGTGTGGTAAAAGAACTGAGATATATGTACTGAAGGTTCTTATATTGTGAGCAGCAGCAACAAAAGCAAGAACATGGCTGCATGTTACTATGGTATATGCCTGATTCAAATGTTTTAAAGTTCTAAATTCCTTTTCATTGATGCTGTACTGAGCAGGCAATACAAGGAGATTTGCATAATGTTAGCCTCTGTGTCCTGATATAAAATTAAAGATAGATGAGCAGATTTACTAACAATTGACCTGACACAAAATAGCAGCCAGAGCTGATGCACTCTCTTGCATCAAAAGGCAGGGAGCATAACAGCACATTATATACTAAGCTACTGTGCTGTGTACGCCTCTGCCTGTGCTGGAGCACTTCTGGGTGCCTTGTGACATGCACACACACTGTGTATGATATCTCACACAGGGTTTATGCTGGAAGATGACCTTTCCTGTACACATGTTCATGGTTAAACATAGATAAAAGATCTTGCACATCTGTTTTAATGCTGTGCATTACAACACACAAGCAACGTTGTAAAAATGGCATTATGGCAGGTGGCATTTGAATGACGTGTCATCTGATGTAATAAACTCTGCAACCTACATATAACATTAAACATCAATGGCAACTGTGCATTTTATGGGTCAACTTACTTACTGGAAGGTTAAGTAAACCAACGATGTGAAGACATTTAGCATCCCAGTTTTAGGGACAGAACAGATTTTGTGAAAATGATGCACATTGTACAAAATCATTGTATCAGAAGAAATAAAGATCCCGGATACGTGAGTAAGCAAGAGAGACCACTCAGCTAAGGCAATTTGGTTCCCTGATTTTTTACTTTCTAAACTGTTCTGTGATTCTGACTTGCTGACAAAGCCTTAGTTACAAATGTTCTGCTTAAAATAGCAACCAAATATAGCCAATGTGATCACAACTGCCTCTTTTAACTGCTGGAGTGAAATTAAAACCTTTCTCATTACACCTAAAAGGTAACTTGCTTTTAAATGTGTACACTTCCATGAGAACGGATTGCAAAACTGTTTTCAGTGTGATATCTCAATCAAGACTTTAACTTATTACATTTTACTAAGAAAATGCAGGACACATTCAATCCTCTATGAATGGGGTTGGACTAGCCACATTATGTTTCCCTATAGCTTCACATTAAGATTAAAGCCAATGCTCAGTTGTCATACAGCATGAAAGATTTCACATTCTTAACTCAGAGTCTAAACCCAGGACCTGTGTCTTACATTTGGCTTTGACGAGCCTTTTTCATGACTGTGAAGTTGTGAAGTTGAATTGCCCAAGAACATACAAGTCCAGGAACAAATTGGACTTGTTGGTACAGATGTTGTTCCATATTTCATGACAATAACAACTAACATTATGAGGAGGTTTGGTATGTGAAGAACCTCACACAGGAAGACAATTTCATCATTTCACCACTGGGCTAAATGAGACAATAGGAGAGATTTCCCTACAAAGGAAATCCTTAGAAACCAGGTTACATTTACATAACAACCTGGAGGAAAAGCCTATTATAGTTCTTCTTCAGTCAGGATTATTAGCAAAGGCTGAATGGTCCCACCACTCAAACCTGACGCAATCTCAGCATCAAACCACCTGAGAAAGATAAATAACTTTGGAATTTCTAACTGCCAGAGACAGGAATGTGGAAACAAGACTGTGGAAACATTAATTCCCACCTGTATCTTGAGAGTGCGGGCTCAGATGCCCTATACAAGACCTGGTTGAATTAGCCACTTGCTTCTCCACACTCCCAACTTCCGGGCAAATATATTTTGGTGATCAATTTATGGAAACTGTGACAATAGGTGCTCTGAGGTAATTACTCCCAATCCTGAACCTGTTGCAATGTTTCAGACCATAACTGACTGCATTGTCGCAGGGACATAGTTCTGAGGGTACAGGACTCAACAATTTAGCAAGATCCAGCCAAGCAGAACCTCAGGCAGGCCCCCAGGTAAAGTTGGGCACCCTCTAAAGTCTATAAATCATTGTAACTCATTTTACTTATAGCCCACCCTAGATCACACCACTGGGGGTCCCTGGGACAGCACCAGATTTTCAGTTTATGCTTGGGGGAACCCTTGTAATTACAGCTTGTCTAAAACTGAGATAAGGAAAGAAACAAGCAAGGAAATACAGGGACCATGGTAAAAGAAAAAGAGCAATAGGAAAGCAGATAGAGTCAGCTGGGACATTTAAACTTACAGCTAATTTCTGTAGAGAATTGAGCTATGTCCTAATTATTACTCTCTACATATCTATGTGCACCTGTGTGTGTACTCAAATAAATGAAGGTATGATCATCTTACCTCCAGTTATCAGTGCCTGGAGAATGGCCACAACTGCACGGATGACCCTCATGTTGCTGGGAGGGTAAGGAGTAGGGTGATGGAGTCAATATATCTGATGTGTTGTCTGGGTCTTCTGCGCATCTCATACTCAAGGCATGTCATTTATACTGCAATAGAAGAGCTGGGGCACATAATACCTGAGCTCTGTACACAGGATGTTGCTGAAACCTTTGTGCGTAACTGGGTGCACTTTTCTGGTTGCTGGCATCTTCCCATAGACATTGCATTTATTGAGTAAATACCAGACTGTACAGTGGCCATGATTATAAGTGCAGGGCTCAATTCCAATCAAACATATATATATATATAAATATGTACAGGAATCATAACTATACATAATGTAATTTCTACTTGGGAATTTTTACCACAGGTGGAGGATGCACTGCATAGAGTCATTATTGCACCTATCAAGAAAAATGACAAAAGAACAAGCAAACGTGAAGAACTTGGGTTGTAAAATACTGCATCCAGATGTGTGGCTGCACTACAGAAGCCACAACCACAAATAAGAAGTATTTACCTCACTCCAAAAATACCTCAACCTGGATATCTTTGTCCGGTTATTATTCAGTGCAATAAATACCTTCCACTCCATCATACTTTTTGTTATGGCTCCTGCAAGATATGCTGCAGATGCTGCTTGTTGTATATTATCTCAATTATACATCCATGCCTTGAAGTAAATGTGGACATTGAAATTCTACCATCGGAATCCTGAGGCAATAGTTTGCTAAATTATTTATCATAGTTAATGAAGATGCAGATAGCATGGATAAGAACAGGCTTGTATCACATTTATGTGATTCTTTTAATATTTTCCATTTCCTCTTCTGGTTTCCTTGTTCTCTAGTTTCTTGCTCACCTTATCAACTTCAGAAGCAAACTGACGGGTACACAGTCAACACGTGTCTTACCTCTGTATGGCACGCAAGTCTGGGGGTTTTCAAGGTTGTGAATAATGTATTTATAGTAATTAAAAGCCTATTCTCAGATAAGAAATTATCAAAACTCTATGAAGGTGATTACCATACAGATTTGACACTGCACTGTACTTGTGCTGTGAATGGAAAATTCTAACTGCTCAGGTGAAGCACTTGTGTTGTTTGTGAAAGCACATGAAAGTTACACAAGTCTTCCCAAGCCCTGCACTAGCAAGTATTCCTTTTAAGAACTGTCTTCTTATAGACATATCAAAGTTTCATAATCTCATTTGTGTCTCAAGCAGAACATTTAATAGTGAGGTGAAGGTCAGAACATGCACTCGAACAAGCATGATTGAAACATTTGTATTTTTCTAAAGTTAATGGACCAATCTTTCAAGATGCTAATTTAGAGCTAGATTGAAAAACTTCTAAAACACTACATTGAGAAGACCCCTCCAGTTAACAATGTACATTTATCGATGTAACATTTTCTTGAAATTATAGCTCAATCTTGGGTTTGTAAAATTTGTTAACCAACTCCTACTTTGTAAATTGTTCATACTGAGATCTACTCAGCACAGATGGATAGATAATATTTTATTGAGGGTTTGTGAAAGCTGACACATGGTAGGATGGTTGGTCTATTGACACTCCAGGGGTCAACCTCAACATAACATTGATTAATTAACTTATGTAATTTATAAGAAACAAATATATATGCATTTATTCTAAACACATAATCAATTGTGCTCTGTATATTCCTAGTATAAAAAGTAGAGATCCTACCTGAACCAATCAAACTAATTTAGGAAGCCTTAAGTACATTGTTAGTTGTCAGCACATCCACTAACAACTCCCTTTGATTGGACTTATTTGGTGGATACTACTAGATCGAATATCATCAGACCCAAATTCTGGGTAGAGATTAATTACCCCCAATGTAATGTTTAAGTCACCAGAAAGGCTAACAAAGACTTCTTTTTAAAAAGAGGAAGGACAAGAAGGATAGAGAATGTTGGAACACAAAACAATGGTTAACATTTTTGTTCTAGAAATTGAGAAGCAGAATAACACCCTTCTAAGCAAAGGTCTTTTAGAGAGCTTGCAGATTTCTTTTATCAGTAGGAGTTTCTACTATGGCACAAATGAACACTAGAGAGACCCAAAAAATGAGCCCATCTTTAGATCTTTCTGAAAAAAGATGGAAAAGCAGGCAGAGGAGGAGGAGTATTAATCCAGAACACATTGTCACTGGTCCAAGTTTCTTGAAGTAGTGCAAAGTAGTGCAATATCATGAGAATGTATCTATTTTAACCAATCCATATTTTGCAACCGAAGGAAATGCCAGATATATTCTATGACAATGGTGTAATATGATCATCAATAGAGCCCCTTGTGTGCCACCCTCCTAAGTTGGACCATCACTATCCACGTCTGGAGTTGGTGGAAAGCCTACTTTAAATAACTCAGAAGAAGAGTAGCATTAATATTATGATTAGAGGGCAGAATAAATGACCATCAACCATTTGCATCCAACAATAAAGGGGACAATGTATTCTCTATTCAAATATTATATTTGTCAGGCAGACAAGCATGCACATTAAACCGTATCTTAGAAAGTTGTGACATAACAAGTTTGACAAAATAGCCTATGTGTATGACACACATCCCTGAGTTTGGGATACTAGTAGAAATCAACACAGGGAATGTCCCCCTAAACAGTACTGTCTCTAAAGTTAATAATTCTACAGTCCCCAACACAAACTTTTCTTGAATTTCCAATACAGCTTAAATTCCTGACAATGATAAAGGTATGAAAGCGCCCAAACCGAACAATAGGTCCATTGACCCTCGAGAGGGTTTTCACATTCGAGTATTTGGGGGTGACATTCAACCAGAAAATGACCTGGGATACACACCAGACGAAGGCCAATCTCAAACTGGTTCAGGTAACGGGTGGTATCTCCAGGGTAATAAAGAGGTCAACTTTTAAACCCCTAGCGCCCCTGCTCAAAATTTATAAAATGCAAGCGAGGGGGACAGTTACATATGGTGGGGAACTGTGGGGGCACACAGCTGCCCATAACCTAGTAATTACAGAAAATAGGTTTATTAGACAAATGGTAGCTCTGCCTCCAAGTACCCCGCTTTTACCCCTCAGACTCGACCTGGGCCTCAAATCGATTGGTGTAGAAGTGGGTTTAAAACCATTAACATTCTGGCGCTGACTCTGGACCACCCCAGAGCTTAGGAGTTATAGGTTGGAACTGTCAGAGATTTTAAGCCTACCAAATTCCTGGAAAATCCCCTGGTTAAACTATTTAAAAAAGTCATTTGCAAGCTTGGGAAAACCCGAATTATGGTCAGATCCAGAAAATGCTTGTAGCAAGATCTCACGTAAAGACTTAACAAAGGATTATTACACCTATAAATTAAACATATTGTTAGGGAACGAATGCATGGGGTACCTAACTAACTCCTTTACCCAATTTAAAGACGCTTACCATCTGGAACAGGTCCTTGACGGAATTTGCCCTTACCTGACCAGGAAGTTGTTCTTGCAGTGGAGATATGGCACCCTCCCTCTAAAAGCACTCACAAGTGCCTGGTTGCAGTCCCCCTGTAACAAGCAATGCCCTGCATGCCCTTACCAACTGGAAAATGATATACATGTCCTGTTTTGTTGCCATGCGTACCATAAACCCAGAAAGTACTGGCTTGTTCCCCTTTTAAAAAATCTAGGCTGTAGGCGTTGTAGCTCAGCCTTCAGATTACTCAAGACAGACTTATCTACTCCGATTGTATTTGCGGTAGCGAAATTCCTGACTGCGATGTGGCATAAGCGCACCCGCTACATCGCGAACCCTGAAAACGAGTTGGCACAGGCACTTTAAAAATCTACTGCATTATCAATCAGATATTTGAATGGACTGCAACTAATAACACTAACTACGCGAACTGTGTCTTTTCTGTTCTTTAACTGTCTAAATTGCACTTAGCACCAGTACTTTTAGCACATTGTCATTTGAAAATGCTTTTAAGATCTTGTATTTTAATTAAGTAGCATTGTGATGTTTTAAATATTTTGATGTACATCCTTAAGGGTCCAAGTGACCGAAATAAAGATTGAAATGAAATGAAATGATTAGAGGGCAAAATAAATGACCATCAACCATTTGCATCCAACAATAAAGGGGACAATGTATTCTCTATTGAAATATTATATTTGTCAGGCAGACAAGCATGCACATTAAACAGTATCTTAGAAAGTTGTGACATAACAAGTTTGACAAAAAATAGCCTACGTGTATGACAAACATCCCTGAGTTTGGGATACTAGTAGAAATCAACACAGGGAATGTCCCCCTAAACAGTGTGGTATATAAATAAATAATACCGGATCTAGGTTTGACTGGACATAGCAATAACAGATAGCTCAATAAATAAGAGTCAAGATTCGAGGTAGTAGGAGTTTGCAGGTTTAATACAGCATAAAGGACAGGAACAGGACAACCTGCACAGGAATGGGATGGCAGAGCCCGGCAGCTGCCGGGGCTGGATCTGGGATGAGCGCGCTAACTTTAATAACAGCACACAAGCATATATACTAAAACAGTTGCATTACAATACATACAATAGGCGGAGCAGTGGGTGTGGTCAATAGCAGTCGCGAAAGATAAGGGTGAAAGTAGGTGTAACAGGAGGCGTTTACATAGACATGTGATGTAAACGTAACAGAATATGTCATAAATGGGGCGGAAACATGGAGGGGGCTACCTGAGGAGCCGGGACCTCTAACCTAGTGGTGCGCGCAAACTGACAATGACGTGTTACTAGGAGAAGCTGGGGGCTATGACTTCTGCGCTAGGAGCAGAGACTGAAGTCTGGAGAGTCAGGGCGACATGTGCCTAAACAATATCTAGTATCTGATGTTTAGAGAACATGTTGATAGAATCCAAAAGTTATCGGGGTAAAGGCTAACAGACTCTAAGACTGGTGCATGCATTATTCTACATGTAGTGCGTGATGAAGAATATTAAATGACCATAAATACAGTATTTCTCTTACATGGAGACGTAAAGGCTAGACGATGACGGAAACTATTGATGTGATTCAGTAGTTTAGGAATGCAGAGAAGGAGGGCTGAACTGATAACTAGAATCATAACATACTCTTGGCAGACTAGCAGGCAGAGCCAGGCTGAACTGGGCACTGTGAGGCAGGAAGTAAGTGAAGGGTCAGGAACACAGGTGGGGGCTGTATCACTCCTCAGCGAGGGCTCAGGAGACAGGAGTTGAATCTGGTGTCCGGGCCCTTTTGAGGCCTAGAAACGGGGACTTTACAATGAAATAACGTGCACACTGAGAAACGTGGCAACGTAACTTTACATAGGCCTGATATTCATAGCTTTCACGAGAACTGGAAACTAGCATACTAGAGATGGACACAACTGTAGGTGCGTCTTTAATCGAACATGGGGAATACATATGCATATTAATCATGCACACATAACATAAGATGGGGAACACGTAGGGACACAGAACATGGCAAAATTTACTTTTCCACATTCCCTCCTTGTCACTACGTTTCCATCAGGAAACATCAATATTCATGATACCATCTATCATTTCATACAGTATCATTTGCTCGTCTCAAATTTTGTTGGGACTGGATTTAGAACGGGACTTGGGACTAGGAATACAAGAGGTAGCACAAATGCCACAAATCGCAAGGCCACATTGTATACAGAGGCAGCAACTGAATATGATCGCTACTGCAATACCTAGAAAGGACAATAATTTCCATCCCCAGGCGGAAATTATATTCCAGAACCAACCGGACCATGTCCAGGTGCCTGGATCTTGGTGTAACATATGGGTAATTTTATGGAGTCTGGTTATAGCTGAATAAACAGACAGCGCGTTATTAGGAATGAAAATGCAGCAACTAGATCCGATGACTCTACATGCCCCGCCCCTATCGGCCAGTATGACGTCAAGGACGAGACGATTCTGGAGCACGACAATTCTCATAAAGGATTGCTCTTCGGTCAAGTTACCTAGAGCAGAAGTAGTCTCAATCACTACTGCTTCGAGTGTTCTGGTTAATCTACGTATCAGTTTACTATTCACAACAGTACCTAAATAGGGAAATACACCTTTATTGATATCTATATATTGTTCTATAGCAGTTTCAGTATAATCGACAATCGGGAGGTCTCTCTTGTGTCTAGTATGTACTAGGTGGGAATTCCTATGATAGTCAGGTGGGGCTAGAAAAACTGGTGGCAGTAGGAAGGCAATGTAACAGGTTCCCTCCCAATCGAGGGGCAGACGGACATATGCGGTCTGACCACAAACAAAATAAGAATGACGTGAAGCTTTGAAAATAGATTTCCCACTGTCACTATACTTGACAATAGTAGTACAATCACTATGTCCTACATGTACGGAACCATTCTTTCGGACACATAATTCGCCTTTGACTGGTAATACTGACATAGCAGGGAAGTCTGGAGTAGTATCAGACTGAACATTCAGGACCATAAAATTCGAAGAATAATTACCTAAATTATAAACTTCATTTTCTAGATCTAGCCCTGTTCTGTGGGGAAGACCTTGCTTGTCTGGAAAACATGTACTGTTAAGAAAAGACATATCTGTTGAGGATGACGTTAACGTGGACCATGCTCCACACGAACCATTATGTGAGAATGGATAAGGAAAGAGTGGCAGAACTCCCTTCGGTGTCTGGAAAGGGGGGAGTCGACCACACACCCAACAATTAGTGGCATTGCTGGTCTGGTGTGAATAATGTAACATGCGGATAAAAGAATTATTACGCATAGCAAGACGATAAGATAGTTCATGAGGAGGCAGATCACTAAACGTGTGCTCTACTGTAGCAATAGAAGACTTATTTACATGAGAAACTGGAAAACACAAATAAAATGCATAACCTGTGCAGATAATCATGAGGCTGAAAAACAATATTAAACTTAGAAAAACGATACATCGGATTGAGTTTTGACTAACTCTCTCACTATGGGGGTCTATTTTATACATGTCAGAAACCGGTCTAACCGTTTCACCTAGGGGAGGACTTAGACAATCAAACTGGCTGACTTATTTTACTAGACCTTAATTTTAGCTTATACTCCTGTTGCGGAGTTTTCTCTAACAGGGAGAGATTTGTATCATAGTCTTTTGCGGGACAGTCCTTAAGAATAGTACTTTGGCAATCCTTCAAATCCTGGGAAATGTTCTTGGAAACAGTCTTTAATCCATAAAACTTTTTCACGTGAGACAGGTGGACCCAGCCCTTCCTGCCTTCCAGCTTGACGGCAGTACGGGTGGCCAGGAGGACCTGTTTTGGCTCCTTCCAGCGAGGCTCCAGCGGACTTGAACGATCAAAGTTCCTCACAAGAACCAGATTTCCGGGAACGATCTCATGCGGTGCCACCTCGGTATTGTCTGGAAATGCGGCGGCAACCTGTGAACGACAAGAGTGTAGGGCAGACATCAAGGAAGCTAGGTAATCTGTCAGCATATTACTTGAAACATCGGTAATACTTCGGGGTCTAGGTGTACCCCACATGTTAGGGGGGCGGCCAAATACGACCTCGTACGGGGACAGACCTGATCTGGAATGTGCGACCATGCGCATGTAAAACAAAGCGACTGGCAGAGCTACTAGCCAGTCCACTCCTTTCTCTTTACATATTTTGGCAATGCGGATTTTCAGGGTCTGGTTATGTCTCTCTACGAGACCGGCTGCTTCAGGATGGCGTACACAATGGAACTTCCACTGGTACCCCAACAACAGGGAAACATGTTTCATGAGCTCAGATGAGAATGGCTGGCCGTTATCAGAATATACGACTCTAGGGAGTCCATAACGGGGGAAGAATTCACGAACCAACTGCTTGGCAGTGGTCGTGGCTGTGTAATATGGAACTGGATATGCTTCTGTCCACCTGGACAAAGCGCATACAACTACAAGGACATACTTGAAACCTCGACATCGCTCCATCTGAATATAATCCATCTGGAGGACTTCAAAAGGGTGGTCAGGAGGTTGGAATCCACCTTGTTCCACCGGGACACTTTTACCTGGATTGAACTGGCAACATATCATACAGGTACGGACTTTCTGCTTGGCTGCAGCTCGTAAATGCTTGTTGAACCAAATGTTCTGGATACTGTCTAACATAGCTTTTTCTCCTAAATGTGCTGGACTATGTGCGGTATTGATAATGACTTGAACCATAGAGTCGGGGAGAAACCATGTGGCTCTACCCTTCGTTACCCAACCCTGATCTGTCTGGACCCCTCCTTGTTCGGACCATTTCTTGATTTCATCGGGAGTAGCATGTAACTGGATATCTATGACATCTTGAGTAGGGTCCTTAACTGTCATACAGGTAGTCGGAGCTGGAGTATGTGTCTGTGTCGGATTAACTGAAATGTCTGGAGTCTGTGCTGTAAGCTTGGCTGTGCGATCTGCTAGATCATTACCTTGAGAAATAATGTCAGTAACTTTCGTATGTGCTTTGCACTTCATGATAGCAATAGATGTCGGTAAGTGTATGGCATCTAACAGAGCTTGAATAAGGAGACCATGCTGAATCTTGGTTCCATGAGAAGTCATGAAACCTCTCTCCTGCCAGAGCACTCCAAAGTCGTGTACGACTCCAAATGCGTAGCATGAATCTGTATAAACATTAACTTTCAGGTTCTTGGCGTGTATGCAGGCTTGTGTCAGAGCAACTAGCTCTGCTGCTTGAGCAGACAGGGTGTCAATACGGTGTGTATCTATAACTTCAGTGTCAGTAGTCACTGCATACGCGGCTACTAGTTCTCCCGTACTTGTTCTCATACATGACCCATCCACATAAAGTGTCAGGTCGGGATCTGGTAATGGAATATCTGTCAGATCTTGTCTTGGCTTTGTCATAATATTAACTACTTCCACACAGTCGTGTGTGGCAGGATTCGAATTAACTGACGGTAATAGTGTAGCAGGATTTAGAACGTTGCAGCGTCTGATTTCTATGTGTGGTTGGAACAGTGTCAGTTCATAACCTGTTAAACGTGCAATTGTCAAGTGCTGAGTCTGGGTTCGGTTTAAAAGAACTTCCACGGAGTGTGGAACTTGTACTGTCAAGGAATGTCCTAATACTATGGAATCACTTTGTCTGATAGCTAGTGCTGTGGCTGCAACTGACTTGAGGCACGCAGGCAGAGCCTGGGCTACAGGATCTAATGTGCTCGAAAAATAAGCACAGGGCTTGTATTGTCCTGCTTGATCTTGTGTGAGAACAGATAATGCTGTACCTTCGCGTTCTGTGACGAAAAGTGTAAAAGGCTTACTGTAGTTCGGTGTAGCTAGAACTGGAGCTTGGCATAAGGCTTTCTTCAACTCATTGAAACTAAGTGTATGTTCAGATGTCCAAGGGAGGACTGTCGATACGGCTGCCTCCTGTGTCGTTAACTGTATCAGTGGTTTAGCTAGAAATGCATACTGATGAATCCATTGTCTGCAGTAAGAAGTAAGGCCGATAAAAGCACGTACCTCCTTCTGTGTCTTGGGCTGAGGAAGACTCGCTATTAACTGGATACGGTCTGGTGTCAACTGCCTACCCCACTTGGACAGCAAGTGGCCTAAGTAGATCACTTGCTGGACACAGAATTGAAGCTTCGAAGGGGACACCTTGTGCCCCATCTCGGCAAGGAAATACAAGACTGTAAGTGATGCTCGCTCGCAAGCACATTCAGAACGGGCTGTGATCAGTAGATCATCGACATACTGGAGCAGGGCAGTGTCTGTTGGCATGTGAATGTTGTCTAGTTGTCTCTTAAGTGCTTGACTGTAAATGCTAGGACTTTCCGTGAAACCTTGAGGAGCTCGTGTGAACATATAGCTTCTTCCATTTAAACAAAATCCGAAAAGAAACTGGCTGTCTGGATGAATGGGGACACTGAAAAACGCGTTCTTGAGGTCTATGACTGTAAAAAATGAGGCTTCGGAATCAATGGCTGTCAATAGGGAAGAGATATCTGGAACAACTGGGTACTGGGGAATAATACATTTATTGAGTTCTCGAAGGTCAATCACTAATCGATATACTGGGGGTGCATTTGGATCAGTACGTTTCATGACTGGAATGATCGGAGAATTACATACATTGGAGTTAGTTTCTACAACTACTCCTTGAGCGATGAGCTCGTCAATAATTTTGGATAAGGCTGCTACAGCCTCAGGTGGCAATCTGTACTGTCTGATTCGTGGTAACACTACACCTGGCTTGAGAGTCACACGATGGGGTGTGATTTGCATAAGACCTACATCAGTTGGACCTTGCGCCCATAGATGCTGCGGAACATTAGACAATCTCGGATCAAAATCTCGTAATACATAGTGACCCTTGAAGTCACGTAGAAACAGTCGTATTCCCTCTGGGGAACAGCAAATAACTGCACCTAATTCTTTCAGTGTTTTAATGCCTAACAGATTTTCTGGACATGACTTTGTAAGTAACAGATCAGTAGTGCGGGACAATGGACCTACTTCTAGAGTAACTGGCTTAGATATCTCGTTTACAATAGGCTTTCCTGAGAATCCAAGGGAAACATTTCTAGAGCCTGAGAGCGGAGCCCCTGGAACTTCGGCGTGACTGATGGTCGTCCTACTTGCCCCTGTATCAATCAGAAACTTTCTGTCTTTCCCTAGTACTTGACTATGAACATAGGGACCTTCTTGATCTACAGGAATCTCAATGAGAGGCAAGCCTACCTCCCTCTCTAGGCTGTTTCATGAGTACTGCTGATACTCTGGATACTCTGTCTGTGCATACTGGTACATCTGCTGTGTAACATGCTGTGTTGCAGCAATAGGCTGCGGTGCTGGAACTGTCTGTTGTGCATTCTGTGGCTGAGAAGTCTGTGAAACTTGTTCTTGTCTAGGCGGACGTGGTCTTTCTTTAGTCTTACCAGTAGCTATATTGTGTTTCAGAACTGCACACTCGTTTATGAAATGACCTGGCTGTTTACAATAATTGCATGTCCCTTTAACGGGAGCTGCAGGATGACTGGCTTGATTCGGACCCCTCTTCTGACTGTCTTGAGGAACAGATTGTGCAACTAGTACTTTCATTTTCGTGTCTTTCATACGTTTCCTTTCATGATCTTGCTCTTCTCTGATTCTATTCTGGTGATATTGGAGCATCTGTAACATCTGGGACGGGGTACTAGCTTGCCATGTACTTTCGACTTTCAAAACTCGATTCTTAACTTGTGGACTATAATTCTCAACTAATTTAGTAACAAAAAGATGAGGGTACGACTCGCTACTCGTCTTCAAGCCACTGTTTATAATAAAACATTTTTCAAATCTAGAATAAAAATCACTAGTGTCTTCGTCTTGTTTCTGTTTACAGGCTGAGATTGCATCCCAGTCTTCCTTTTTAGTGGCTAATAATCTGGGCAAAACTTGTATTAACAGTTCAGGTAATTCTTTACATTTCTCTCCAAGACCGGTACCTGGTACTCGTATCTTATCTTCAGCTTCTAGAACTGCCCAATCGATCTTTTTCTCTCCCACCTCCCATTCTTTTTCCTTGAGTTTCTCGTATACCCCTGCGGGCAACAGGACCTTTAGCATCTTAATAATATCTGGATACGTATATTCTCCCATACGGAGCATGTCTTTTAATTCTCGGTGGAACCCTGCTGGATCTTTGTCATGACAGGGAATTAATTTCTTCATCTCTAAGAGTTCCATCTTTGTAATTGGGGTGTAAACAAATACTCTTTGCATTTCACCATCTGCTGTCCTGACTGGGTGTACTTCTCATAACGGATTCTGTCTATCTATGTAAAACGGTTTACTTTCTGGAGGTGAAACATGAACAAAATGCGGGTTCAGGAACGTTCTATATTTGTGGCGCTGTTCTAGAATGACACTAATTAAATCGGTACCTAAACCTTTCCATCTATACTGGAGTAACTCGTTCAGGACATCGTGTAACAGACCTGGATCAGAATGTTGACCCTCATACAGAGTAATGAGGTGCTGGATCATATACATACCCACCAGTCGTTGCTCGGCTGGGGGCAGTTTCAGAAACATTTGTGCCACTATTTCGTCTGGAAAAGTGGTAGAATCAGTAATCCATCGGACTGCTGATCGGGCTAGTTCTTGTTCATGCATAGTACTTAACTTACTATAACCGATTCGTGATTTCAGAATATGATCGATAGCTTGAAATACTTGTTCTAGAGAACCTTGTTCTGGTGCTGGAAGATGAACAGTTTTCTTGCGTTCTAGGCGTAAATGGCGGTCTGGAAATCTAGATTTTCCTACATACGCTATTCTGGCGGGATTCTCGTCGTCTACCTCTTCAGTAGAAGAGTCATTCTCTCTCTCGCTTACTTGTGCTGCTTTACGTTGTTCGTGTAACTTTATTATTTCCTTACGAATTCTCTTGTACATACTCTCTATACTACTGATAGTTCTGTGTTTACCCTCGGCTATATTATCACTCCACCTTGTCAGGATTCTCATTTCGGCCGGATCTTTGGACGGGTAATCTTGTTCCCTTATTAAACAATTAATCAGAAACTTTAATAGCATGAGTTGGATCTCAGCTTTCCTTTGAGACATGGCTTCGCCAATACTTTCTGGATCATCCCCTGTACGGATGAAACGATATATTCTGTCTAGATCTTCTTTCATATTCGGTAGGGTGTCCAAATACCCGGTCACCCGTCTTACACGGATGGAATATATAACTGTACTATCATCACCTGCAACTGGATCATAGCGGCATTCAGTGAGAGCTCGTCGGATATCTGCAACGGACTTATATTTGGGCGTACGCTGTAACGCACTTTCATGTAACTCGACTAACGTTACTCGTTGGTGTGGTGGCGGGGTACCAGGAGGACCTCCTCCTGCGGCCCCTATACTGGAATCGTCGACTGATACTCTTCGTACTGGCGCGGCGGGAAATTGTAATGTAGGCTGGACCGGGGGTACCGTAGCAGGTACTCCGGTGTCTGGAGGAGCAGGAATTACATGATGTACAGGGACTGGCGGAACAGGATTTGCATATTCTGGGACTGTGTCGTCCAAGTAGGACGAAATGAAAATATCAGCTGTGGTCGGTTTGTGACGTAGCTTGGTCGGAACTAATGGTGGCGGAAAATTACTGGATGCCTCCGGGGTTGCTTTTGGCAAGCCCTCGGCAAGAAGAGGATACATACCCTTAATGAGGGCATTCCTCTGTCTGTCTGACTGTTCGGTTTTGACTCGTTCACCTATCTCGATTAATTCCCTTTCTTGGGCTCGTTCTAAGGATTCTTTACTTAATTCTGACTTTCTGATTTCTTTTTTGGTTCTTTTATGAGATTCTTTGCGCCATAACTCGATGGCATCTTTCTGTGACTGTCTGGCTTTCTTTTTCCATAATGCTTCTTCTACTCGCATGATGCACTCGGCATCCCATGTACCCGATACGGGCCATCTATACTTTTCTTCTAACTCTTTGGTGTACTCTACCCATAAATCTAGATACAATATGGCACTTATGCCATGCTTCTGATACATAAAGTGACCTGGACTGTCCCTAGGCGGGACAGGAACTGCTTCTTCTAACAGACCTTTTCTGGTTTTTAACTGACGTAGTTTAGAAAATAAAGGCATGACTGAACTGTAATCTAGACACAATACAATACACAATGAACACGATAAGTACACCACTTTCATACCATGACATTAAAATACATGAAGAACGTTTAAAATAACAGTTTGCACAGAATACTACCTGGAATACGGAAAACAGAATACATGAATCTTCTCGAGAACAGAACTGGCTAGAACAGAAACTAGATGCACTGCTGAAACAGTACGAAACTTACCGGTCTCAAAAAGAGACACGTCAGGACCCGCATCCACCGAAGTGGACACTTCGTTTTGGGATCTGTGTACCACCAAACCCCACGGACCAGAGACAATTAAATTGACCCTGTCTAGATACTACCCCAGCAACGGTACTCACCGGGAAGCAAGAACGGAAGGCCTCGGACTGGACTGGACTGCTTTGACGCCGGACAGACGGACTTCGGACTTCTGTTACGGGTGGGCCTCCGGATACCTCGGACCTTGGACTCTCGGCTTGGGCTCTGGTCGGGACTCGCCGCGTTCCTCCACCGCCTCGTCTGGATGCTGGACCGCAACCTCCGTCTCCTCCGTGGGCCTGAGGGATACTTGAAGCAGAAATATCTGCACGTGGCCGGTATGGTTCCGTCACGGCTGCAGAGGGTCAGGGGGCATACGTGGCTTCACCGGCGCGTGGGGAAAGGGCAAGTCCCCATTCGGGCGCCATTATGTGGTATATAAATAAATAATACCGGATCTAGGTTTGACTGGACATAGCAATAACAGATAGCTCAATAAATAAGAGTCAAGATTCGAGGTAGTAGGAGTTTGCAGGTTTAATACAGCATAAAGGACAGGAACAGGACAACCTGCACAGGAATGGGATGGCAGAGCCCGGCAGCTGCCGGGGCTGGATCTGGGATGAGCGCGCTAACTTTAATAACAGCACACAAGCATATATACTAAAACAGTTGCATTACAATACATACAATAGGCGGAGCAGTGGGTGTGGTCAATAGCAGTCGCGAAAGATAAGGGTGAAAGTAGGTGTAACAGGAGGCGTTTACATAGACATGTGATGTAAACGTAACAGAATATGTCATAAATGGGGCGGAAACATGGAGGGGGCTACCTGAGGAGCCGGGACCTCTAACCTAGTGGTACGCGCAAACTGACAATGACGTGTTACTAGGAGAAGCTGGGGGCTATGACTTCTGCGCTAGGAGCAGAGACTGAAGTCTGGAGAGTCAGGGCGACATGTGCCTAAACAATATCTAGTATCTGATGTTTAGAGAACATGTTGATAGAATCCAAAAGTTATCGGGGTAAAGGCTAACAGACTCTAAGACTGGTGCATGCATTATTCTACATGTAGTGCGTGATGAAGAATATTAAATGACCATAAATACAGTATTTCTCTTACATGGAGACGTAAAGGCTAGACGATGACGGAAACTATTGATGCGATTCAGTAGTTTAGGAATGCAGAGAAGGAGGGCTGAACTGATAACTAGAATCATAACATACTCTTGGCAGACTAGCAGGCAGAGCCAGGCTGAACCGGGCACTGTGAGGCAGGAAGTAAGTGAAGGGTCAGGAACACAGGTGGGGGCTGTATCACTCCTCAGCGAGGGCTCAGGAGACAGGAGTTGAATCTGGTGTCCGGGCCCTTTTGAGGCCTAGAAACGGGGACTTTACAATGAAATAACGTGCACACTGAGAAACGTGGCAACGTAACTTTACATAGGCCTGATATTCATAGCTTTCACGAGAACTGGAAACTAGCATACTAGAGATGGACACAACTGTAGGTGCGTCTTTAATCGAACATGGGGAATACATATGCATATTAATCATGCACACATAACATAAGATGGGGAACATGTAGGGACACAGAACATGGCAAAATTTACTTTTCCACAACAGTACTGTCTCTAAAGTTAATAATTCTACAGTACTCAACACAAACTTTTCTTGAATTTCCAATACAGCTTAAATGCCTGACAATGATAAAGGTATGAAAGCTATGCCTGAATGAACTTAAAAATTTTGCGGCCTATTTCCCATCATTTTGCAAATTTCATGTTACACCTGTTGCAAATCCCTGAAATGTTGCCATTATGCCACTTTGAGTACTGACCCCATGTGTTGCAAAAATATAACACAAAGGTACCATACAGCAATTTTTCACAATGTATTTGTTTTTTGTACTTTTTCCCACAACAAATGCGTTCTTGAACCTTAAATTGACATAACAACACATTTTGCTTTTCAATATAGTGCAATATGACACATTTACATTTGCCTAATATTTTGCACTTTTGTCAAACTTTTAAGTAATTAGACTACAACAAGTTATGTGAATTTCTCACACCCTAGACAATAGTGGTTTAAACATTCCCACAGTGGAATCAAAGACAGTGATCAGCCTTGTTTTTAAGCTGAGAAATATACTCAGTCTTAGTAGCAGATAGAACTGGGATATTTATTATTCTCTTGATGTGGGAAGTTGTGCGATTGAAAAAACTGGCTCTTTCAAATGATCAGACACAACAGACACTGATGGAAACACAGGAGGAGAGACTTGTGTTGTGAAGTATTAAAAGCTGTACTGGGATTTATTTTAAGACCATGTAAAATTGAGGCCATTCTTTTCCATTCTGTTCCATGACTCTTTCCTGTTATGACTCTGACTCTTCTCGTTTTCCATTTTTACTCCTTTGCTAATTCTGTGGCTCGTTTCCACCTCCACCATCCCAGCTTCCTTTCACACTCCGTGCTCCCCCTTTTCGTTCCCCTGCCCACTGCACTATGGGAGTCACCGTTGGCTTCCCATCTCTTTACCCCACCAGCAGTTTTCTCTTTTGAGGCAGAACAAAAACATGGCCAACCCCTGCTGACACCTTTGGCTTTATACAGCTGATTGTCTTCTGTAAAGCCAGTATTATGGGAGGCCATCTTGGAATGCTATTCCTCATTGTTTAAGAAAGTTAAAGAGTTAAACGATGGGCGAAATGGATGAGGAGTGACCCACTTTAATACTGCTAAACCTTGTTATTCATAGTGCCAAGCTAACTGCTAAATATGTAATATAAATAGACTGAATTTCTGAGTAAACTAGTACTGAACTGTATTTCTTAAAGAAACCCACAATCTTACAGTCACTTTTCTTCCATAAAATCCTATTGAGGTCACAAAGGTCACATGCTAAGAAAGACCAACACTGTATGAAAGTATTCCTGGTTTGTGTTTAAAAGTTGCTATTAATTGTAATTAGGAAAGTGTTGATGACAGTAATTAATGCTGATTTTTGTGAGCATATTGGAGTTATTCCTTAGTCATTATGTTTGTGTATACAGAGCAATGTGCAAAAGCATGAGGGCTTTTCATACTGCGTCTGAGAATGAGAAGAGATTAGAGGAGAGAAGAGGCAAGAGGACTAAAGTTACAGAAAATTGAATAATAGGGAAAAAGGAGAGAGGAGCTGTAGGATGACTGGGAAGCAGAATGTGTAATCCTTAGACATGTCATCTGTAGGTTTAAGGAGGCCCATGGATACAGGAATGAGTTCTGATTTTGATACTCAGTGAATACTCTTTGTCTGCACTTCTCAAAAATATCACCATATATAGTTGATATGTTCTTATAGTTTTTCCAATCACATAAAATCATATTGATGCCAAGGCTGAGTGGGATATGGGGCAGTAATCAATCTGAGATGTTAAGGGGATATACATCAGGGTCCTAGGGATAGGTTAACAATGTTTAGTGATATGTCTGGTTGGACAATATCTTTGATGGTTTTGTTTATGAGTTCCCAGAGTGGCTTTACAAGGCTGCAGTAAAACAAATCTCCAACATTGATGACATTGCTTTAAGAAAAGGGTTGGCAACAAGAAGCTTTTGTTTAGTGACCATTATTTTCTATGATGTTAATTTGGAACTTTTAGATTTAGTTGTGAATTTCCATTTGGTCAACCAAATGTGTTCCAATGGTGTCTATATTCCCAGCTTTCACCCATTGTTCATATATATGTGTGTTATTCTTTGAGTTTCTGTGCTGCTCAGGAATCTTGAGTGGATACATGTCTGGTCCAGTTAAGTGGGTCTTATATTTTCTAGTTTTCAAAAGTTCTACTTTGATTGTGAGGAAGTTATAAAAGTCCATGTAGAGATTGCGTTTGTGTTGCAGAGTTGCAAAACAGTTGGAAAGGAGATAGGGGTATCCACAATAAAATTTTAATATACCAATTTCTATCCGTGCATTCCAAAATAAAATTTTCCCCACAAGTTTAATACGTTTGGTTGTCTCAGGCTGATGCTACGGTTGAGGTGCACAATTTATTTGGTATAATTCTTTCTAGTAATCAGAGGGGCTCTCATACAACATCCAAGTCATCATTCCGGCTTAAATTTCAGTAGACATTCGCAGTCGTCACATGACTCAGCTTACTTCAGTTATACATGAGAGGCCCAAATGTGCACTAGTGAAAAAGTCAAAAGACAGATATTAGATTCACAAATAAAGTGGTCACACTGTATACCACCCATCTCTACTCTATTCTCCTTTACTTATTAATACT
This sequence comes from Lissotriton helveticus, assembly GCF_964261635.1. Lineage (NCBI taxonomy): Eukaryota > Metazoa > Chordata > Amphibia > Caudata > Salamandridae > Lissotriton > Lissotriton helveticus. The sequence goes on along the minus strand of NC_136063.1, from coordinate 19,148,413 downwards.
TTTCCCGCATTAGTAACAAATAGTGTGTTTTCGTTTAAGGACGCAAATGCCATCTTGTCTTCAAGACTCCATTTTAGTATCTTCTGCTCATGCGCAAGAATTTCCCACCAAGCGATAGCTCATCATACGGCGTAGATGCAGTTGATAGATGCGCAGTAAAGGTTTCCCTTTAAACCAGTTTTAGTCCTTCGTTCATGTTATACGCATTAGTAAACACATAAGCAAGCTTCACTAACCCACGTATTCACACAGTGCTCCTTAGTTTAACACAAGCGGTACAAAAGGGGGTGGTGATGGACGGAGCATCTGAATCAATCAAAAACTCACACCCAGTCAAAAGATCTGGGTTTAATCCATCACCGTTCTTTAGCCCACTCTGCCACCCTAGTTCAGACATGGCCACATGCAAATCAGTCTGACCCTGTGCCTCATGGGAACAGTCCAGCCCGAACTGCCAAGCCAAGTCTTCCCTGGACCGGAAACAAGCTTCCGAGGACCGGTTTCTGGCATTCCAGCCGTCTTCAGCTCGGCTTGCTTGAATCCAGTGGCAAAGTGAGCAAGGGACTCACGTCTGAGCATACCCTGCCACAGTTATGGTGGCCAAAAGTGGTACAAAAGGGGGTGGTGATGGAAGAGCATCTGAATCAATCAAATACTCACACCCAGTCAAAAGATCTGGGTTTAATCCATCACCGTTCTTTAGCCTACTCTGCCACACCAGTTCAGACATGGCCATATGCAAATCAGTCTGACCCTGTGCCTCATGGGAACAGTCCAGCCCGAACTGCCAAGCCATGTCTTCCCTGCACCGGAAACAAGCTTCCGAGGACCGGTTTCTGGCATTCCAGCCGTCTTCAATCCGGCTTGCTTGAATCCAGTGGCAAAGTGAGCAAGGGACTCACGTCTAAGCATACCCTGCCACACTTATGGTGGCCAAAAGCGGTACAAAAGGGGGTGGTTATGGACGGAGCATCTGAATCAATCAAACACTCACACCCAGTCAAAAGATCTGGGTTTAATCCATCACCGTTCTTTAGCCCACTCTGCCACCCCAGTTCAGACATGGCCATATGCAAATCAGCCTGACCCTGTGCCTCATGGGAACAGTTCAGCCCGAACTGCCAAGCCATGTCTTCCCTAGACTAGAAACAAGCTTCGAGGACCGGTTTCTGGCATTCCAGCCATCTTCAGCCCGGCTTGCTTGAATCCAGTGGCAAAGTGAGCAAGGGACTCAAGTCTGAGCATACCCTGCCACACTTATGGCGGCCAAAAGCAGTACAAAAGGGGGTAGTGATGGACGGAGCATCTGAATCAATCAAACACTCAAACCCAGTCAAAAGATCTGGGTTTAATCATTCACCGTTCTTTAGCCCACTCTGCCACCCCAGTTCAGACATGGCCATATGCAAATCAGTCTGACCCTGTGCCTCATGGGAACAGTCCTGCCCGAACTGCCAAGCCATGTCTTCCCTGGACTGGAAACAAGCTTCTGAGGACCGGTTTCTGGCATTCCAGCCGCCTTCATCCCGGCTTGCTTGAATCCATTGGCAAAGAGAGCAAGGGACTCACGTCTGAGCTACCCTGCCACACTTATGCCAAGCCATGTCTTCCCTGGACCGGAAACAAGCTTCCGAGGACTGGTTTCTGGCATTCCAGCCGTCTTCAGCCCGGCTTGCTTGAATAGTAGCAAAGTGCCCAAGGGACTCACGTGTGAGCATACCCTGCCACACTTATGGCGGCCAATAGCGGTACAAAAGGGGTGGTGATGGACGGAGCATCTGAATCAATCAAACACTCACACCCAGTCAAAAGATCTGGGTTTATTCCATCACTGTTATTTAGCCCACTCTGCCACCCCAGTTCAGACATGGCCATATGCAAATCAGTCTGACCCAGTGCCTCATGGAAACAGTCCAGCCCGAACTGCCAAGCCATGTCTTCCCTGGACCATAAACAAGCTTCCGAGGACCGGTTTCTGGCATTCCAGCCGTCTTCAGCCCGGCATGCTTGAATCCAGTGGCAAAGTGAGCAAGGGACTCACATCTGAGCATACCCTGCCACACTTATGGCGGCCAAAAGCGGTACATAAGGGGATGGTGATAGACGGAGCATCTGAATCAATCAAACACTCACACCCAGTCAAAAGATCTGGGTTTAATCCATCACCGTTCATTAGCCTATCTCTGCCCCACCAGGTCAGACATAGCCATATGCAAATCAGTCTGACCCTGTGCCTCATGGGAACAGTCCAGCCCGAACTGCCAAGCCATGTCTTCCCTGGACCGGAAAAAAGCTTCCGAGGACCGGTTTCTCGCATTCCAGCCACCTTCAGCCCGGCTTGCTTGAATCCAGTGGCAAAGTGAGCAAGGGACTCACGTCTGAGCATACCCTGCCACACTTATGGCGGCCAAAAGCAGTACAAAAGGGGGTCGTGATGGACAGAGCATCTGAATCAATCAAACACTCACACCCAGTCAAAAGATCTGGGTTTAATCCATCACCGTTCTTTAGCCCACTCTGCCACACCAGTTCAGACATGGCCATATGCAAATCAGTCTGACCCTGTGCCTCATGGGAACAGTCCAGCCCGAACTGTCAAGCCATGTCTTCCCTGGACCGGAAACAAGCTTCCAAGGACCGGTTTCTCGCATTCCAGCCATCTTCAGACCGGCTTGCTTGAATCCAGTGGCAAAGTGAGCAAGGGACTCACGTCTGAGCATACCCTACCACACTTATGGCAGCCAAAAGCGGTACAAAAGGGGGTGGTGATGGACAGAGCATCTTAATCAATCAAACACTCACACCCAGTCAAAAGATCTGGGTTTAATCCATCACCGTTCTTTAGCCCACTCTGCCACCCCAGTTCAGACATGGCCATATACAAATCAGTCTGACCCTGTGCCTCATGGGAACAGTCCAGCCCGAACAGCCAAGCCATGTCTTCCCTGGACCGGAAAAAAGCTTCCGAGGACCGGTTTCTCGCATTCTAGCCATCTTCAGCCCGGCTTGATTGAATCCAGTGGCAAAGTGAGCAAGGGACTCACGTCTGAGCATACCCTGCCACACTTATGGCGGCCAAAAGCAGTAGAAAAGGGGGTCGTGATGGACAGAGCATCTGAATCAATCAAACACTCACACCCAGTCAAAAGATCTGGGTTTAATCCATCACCGTTCTTTAGCCCACTCTGCCACCCCAGTTCAGACATGGCCATATGCAAATCAGTCTGACCCTGTGCCTCATGGGAACAGTCCAGTCCGAACTGCCAAGCCATGTATAAGTCTTTCTAGTAATCAGAGGGGCTCTCATACAACATCCAAGTCATCATTCCGGGTTAAATTTCAGTTGACATTCGCAGTCGTCACATGACTCAGCTTACTTCAGTTATACATTATAGGCCCAAATGTGCACTAGTGAAAAAAGTCAAAAGACAGATATTAGATTCACAAATAAAGTGGTCACACTGTATACCACCCATCTCTACTCTATTCCCCTTTACTTATTAATACTTTTCCCGCATTAGTAACAAATAGTGTGTTTTCGTTTAAGGAAGCAAATGCCATCTTGTCTTCAAGACTCCATTTTAGTATCTTCTGCTCATGTGTAAGAATTTCCCACCAAGCGATAGCTCATCATACGGTGTAGATGCAGTTGATAGATGTGCAGTAAAGATTTCCCTTTAGACCAGTTTTAGTCCTTTGTTCATGGTATACGCATTAGTAAACACATAAGCACGCTTCACTAACCCGCGTATTCACGCAGTGCGCCTTAGTTTTACACAAAACAATTTTAATAAGTTTGTTAGTAAGCTAAATGAGCGAATTGCCTCCAAGAAAGTTTCTATTTTATGAGTGCTTGCTCCATCAATCTGATGGCATTTTTGAGCCATCACAAAATTACCCATCACAACCAACTTTAGCACATCTCAGCTTCTTTTCCTTCTCTCCGATCTTTGACAGTTTCTCCTCCTTTCAAATCCTTCATCTTTTTATATATCTTCCCTTTCATGTCCTCCAGCTGAATTTCCTCGTATTCCCTCTTTCTTTTCTTTCCTTTCCCATTCATTTCATATTTTCTACTTATTCTTTTGTGTCTGCAACACATACACCAACTCATTATTGTTAAAATTATTATCATCATACCAACTTGCACAAGGGTCCTTGAGAAACTGCTGAATAAACAATTGGCTCAGTTTGCTAAAGAGGCAGACATCCTGGACCCATCTCAGTATGGGTTTCGAGGAGGACATCTTACCGAGACTGCACTGCTGATGGCGGTGGAAGAACTCAGAAGTGTGCTGGATGCCGGGGGGAAGGCCGCCTTGATCTTTTTGGATCTTTCGGCGGCCTTCGACACGGTAAACCATGGCACACTCCTGGACCGGCTGACAGCACTGGGGGTCCACAGAGACACAAGAACATTGTTGTCGTCATTTTTGAGAGACCGGACCTTCACGGTGGAGATGGGGAATGCTAAATCTAAGTCTTTTAGCTCCCCGTGTGGGGTCCCGCAGGGGGCCTCATTAAGCCCCACACTATTTAATCTATATGTATCACCACTGGCTGAAGTTATTAGGGAACATGGTTTCCTCCCAGTTTCATAAGCTGATGACACGCAAATTGGGGTCACAATCTCTAAGGATGTATTTAGGCATGTGTGGAAAAGTAAATTTTGCCATGTCATATGTGCCTACGTGTTCCCCATCTTATGTTATATGTGCATGATCGATATGCATGTATTCCCCTCTGATCGATTAAAGACGCAATTACAGTTGTGTCCATCTCTAGTATGCCAGTTTCCAGTTTTCGTGAATATAACGAATATCAGGCCTATGTAAAGCTACGTTGCCACGTTTTACAGTGTGCACGTTAATTCGTTGAATTGTCCCCGTTTCTAGGCCTCAAAAGGGCCCGGACTCAGATTCAGCTCCTGTTTCCTGAACTCTCCGAGGAGCGATACAGCCCCCACCTGTATCCCTGACCCTTCACTTACTTTCATGCCTCGCAGTGCCCGGCTCGGCCTGGCTCTGCCTCTCAGTCTGCCAAGAGTATGTTATGTTTCTAGTTATCAGTCCAGCCCTCCTTTTCTGCATTCCTAAGCTACTGAATCGCATCAATAGTTTCCGTCATGGTCTAGCCTTTATGTCTCCATGTAAGAGAAATACTGTATTCATATTCATAGAATATTCCTCGCACATGCAATACATTTAGAATAATGCATGCACCAGTCTTAGTGTCTGTTAGCCTTTACCCTGATAACTTTTGGATTCTATCAACATGTACTATAAACACCAGATACTAGATATGCCTAGGTACATGTCGCTCTGACCCTCCAGACTTTCGTCTCCTCTTCTAGTGCAGAAGTCATAGCCCCCAGTTCTCCCTGGTAACACGTCATTGCCAGTTTACGCACACCACTAGGTTAAAGGTCCCAGCTGCTCAGGTAGCCCCCTCCATGTTTCCGCCCCGTTTATGACATATTCTGTTACGTTTGCATCACATGTCTATGTATACGCCCTGTACACACCTCTTGTTACACCCACTTTATGCCTTATCTTTCGCGACTGCTACAAACTCCGCCTACTGCTACGCCTACTGTATTGAATGCAATGTAATTGTTTTTAGTATATATATTAATGCACTGTTATTAAAAGCCAGCCAATTCCCAGATCCTGCCCCCGGCAGCTGCCATCCTATTCCCATGCAGGCTGTCCTGTTCCTGTCCTTTTATGCCTGATTAAAGCCTGTATACTTCAGCTACCTCGAATCTTGACTCTTATTTATTGAGCTATCTGTTATTAGAGTATCCTGAAAAAAAGAACCGGTAATTAATTATTTATTTACCACATAATGGCGCCCGAACAGGGACTTGCCCTTTCCCCACGCGCCGGAGAAGCCACGCAGGCCCCCTGATCCTCTGCAGCCGTGACGGAACCATACCGGCCACGTGCAGATATTTCTGCTTCAAGTATCCCTCAGGCCCACGGAGGAGACGGAGGTTGCGGTCCAGCGTCCAGACGAGGCGGTGGAGGAACGCGGCGAGTCCCGACCAGAGCCCAAGCCGAGAGTCCAAGGTCCGAGGTATCCGGAGTCCCACCTGTAACTGAAGTCCGAAGTTCGTCTGTCGTCGTAGCAGTCCAGTCCAGTCCGAGGCCTTCCGTTCTTGCTGCCCGGTGAGTACCGTTGCTGGGGTAGTATCTAGACAGGGTCAATTAATTTGTCTCTGGTCCGCGGGTTTGGGTACACAGATCCAACACGAAGTGTCCACCTAGGTGGATGCGGGTCCTGACGTGTCTCTTTATGAGACCGGTAAGTTTCGTACTGTTTTAGCAGTGCATCTAGTCATTCCAGTAAGTTCTGTTCTGTTCTCGAGAAATTCATGTGTTTCTGTTTTCAGTATTCCAGGTAGTATTCTGTCTGAACTGTTATTATAAATGTTATTTCATGTGTTTTCAATGTTGTGGTATGAGTGATTTGTTTCCAAGTTATTATTGTGTTTATCGTGTATTGTATTTGTGTCCAGATTCCAGTCTAAGTCATGCCTCTGTTCTCGAAGTTACGTCAGTTAAAAACCAGAAAAGGTCTGCTCGAAGAAGCAGTTCCTGTCCCGCCTAGGGACAGTCCAGGTCATTTTATGTATCATAAGCATGGCATAAGTGCCATATTATATCTAGACTTATGGGTCGAGTATACTAAAGATCTAGAAGAGAAATATAGATGGCCTGTATCAGGTACATGGGATGCCGAGTGCATCATGCGAGTAGAAGAAGCATTATGGAAAAAGAAATCCAGACAGTCCCAGAAAGATGCCATCGAGTTATGGCGCAAAGAATCTCATAAAAGAACCGAAAAAGAAATCAGAAAGTTAGAATTAAGTAGAGAATCCTCAGAAAGAGCCCAAGAAAGGGAATTAATCGAAATAGGTGAACGAGTTAAAGCCGAACAGTCAGACAGACAGAGAAATGCCCTCATTAAGGGTATGTATCCTCTTCTTGCCGAGGGCTTGCCGAAAGCAACCCCGGAAGCACCATGTAATTTCCCGCCGCCATTAGTTCCGATTAAGCTACGTCACAAACCGACCGCAGCTGATATTTTTCTCTCGTCCTATTTGGACGACACAGTCCCAGAATATGCAAATCCTGCTCCGCCAGCTCCTGTAAATAATGTAATTCCTGTTCTTCCAGCCACCGGGGCACCTGTTACAGCACCTGTTACGGTACCCCCGGTCCAGCCTACAGTACAAGTACCCGCTACATCGGTCACTCTGCCAGCACGAAGAGTATCCGTCGACGATTCCAGTTTAGGGGCCGCGGGGGGAGGTCCTCCTGGTACCCCGCCGCCACACAAACGTGTAACATTAGTCGAGTTACATGAACGTGCGTTACAGCGTACGCCCAAATATCAGTCCGTTGCAGATATCAGACGAGCTCTTACCGAATGCCGTTATGATCCAGTCCCAGGCGATGATAATATGGTTATATATTCATTGCGTGTAAGACGGGTGACCGAGTATTTGGATACCCTACCGAATATGAAAGAAGATCTAGACAGAATATATCGTTTCATCCGTACAGGAGACGATCCAGAAAGTATTGGCGAAATCATGTCTCTAAGGAAAGCTGAGACCCAGCTCATGCTATTAAAATTTCTAATTAATTGTTTAGTAAGGGAACAAGATTGTCCGACTAAAGATCCGATCGAAATGAGAATCCTGACAAAGTGGAGTGATCATATAGCCGAGGGAAGACACAAGACACTCAGTAGTATAGACAGTATGTACAAGAAAATTCGTAAGGAAATAATAAGGTTACACGAGAAACGCAAAGCAGCACAAGTAAGCGAGAAAGAAGACAACACTGATACTGAAGAGGTAGACGACGAGAATCCCACCAGAATAGCGTATGTAGGTAAATCCAGATTTCCAGACCGACATTCACGTCTAGAACACAAGAAAGTTTTTCCTCTTCCAGCACCAGAACAAGGTTCTCTTGAACAAGTATTTCAAGCTACCGATCACATTCTGAAATCACGAATCGGTTATAGTGAACTTAGTACCATGCATGAACAAGAACTAGCCCGATCAGCAGTCCGATGGGTTACTGATTCTACCACTTTTCCAGATGAAATAGTGGCACAAATGTTTCTGAAACTGCCCCCAGCCGAGCAGCGACTGGTGGGTATGTATATGATCCAGCACCTCATTACACTGTATGAGGGACAACATTCTGATCCAGGTCCGTTACATGATGTTCTGAACGAGTTACTCCAGTATAGATGGAAAGGTTTAGGTACCGATTTAATTAGTGTCATTCTAGAACAGCGCCACAAATATAGAACGTTTCTGAACCCGCATTTTGTTCACGTCTCACCTCCAGAAAGTAAACCATTCTACATAGATAGACAGCATCCGTTACGAGAAGTACACCCAGTTAGGACACCGGATGGTGAAATGCAACGAGTATTTGTTTACACCCCTATTACAAAGATGGAACTCTTAGAGATGAAGAAGTTAATTCCCTGTCACGACAAAGATCCAGCAGGGTTCCATCGAGAATTAAAAGACATGCTCCGTATGGGAGAATACACGTATCCAGATATCATTAAAATGTTAAAGGTCCTGTTGCCCGCAGGGGTATATGAGAAACTCAAGGAAAAAGAATGGGAGGTGGGAGAGAAAAAGATTGATTGGACAGCTCTAGAAGCTGAAGATAAAATACGAGTACCAGGTACCGGTCTTGGGGAGAAATGTAAAGAATTGCCCGAGTTATTGATTCAAGTTTTGCCAAGATTACTAGCCATGAAAAAGGAAGATTGGGATGCAATCTCAGCATGCAAACAGAAACAGGATGAAGACACTAGTGATTTTTATTCTAGATTCGAAAAATGTTTCATTATCAACAGTGATTTGAAGACAGGTAGCGAGTCATACCCTCATCTTTTTGTTACTAAACTAGTCGAGAATTCAAGCCCACAAGTTAAAAATCGAGTTTTGAAAGTCGAAAGTACCTGGCAAGCTAGTACCCCATCACAAATGCTTCAAATGCTCCAGTATCACCAGAACAGAATCAGGGAAGAGCAAGAACACGAAAGGAGACGTATGAAAGACACGAAAATGAAAGTATTAGTTGCACAATCAGTTCCACAAGACAGTCAGAAGAGGGGTCCGAATCAAGCCAGTCATCCTGCAGCTCCCGTTAAAGGGACTTGCAATTACTGTAAACAGCCAGGTCATTTCATAAACGAGTGTGCAGTTCTGAAACACAACATAGCTACTGGTAAGACTAAAGAAAGACCACGTCCGCCTAGACCAGAACAAGTCTCACAGACTTCCCAGTCACCGCAGAATGCACAACAGACAGTTCCAGCACCGCAGCCTATCGCTGCAACACAGCATGTTACACAGCAGATGTACCAGTATGCCCAGACAGAGTATCCAGAGTATCAACCGTATTCATGAAACGGCCTAGAGAGGGAGGTAGGCTTGCCTCTCATCGAGATACCTGTAGATCAAGAGGGTCCCTATGTGCACAGTCAAGTATTAGGGAAAGACAGAAAGTTTTTGATTGATACAGGGGCAAGTAGGACTACTATCAGTCATGACGAGGTTCCAGGGGCTCCGCTCTCAGGCTCTAGAAATGTTTCCCTTGGATTTTCAGGAAAGCCTATTGTAAACGAGATTTCAAAGCCAGTTACTCTAGAAGTTGGTCCATTGTCCCGAACTACTGATTTGTTACTTACGAAATCGTGTCCAGAAAATTTGTTAGGTATTAAAACATTGAAAGAATTAGGTGCAGTTATTTGCTGTTCCCCAGAAGGAATACGATTGTTCTTAAGGGACTTTAAAGGTCACTATGTATTACGTGATTTTGATCCAAGGTTACTAAATGTACCACAGCATTTATGGGCGCAAGGTCCAACTGATGTAGGTTTTATGCAAATCACACCCCATCGTGTGACTCTCAAGCAAGGTATAGTCCTGCCACGGATCAGACAGTACAGATTGCCACCTGAGGCTGTAGCAGCCTTATCCAAAATTATTGATGAGCTCATTGCTCAAGGAGTGGTTGTAGAAACTGACTCCAATATATGTAATTCTCCTATCATTCCAGTCATGAAACGTACTGATCCAAATGCACCTCCAGTATATCGATTAGTGATTGACCTTCGAGAACTTAATAAATGTATCATACCCCAGTATCCAGTAGTCCCAGATATTTCATCCCTTTTGACAGCCATTGATTCTGAAGCTACATTTTTCACTGTCATCGACCTCAAGAATGCATTTTTCAGTGTCCCCATTCATCCAGACAGCCAGTACCTTTTCGGTTTTTGTTTAAATGGAAGGAGCTATAAATTCACACGAGCTCCTCAAGGTTTCACAGAAAGTCCTAGTATTTACAGTCAAGCACTTAAGAGACAACTAGACAACATTCACATGCCAACAGACACTGCCCTGCTCCAGTATGTCGATGATCTACTGATCACAGCCCGTTCTGAACGTGACTGCGAGCGAGCGTCACTTACAGTTCTGTATTTCCTAGCCGAGATGGGGCACAAGGTGTCCCCTTCGAAGCTCCAGTTCTGTGTCCAGCAAGTGATCTACTTAGGCCACTTACTGTCCAAGTGGGGTAGGCAGTTGACACCAGACCGTATCCAGTTAATAGCGAGTCTTCCACAGCCCAAGACACAGAAGGAGGTACGTGCTTTTATCGGCCTTACTTCTTACTGCAGACAATGGATTCCTCAGTATGCATTTCTAGCAAAGCCACTGATACAGTTAACGACACAGGAGGCAGCCGTATCGACTGTTCTCCCTTGGACATCTGAACATACACTTAGTTTTAATGAATTAAAGAAAGCCTTATGCCAAGCACCTGTTCTAGCTACACCGAACTACAGTAAGCCTTTTACACTTTTTGTCACAGAACGTGATGGTACTGCATTATCTGTTCTCACACAAGATCAAGCAGGACAGTACAAGCCTTGTGCTTATTTCTCGAGCACATTAGATCCAGTAGCCCAGGCTTTGCCTGCGTGCCTCAAGTCAGTTGCAGCCACAGCTCTAGCTATCAGACAAAGTGATTCCATAGTGTTAGGACACTCCCTGACAGTACAAGTTCCACACTCCGTGGAAGTTCTTTTAAACCGAACACAGACACAGCACTTGACCATTGCACGTTTAACAGGTTATGAACTGACACTGTTCCAGCCACACATAGAAATCAGACGCTGCAACGTTCTAAATCCTGCTACCCTGTTACCATCAGTTACTTCAAATCCTGCCACACATGACTGTGTGGAAGTCATTAATACTATGACTAAGCCAAGACAAGACCTGACAGACATTGCATTACCTAACCCCGACCTGACACTTTATGTGGACGGTTCATGTATGAGAACTAGTACAGGAGAACTAGCAGCCGCGTACGCAGTGACTACTGAAACCGAAGTTATAGAAACACGTCGTATTGACACCCTGTCTGCTCAAGCAGCAGAGCTAGTTGCTCTGACCCAAGCCTGCATACGTGCCAAGAACCTGAAAGTAAACATATATACAGATTCACGTTACGCATTCGGAGTTGTACACGACTTCGGAGTGCTCTGGCAGGAGAGAGGTTTCATGACTTCTCATGGAACCAAGATTCAGCATGGTCTCCTCATTCAAGCTCTGTTAGATGCAATACATTTACCGACAGCTATCGCTATCATGAAGTGCAAAGCACATACGAAAGTTACTGACATCATTTCCCAAGGTAACGATCTAGCAGATCGAACAGCCAAGCTTACAGCTCAGACACCAGACATTCCAGTTAACAAGACACAGACATCCACTCCAGAACAGACTACCTGTATGACAGTTAAGGACCCTACACAAGATGTCATAGACATACAGTTACATGCTACTCCTGAAGAAATCAAGAAATGGTCCGAACAAGGAGGGGTCCAGACAGATCAGGGATGGGTGACGAAGGGAAAAGCCACATGGTTTCTCCCCGACTCTATGGTTCAAGTCATTATTAATACCGCACATAGTCCAGCACATCTAGGAGAAAAAGCTATGTTAGACAGTATCCAGAACCTTTGGTTCAACAAGCACTTACGAGCTGCAGCCAAGCAGAAAGTCCGTACCTGTATGATATGTTGCCAGTTCAATCCAGGTAAAAGTGTCCCGGTGGAACAAGGTGGATTCCAACCTCCTGACCACCCTTTTGAAGTCCTCCAGATGGATTATATTCAGATGGAGCGATGTCGAGGTTTCAAGTATGTTCTTGTAGTTGTATGCGCTTTGTCCAGGTGGACAGAAGCATATCCAGTTCCAGATTACACAGCAGCGACCACTGCCAAGCAGTTGGTTCGTGAATTCTTTCCCCGTTATGGACTCCCTAGGGTCGTGTATTCTGATAACGGCCAGCCATTCTCATCCGAGTTAATGAAACATGTTTCTCTTCTGTTAGGGTACCAGTGGAAGTTCCATTGTGTGCGCCATCCTGAAGCAGCCGGTCTCGTAGAGAGACATAATCAAACCCTGAAAATCCGTATTGCTAAGACATGTAAAGAGAAAGGTGTAGACTGGCTAGTTGCCCTGCCAGTTGCTCTATTCTTCATGAGGATGGTCGCACATTCCAGATCAGGTCTGTCCCCTTATGAGGTCGTATTCGGCCGCCCCCCAAACATGTGGGGTACACCTAGACCCCGCAGTATTACAGATGTTTCCAGTAATATGCTGACAGATTACCTAGCTTCCTTGATGTCTGCCCTACACTCTTGTCGTTCACAGGTTGCCGCCGCATTCCCAGACAATACTGAAGTAAAACCGCATGAGGTCATTCCAGGCGACCTCGTGTTGGTCAGGAACTTTGATCGTTCAAGTCCGCTGGAGCCCCGCTGGAAGGAGCCACGTCTTGTCTTGTTAACCACGAGGACCGCGGCCAAGCTAGAAGGAAGAAAAGGCTGGGTCCATCTGTCCCATATCAAGAAATTCCATGGACTACCAGACAAGACTTTTTCTAAGGACTGTTCCATTTCTAAAGACTGCCTAAAAACAGATTCTGAACTCAAGCCTCCCCTGTTAGAGGAAACTCCGCAACAGGAGTATAAAAAGAAACTCCGGTCTATTAAAATAAGTCAGCCAGTTTAATTGTCTAAGTTCCTCTCGGGTGAAACGGTTAGACAGGTATCTGACATGTATGAGATAGACCCCCATAGTGAGAGAGTTAGTCAAAACTCTATAAGATGTATCGTTTTTCTAAGTTTCTTATTGTTTTTAAGTTTGATGGTTACCTGCACAAGTTATGCATTACATTTATGTTTTCCAATTTCGCATATAAATAAGTTTGCTAATGCTACAGTAGAGCACACATTTAGTGATCTGCCTCCTCACGAGCTATCCTATCGTCTTGCTATGCGTAATAATACATTCATCCGAATGTTACACTATTCACACCAGACCAGCAATGCCACTAATTGTTGGGTGTGTGGTCGACTCCCCCCTTTCCAGACACCGAAGGGAGTTCTGCCACTCTTTCCTTATCCGTTTTCACATAATGGTTCGTGTGGAGCATGGTCCACGTTAACGTCATCTTCAAATGATATGTCCCTTCTGAATAGAACATGTTTTCCAGACAAGCAAGGTCTCCCCCATAGAACAGGGTTAGATCTAGAAAATGAAGTATATAATTTAGGTAATTATTCTTCGAATTTTATGGTATTGAATGTTCAGTCTGATACTACTCCAGACTTACCTGCTATTTCAGTACTACCAGTCAAAGGCGAATTATGTGTCAGAAAGAATGGTTCCGCACATGTAGGACATAGTGATTGTACTACTATTGTCGAGTATAGTGACAGTGGGAAATCTATTTTCAAAGCCTCACGTCATTCTTATTTTGTTTGTGGTCAGACCGCATATGTTCGTCTGCCCCTCGATTGGGATGGAACATGTTACATTGCCTTCCTACTGCCACCAGTTTTTCTAGCCCCATCTGATTATCATAGAAACACACATCTAGTACAGGTCAGACATAGAAGGGAGATTGAGTCCCCGATTGTCGATCAAACTGAAACTACTCTAGAACAATATCAAGATTTCAATAAAGGTTTCTTCTTCTTTATAGGACCTGTCCAGAATAGTAAGTTAATACGTAGATTAACCAGAACCCTTGAAGCAGTAGTGAATGAGACTACTTCTGCTCTAGGTAACTTAATTGAAGAGCAATCTGCTATGAGATTTGTCGTGCTCCAAAATCGTCTCGTTCTTGACGTCATACTGGCCGATAGAGGAGGAGCATGTAGAGTCATCGGATCTAGTTGCTGCATTTTCATTCCTAATAACGCGCCGTCTGTTTATTCAGCTATAACCAGACTTCATAAAATTGCCCATCAGTTACACCAGAATCCAGGCACCTGGACATGGTCCGGTTGGCTCTGGAGTATCATATCTGCCTGGGGATGGAAAGTATTGTCATTTCTAGGTATTGCAGTAATGATCCTATTCAGTTGCTGCCTCTGTATACAATGTGGCCCTGCGATTTGCGGCATTTGTGCTACCTCTTGTATTCCTAGTCCTAAGTCCCGTTCCAAGACAATTCGAGACGAGCAAATGATGCTATATGAAATGATAGATGGTATCATGAATATTGATGTTTCCTGATGGAAACGTAGGGCACAAGGAGGGAATGTGGAAAAGTAAATTTTGCCATGTCATATGTGCCTACGTGTTCCCCATCTTATGTTATATGTGCATGATCGATATGCATGTATTCCCCTCTGATCGATTAAAGACGCAATTACAGTTGTGTCCATCTCTAGTATGCCAGTTTCCAGTTTTCGTGAATATAACGAATATCAGGCCTATGTAAAGCTACGTTGCCACGTTTTACAGTGTGCACGTTAATTCGTTGAATTGTCCCCGTTTCTAGGCCTCAAAAGGGCCCGGACTCAGATTCAGCTCCTGTTTCCTGAACTCTCCGAGGAGCGATACAGCCCCCACCTGTATCCCTGACCCTTCACTTACTTTCATGCCTCGCAGTGCCCGGCTCGGCCTGGCTCTGCCTCTCAGTCTGCCAAGAGTATGTTATGTTTCTAGTTATCAGTCCAGCCCTCCTTTTCTGCATTCCTAAGCTACTGAATCGCATCAATAGTTTCCGTCATGGTCTAGCCTTTATGTCTCCATGTAAGAGAAATACTGTATTCATATTCATAGAATATTCCTCGCACATGCAATACATTTAGAATAATGCATGCACCAGTCTTAGTGTCTGTTAGCCTTTACCCTGATCACTTTTGGATTCTATCAACATGTACTATAAACACCAGATACTAGATATGCCTAGGTACATGTCGCTCTGACCCTCCAGACTTTCGTCTCCTCTTCTAGTGCAGAAGTCATAGCCCCCAGTTCTCCCTGGTAACACGTCATTGCCAGTTTACGCGCACCACTAGGTTAAAGGTCCCAGCTGCTCAGGTAGCCCCCTCCATGTTTCCGCCCCGTTTATGACATATTCTGTTACGTTTGCATCACATGTCTATGTATACGCCCTGTACACACCTCTTGTTACACCCACTTTATGCCTTATCTTTCGCGACTGCTACAAACTCCGCCTACTGCTACGCCTACTGTATTGAATGCAATGTAATTGTTTTTAGTATATATATTAATGCACTGTTATTAAAAGCCAGCCAATTCCCAGATCCTGCCCCCGGCAGCTGCCATCCTATTCCCATGCAGGCTGTCCTGTTCCTGTCCTTTTATGCCTGATTAAAGCCTGTATACTTCAGCTACCTCGAATCTTGACTCTTATTTATTGAGCTATCTGTTATTAGAGTATCCTGAAAAAAAGAACCGGTAATTAATTATTTATTTACCACACATGGCTGATATGTTTAGAAACTGTATGTAGCAGCTTAGCCTGTGAATGGAAAGAAACTGTCTAAAACTCAACGGAGAAAATAGTGAAGTCATGATATTGGGGAGCAACACTGAAATTTGGTCTCCAAACTGGTGGCCTTCCAACCTCAGCAATTGCCCTTCGCCGGTAGTGATAGTCAAAAATCTGGGAATGCTGATAGATAATAAACTTACATTCGGAGCCCAAGTCAATAAATTATCATCAACCTTGTGGTACACACTGAAAATGATTAGGAAACTAATACCTTATATCACATTGGATTCAAGGAAAACAGTGGTTACCACATGAGCCCTATCGAGACTAGACTATGGGAATGCTCTGTTTGCTGGTATGCAGACCCAGCATTTGGTGAAACTTCAACACCTGCAAAACTCAGCAGCTAGGCTGCTACTAAATATCCCTAGATCAGAACGTATCTCTCATCATCTGAAGACCTTACACTGACTTCCCATAGCGAAAAGGATTATATTTAAATCATTGTGTTTAACATATAAGGCACTGCAGGGCTCGGGATCATTTTATCTCAGAACTCACCTGAAACCGTATGTTCCAATAAGAGAATTGCGCTCCTCCCAAGCCAAACTAATTCAGGTTCCCCGCTTCAAACAAGTTAGGTGGGGCGGCAGAAGCTTCCTACTGCATGCTGCTAAGGACTGGAACCGATTTCCCCAGGCCATTAAAAATTGTACTTCCCTGCTGTCTTTTCGAAAATTGACAAAAACCTGGCTTTTTAATGCACAATAACCATGCTACTCCCTTAGTACTGCTCACACGTTCTCTTTCTAGCGCTAAGATGCCCATGGGCATATGCGCGCTTTATAAAACTACAAATCAAATCAAATCAAACTACCGGAAGAAATATTTGACATAAAATGCTTTTCCCTAAATCAGAAAAACAAGTCTCCATTTAAGAAAAACGTTTTGTTAGTCTCTCCCATACACTGTCAACCTCCAGTGGTTTTGAAGTCTTGTAATATTCCTAATATACCCTCTAATTTCCTTACTTTTATCATGTATGTAAGTGCAACAATGTTGAACGTTCAGCAATGTACACACTCCACACACTTTTGCCAAAAAAATATCAAGTGCAAGTCTATTTTGTAAACTAATTGCAAACATTTCAGCAATTATCATCAACAACCCCCCCAGCAGTATCAGTCGAGAGACGATCAACTACTGTTGAGAATGTACAAATTCTATATGAATTTAGAATGACTTCCACTCAAGGTATTAATACACCAAATAGATATCCTACTATTTCTGAAAAAACTAGCTCTCTTTCTTCCTGTTGGTCCATTAGTGCTTTCATTGTTTCCAGTGTTTCTTTTTGTATGATATATTTTCTGAAATACGACCCCAAAGTAGCAACCTCCGTGCCACCGTGCAGACAACTTATAATAAGCATTATTCCCACACACGTAGTAAACTCCAGGAAATACTGGATCAGTTCCCCTTTTTAGCCCTCAACCTCCCAAAATTAGGAAGTTATGTTCACATTCACTGGAACCAATAAATACACTATTATAATCTGTCTTTCACCTATGCAGGTAGGTTTTCGCTTTCTTCGCAAAGTCCTGGGACATCGCAGCATGAGCCTTGCCAGTTGCATAAAATTCCTCTTTCCTAGCCCATGGTGGTACATGGGTTTTCTGTTCAGCAACTTTCTTTTGAAAATCATGTCTCCTTTCCTGAACTTAATTCAAAAACACTTTCTCTTCTTCACGTTATATACATGTTGAATTATTCTTGTGTGCCTTTACTATATCCATTGATTTCATTGTTAGGAAAAATTCACCCATGAACTGTGCATCTTGACTACTAGATACTGGATTCATATTCTTTCAAATAAGAAGCTCTGGAAACACTTCATCTAAGTTTGAATAATAGTACTGAAGTGTTGCATTTATATAGAACAGACTTGCTAGAACACTACATGATATACCATATATTAAATGTAAGTGGTGATATGTAACTCCCTCTGATACTGACGTGGGTAATTTCAAAGAAACCTAAAAATCAATAATCTCCATTTATCTCCATTTTGAAATAGCAATTTCGTAAAAACATTTAAAGGCGTGACATTTTCTGATATTGTGTGATGAAATCTGTCTCATCTGCTGCTTCTAATTCTACTCAATCTCCTTTCATTGTAGCTGTCTCCTCATTCGTAATTGTATCATTTTTAGTATTTTTTATCATTAATAAAGGCATTTCCACTGTTAGAAATAACCATACTGTGATCACAAATAAAATACTACATATGCAAGCTCTACAACATCTTCATGTTAAACTTTGTTTCAGTTGCTCAGTGACCTTATTTCTTGCAATTTTAATCTGAGGAGATGTGTTCTCCTCTTTTTTTCTTCACTTGGAAATTCAAACTCTGGGTTTTAAGGTAGTCTCAATTGTCTTTCATCAATCTGTGGAGCATCTACTTCTCTTCTTCTGATTCCTTACTCAAATTTAAATCCTCGAATTATTCTAATATTATATAGCTCCACTCCGGGGCCTTGTATTTGTTGCACAACATTTTCAATCTTTGGCTTCTTTGTATGTTTCTCACATTTGACTGATTAGACTGAGTTTGACTAGTAACCTCATTCACTTGCTTAGGTCTTTTGTTTGTTTTTCGCATATAGTATCTTAGTCTTTTCACTCCACCTGGCCAGTTATCACCCTTTCTGACTCTTTTAATTCGAACTGCACTTTCACCCTCTCCGTCTTCTTCTAGAGTTCTTTTATTTTCAGTATGTCTAGGCACAATCTGTTTTTGTTCTGAATCACTCTCTACCTGTTCCTGTTCAGGTCTAATTTCAGAGTGATCTTCTTCTTCTGCCTGAACATGTTCTTCTTCTCCTAACTGGTCCTGTTCAGATCTTACTACAATTTGTTCTTCTGTTGCCTGAATGTGTTCTTCTTTTCATGTCTGTCCCTGCTCACGTCTTTGAATAGTTATGTTCTCCTTCGTCGGAGTATATTTTTCTTTCCCTGTCTGGTCCGGCTCAGGGTCTCGAGTATCTTTGTTCACTACTTCCTGAGTGTGTTCTTGTACAACTATCTAATCCTCACTACTTTCCTGTCTCTCTAATCTGGTTATTCTTCTTGTTTGAATAACAACTTCAGGTATGTCAATCACTGGTGTCCAACCCTCTTGACTTGTGCTTGGTTGTTCCTCATCTATTACTTCAGAATCTATCACTCTAGATACTTCGACTTCACAACCTTCAGCTGTTTCAATTGGTTTAATCAGTTGCTGTTCTTCAGTAAGGCCTGAAAGTATTTTGGTATGGCTGGCAGGTATCCAATTAGGTAAACCTGCACACTTCACTGCCGTAGTAGTGACCAGTATGACTTGGCGTGGTTTATCCCACCTGGGTGCTCGGCACGACTCTCGGGCATGTTTCTTCACTACCACCCAGTCTCCAAGATTCAAATCATGCGCATGTGTTGGCTGCCTATGTCTTCTCCAACCTGGTGAGACTCACTAGGTCAGCAAATCCTTTGCAATAGTCCAATACCAGATCATCAGTTATATTCAACAAGTTATGTCCAGGAATACATGCTTATCTTATTGCCCTTCCCATGAGTATTTAATGTGGACTCAATCCTGTTTTTTCTGTCAGGAATACTTTGGAGTCCCCTCAACACAAGAGGCAATGCATCTGGCCATTTCAGTGATGTGGATGCACACACTTTCCCTAACCTTGACTTGATTGTGCCAGTTAGTTGCTCAACCACTCCAGAAGCCTCCGGATGGTATGCATTAAAATGAGGTCCTCTATCTGATTCCAAAGTGACTGGGAAACCAAAACGAGAAATCATCTTTCTTAATAGCAATTTAGCAAGTGTTAAACTGTCATTTCTTCTAGTGGGGTATGCCTCCACCCGTGAAAATAAACATACTATTACTAGGGCTAACTTCAGTCTGTTGCTTGGAGGCAACTCTATGAAGTCAACCTGCAGTCTTGTAAATGGTCCTTCTTCCTTTCCAATTTTCCCCCAACTGACCACTATCTTTCTGCCTGGATTTATCTGCTGACAGATTAAGCATCTTTGGCAGATTCTCTCTGTGACTACCCTGAACTTTGGATTGTACCAATTCTGTCTGAATAGCCTAATCATTGCATCCCTACTGACATGTGTGTCCCCATGATACATCTTGCCATTTAGGAGAGTAAAGAGTCTGGTATGAGTTGTTTTCCATTAGTGTATCAATCAATCAAATCATTTGTAAAGCGCACTACTCACCCGTGAGGGTCTCAAGGCGCTGGGGTGGGGAATGCTGCTACTGCTTGAAAAGCCAGGTCTTGAGGAGTTTTCTGGTATTTGGTATGCCGTAGGTAGATGGGGAGGGTGTTCCAGGTCTTGGCGGCAAGGTGGGAGAACGATCTGCCACCTGAGGTGACTCTTCGGAAGTGGGGGACTGTAGCGAGGGCGAGGTAGGAGGAGCAGAGCTGGCGGGTAGTGGTGTAGAATCTGAGTCGTCTGTTGAGGTACGTTGGTCCGGTGTTGTAGAGTGCCTTGTGTGCGTGGGTGAGGAGCCTGAAGGTTATCCTCTTGTTGACCGGGAGCCAGGGCAAGTCTCTCAGGTGGGGCGTGATGTGGCTGCGGTGAGGGATGTCGAGGATCAGGCATGCAGAGGCGTTCTGGATGCGTTGGAGCCGTCCCAGGAGTTTGGCAAAGGCTCCTGCATAGAGGGTGTTTCCATAGTCCAACCTGCTGCTGACAAGGGCCTGGGTGACTGTTCTTCTGGTTTCAGTGAGGGTCCACTTGTAGATCCTATGGAGCATGCGGAGGGTGTTGAAGCAGGAGGAGGAGACGGCGTTGACCTGTCAGTCATGGAGAGGGTGGAGTTGACAATGACCCCTAGGTTGCGTGCGTGGTCGGTGGGTATTGGAGCGGTTCCCAGTGCGGTCGGCTACCAGGAGTTGTCCCAGGGTGAAGGGTTGGATCCGACGATGAGGACCTCTGTCTTGCCTGAGTTCAGCTTCAGTCAGCTGTTCCTCATCCATTCAGCAACGGCCTTCATTCCTTTGTGAAGGTTGGTTTTGGTGGTGTGGGGATCCTTGGTGAGGGAGAGTATCAGCTGGGTGTCATCGTCGTAGGAGAGGATGTTGAGGTCATGCCGACGGGCGAGGTGGGCGAGCGGTGCCATGTAGATGTTTAACAGGGTTGGGCTGAGGGAGGAGCCCTGGGGTACACCTCAGATGATCTCGGTGGCTTTAGAGCGGAAGGGGTGAAGGCAGACGCTCTGTGTTCTGCCCGAGAGGAAGGAGGTGGCCCAATCCAGGGCCTTCTCTTGGATCTCAGTGTTGTGGAGGCGTGTTCGTAGTGTGTGGTGAGAGACCGTGTCGAAGGCGGCTGACAGGTCCAGGAGGATGAGGGCCGCCATTTCTCCGTTGTCCGGCAGGGACTTGATGTCATCGGTGGCGGCGATGAGGGCAGTCTCGGTGTTGTGGTTGCTGCAGAACCCGGACTGGGAAGGGTCCAGGATGTTGTTCTCCTCGGGGTAGCGGGTCAGTTGTTCTTTGACGGTCTTCTCGATGACCTTTGCCTGGAACGAGGGCAGGGAGATGGGGTCCGCCTTGGGTTTCTTGAGTAAGGCGTTGATCTCGGCGTGCTTCCAGCTCTCTGGGAAGGTTGCTGTCTCGAAGGAGGTGTTGATGACTTTCCGGAGATGGGGTGCGATGGATGTGCTGGCTTTGTTGAAGATGTGGTGTGGGCATGGATCTGATGGAGATCCGGAGTGGATGGTGTTCATGATCTTGATGGTGTCATCGCCGTTGATATTGGTCCAGTAGAGCAGGTGGTTGGTGCGGATGGTGGTTGTGGGGGCGGAGGTCTCAGTGGTCTTGTGTGGGTGGGACGTCGTTGGTATTGGAGCTGGGTTAGAGATTTTCTTCACGATGTTGTAGAGCTCTTTGTTGACTTCTGCGACATCTGGCTTGTTACAGTAGCTGTCCACTTCCAAAGGAAGAGGGGACCAGCATGATACAGTCTTGATGGTGCCGGCAGATCACAACACCACAATGAAAGCCGCCAACTCATGCCAAGCTAAAGTATGGTTTCATAAAGACCAGGTAGGGAAGGGAAAGGTTGACCTGGAGAGAGTCAGTCAGCCAGCTTACTCAGCCAGCACATGCAAAATTGTCCTCGTGCAGCCTAATTAGTGGTTCTAGGATTTCCAAAGGCATTTCCATGTCCCGAAGGACTTGCCAAAGTAGGTCCCTGGGAACTAGGTCGAAAGCTGATTTGAGATCTCTGAAGGCAAGAGTAAACTTCCTTTATCCAGCAAAACTACCTTCCAATACAGCAAAACCAGGAAAAACGCCTGGTCAATGTTGCCAGTCTTGGAGAGGAGAGAGGATGTCATTCTCATCCATCCAGGTCTGGATTTTATCAAGGAGAGACGGCAGCAGACCTTCTGGGCACAATCTACCAGGCTACTTGGATGGTAGTTAGCAGGCTTCGACCTGTCCCCTTTCTTAAAAATGGGTACTACTTCTGCCCCCTTCCAGGTGTCCAGATTGCTCCCCCCGCCAGCAATATCATTGGCCAATTTCATGAAATAGGTTGCCCAGTTGTCCCTATCAGCACAAAAGAGGTCGTCGGGATGCCATCAAGACCCTATATTGTGGAACATCTGGGAACTGTCATTGGTATAACCACTAGAGTATAACTCATTAAAATGTGTATGGCATTCTATGGCCGGAATGCTGTTTGCCAAGGGAGGTGTGCGTTCAAAGTTACTTTCAGACACAAGGGACGAAAACATCTGACTGCCATGATCCCCAATGGCCCCTCCTAGCACTTCCCATCTCTTCTCATCCCATTCTTTTTTGGCTTTGCCCTGCGCCCGTTTATATTCTTTCCTAGCTTTAGGAATACTGTCTGGCTCTCTATTCTTGATAGTAACAGTCAGTCTCCCTCTCAGGGCCCTAGACTCTTTGTTATACCATGAATGTCTTCCTAGAGGCCTTCCCTGAGATAACCAAGTCTTGTTGATCGGGGCATGGAAAAAGCAGGCCAGGCGATCAAAGAGTCCCTATGGAGGTTACTACGACTGCTCTGAATAGGTAAATCTGTGGTCACTGGTATTAGGGATGCTAAATGCTTAGTTCAGGTGTCCTTAATCGATTGGATCTTTGTTTCATCCACCAGAACCATAGCCCTTTTAAGTCTGATTTTATCGTTTGAGGGGAATAGAATCTTTGTAATTAATGGTGTAGGGGGCTCATTCCCAATGCCACCCCAAAGGTTATCAATAGACAGAATAAGGGTGTTATGATCACTGTCACAGGACGGAACTATAGCCATGTCCTTTACCAAGGGCCTAAGTGTAAAATCCACTAATAAATAGTCAATCCTGCTTGACCCATTTGGTCCAGTGAAAGTCATTCCTCCTCCTCTGTCAGTAATGGTTCTACCGTTGGTAGCCCTTAACCTATATTCTAGGGATATCGCATTCAACTGAAGTGCAGCTTGCAACTATTTTTTGATCGTAGTGAGCTCCAAAGGAGGAACCCTCCAAAGTATGTCCTCTTCGCTCACATCATTGCCTCAGCCCAATCGAGTGGCTCAAACGTTGCATTGAAGTCACCACCATCTATTAGTGGATGACTTTCGTACCTGGCTTCCAATAAATTATCCAGGTCCGGGAGGGTTGGCGAATTACCACCTCTGGTGCACTTAGCATATACATTGATTACATCGTCCGTCTTAACCTTGCTGTTGGTTAGCCTAGTCCCAAGAATATCTGGGCTATTAGTAACCAACTCTTTTACATCGCAATTTAATGTGAGACATACAAGTATGAGCAGCCCTTCTGAGGACTGGCCATGTTTGGATGGTGTTGCAGGTCTGTGAAAGGTAATAAACCCTGGAATGAATGTGGGGGTCAGACTCCAGGTTTCTTGGAGAATACATATCTCAGTTTGAGCAATGAGCTCTAGCCAATGTGGGAAATCAAGCTTCCCTATTATTCCCGCCACGTTCCAAGAAATGATTCTTAACATTTGTCCATTGCCTTTAGGAGTGAGAGCCGGGGAGGAGTTGGAACGTTCAATTGAGCAATACATGGCATACTAATAATGAGTCGGAGACTTGTGCCAACTGTGTGGGATGTAACATGCTCTCTTGCTCACAAGAAGTTTCATCAAGATGAGAGTTTGCACGTATGGTAGAATTGCGCAAGGAAGCCTTATTAGGGACTGTGGTTAGTCAGTCATTCTGCGATAGGGATAAGATAGGCTATTCACACTAGCCACTTGCTACGGCTGAAACATACATATGTCCAGGTCCGGCCGGTGAAGCCTGCTGACACCCCGGACATTTCAAATGGAGATAACAAAAGGTCCTTGATAATGTGGAAGTTGTGGCTACCAGATGAGAACCAGATTTTATACCAGCTTCATCCTTTGCAACTTCTCTGCTATGTCAATTGAACAAAGGTAGCATCTACTGCTGAGAGAAGTTGGTTCTTAACATTATGTTGTATTCTTTATGGAAAAAACAAAAATGAAACATGACATGTGTTTTCTCGTGAACATAGATGAGAGTGTAGCCCAGCTCATGGTAGATTCAAAGTCACAATATGATTTCTTGGAACGGTTTCACTCCCACAGGATTTAAGCAGTATTCTCTGACATTTTTCAAATCTGATATCTGGTTTCATGCAGCTGGTAAAGATAGTGGTATGGATTTCCATTTTTTAAGGACCCACAGTTTTGAAAAGAAGTAAAAGATATGAAGTAATATGGAAACAAGAAATAAAGACAAGCATTGGCATAGCCAACAAGTCTCGCCTTTGGGACCTTATAAGTGTTTAGCCATGCAACAGTTGATATTGTTGCACCAAGGATATTGTGCTGCATACCTAAATACTTAGAAGGTCCCAAAAGCGAGACCTATTGGCTATGCCAATGCTTGTTTGATGTGAGATTGAGCCTGACTTTAAGGGATGGTTGACCTGCAGGCAGCCCTTAATTCTAGATCTCCCCTAAGAAAGCTCAGATCATGAGGTCTTGCTTTGCTGGTGAGATTGTCGACTGGGCTTCAGTAGATCTTGCGGTCCTTTGGCAACACAGTGTAAATGAATGTTTGTGTCACAGAATTTCTATCATACTGTAAACTATGTTAATCAATTGTCACACGTTAGTTGTATGCACCCCAGTTCAATGTGTTCTAGGTAAAGTGAGCAATAACTTTCTCATAGTTGTCAAAATAGAAGTTTTAGAACTCAACAATGGTCCAGTCTTCATAACGGTTATGTACCTGTTTGCACCACCCAATGTATTCAAAGTTTAGGTAAGAAAGACGCCTCAGCACCCCCCTAGGCTTACACAGCCTAAAGGAAGCCATTTTAACTGCCATGAACCTACCAAGCACTTGCTGTGTCTTACAGAAGGAAAATCAGGAGATGTGTGGCAGTCAGGCTTCACTTATACAGATTGATCGCCAATTGGTGCATGCTAGTCTCAGGTTCCAATTTGCCTAGAGGCTGACTACATAAGGAAAGATAATCTTCTTCTCGATCTAGCCTATATTATATTTCCTTGAAATATATTGAAATACACTGTATCAAATGATGTACTGCAGATTTTTTAAGTAAATATCAAATTGTACTGAGGACATGACTATAAATGCTGAGCTCAATTTCAAACAAACAAACAAAAACATAAAACATATGTATATGAGTCATAATTATGAATGATCTACTTAGAGGTATTTACCACAGGCTGGAGTCTTTTCTGCCTCAATCAATCAATAAATCAGACATTTATAAAGCACATCAAATCATTTGTAAGGGTCTTGAGGTGTTGGAGATATTGACTGCTGCCTGGTAGTTCGCTCATTTGAACATCCAGGTCATGTGATCTTTTCTGAATTGCTGGAGTGACGGAGTAGTCCTCAGCTGCAGGGGAAGGTTTTTCCATGTCTTTACCACCTGGCGCGATAAGGAGCATCGTTAATCGTTGCTTTGGCAGAGCCGGAAGCTGTCTATGAAGAACAAGAAAGCAGATATAAGGTATCTGTGTGGTTGGTTCAAAGTCAGGCGTTTTTTTATGTATGCTGGTCCTACGTTGTGCAGGGCTTTGTATGCGTGGGTCAGCATCTTGAACTGGTATCTCTCCTTGATCACGAGTCGGTTTAATTTCTTGTTGGAGTATGATGTGGGTCATCTGGGGTTGAGTCTTGCCAGTGAGGTTTACATTTTCTGAAGTCTCTTCAGTAGTGGTGCTGTGATTCCTATGTAAAAGTAAATGTAAATGTATGTATACTTGTAAAGCGCACTGTTACCCCATCTCGGGGCTTCCTGGCGCTGTATACCGCTGGGGAACCCGTCCTGGCTTTCCCTGTGAGATGGTCCCTCCTGGGCACCCCAAGGTGAAGCCAGGCATCCCCGGCGCTGATAGGGCCATTGTGGAGATTAAGCAAGCTATTGCCCAGAGTTGCAGAGTGGGACCCATGGTTAGCGTAGGCACCTAGGCGAGAATTATCAAGTCCGCGGACATTGACCCAAGACCCTGCCGCGTCAGGAATTGAACCCTGGTCCTGGGCCGACCTCTGCTTCAGGGTCTGCCGCTTCTAACCAGTGAGCCACACTTCTCCCGATATAGAGTGTCTTTTCATAGTACAGCTTGCTAGTGATGAAGACATGCGTGAATGTCCTTTTGGTGTTGAATGGGAGCCACCTGAAGATCTTACGGAGCATGATAAGGGTGTGGAAGCAGGCGGATCAGACTGCATAGACCTGATTCTTCATAGATATCTTTCTGTTCAGTTTGATGCAGAGGAATGCAGGCATGGGCTGAGTCCCACAGGCCACCATGCATTGTTCCATGGTGAAGTATTGTTCCTAAGGATGAGACTGACTTCTGTCTTGTCTGTGTTGAGTTTAAGACATTTGTCCTTCATCTAGTCAGCATTGTTCATCATGCTTCTGTGGAAGCTGACTCTGGTGGTCAAGGGGTCTTTAGACAGCAAGAGGATGAGCTGGTTGTGGTAGGTGTAGGAGATGATGATTAGTCTGTGCAATCTGACGGTATAGGCCAGGGGGGTCATGTAGGTGTTGAAGAGGGTGAAACTAAGAGGTAACCCTGGGAGAGTTTACAGACAATCTTTTTGGGCTCCGAGGTAAACAGTGTGAAATGGATCATCGGTACCTTGTATTCTGGCTTCTTGCTCACCCTATTAACTTCAGAAACAAACTGAGGAGTGCACAGCTAACACATGCTTTACCTCTTTCTGGCATTCAGGCCTAGGGTGTTTCAGAGCTGTGAACTGTTTATTGTAGAAATTACATGCATATTCTCTGTTAAGAAATAATTAAAACTCTGCGAAGGTGATTACCGTTGAATTGCACCCCATAACATCTTTACATTGTATGCCTGGCACCACTTTGTGCCTGGCGTACGAGGCTTATTGCCCCCCTAACGGTGGGTGCCTAAACTATTGAATATGGGACTGTCCCATGTTTTGTACTCCCAAAAAGATAAATAGATGGTTTCACTGCTAGAATAACATATTAAGGTGTAAGTGTAAGGGAACGGGCAATTATCCTTGTTAAGATGAAAACCCTCACTCACCCAAAGGTGACATGCTTCATCATTGGGTTCCCTCTTACACACTGTGACCGTAAGGTAACCAGTATGGGCTACAACTTTCATTCCGGGGAGGAGTGTGAGGTGTTTTAGGTCATCCAATTGAAGATAGAGTGAGAATCAGAGTGCAAAAATGAAAAATAAAATAAGTGAATTAAAACTAACTCCTGGATGGACCAAGATATCTTTAATTATTGTCCCCAGTGGTTAGGGTTAAAATCAGCTAAGTGAAAAATAGGGGTATGGATGTTCCCTATTGTGTTACGGTTGACATGTTTCTGCCTGCTTGACCAACTGGTTCATGGCATTCTTCAGGACACACTTGTAGTCACTCTGCTATTATCTGATAATATCCCAAAAAAATTACATGAGTAAAAAAAAATCCTCTAGTTTAATGGCATTGGTCAGTGGTACCAGCTTCAGTCCGGTCCACGGTTAAATCGATACTAATAATGTACCTCCACTTTCAAGAGGTCCTTAACTGCCAGGTCTCAGCAGTCTCAATCTCGTTTGCCTGCTTCTTTTGTGTAAAGGCCATGTTTGCCCTCTTTTATATTCTTGTTTTGCAATCAGCGATTGGATGCCACCCTGGTGCCACAGGCAAAAACAACAGGTGATGGACAGAATGCAGAACATTGTCATACATTCACCCCAGTACAGAGATCTGGGCCTAAATCCATCGTTTTTTTGCACTCCACACCACCCCAGATCAGACATGGCCATATGTAAATCAGCCTTGACCCTGTGCCTCATGGGAACAGTCCAGCCCGAACTGCCAAGCCATGTCTTTACTGGACCGGAATCAAGCATCCAAGGACCGGTTTCTGGCTATCAGCCTGAATAGCTTGACTCCAGTGGTGTGGAGAGCCTGGGACACACGTCTCAGCATACCCATCCCACTCGGGGCGACAAAGGCAAAAACAACAGGTGATGGACAGAATGCAGAACATTGTCATACATTCACCCCAGTACAGAGATCTGGGCCTAAATCCATCGTTTTTTTGCACTCCACACCACCCCAGGTCAGACATGGCCATATGCAAATCAGCCTTGACCCTGTGCCTCACGGGAACAGTCCAGATTGAACTGCCAAGCCATGTCTTTCCTGGACCGGAATCAAGCATCCAAGGACCGGTTTCTGGCTATCAGCCGTCATCAGCCTGAATAGCTTGACTCCAGTGGTGTGGAGAGCATGGGACTCACGTCTGAGCATACCCATCCCACTCGGGGAGACAAAGGCAAAAACAACAGGTGATGGACAGAATGCAGAACATTGTCATACATTCACCCCAGTACATGGATCTGGGCCATAATCCATCTTTTTTTGCACTTCACACCACCCCAGGTCAGACATGGCCATATGCAAATCATCCTTGACCCTGTGCCTCATGGGAACAGTCCAGCCCGAACTGCCAAGCCATGTCTTTCCTGGCACAGGCACAGGCACAGGCACAGGCACAGATTCAAGCACAGCTCCCACGTTTAGGTCCTACATTCCTGGGTTAGTTCTTTTCCTACTGGTTGGACCCGACCACCGTAGCCTTTACCCCTGTTCTCCCTAGTTTGCTTTATCTCCTAGGATTGGCTGGTCAGCAGTGCTACATACTCCTTTGTGGCCTCCACCCCCTCCCACCCTGTTCCTGGTGGCCCCCTTAAGACCTACATCACTGTCCCGCCCGGGGACCCTGAAATCACACTAACCCCACATCATGACTCACACACCACCTACCTTCAATGGCATGTCCCACTTCATCAAACAAAAAACAACGCTTTGTTACTTATCCACCAAAGAAGTAAACATGATCCTGAATAATAAAAATAAGGGTTTCTAAAATACTGATATCTAATGTCTTCATAACGTCTTGCTCAATTATCAAATGCAAAAAAGTTCTTTACATACTGTTCAATATGAGACCCCACTAGAAGCCTTCCTATATAACATTCTAGTCCATAATGCACTCATTCCCCTGCCGATTTGATTTCTTTTTATTAAAGCCATCTATAAGCAAATGGTGTGACACACCTCACCAATAATACTGCATGTACAGAACTCGTTCCATCGTACAAAAAACAACCTTTTATATTTAAAGAAACTTCATAGAGTTTATAATGTCCAACCTGGGCCCTCTACGTCTCCTCCCAGGCTGCTAAGTCTATTTCTATAACTCATGCTTTCCCCACACCCATATGAAACAAGTGGATAGTCCCTTTATCTTTCCATCTACTGTTGCCCACTTGATTCAATGTCTCACCTCAAATCCTAGTACTCTGCAAATTAAATAACTTACTTTGTCTCGCTGTTTAATTCTTGTAATGTTAGACTTCTCCGTCTACTGTCCAGTGCGTGCTTATGTATAAAGAACTGAATTAAATAACCTACATTTAACTCGACTCCCATTCTAACCTCACTATAAATTCACTCACATCTGGTTCACTCACCTACAATCTATCTATATTCGTAGTGCCATCATCCAGGGTAGTCAAGTTTCCTGTGCGGCAGAACACCCCTCAGGAAAGGAACCTCTCTCTGTAATCAGAGATTAATAATTCACAAATTTCCTACAATGATCCGGGGTAGGTGAGCTTAAATACCCTCTATTTACTGGTGCAGTCTCCTCACCTTATATCCAAATTCAATTACCTTCGTAATTTACCTCGTCACAAAATAACTTCCTGGAAACATCCTATATTCTGCTTATCCCCTGCAAAATGTAAATCAAATGCCCAATCAGGCCTCATGTCCCCATAATATATGAATTCTCAATATCTCATTTGTATAATCCACTCACCTCCCCAAGATTCAAACACGATTGCACGCTCAGCAAAATGTATTCAATATTTCTCCAAAATACTCATTTTTGTTCAAAGACCTCCTATCTGTATAAATGTTAAAAAATATATGCACTATGTGAGACCCTACTTACTTCAAATACCATAGCAAAAAATCACTCAAGTAGAGCCATCTCCCCTAACTCAACTGCATTGCTACAACGTCTCACCTGGTTGTGCGTGTGTCCTTGCTGCCTGGCAGCCAGGTCCGATACATCCTGCTTCTATTGCTAGTCGGGGGCCTAGAGATTCTTATACCCCCTTCTACAAATCATCTTACTCTATTCCAAGTACCTATTCCCGCGTATATTTCCTTCACAGCGCACCTCACAATCCGCAGTTGTGCTATCAGGAGGTTTCTACTCGAACAGCCGGAAATGAACCTCTCCTCCGGCTCAACCAACCCTCTTGAGCCCTGTTCCTACGCAGGGTTCCTCCCCCTCAGTGTGAAGCCGGAAATAAAAAAAGTCCTCAGTCTCAGCCAATCACCTAGTACTCTATGCACACCTCCAGCCCATTTTATCTCCAGTCCGCTTCGTGATTATTACTATACAATTCATACACAATATACACAACATACACTTCAATGTGGTGTCCTCTTCTATTTATCTTATCTATTGAACCCTTTTTATCTCATATCCGCCATACTAATTATTTTTCTGGGTTTCTTTATGATGATCATCACGTGAAACTTTCTGCATTTGCAGGAAATATCTTACTTTTCACATCAAACTCAGAATCTTCTATCCCCCTTATTATAGGAATTCTGAGATTGTGCAGCAGTTTCAGGCTAAAAATTAATTCTAACAAGTCTGAAATCCTTTTCATCGCGAAATTTTGCCTCAAGCAACACTGACTTGACCAGATTTTGTTGGAATACTTCTAGAACCAAATATCTAGACATATGGTTTACTAACTCCATATTGAATTTGTCAAAATAAATATAAAAGAGGGTCTTGATCGTATATCCAAACTCTTTTCCTAATGGAATCCTATTTTTCTTTCATGGTAGTGATGCCTTGATTCTATTAAGATGATGATGACAACAATTATGTTATGTTTCTTTTCAATTACACCCGTATACATTCCTTTATTATCTTTTTAAATGATTCCCTTATCTCCAATTTTTTATGGAATCATAAAAAATCTAGTATTTCCTTGTCTCATCTTCGAAAGTTAAAGTCTAATGGAGCAGTGAACTTTCCGGATTTCCGGTTGTATCATAAAGCTTTTTGTCTTAAACAAGCTTCTCATTGGCTACTTAGGGACATTTCACCTTTTGCTCCTTTATGGGTTACTATTGAACGTTGGTTACTTGCTCTTTTTTCTATCAAAGAGATTCTTGCCTGTACTGCCAGGACTAATCTCACATCTCTTCCATTGTTCAACCATACTTGCTCATTGTTAAGGCCTTCCTGTCAACCAAGGATAATCTTTAGAAACACTTTTCTGCTTTCTCCTCTCTGGTATAATAGTCTCATCACTATTAACAAAAAACGTATAAATTGGAGGATTAAGGGTATTATCTGGGTTCAGGATATGTTTGAAGGCATGCCTCCCTGCCCTTTCCTACAATTCCAGTGTACTTTTAAACGTTGTCGCTCATTTTGCCAAACATTCTCAATGGTTATGGAAGTAATTCTTGATGATTTGTACTCCTTTCCTCCAGAAGATTCCTCGTCTACACAAGATCTGTGTCTCAGAATTTTGACAGTACTCCCAAAGACTTCCTTAATCAATAAATTATTTCATTCCACAGATCCCGAGCGCACTAAGACTAAAATGGAACTTACTAGAGAGATAGATTTGGGTTGTGAATGGAGCATCGATTTCTGGAACAAGATTTGGCCTAGGTGGTTAAAAATGTCTGATCTGCATCTAATGCTCAATCTGTCTTTTTTTCTATATCACAGACTATTTTACTCCTATCTCCATACCTAACTTTGCACACATTTATAATAAGACATGTTGGTCCTGTGACTATCGTTTCGCTGACCTGATGCAAATCATGGATTCCTGTGCCCGTAGCCTCCTTTTGCGTATATATTTGGCCTTGTATTACAAATGATTTTAATTTAGGTATCCCTATATCAACTGTTCTTCTTTTTACAGGCAGTTTATCAGAGTCGCTAAGGTTATTGACTAATGAAAAAGTGTTTTTTACCTGATGCTAGCTTTAGCTTTTCAGCAAATTACAACAAACTGGAAATGCTCAACTAAAATTGCAATCTAGTCTTTGTGGAATACTGTTTGCCATTATTTATTTGAATAAGGTTTCAGTCATTCATGTCTTCAGTAATCATTCTGTAAACTTCCAACCTGCATGATTTATTACTTTTTTGCCTTTTTCTCTTCATTGAATTTCAGTATTGAAGTGTTTTTTTATGAATATTTTAATTGTGTCATGATTATCTAAGAGTACATACTGTTACTTGATCTTCAGTTGCAAAGTATATTCTATGTCCCCCTTTTTCTCTCCGCCTTTTTTCCTATTTTATCTTCCGGTTGCAACTCTTGTACCACAACGGGGTACCAACGGAGAGAGCGGGGCCCCCTTCCCTGAGTTGTTGCCAGGTAGAGGTGGGCATACTTATACGTCAAATTGGATAAGTTCCAGTAGTACCGAGTTTAACAATGGATTACAGTGGAGAAGTGTGGCTCAATGGGTGGAGAAGTGTGGCTCAATGGTTAGAGCGGCAGACCCTGATGCAGAGGTCTAGCCCGGGACCAGGGTTCAATTCCCCGCCTCGGCGGGTCTTGGGCTCAAAAATTCCACGGACCTGATAATTCTCGCCTCGGTGCCTATTCCAATCATGGAGTCCCACTCTGCAACTCTGGCCAATAGCTTGGATGCCTGGCCTCCACCTTGGGGGTGCCAAGGAGTGGACACCTCACAGGGAAAGCCAGGATGGGTTCCGCAGCGGTATTCGTACAAGCGCCTTGAGACCCTTGCGGGTGAGTAGTGCGCTACACAAGTATCAATTTACAATTTACAATTACTGGTTTGGTATCTTTATTCTTCACTCTTTACAATTGTTAAAGTTTTTTCACGTATGCAGCAGCATTGTTTATTTTCTAAGGTCCTGCTTTGCCTGCTTTTTAATCCTGCCAGTTTGGACAAGCCAATAAATAATGTTGTGTCCTCACTAGGTAGTTTTAGATCAGGTTTATCTTTCTAACTACATCCAGCGCTGCACCCTCACCACATCTAACACTCACATGTGGGATTTTAGCATCCTTATCTTCTCAAATTACACTGAAAACACACCAGAGTTCCTACCTCACAGTGAGGGAGTTGTTGCCCTCAGTGGGACTAGGTTTTCCCACTGAGAGGAGAAGCCCATATGATGAAGCATGCCACCTATGGTGGGTGACAACATTCGTACTGAAAGGTATTGCTCCTCAGAGGAACGTTATTGAGAGACACATTCCTTCACTCCTTCTTAGATCCAAGAAGTATTGTGATTTGATCTTTAAAATGTAAACAGCGTTCTGCTCTGTTTTATTTCCTATCTTTATCCCATGTGTTAATTAATACCTAACTTGTTAAGTTCATTGGTTATGTTTTATGAGTAACATTAATTCAATAAAGCTTATTAAACTAAAAAGATAGAAATCTCCACGTGGGACAATCTCATAACTCCTGAAATCCAAAGTTGCATCGTTTACAGGAAGCCTTAATAGTTTTCTATCGACCCATCAAGCAAACTATTTAAAGTGCCACTAAAATGGCCTACTTTGCTACCAAACCACATACAGAGGTTGTAGTTGATGGTAGCCCCGTCGGGTTTGGCACCATCCTTGCACAGCACAGCATACAGCCAAATGTATGAAGGCATATCATTGGCTCACAAAAGTAAGAGCCTATCACAAACAAAACATGCTTACTCGTACATGAGGATAAAAGTCTGGCAGTGGTCTGGGTTTGTGAATATTCCCATGTTTCCTTTTACGGTAAAACTTTCACTGTAGTTATTGATCATCCAGCCCTGTTGATGATATTTGATAATCCAAAAGCAAAAATGTCTTCTCAAATTGAACATTGGGGTTTGAGGATAGAAGAATACAACTATTTAATTATTCATCTTCCAGAGTAAAATCAGAATCCATCTGAATATTTTTCGAGAGTGCCAGGATAGTGCTTTGTGTTGAGAAATTAAGCACACCAGCTCTGATGTCTTTAGAATAAATTGTTAGTGACATGAGCCAAGACAATGACGGAAAGACATTATTGTGCATCAATTGTGAAACCAACCCTCTAGACCTCTAACCAGTGGCAGTAATCATTTGAAGTTCACAAATGTAAGAGATGAACTTTCAGAAACTCAAGAAGGTCTCATTCTGCATGGTAGACAAACTCCAAAAAAGTTATCAGCATCACCCATGAGGGACTTTGAGGAATACTTGCAACCAGGAAAGCTCTCTATGACTTAGTCTGGTTTCTGTGTCTTAAGAAAGGGGCAAGAAAGAATTAAAGACTTGTCAGATGAGAAACTGTCTTTCATCTCAAGTCATTCACCACCCTTTCAACATGTCAGTCTTGCCACATTATGCGTGGGAGAGAATTGCTATTAAATGCATAGGTCCTCCTGAAAAGGGACAGCATTTGTGCCTTGCGCATGCCTACATAAACAGGCATCACATACATATTTACTTTGTCCAGGAACTCTACCTAACTAAGGGGACTCTGAGCTTTGTGGACCACAGAGACACACATCTCCTTGTATTTCAACTCTGCACAGGGCACCACAATACTCCTTCATAAAGGACTTCACTGACAAATGTGGCAGACACTCCTAGCCTTAGTCTTTGGCCCCAACACTGACAGCCCAGAATGTTTGCAGAGTCTGTCATCTATTTACCATATTGGGTCCCAGCACCGTCCTCCGGGAGGGCGATTTCAATGTCATTCTGGACCAAAACACAGATTGCTCAAGTTTTACCAGGTGACCTCACACTGGCACCGCTGCACAACTTTACACACTAATGGATGACAATAACCCCCACATTGTTTGGCACCAGAGCCACAGCTTTAGCGCTGGGGGCACTTGCATTGCTTCTACACATCATACTGATCCAGAATTGCCTATTAGTCTTAGAACATCAATGACTTGTTGGTCTAGCAAGAGAGTCCGATCCAAAGTCCACCTTTTCTCGCCCTGGACTAACTCAAGTTTTATACTTAATTGGACCAACGAGTGGTCAGAAAGGTAGGTGTTGAACACTTGTGACATTGTTACTTAGGAGTTTGTCAACCAAGAAAAAGTCTATTCTTGAGGCGTGGCCATATTTATAATTCCTAAAGGTAAATCTGTTCTTTGGTCCCCTCTTAGATTCCAAATATCTATTAAACCCAAGTTGTCTTTAAGCCTGTACAGACATTTTTGCATTCTAGGTAGGTTTAAAACTTTATCAGGAGGGTGTCTATCTATTTTAGGGTCTAACAAAATATATAATCTCCTCCCAGTATAATTGGTGTGGTCGGAGAAATCAGGTGCGCATACAAAGATTGAAGTGGTGCGGGATCATCTGTATTAGGACCATAATATCCCACCACCGACAGGACACTGTCTCTAACTTTTATGTTTGCTATGGCCCACCTTCCTCTAGAATCTGCGAGTTGTCCTATCAACGTACAATGTGATGATTGTTAATAATAACGGAGATGCCCTTAATAGTACATGATTGATTTGTACAGACAGACTCTCCTATCCATCTCTTACATTTTATGGCATCAAGCCACTCATCTCTAAGGAGATGTGTCTCTTGTAATATGATTACCTCACTTTTCAGCCGTTTAAGATACTCAAAATGTTTTAAGCGCCTCCCCCTCGTTCTTAAGCCGTTCACATTCCATGTCACTATTTTCA
The DNA here is from genome assembly GCF_964261635.1 of Lissotriton helveticus. Lineage (NCBI taxonomy): Eukaryota > Metazoa > Chordata > Amphibia > Caudata > Salamandridae > Lissotriton > Lissotriton helveticus. The sequence continues at coordinate 19,112,206 of NC_136063.1, read as the reverse complement.
AATCACCCATGATATTTGAGATATTTTCTGCTGCTTTTGAGTCCAACCCTGTTTGCCATACAATTTACATATCGGGCACAAATATTTTTATTTTTTATTTTTTCCACTGCTCCCCACCCAAAAAATATACCAACAGGTGTGAAAAAGAAAAATAGAAACTTGTGTGTACCCCCACCCTGGAGAACCCTCCCCACTATCATTGAGCAATCCTAGTTGACCAGTTTGAGAACCGCAATTGAGACAGCAAGTTTGGTTATAGACAGTTAGGCTCGTAATGTTATTTGTCTCTATTATTTATTTATTAACTTTTTTTTGAAGGTTTTATAGAGCTCGAACAAGATCCTTGCAGATATCAGAGCGCTTTCCAGTATTCAGAGTTGCATAATACATAGGGTGAAGTATGACAAATTATACAGGTAATAAAGGAGGAGTGACATGCGCAATGGATAATAATACAAGTGCAAAGTACAAAACGTGGGGACAGGAAACATGGGATAATATTAAAAAAAGAGATCACAAACAGTAGTAGAGAGCTTAACGTGAGTATCTAAATTTCTTAAATTCCATGGCAGGATATTGTGCTTAGGGAGAATGGATGGACCTCCCAATGCAGGAGAAATTATTTTTCAGATTTGCTTAGCGTCTAGTCAAGTAAATTTTGCCATGCGGATTGCTTTTACTTCCTTTTTGAAGGAGACGGTGGAAGAGTTCAATCTGGTTTCTGGGGAAGAGAGTTCCAAATCCTAGGTGCCATTCCAGAAAAGGTTAGTTTATATCTTTTCTTTTTGTTGAATCTTTGAGGTATTAGAAGTAGGTTGTCGGCCTCCCTTGAGGACCTAGACCTGCCTTAGATTGTCAATTTCTGGGCAAGGTAAATGGGAGCCTTGTGGTGTAAGGCCTTGTGTGTCATGCATACTATTTTCAGATGATTTTCAGCTTCAAGCGGGAGCCAATTCAAGGATTTTAGATCAGGGGAGATGTGGGAAATTCTTTTCGAGCCTGTGATGAGTCTTGCTGCGGTGTTTATTGAGGCTCTCAGGGGAGCTGTGATGACTTTTGGGAGGCCGCAAAGAGAGACACTTCCATAATCCACCCGCGGGATAACTAGCGCTTGTACAGCTATCTTGAAGTCATTGGCTGGCAGGAAGGGCTTTAGCTTCCTCAAAGTGTTGATCTGTAAGTTTGCTCCCTTTGTGGCGTTGCTAATGTGTTTCTGCATAGTGAGTTTGCTGTCCATGGTTATTCCCAAGGATTTTGCAGAGTCAACGATAGTAGGTTGAACGTTAAATGCAGTGATATTTTGGGTCTCTAATAGTGTAGGTTTTATTTTGCCACATTATGCATAAAAGGGCAGGAAATTTCATCTGGAAAGTGGTGCCTTCTTCCCTGAGGTCTTGCATACATTTTCCCAGGGCCCATTGTCTATCAGCCGTTGCCTTGGATATGTCCGAACGGATTTTGTAGTTGTAACCATCTTTTGTGAGGGTGCAAGAGTGTAATGCCTTACTCAGAATTTGTTCTTTAATTGAATAAGATTTAAATTTGAACCGAACTCTGCAAGGATTTTGTCTATCTTCATTAAACCTAAATGGGTCTCTATGGACCCTTTGTATGTCCTCATCCAAATCTTTTTTATCCACGTCCGCTATGAAACTTTTTAGGAGATTTACTAAGAAGGACCTGATATTCTGACCTTCTTGACCTTCCGGGATATTTAGTAAACATAAGTTATTTCTCCTTGAGTTGTTTCCTAAGGTCTCGATATTGTCTTTGAGCTCTCTCACCAATAATGATGCTTTATCGATCTCGCTCTGACAGAGCCTTACTTCATCCCTTATTTGTTCCAGAGCAGTTTCAACCACTACCACTCTGTCTACCAAAGCATTAACTTTAGTCTCCAAAGCCTCGCAAGGAGCCTGAATTTTTTCCTGATTTTTCTCTGATTTAGCAAATCCCATTTTCATCTCCTTTATCAGTGAAGCCACAAGATCACCAATCTCACCCCCTTCAGGGGTAGCCATATCTTGACCACTGCCTTGGTCCTTGGCAGGGTTGCTTTGTTTTGGGAGTCCCTCCGATTATGGGGTCTCTTCTAGTACGTTGTCTGTAATAAACTCTTTATTCTCTCCTAAATTGATTGACATAAGAGCTTGATATTTATTTGGTGACTTCATTATGGTCGGGCGGCAAAGACATCTCAATGCCGGTTTCTCCTGAATTTTGAAAAAGGAACGCAATGAGGGGGTAACTTTTAAATGTGAACCCTTCTTTAGTAGCTCTTTTTTTGCAGTTTTTGTGGCACTGGTAGAGACCGCTGCAGCAGTACTTCGTGTAGTCTTCTGGACCCTTTGTCTCCTGCTCAGAGTCCCTCTGGGAGTCCTCGGCGGCAGCTTGTCCGGGTCTCTCCCACCGCCGCACCGCTCACCACTATAGGCAGCTTCACCCCCGCTGCTGCCCGGTGAGTGGACAATATGTTTGGTTTTCTAAATGGAGCCTCAGTTGAGCCTTATTCGCATTATTACATTTGTGCTGCTGTTTTCGAATGCGGGACTCGCTGTCTGGACGTTCAGCTGGCCACTATAATCTCCTCCGCCCACTATTTTTTTGCTGATGATTTTTTTCAATGATTTTGTTGTAGGGTGTAATTTGTAGAAGCTGGAATAAAAAATATTTGTTAGTTATATTTTCTTTTTAATTTATTTTACTTTTCTTTATTTGTTTCTTGTGTTAGTTGGTTGATTTATATACTTACTTTTTTGTGAGGTTAGTACTTACCTTCACTAATTGGTGATACACTCTAGGACTAAATCAGTGTGTCTTCTTTTAGGTTGCCCTTCAATTCATCGTACTTCTTATTGTCCTGATGAATACCTGCATGCTCTGATCCCAACTCTTGCAACAGTCGAGTCAAAACGTAAACACTAATAAACTATCTACCATGGACTGATTATGGGGATTGTGGGGTGGTTGTTCTATCCAGACATGACCCATTGCTGAATAGGGAGAAATAACAGATTGCACAAATTCCTCAGATAGGCTATTTGACCTTGGCTAAATTAGATTCACTCATTGCCATAGCTATTAAACTAGGATTACTTTGGAAAGCAGTATTAATCCCTTGCTCACTTTTCTCTCTTATCACTGTGCACATAAGCACTTCTTTAAACACCTCTTATTTCATTCTTTTTGTAACAACCATTATACAATTAATTTGATGGTTTCTTTTTCTAATTTATTTCTAATGAATTTTTAATTGATAACATTTAATTTCACTGTTTGACTCACCATTGAGTGTGAATCAATGTTGCATCTTTCATTGATCACGTACCAGTAGGACCGCACTGTTCAACGTCCCTCATGTTACCCATGTCCTATGAGTTTTTCTTTGGGTAACCCCAGTATCCGTTAATAACTTGCCACTGATAGCCATCATAGTCAAGCACATTCCAAACAGTCAAAACGAGCCTTTGACGGCAACTGTTAGACATGCATGACAAAGCAGGATCGTTGCATTTCTTCTCCCACTGAGCCCTACCCCAGGCCAAGCATGCAGGACATTGACATCAAGGAGATGCTTGTTGATGTGAAAAAAGCCTTCGCACAATAGATGCCAAAGTTGATCTGATGATCCAAAGAGCCACCGCCGGAGGAAGATCCTTCTCTTACCTGGCTGCCAAGACATGAAACTCCCTCCCCATCCACCTTCGGCTGACCCAGGACCATCTCGCCTTCAGGAGACAACTCAAGACCTGACTGTTCGAGCAGTAGCATACCCCTTCCCCCAAGCGCCTTGAGACCCTCCCGGGTGAGTAGTGCACCATACAAATGGATTGATTGATTGATCAGCCGGATTGACCTTATCAAGTAGAGAGCAGATAAACACGATGACCACCTGGCAGCTCAGATCTCGAAGACTCACACGCCATGGAGCTACTTCTCCACATGGAGAAAGTCCCGGAGGCTATTAAGCTAAAGAATGAGGATTTGAAAGTGTGCTTCAGGTGCAATAATTTACTCATCCTAGGCAGGCCTGAATCTTCAGTCATTGTATAAATTGAACCCTAAATGGAACAAATGCTTTACATCCTGTTCAAAGATGATCTCTAACCATTGGAAAAATTGCTTACAAAGCACAATGGTATCGCGCTCACCACCTGGTGCAGTGGTAGGACCCATTTTCGGGCAGACTTGTTAATTATAGAGACACTACCTTACTACCATACAACATACTCTCCAATATCAGGGAACTTATACATCTATCTATCTTGATTTTACTCTTGCTTGCCGTAATTTCCAACTTGTGAAATGCCTTCTTCTAACAGCTGATAACGCCTACGTCCTTGTCTACCAGTCCAAACTCCAGATACATGTGGTTGTCAAGCAGCACTTCTTTACCAATCCCAAAGCAGCCATGACATTCTCCTAGGAGCTAATCACTACTAAAGTGTATGCCTCACCTAACCCTGCATCAGCCAAGAATGGCTGCTTTAGCAACAATGATTAACAGATTGACTTCTGGTGCTTGGTGCCTGCTACACACCTGCTGAGAATACAGGCGTTCCTACTCCCTTCTGCATCCCGAGTGTGTGACCTTGTGGAAAATATCAGTCTAAGCTGTTGGCATTGGGCCCATGTCTGGTTCACCATCTTACTGACCTGCATTTGTCTTACTCTCTACACTGGCTCTTTCTAAGGGCACATTTCCTGTTCCCTTTTCCAACCAGTTGCTTTGTGGCGGGGTCTTTGACCTAGCTCTTTGTCGCCTATTTCTATTTTATTTCTATTTAGGGGGTTTTGTAAAGCGCATGGTGACGCAACAACGGCGTGTCCCCGCGCTAAGGAGCTACTTTCTTACTGGACCATACAGAAACGGCGCATCAACTAAGCGAATAGAGCAGTTTTGAGCTTAGCTCTAAAAATTGATTCAGATGGCTCGAGTCGTAACGCCATGGGCAGTTTATTCCATCTGGCGGCTGCAAGGCATCTGAAAGATCTTCCCCCCATCCGTGCTCTGGACACCTTAGGGACAACCAGGAGTCCAGAGCCGGAAGATCTCAGGGAACGGGGAGGCTCATAAGGTGTCAAAAGTCCTTGTAGAAGGAGAGGGGATCTCCCATTAATGATCCGATGGCACGTGCAAAGTGCTTTAAATTCTACCCTGCTTCTGACCGGGAGCCAGTGCAAGGACCGGAGAGCCGCTGCAGAAGCAGCTCTTCTGGGTAGTCTAAGCACCAATCGGGCAGCGGCGTTCTGTAGGACCTGTAAGCGGCTAAGGTTCTTCTCCAGGGTGCCTAAATAGAGAAGGTTGCCATAGTCCATCCTTGATGTGACTAGTGCATGTACCAAGGTCTGTCGGGCTCTCACAGGCAAGAACTTCAGCGTCTTCCTAAGGCTTTTAAGGATCCCAAAGCATAGTCCGACCACCTGGTTGATCTGAGGGCCAAAGGTGAGGGCGGCATCAAACCAGACGCCCAGATTCCTCGCTTTTTGGCACGGAATGGGTGTTGGGCCCAGGGAAGATGGCCACCATGCCGACGTCCACGCAGACTGGCAGCCCCCCACGACCAGCACCTCGGTCTTGCCCCCGTTGAGCTTGAGGCAATTGGCGGACATCCAGGCAGCAAGGTCTTGCATGCATGCTCTGAAGGTGTCCGCCGAAAGACCGGGTGCGCGCGATAGGGAGATAACCAACTGCGTGTCGTCGGCATACGACACCAAGCTGAGGCCGTGACTCTCTACTAAGGTGGCAATCGGAGCGACATAAAGATTGAAGAGTGTTGGACTCAGGGACGAGCCCTGCGGCACCCCCTGGTCCAAAGGAATTCGCTCCGAGTAGTAGTCACCCTGCCTCACTTGGAAACCCCGGCCAGTGAGAAATGAATAAATCCATTTCAACGCTGCCCCTTTCACCCCGACCTTGTCCAGACACTGTAGCAAGATGGAGTGTGCTACAGTGTCGAACGCGGCGCTAAGGTCTAATAAAATTAGCGCCATTGTTTGTCCCTCGTCGGCACCCTGCCTGAGGGCTTCGGTAGCCCTCAGAAGGGCGGACTCCGTCGAATGACGGGGACGAAACCCGAATTGGGTAGGATGAAGATGGTTGCCTTCCTCCACATATGTCATTAGCTGTTTATTTGCCACCTTCTCCGCTACCTTGGAGAGATAGGGCAGCAAGGAGATGGGGCGTAGATTGTCCAAGTTCTCGAAGCTAATGTTGGGCTTCTTGCGGAGGGGAAGCACCACAGCCTGTTTCCAATCCTCAGGTATTGAACTGGATCGGAAGGAAACATCTAGCACATGCCTGATGTAGGGTTCCAGGGTCTCCAGACTGTCACTCAATCTTTTAGGGGGTGCGGGATCTCGAGGAGAGCCAGATTTAACAGACATACAGATTTTAATTAGCTCTTCCGGTAAAGGGGTGATAAAGTTAAGTAACCGATTACGATCATCTTCCTCTGCTGCTAGATCTGTTGGCTCTTCCGCTGCATGAGGTATTTCAGGGAAGGCGGCGTAGATGTTAGACACTTTATCTCCGAAATAAGTAGCGATGCGGTTGCCTCACAAGATGTATCCCAATATGGCATGTTGTATTCAGGTTATGGCTTAGGGTGGGAGGTAGGAAGGGACCTTTTACCAGATCGGTGGATTAAAGTGGGTGGTGGGCGGGACTTTTATTGTTTCTTTGTTTCTGTTCTACATCACTTGCCTCACATTGCTGGAAAAGAAACACTCCCTTCCTACCAGTGCGTGCACGCACTATCACTTCATCCCATTTTACTGGTGTGCACGCTGCACATCCCCTTTACCACTGAATGGATGCATTAAGTGTATGATCTGGAATATATGTGGTCTTCATGACAGGTGTAATACCCGCCTGGTGCATGCCTACTTAAACAGACATCACAAACATATTTGCTTCCTACAGGAACTCCACCTAACTCTGGCAACTGCCCCATACCTCTGAGTTTGGTGGACCACAGAGACACACATCTCCCATAATTTAAACTATGCACAATGCTCATTCATAAAGGACTACACTGACAAATGTGCCAGACACTCTGTGACGCTGACGGTAGATACGTCATCCTATCTGGCATGCTGCACAACTACTCGAAATCCTAGCCTTCATCTTTTTCCCCAACACCAACAGCCCAGAATTTCTGGAACCTATTTACCTCAATGGGCTAGGGTACAGTTCTATGGGAGGGCAATTTCAATGTCATTCTGGATGTGGACTCAGATTGCTCACTAGGTGACCTCACCCTTGCACTGCTGCACACAATTATACACTAATCGAAGACACTAACCTGCACAACTGTTGGCACCTGCATGCATCTACACATCACACCTGGTCCAGTGTTGCCTATTAGCTGCTCATGCCAGATGCCCTCACCTGGATTTCAGATACTACCCACATTCCTAGGACTCTCTCGTATCATGCTCCACTTTTGCTAACCCTTCCCCACTCCTTTGCTTGGCAGCCGAGCCAGTATGCCTTCCTTGACGCTGTCTTCTGGGTCAACATCTAGATGGCTATCCTTGATTTCTATACCCACAATGAAGGCTCAGTCTCTTCCCCATCCACACTGTGGAAGGGATTTAAAGTTGTTGTTCCAGGCCACTGCATAGCAAAGCAGTCAGGAATCCTTCAGACGATCCTCACACAACTTGCCACATTAGGAAAGGAATTACGTGCACTGGAACTTACATTCTTTAAATCACACAAGACACATCAGAAGCTGTCTGACTTAGGCAGGGTGATCCATTATCTCAATAGAGAAACAGTGATTAGACGCTATGGTAAAGTGGATGAGTCGGAAAAGAGGTTGATGGGTCTCCTCCATAAACTCTGGTCAAGCAACTGTGTGACAGAAATCCTAGACAATCAACACAGCTCCTACAAATCCTAATGGGATAGGTCATCTCATGACATTGCTCTACTCTAACTTATCTGAACCTTCAGTGACTTAGACCTGGACTACTTATTTAAAATGCTCCAATTACTTCATCTAAACCTCGCCATGTAACTTAATGCCCCCTTTTTGTTAGAAGAGGTAAAGCAGTTGATTCAGGCCATGCGTGAAGACATGGAGGTGGTTCTGGATGGGCACACTGTAGGAAGCAGGCCCGGTATATACTATTCCAAAGTAAGGTATAGTTGGCACAGTGTCCAGTGGAACCCCAGAGGTAGGCAGAGGTAAACGTAGATAATACCTTACTCTCTATTTGTGGTAGTGTTAGCGAGAAGTAAGGCTGGATCAGAGGATAGTGCAAACATTTATTGTACACACTCAGGCAGGAAATTATGCCACGCACTCAAAAACTGACCTCAGACCAATTTATTTGTATAAAACTATTATTTAATCATATTTTATTACAAGAACCAAATCATAGGCAGTATTGTTCCTTCTATGGCAAGGAATTACGAATAAGCATGTGTCTTTAACTTGGTTTTTGTACCAGTTAGTAACTAGAAAGTCAAAATTACTTTTGCTGGTCCTATTGGTAATGACAGGACTGTATCCTTTGGCAGTGAATCTCCTAACTGCTTCATTCATTTCTGTTTTTAGAACCTAATATTGCACTGATTCTGATTCAAAAAGATGCAGGAATTCTGTAAGTTGCTTTCCCCATCAACGCAAATCATCAGAATAACATAACGGCCCGATAGACCACATGATTGATTAGTTCCCCTGAATAGGATGACCAGATGTAGAATTTATTTCATCCAACCCATAAAAAATATTAGCACAAGAGGGGGAAATTTGTGATCCCATCGCTACTCTTTGGTGTTGGCGGCACCATGTGCCATTCTGTAGGAATACATTGTTGTCAAGAAATAGAATAATGGGGGCGTGGCTAAGTGCCCGATCCGAATGGCGGTGCGACGGTAGGGCTCCGTCCGCGCAGGGACTGACAGGCGGGCTGCGCTCACCATTCTTCATCGCGAAAACGGCGTCAGTCATGGGAAAGTGCCAGGCATACAGCACGCGTTCTTCTGAAGTGGTTTGAAGCCCCTATTCCCGCAGGTTCACATTTTCGTCCCGGTCGCGGCTCTGCAGCGACCGCGACCGCCATCTTGTCTGCCGCCACGGAGCTGCGCACCAACGCGACCTTCCTTCGCGTCTGCTTTCCAGCATCACACAGCCTTCTGGTTTCTCCTCATCTTGTATGCGGTTATGGGGACAACGTATGAATTACCTCAGGTGACTCTTTATTGATTTCTGGCTCCACAAATGGAACATACTTGGCTTTTCACATTCTCCTCAGAGCGAGGCGCCATTTTGTAATGCGCTTCTCTCACTGCCACTATTATTACGCTCTATATTCGGAGCTTCCTTTCTCCTTTGGCCATTTTTGATATTTTTATTGCTCCTCTATGCGCATTGACTTTCTTTGGGCTTCCTGCTTTTCTTTTTTAGGCGCCTTTTGCTTCCACTACCCATTTTTTGCTTGTTCAGACTCTGTTTGTACGTCTTCTGAAATCCTTTCAACGCACATTTGCATGGCGCATAACAACGGGAAGACCCCCAAGCGCAATTATATCAAAAATTCCAAATTGTTTTCAGCGTTAGCTCAATTAGAAGCTTCCACTTCCACCAGCGCCTGTGACTCAATGTCTACGATGGACCCTTCTCCACAGACCTCCTCTAAGACCACTCCAAAGAGATTAAAGAAAAACCCCCCTTCTCCCACGACTCCCTCCTCAGCCATCTCCATGGAGCTTTTACTTGAGGAGATTAGAGCATTGCGCCCATACATGGAAGAGACTAACGCCAAGTTGCAAACGCTCACTGACAATTGGTCTCAGATGGATGCCAGGGTCTCCACTGTGGAAAAGTCTGTGTCAACTCTTCGAGAGTCAGTCATCAAAATTCCCCACATGGATGCGCAGCTGTCCTCTCTCCAGAAGCAGGTGGAGGACCTTGAAAATAGAAATAGACGCAATAATCTTCGTCTTTACGGCCTGAAAGAAGGATGTGAGGGGAGTGATCCTATCCCTTTCTTCCAGTCCTTTTTGCCCAAGCTTCTGCATCTACCCGAAGGCACCACGCTCAACATTCAGCGTGCCCATAGGCTTGGCCGACTCCCCTCTTCTACTTCTCCAACTGCGAGGCCCAGAGGAGTCATAATGTATTTTCTGGAATACACAGATCTTTTGAAGGTACTCTTGGCTGCTAAAGCATCTCCACGCTTAACTTGGTCTGATTCCACCCTTTTCTTCGCCCAAGATTACGCCAAAGCCACAGCAAGCCGACGTAAAGCCTTCCTGGACATGAGAGCAGAACTTCGATCTATTGGAGCAAGATATGGCCACTTCCATCCCTGTTTATTCAAGGTTACCCACAACAACAAAACCACGACCTATGAAGATCCAGTGTGCCTTCGTAGTTTCCTCAACTCCTGTGCTCCTGGTAACATGGAATTCTCCAGCTCCGGTTCTTCATCATCGTTTCCTCCGTGACTTTTTGCATAGTTGTCTTTGGATTTCCTGATGCTCTGTTAACTTTTTTATCCCTGTTTTTCTCGTTATTCTGCTTGTTACTCCTTCACCTGGTTCATGACTGGCCTTTTTTACCAGAATCCCTGTTGTGATGTTTCTTGCAATTTATGACACGTTTGTCTTCTTTTCATTGTTTTCTTTGTGATATTTCTTCTCATTTAATTATGCTGTTTTCCTTCTTTTTGCAGATCCCTATTCTAGCGCCCCGTCATGTCTCCCTGGTTGGACGTTTCGTTACCCCGTTTCCCGCCTTCGTTGGTTGGCCTTACCCCCCTCATCTCGTCTCCATTTTCATCCCTTCCGTCCTCCTTACAGATTTTGTACCCTCATTTCTTCACTCTTGTAAGTATTTGGTCATTCTTCTTTTCTAGTCATTAGTCTCCTCATCATTGTTAGTCGGTTTTGTCTCCCGACACCTGTTCTTTACATGCTCCTTTTCCATGCTCTCCCCCTCTTTCTACTCTTTTGGTCATTTTTGTATCTCTCTTCTAGTCATTTTCACATTGAACTTTCCACATACTTTCCTTTGATTCTTCTCTACAGTGACCTATTTTCCTTTTGGTTCGCTTTCCTCTTTCTTTCTTTCTCACAACTCCATTATCTTACCGTACCGCTCTTTTTTTTCCTCTTCTTTCTCATATTTCTCGTTATGGCTTTTCTTGTTGCTCTTTTTCTCTGGCTCTTTAATTTTTCTTCCTTTTCACTCCATCAGTTTTCTTCACTTTTCCCACAGCCTTTGTTCTCCTCTGTAGTCCTCTCTTGTATTACTTATACTACATTCACCTATGAGCTCTCTTGTCTTTTACCATTTTCTTCTCCTCTTTCCTCCATTTTCCTTCCTTTCTTATCCTCCTTTTTCTCATTTCTCTTCTTTTATGAGGCTTTCTTCAGTTCCTTCTTTTTCTTTCCACTTGCTAATTATTCTTGATGTCAGTACGCGTTGTTTCCTGGAACGTTAAAGGTTTACATTCGCCCATTAAGAGGCAAAAAATCCTTTCCCATCTCGCTAAATTGAATATTGATGTCGCCTTCCTGCAAGAAACCCATTTATCTGATATTGAGGCTGCTAAACTTCAAAGGGGTTGGGTTGGAAGGGTTTTCTCAACTCCTGGTGATGGCAAAAGAAATGGGGTTGCTTTGTTACTCCGAAAGTCTTTCTCCCACTCTGTGGTGCATTTCGAGTCTGACCCTGATGGTAGATGGTTATTTGTCAAACTGTCCTCAAAAGGTGTACCTATTTCCCTACTTAATGTTTATGCCCCCACAGGTGGGGACCCTATTTTTTGGAATGCATTTGCCTCTCGTATTACTGAATGTATTGATGACAATTTTATTTTAGCAGGTGATTGCAACATGCCATTGGATCCCTTTTTGGATAGACACTCCAAATCTTTTTTTACTCCTAACAAGTCCCATAAGCTGTTCACACACGCCATCTCTCAACATAACCTAGTCGACGCATGGCGCATTTGTAACCCAACCAGTAAGGAATTCACATTCTATTCCCCGGTTCACCACTCCCAATCACGTATTGACTACATTTTTCTTTCTCACCATGTCTCCCAATCCCTCACCCATGCTGAGATTGGTCCCATTGTTTTTTCTGATCATGCCCCAGTTCTGATTCAGATTGATATTTTACCCAAATCTACCGGTCCTAAGAGATGGCGTTTCAACAACACCCTCCTCTTAGATCCCAAATTTTCTGCCTCCTTTACTGAGTTCACTACCGAATTTTTCGCCATCAATGATACCCCCTCCTTAGCTACTCATACTATTTGGGACGCTTACAAAGCGGCGGCCAGAGATTTTATCATCAGACATGTTGCCGCTAAGCGCAAGCTTGCTCGTCAACGTACCATCGACCTGTTATCTCAGATCAAAGATCTAGAACATTCCTTTTATACCTCACACACTCAGAACAGTTTAACAGCACTTGTGAATGCAAAAATGAATTATAACAAACAATCTACTGAAGATGCATCGTTGTACTTATTAAAATCCAGTTCTAAATTTTATGGGGGGAAAAATAAGGCGGGGAAAGTTCTTGCAAATTATTTGAAAGTTAAACAAAACAAATTGAATATTGAGTCTGTTTTTGATGTTAATTCTGTTCTGCAACATAAAGATAATGCTATTTTGGAGGAATTTTCTCGTTTCTATTCTACACTTTACTCTTCTGAAACTCAACCCTCTGCTCAATCTCTTTCCACCTTCTTTACGAACATTCAACCTCCTCCCAACTTTCCTGTTGACTTGTCATCCCTTGAAACTCCCCTCACCATTCGAGAATTACATACTGCACTTCACTCCCTTAAGAAAGATAAGGCCCCCGGTCCAGACGGTTTTACGGTCGAATTTTACCAACACTTTGCCAAGATTTTATTACCCAAATTACATCACCTTCTTGATTCCTTCAAAAACAGTGGTGCCTCCTCCGGTACCTTTTCAGACGCCTATATATGCATTATACCGAAGGAAGGGAAGGACACCCAACACTGCAAGAATTATAGACCGATATCACTTATCAACATTGATTATAAATTATATGCCAAGTCTTTAGCCATCAGATTGGATCCTTTTCTCCCAGATCTCCTAGGTCCTGAACAGTCAGGATTTGTTAAGGGTCGCTTTATCTCAGATAACACCAGACTCCTCTTTAATGTTCTCTCTAAATCGTCACGTTTTAATGATTCCTTAGCCGCAATCGCCTTAGACGCCGACATGGCATTTGATAGGGTTGAATGGCCTTTTCTTTTCTCCGCATTAAAATGGTTTGGGTTCGGCCCTAACTTTATTTCCCTCATCTCCTTTCTTTATACCAACCCCAGAGCAGCAGTTTGTGCTAATGGCCTGATCTCCCCCTTTTTTAACCTTGGCAGAGGCGTTAGGCAAGGTTGTCCTCTTTCCCCTTTTCTTTTTAACCTTGCCCTAGAACCCTTTCTGTCCAAGCTACGTCAAAATCCAAATATCCACGGTTTTTCTCTGTCTCACTCACAAGTTAAGTTGGCTGCCTACGCAAACGACATTTTACTATTCATTTCGAACCCATTTGTTTCTATCCCAGCTTTCCTTGCCGAAGTTAACGTTTACTCTCATCTCTCCGGTTATAAACTGAACAATGATAAGTGTGAAATTCTTCCCCTCACTAAATTCACCTTTAAGCCGGATTTTGTGACATCCAACTTTAAATGGAGTCCGACCCACATAAAATACCTCGGTTTGTATATCACCCCCTCTATCCCAGATACTATCTCATTATGCCTTACTAAATGTACCAAGAAACTATCTGACCTTACATCCAGATGGCACCCCCTTTATCTCTCTTGGTGGGGCCGCCTTGACACCATCAAGATGATGCTCACCCCAATTGCCCTTTACACCATTTCTAATATCCCTATTTCCATCCCTGCCAAATTTTTTGCAAAAATCAATGCCACTTTATCTTCCTTTTTATGGTCTGGCAAGAAACCACGCATGTCTTTGTCACGGTTACGTCTCCCCAAATCGGAGGGCGGGGTTAATTTCCCACATTTCTCTGCTTATCACAAAGCTTTCCTCCTGAAACAAGCTTCTATCTGGCTTAAAGATCCTATTGAGCCCCTTCCCCTTTGGGCTGAACTCGAACGCCTTTCTCTTTCCCCCTTCTCTTTTGCTGAATATCTTTCCTTCTCTCGTAAACCCCAATTCTTATCTTCTCCCATTCACAAATATACTGCGAAATTACTTTTAGCTTCCGCTCCAGATCCTCCCTCTTCCACCACTGAACTTCTTACCACCACTATATGGTATAACAATAGCATTCTCATCAACTTGAAACCTTTTTACTGGAAAACTTGGAGGCAACGCGGTTTGATCTGGGTTTCCCAACTATTCACGGGGTCTGCCTTTACTACTTTTTCTGATCTTCGCCGCACATTCTCTCTCCCCTCCTCCTTTATTCATAAATACACCCTACTCAAGACTGCAGTTATGTCGGTATTTGATTCCCTCCCTCACTCTTCTCCAACTACCATCTCTAATCCCGCAATTTCTTCGCTGCATTCTCAACTGCGCTCTAATTCTTCAGCGTGCTCCATCTACCATTCTTTCCATCATCCTCCCTCGCCTCGGCCGAAAACCATAGTGGAAGAGCATTGGGAATCTGACTTAGCCGTCTCTTGGCCCACCTCCCTATGGGATAAAATATGGACGAAGCTTCGCAAATCCTCTATAGCTGCCTCTCTTACTCAAACACTTTTCTTCCTCTATAATCGTCTCCTTTACACACCATCTATCCTTCACAAAAGATTCCCTTTGGTCCCGGACATCTGCTGGTCCTGTTCTACCCCCAATGCCACGCTTTTTCACATGCTCTTTCTCTGTCCTCTCACGCACGCATTTTGGATTAGGGTATGGAACCAAATTAATTCTATTTTCCACACTTCTATCCCCTTTTCTCTCCCTGACCTTTTCCTTGTCTCACTCTCTTCTTCCTGGTCCGCAGTTGACATGAATGTTCATATTATTGACTTGTTATTAGCTGTTGCGTTTCAACAGATTACTGTGAATTGGAAAGACTCAAAGGGTATTACTTTCAAAGCTTGGTGGTTTAATGTATGTTATAATCATAGACTGGACACTGCCTTTGTTCATCCCATCACTCTAGCCCCGAAAAGACATGCGCTATGGCTTCCTGTCACCCTCTATCTGGATGTCTGTGCCAAGCGTACCTCTCACTTGTCCCCATTTCAGCAAGAAGTTTCGAAACCCCCTTGAGTTGCCTTTTGTTCCTTTTATTTTCTCCAGTATTTACTTCTTTGCGTATATATGCATTATTTCCCATGTTACTATGCCTTTTACAATGTACATTTTATGTCTCCAGCCTCACTCCCTTCTTATTTCCCTATTTCCTTTTTCTTCTTTTTCTTCCTTTTTCCCTTTCGGATTCTTTACCTTTTGATACTTATTGTGCCGCTCTAATCCATTATACTTATTGATGATACTGTTTACCTTTCATTTTTGTTTTACCAAATTTGTTTCTCCTAATAAAATTTTACTTGAACTTAAAAAAAGAAATAGAATAATAATTTCAAACATCGACTCAGGAGCCAATAGAGTTGCATCTACAAGAAATGAAATGTTTTGTTGCTTTAGTTTCCACAATAGGGGGAATGGTTTCATTTAAGGAGCAAATATCTATGGTGACAAACTAGCATTCATTTGACTGGTTAAAGTACATTAATTAATTAAGAGGTCCTTCGTATCTCGTACAAATGAACGGGAGGTTACATACCAGAGACTGGAGAAAGGCATCTATGTAATCTGAAATATGCTTGGTGGTTGATCCAATTCCCAAGATGATTGGTCTACCTGGTAGAAAAATATCTGGTTTGTGTATTTTTGGCAATGTATAAATATAAGGTTCAATAGGATGTTCTATGAACATGTTGGAAATGACCCTTTCTGCAGGGTTATCCCCAAACTTTTTGCTTTTTCCTCCTATTTTTACCTGACCTGTGTGTGTTGGATTTAGGACTCTGGGCACTTTACCGCTGCTAATCAGTGCTAAAGTGCATATGCTCTCTGTGAAAATTGTGTTATGGGTTGGTGTTTCCGTGATTGGATATTTGATTTACCTGTTAGCCCCTAGTAAAGTGCACTGCGTGTGCCAGGCCCGGTGAATCAAATGCTACCTGGGGGCATGCAGCACTCGTTGTGCCTCCCCGTGAGTAGCCCTGAAAACAGTAACTCAGACCTGCAATTGTAGAGTCTCCGTGCAGTTTGTAATTGCCACGTCGACTAGGCCAGTGCACCCACTGGCTGGTCCCTAACCTTCTTTTTTCTTACATGTCAGACATCCCTCAGGTAGGCCCAAGGTACCTCTGTGGGCAGGATGCAATGTATGTTAAAAGTAGGACATGCCCTGGTGTGTGTGTAATGTCTTAATAGTGAATTACAGCCAATTTTGTTTTTCACTATTGCAAGGCTACCAGTTCCCTATAGGATAGAATGGGAAGTTAGTTTATAACATATTATCAACATAACAGGCCCAAGGAATTCGGTAAGAAAATAGAATTTAGTATGCCTGAAGTCAGAATCTAAAAGGCATTTTTTTAGTGAAGGTGATTTTTACATTCCGCTTTTGAAAATACTAATATTACTTTTGTGCCTCTGCTGGAATGTGGATTGCCTGTCTGGGTTTTAGATGACAGAAGGCTGGGTGTCTGGAGGTGCTTCAGATGGACTAGGTAGGTCAGGAAAGGGCTGAATAAGGCTGGGCTACAATGGGGGAAGAGGGAGGAGATTTCCTTGAACTTCAAAGGGCCTGATCTGTCTCTGACCAATGTAGTCTCCACCTCCTGCCAGGAATTCACACCAGAGAAGGCCCAACTGGTTCTGGCCATGCACAGACACCCTCTGCCTAAAAGATCAAAGGATTTTTTGACATAAATACTGTGTCCCAGATCCCTGACCTGCACTGAAGAGGCACCGGAGAAGCTGCTAAAAGGTAGGACTACTTCACTGGGTGCTTTGCTGGGCTGACCTGTAGTTGCAGCTTCTGTCTTGGGCAGTGAAAGGCCTGGACTGGACGTTCTGCAATCCAATTTGTGAGTTTCTCCAAGAGTTTGAGGTTCAAGAAATCTCAGGAACAACACAGACTTCAAGCTCTACTGCCCGCAGCACTGGGGACTATGTGTTTTGTGCTGCAAACAGAGGAAAAGCAACTCGAACATGTTTACGGCAACGACACCTGTTGATGCCACCAACGAGCCTCTGCTTCACGCCAAAGCTTTAGCACCGCAGAGAGCAAAGCTGCAATGCCACACTGCAGCCTTGGTCTCACCGACGATGCCTACTGACGCCGCCACCGAGCCGCTGCTCACACCATGACCTGTGGGCAATGCACTCCGCACCGTCTCACTTCACGCCAAAGCTTTGGTACTGCAGAGAACAATTCCACAATGTCCCACCGCGACCGTGGTCTCAACGACGCCGCCTGTTGATGTCGCCACCAAGCCGCTGCTTGCACTTCAACCTGTGGGCACCAAATTCTGCACCGCCTTGCTGTAACAGGACGCATTGGCCTGCCGAGAGCACCGTTCTTAAGTCACACGATGCACCACCTTCTTCTGGCACCGCAGCCATGACCTACCGACGCCGTCGTCATCAACTCCAGTTCATCAGCGCTTCAGCAATGAGGACGACGCTGCTTGCACATTGGCCTGCTAGCACTTTGGTGAGCACAGCCTTCATCTGGCACCCTGACCCTGGTCTCACCGGCGATGCCTTCTGATGCTGGCACAGAGCCGCTGCTCGTACCATGACCTGGGGGTACCGCACACCGTACCATTGCACTTCACACCGCATCACCCGACGCCTGCCAGGCTCGACCTTCAACCCGTGTGACTTTAAGGGTCTCAGCACCCTTCATTTCTCAAAGGTACTGTTTGCAGGTCTTCCCAACACAGTAGCTGGCCTGTGACCCCGCGACCAGCCAGAACGGTTGGATTTGCTGTTCATGGCGCTGTGGTAGCCCGGACAGAGCTATCCACACAAGGAACTCTTTTTAATCTGTGTATTTTTGGAACTGTGAACTGTTAAGTAAAGTATTGTGGAGTTTTATCGTATTTGGTATTGTCTTAAATATATAAAAATTGGAGATTTTTCTAAACTGGTGTGGTGTCCTTTTGTAGTGCGTACCCTGTTTTACTGTTGGTTATGTGCAAATAATTTACACACTGCCACTAAAATAAGCCTGGCTGCTCGTGCCAAGCTAACAATGGTGTGAGCAGGGGTTATATTAGAAGTGTACCTCCCTTATCCTGACTAGAGTGGTGGTTTCTGCCTCGCTTTGGCGCAAGTCTCAGCTAGCCAGGAATCCCATTTTTTAAATTGGTTGTCAACAGTGTGCACTACTACCACATCGCAGACCATTACATGCCACATACTGGTTCTTTTTCTTTTTGGCCTATTTTTTTCTAAACAGTTTGAACTTGTAATTGTATTCTAGACTGTTAATTAGGCCACGCAACCTCCACTGTCTAAATTTAATCTCCAGTAAATCTGTGATGTTTCTCATTGGATTGTGGGTCAGTTTCTCATAGGCCACCCTTTCTAATAGTTGAATATCAATCTCTGCTATATAATCAGAGGTGTTCATCAGGACCGAATTACCCCCTTTTTCTGCCTCGTTGACTATGAAATTGGATAGCGGATACTTAGTTTACTTGCCTGTTTCTCACCTGCCATAAGATTGTTCTTCATATAGAAAATGTACAGTTTGAAGGTATCTCCCCTTGAATATTGCTCACTGGTGACTATTTGATAGAACACTTCAATGGTGCTGCCCCTATGTCTGTGGGCAAAAAGGTTGACTTTGTTTTGAGGCCGCTATCTATACTTTCATCTGTTTGAATATCAAGGTTACTCGAAATCTGTGAGACAGACGGTGTTGCTGTGTCTTCTGTCTCTAAGGACAAAAGCAACTGCAAGTCCTCTATAGCACAAATGGTCATTTGACTATGCATAGTTCTTGTTGCAAACGAGTAGCCATTTTCATCAGGGGTAAGTGCAAAATATTTTTAAGTCTTAACCTCCTTAATCATCAATATGCATTTGGTAAAAATCTGGTTAAGAGGCAATACAAACATTCCAGCCCCTTGAAAACAGTTGTATTTCCTCAGAATCCAATACTTGTTCTAGAACCAGAAATTGAAGCAATGACTAGTACTGCCTGAAAAGCCAAGGTTTTAACCGTTGCCTGAAACTGAATAGGGAGGTGGCTATTTTTAACTCAAGGGGCATGCAATTCCACTGTTGAGTCATACAGAGGCTAATGCTCCCACCATGTGGCCAATATGTGAGTGGGGATTACCAGGTCCTTAGTGGAACTAGAGCGAAGGGCCCTTCCTAGATGGTCCTATCTGAACCAGTCTTTGAAGTAGCCAAGGCAGTGGTGTGCCTTGTAGGTGAGACCAAAACATACAGTATATCATAAGGAGGTCTGTTTCCTCCCCTTTGTTGATTATCTTTTCAATTATTTGAATGTCAGACACTGGTCATCATGTATGCTGATAGTGTTAAAAAGATTAGGCGGTGTGGCAAATCAATAGGAAGAGACTTTGCATACGGTGCTAAATACAATAGGTAGGGACTGTACATTGTCCTCACAAACATTTCTGTTTACAATTCAGTTGTGTGTGAATAAAAGTACAATTACTTTTGAAAAGTGAAAGCACACCTGGGCTTTAATGTATTAGGTGTTATTGTTCTGTTGAGTTTCTTACCCAAACACCCACCCTGATTATGCCTTGAACTGCTTGACTTTGCTAGCTTCTAGCTAAAGTCCTACTGGGTGTACTTGTGGTCAGTTTAGGTTCAATAGTAAGATGCTCACCTCCAGACACCAGAGCTTTGTTACTCTCCATCTCCTCAAGCACACCTTGAAAATGTAAAAACGAAAGGTAGAGGTATTCCATGTATGGCTGGAGCCACAGGGCTGGAACATTTTTGCATACTGTGGTGTTTTGCTATCTCTTGGCATGTGTATCTGTAAAGTGCACTATCACCTGCAAAGGTATGCTGGTGCTGCGCAGATGTGTTTGCCTACTCCTGCATATCATTGGTTGGTCAATTGAAAAACCAGGTCTTCAACGTCTTGCTGAATGTTCAGGTAGGTGGGACGTGAGTTGAGTTGAGGAGTGAAGTGCATTGAATGTGAATGAGAGGAAATGAGTGTGTTTATTCATCGAAAGCCAGTCTAGTACCCTGAGGTGTTGTGTGATGTGAGTGCTGGGTGGAAAATTAAAGATGAGTCTGATTGCTGAGTTCTGGATCGTTTGTAGTCTATGAGTGAATTAGGTGATAATCCTGACATAGACGGTGTTCCCATAGACAAATTTGCTGGTGACTAGTGCATGAGTGAAATTTTTGTACTAGTCCTTGTGAGTCATTTGAAGATCTTCCTCAGAATGTTCAGGGTGTGAAAGCAGGATACAGTGATAGTGTTGACTTTTGCTGTCATGTCTATTTGGTGCAGATAGTTATAATGAGATTCCTGGAATGGGCTCTGGGTGTGGAACCAAGTTTCTATGGCCTCCAGTTTGAGTTCTATAGTGAGGTGCTCTTACCTAAAATCTCTGCTTCTGTATTATCGGTGTTGAGACTCAGACAGTTGGCTTTCATTCAGCTGGGAACTTGATACATGTAGGCGGGGGTTTTGTGTCTTATGTTGGGGTTCTTGTCCGAGAGGGAGAGTATCACAATTTACCATGTAGGGCACGGAGCACATTACTGTCCCAACAGCATGTAGTGTGGACTTCCCTTGTACACTACTCAGTAAGGTTGATAATGATACATTGTACAGATGGTAGTATCAGAGCACAATTTTTGCATTCACATATTGCATGGACTGTCTTTGTACCTACATTCACTACTCTAACTCTCAGAGAAGGACTCTTGGTTCGTTCTCCTCAGTCATGGCTGAAAGGTTAAATGATGGGCACTGCATTGGGGTGCATCAACAATGTGTGCTTTAAAAAGATCTATTTGCAAATAAATGGCTGCGGACAGGATATTTTAAGAAGGAATAGTATTTACAAAGAGGTAATATTATTTTCTCATGCAAGGACATCTATCACAACTGTTCTTCTAGGTGCGATTAAAAGGCTCTGTGGTGATTCTTTAGAGAGCTTCATGCCCCCAAGGCCAGGTGATGTAATATGTTTCCTTTATATTAGTGCATGATTGCCTCAAAGTGCTTCTGGACTACTGTCCGGGTACATCTCATCATTGTGAATTGATTAGTGGGCCATCGCAATATCAAAGGACAGACTGAGAGCTAAAAAGTTTGAGGTAAGGTGCAAAAAGAAGAATGCCGACTAGTTTAAAAGTTTGTAATTTAAAAAGTAAGGGAAAAATTGAGGAGGATGCCAGTGGCCATTTCCTACCTTCAATTTGATAGCGCAATGATTGTGACTACTGTGGGACGCGGAAAGGTCGTGTCGGGTATTTGTGAGGAACGCATGTACCCTGAACATCAGCTGCTGCCCACGACCATGGAACATAAACCTATCATATATGCTCCTCTATCTCGCACTGCAGCCAGTACTTCATGATTCGAAGTTGTACTTCTTTGATACTCCACAAGAGGCATGGGTCTGGTTTACAAACTTTTATACCACCCGCTCGTCCATTGTGGCAGATAACCACTTAGGGACAGAGGGGACCTACAGAGGCAAAGGGTCACTAAGAATCAAGATTGTGTAAACAGGACCCCTTGTACACTGAGGCCTTCACACAGTCTGGGGAGTTTACTGAAATCAGAACAAAACTGATGAGGTGCAGACACAGGAGACACCCTTCAATGCTACCACTTATTAACAAAGACTGACAACCGGGCTGGGGCCCTAAGATAGTGGAAGGCTCATCCATCCGGTGGCTGCGCTTCACAACTAAATGTTGCACTCCCGCAACATTACATCCTCATGATGTACTTTACACAAATCACTCCTCACACAGAGCTGGGGATGGGTTAATTGTCTTCACCACCTTATTACACCTATACAGAGATTGTTCTGCTTTTTTTTATTAACCTTTTTTTTATCATTTTGTATCTTACTTTCATACAAACATATACAGTAACTTCCCCTATGGTAAATACATTTTATTCAATACCAGAGAAGACTGTTCGTAAACATGCATCATAGTAAGACAGCCATGAGAAACATTAAAAAATAAAGGGGTTGATCCCTGCTATCTGAGTACAGCGCACAACATAGGGGTTCATTCATACAGCTGGTGCCATCCAGTACATCGTAATAGGATGAGGCGGGCACGTTCCTGTAGTTCAATCTAATCCTAGAGTCTCTAGGGAAAACAAGTAGCGTTTACATTGTTTCTAAGTGTCTTTGATCCATCCTGTATGGGTTTACAGCATAGTGTATTTTCATGTTGCAGCAGCAGCAGTGCTATAGAAGTGAATCTCTGGACCCTTTTTGGGATATCATGCCCATATCACAACAAGGACATGAAGGGTTCTGGTAAAATTTCAACCTCTATCATTATTGAACCAGGAAAAACCTTCCAGCCAATATTCCCCTATGTGAATGCAGACCATGTTAGATGTGCAAAGTCCACCCTGGCTTTTGAGGGCAGGGTGGGTCAGCATGGAACCAATGATAGACAACTGAGCAGCTTCAAAATACAGCTGAAAATCAGGCACTCCAAAGACCCCTTGTCATCGAAAACTACTAGCTTTCTCAATTGTACTTGGGTCCTGTAGCCGGTCCAAACCAATTACAACTAGAGGCTATATATGGTGTTGAAAAAACTATTGGTAAGGGGGATAGGTATGTTCAAGAAATAGTACAGAAATCGAGGGGGTACTACCATTGTGATTATACCGCAGACAGAGGGGTCGATTCAGATCCGGTAAAATGCGCTCCGAATCGTCGCACGGCGCGTTTTTTCCCCGTACGAATCGTACCCGTAGACGTCCCGTACGTACGATGAAGTACGATCCGTACTAGATGCCGAACTCCGTACGAGTCATACAGGACTCCGTACGACTCAAATCTCCGTACGAGTCTCACTCGGAACCCGCTGTACGCGACATTAGTATGGTTCGCGGCTGGTTTTTACGACCCAGCAAGTAAGATTCGTATCGGATACGCACCGTACGACCCTTTTCCTACGGGAGCTGAAAACAGTCGTAAACGCACAGTTCACGCCGAAACAGGTACGGAATGCCCCCCCCGGGTACGGCACGTACCCCCATGATCGCAGGGGTACGCGCCGTACCCCTGCGATCATGGGGCGTATGTGCCGTACACCCAGCGTACATGGGGTACGTACCGTACCCCATGTACGGTGGGGTTACGGCACGTACCCCATGTACGCTGGGTGTACGGCACGTACCCCCCATGATCGCAGGGGTACGGCATGCGATCATGGGGGGTACGCGCCGTACGGTGTGTAGGTGATCGTGCGCTTTTCCGTACGAATCGACGTGGACTGTTCGAATCGCGTCCGGGTCCCCCGATCGGGATCGGAATCGTCCGGTCGTACGGCGTCCGTACGAGTCGTACGGAAACGGCTCCGGATACGAATCGTACGGACTGGGATTTTACTGGATCGGAATCGACCCCAGAGGTCAGCCTGTGTGGTCAGCTTCTCTATGGCCATTCCATAGTTCACCTGTTACTTATCGCTGTGCAAGATAATGCCCAAAAAAGTTCACTAGCCCATCGCAACTAGTAAGATGATATTTACAGGCCACTGTAGTGGTGGAATCTGTGAGGGATAACAACTCAGACTTAGACCTTTTGATATGAAGGCCAGAATACCTGCCAAAGTGGACAAACTTCTGTACAATAGGGATTAAGGTTCTGGTGTTAACCTGAGCTTCTATGGGAATTCACAAGGGCATATCATCAAGCCCATTATCGCCGCTTTAGCTGCAGTTTCCTGCCTACTAAAGTGGCGATAATGTATTGCCCTTGTTTGAAAATATGGACCTAAGTTCTCAGTCAGGTGTCATATGAACAGCAACATATTGTCTGCATAGAAAGAGAGCAATAAGGTGCCAGGGGATAATTGCAGGATGGGATGCAGGTGTTTCTCTTGTAGATGATGAAATTAAGGTTCCAAGGCTATGATGACTAGAATTGGCCACAAGGGGCAACCTTGTCTATTATCCCTGGTTATGGTAAAGGTTTCTGAAAGAGATCTGGTAACACGTAGGTTGGCAACTGGATTGAAGTATAACAGCATAATTAGTGCAATGATTGGGAGGCCCAGTGTGGACAGTGTTGCATGTAGGAAGGGCCACTCCAAAGAGTCAAATGCCTTCTGGGTATCCAACAGCCTATCTGCCTCATGGACACTTTTCAAGATCCTGTTCAATGCTGAGAATACCATGTGCCGATTCAAGGTCTTAGAGCAATGAGGAACAGGCCCAGTTTTGGCAAAATAATCTGGTCCATCAGTAATGTCAACCGAGTCACAGTATTTTGTTGTCAAAATTGAATAAAGGAAGGGGGCAGTAATATGTGCAGTGTTGTGGGTTTTTACCTGCTTCAGTAGTAGGTTAACAGAGTTTCCATCATTGAGGGGCAAAAGAGTACCATCCAGTGCAGCGAAGTAACTGAGGCCCATATTGGCGCTGTGTGTCTGGGTGGTCCATATCATGCTGTCAGACTCAATGCGGGCTAGGTGATTATGAATATCTTGCAGCACCCCAGAGATTTAGGTGATGTAGACACCTCATATATATGCCTTAAATGCATCCCATAGCATAGCCTTGTGTGCCATGGTACCAATATTTAATCACTCCACTAGTTGACCAAAGCTCAGACCGGAACACCACACCATCCAAGGCAGTGTCTGGGAATCACCAGTAGAGCTCCAGACAGCACCCCGAATGGTACCTCCAGGACAAAGAGCACTGGCAAGTTATCTTACATTGTGCGATGAAGATGAGGCATGCGCTGAAATGAACCAGGAGTAGATGCATGTCCACACATCCATACATATTGGGGTGCAGAATACAATTTGCATCCAGGGGTGGTAGCCTACATCTGACAACAATAGTCTTTCTGGAGATAGGTGTTAGTGATATCCCTGAGGACCCACAGAGAGCATGGCTTCTATGGCAGTGGAGTCGAGCTGGGGTCTATTATCATGCTAAGGTCCCCCTCAGTAGTATGATGTCAGCATCTGCATGGCCCATTGCGGGTGATCATCTGCATAGCCCAGTACAAATGATAGCTCTTGGAAGAAGTCCATGGTATCTACATTTGGGGCCTACACATTATCCAGAAGCATGCGATGGCCAGTCGGGGTGCCTGCCACTTATGTATTTGCTATCCTCGTCTAAAATGCTAACTGTGGTAGAAAAGGATGCTTTTGTGTATGAGTGTGCAGACCCATGAGAAGTACTGTAACTGGAGAAGTATATGTTAGGACTCTAAGTCAATGCAAATGTGCGAGAAGGTCCTGGCAGCAATGGTGTCTCCTGAAGGGATGCAATCTATATATCATGCCTGGTCAGGTAAAGCAGCACTTCTTACCTTTGTGAGGGATACTAAGGCTTCTTACATTCTAGGATAAGAATGTGAGTTTAGCAATGAGGTCCCTCCCCAATGGAGAAACTGTCATCTAATGGTGGGTGTATGTATAGGTATACATGCAAATCTATGAAGCAAGGTCTTCTCAGCATAACAAGATCAGTGAATATAAACAATGTAACACTATCCAAATCCCTCCCCCACCCATACTAGGTATCATTCTACCGACATGTAACATCAAAGAACATAATAACCCCAACAGTTTCCAATTCGGAAGGTGGGCAATGCTTCGGCTAGCCAACTCCAATGTTGAAGCAACTTTAGTAGAGATAACTTTGTCTTGGGCATGAAGTTGGTGCAAGAGGATTTTAGTCAGACAAATGAGCATAGGTTAAGTTCCAATAAGAAGTGTAGGAGTGGACAGAGAAGTTACCAAAGCAGTCTATTTCCGGGGCGCACAGCATGACTTGTAGGTGCATCATATGAGAAGAGGTCCATGTTAGCTGATGCATGGAGGTCCAGTGGTGTCTACTCCAGAGTGTTGAGACGAGAAGACATGGGTGTGGACAAATGTGACTTTTCCATTGACATAGAATTGGAGGCGCACATAGTATAGCATTCGGTATGGTAAGCCATGCTTCCATAATTGGGCTTTGACATCAGCAAAGTTGCATCTTGCATCCTATACCGACATGTTGTGATCAGGGAAAAATTATATGTCCGAACCCTGGTACTGTATTGGGGCTTTTTAACATTCCAGGTGAAGGACCATGTCCCAGTATCGAAAGTCAAGTGGAGAGCAATGATAGGACATGGTGGGATGCCTGACTGTAGGCACGGACAGTGAATCAAGGCACCCTTTCTTTGGCCAATGTAGGTGTGAAGCTTTTGTGGTCAATGAGTTTGGTGAATAGGAATTCCACAAACTTGTTTTGTCTTCCCATATTAGTGGATTCTGTGTTACCAATAATGTGGATATTATTCAATCAATCAATCAAGACATTTATAGAGCACACTACTCACCCGTAGGGTCTCAAGGCGCTAGGAGGGGGGGTGCCGTTACTGCTCGAACAGCCAGGTCTTGAGCTTCTTCCTGAAGGAGAGGTGGTCTTGGGTCAGGCGCAGGTCGGTTGGGAGGGAGTTCCAGGTCTTGGCGGCTAGGTAGGAGAAGGAACTTCCACCTGTTGTCGCTCTTCGGACGCGGGGGACGGCGGCGAGGGCGTGGCTGGTTGATCTGAGGTGGCGCTTGGGAGCGTAGAAGTTGATTTGGTTGTTGAGGTAGCTCGGGCCTTGGTCGTGTAGGGCTTTGTGTGCGTGGGTGAGGAGGCGGAAGGTGATTCTTTTGTTGACGGGGAGCCAGTGCAGGTTTCTCAGATGTCCGGAGATGTGGCTGTTTCGTGGGATGTCGAGGATGAGTCTGGCTGAGGCGTTCTGGATCCGCTGGAGTCTCTTCTGGAGCTTGGCGGTGGTTCCGGCGTAGAGGGCGTTGCCGTAGTCCAGTCGGCTGGTGACGAGGGCCTGGGTGACAGTCTTCCTGGTCTCGGTGGGGATCCACCAGAAGATCTTCCGTAGCATGCGCAGGATGTTGAAGCACGACGAGGAGACGGCGTTGACTTGTCTGGTCATGGAGAGGGAGGAGTCCAGGATGAAGCCCAGGTTGCGTGCGTGGTCCGTCGGTTTGGGTGCGGTGCCCAGGGCGGGGGGCCACCAGGAGTCGTCCTAGGCGGAGGGCGAGGAACCCAGGATGAGGACCTCCGTCTTGTATGAGTTCAGTTTCAGACGGCTGGTCGTCATCCACTCGGCTACATCTCTCATCCCTTCGTGTAGGTTGGCTCTGGCGGCGGCGGGGTCGTTGGTCAGGGAGAGGATTAGCTGGGTGTCGTCGGCGTAGGAGATTATGTTGAGGTTGTGTTGGCGTGCGATGGCCGCGAGGGGGCTCATGTAGACGTTGAAGAGGATGGGACTCAACGAGGATCCTTGAGGGACGCCGCAGATGACTTCGGTGGCCTCTGACTTGTACGGTGGTAGGCGGACTCTCTGTGTTCTTCCGTCGAGGAAGGAGGTGATCCATTCCAGTGCCTTCTCCTGGATTCCGATGTTGCCGAGGCGCTGCACTAGGGTGCGGTGGCAGACAGTGTCGAATGCCGCGGAGAGGTCCAGGAGGATAAGGGCCGCTGTTTCTCCGTTGTCCATCATTATTGCTGTGGCATTCAAAATGCTCATTCTTGACTGCCACTGATTTGAGGTTTCCCAATATTTCCAACTGCTTGGCTGTGGTCATGGTGCCATTTTCTATGCCAAATATATGCCCCACTGCATTGTCTAATCTAACGTTCTGCCAATCCAATCATATCCCCATGTAGTCATCCTTCTGGTGAGTGTATCGTATCAGGCATCTATGGTGTGGAAACCTGCACCGAGTTCTCCCATGATCTCAACCATCCCGGTCAGTTGTCCTGATTCTGTAGAACCAGTTGCTCCCGCCTCCATTTCAGATGGACTGTACAGCCATCCCTCCTTCTTGTAATGTTCATAAGGGAGTTTTCTCTGTTTGGGGTCTCCACTATGGGAATTTCCAAGTCTTTTTCCGCTGTCACTGTTACCTGCACCCACAAAAGCACATTCAATGAACCCAACAATATCACCAACTCATATGTTAATTTTTGTGACAAGAAAAAATTCATTCTTAGGTGAACCATGTAGACCTTGTTCTGTTTTCCTGTCCTTAAATAAGATAGGATTTTCATCATGTATTGTGCCCCAAGGGACGACTGAATAGAAACTTTATGGTGAGGATACTGACAGACCATCAGGTATCAATTGCAATATTAAATTCCTCTGTAAAGTCTATTTTGAAAGATCTTTTTAAATACAACTTAAAGCACCTGCATCTGCGGTAACAGTGCAAGGTCAGGCTCTGGTTAATGGAAGATTGATATGGTAATGAGGTGACGATGAGCATATAAGGCATCAAGCACAGTCTGCCAAAGAGAATGATGAATAGTGATATTTGTTATTCATCAATATATGGGTAATTTTTAGAGATGCAAGTAGTCAAAATATGTTACCTGTTAGAAGAGCCAGCAATTGAAGTAATTCCATCTTATCCACACAAACCCAGTGACATTCACTTTGGCTAGCACACTGCCATTTACTATTCAAATTAAACAAAAAAGTGAAGGGTGGAAACCTTGAATTAATCTCAGCCACTGGTGATTACTTGGGCTGCATCCCAGCCCATCGTTATTTTGCCAACAATGCTAACTCAGCTTGGATTCAGCCTTTTACAAAATAGTCCTGCTCCATTAGGATTTGTGCTATTTTGGTCTTGTTTTATTCATTAAAGACCTACTCTATATTTCTAAATTTGCTGTGGGTTCCATTTGTGGTGTGTTGTCAAAGTCTTACTGGCTTAAATGTTACACAAATGCTTTCCACATTGCATCTACGTTAAGCCTTACTGCTGTGTGCCACACTACCAAGGGGGTGAGCACAGGTTAATTTGGGGTTGGGTTGTGCATTACCCTTACAAGATTTGTGTTTGCTGCTTGAATGGGGCTTTCACCCCAGACAACCAACAATACCATTTCTTCCAGCAGAGCAGTTTTTTTTTTTTGGTCAACCAGACCCAAATATAAAGCTCTTGCTATTTCTTGAAGCTCACACACTACAATGTCCTTAGTAAGATTAAACAATAGTGTGGATAATGAGGCATCTTGTTCAACCTGAGATTTCATTGTTATTTATGAGTTCATTGTTTTACATTGAAGTACGTTACTGTGGGTTCATACAGGTCTTTTGTTTGGTCTCGAATACATGACAGAATTCCTTGCATGTCGAGACTTCCCATAGGAGCTAATTATGAGTTACATTATACTATTATGGCATTAAACTGGTATAAAAATGTCAAAATTCCCATGTGATAATCCACTTGATCATTGTACAAACATAAGTTAACACCAGAGATTGGTGAATTACAAAGTGAAATCAGAATTACCGCATTGACAACAAGTCCTTATGGTTTAATGCATACATTTTCTATCCCCTCTGAGCTGTTTATTAAATGTATATTTCAGCCTTTAAGTGGGGCGTGGCGAGGGTACATATCAGAACCAGGGGAGTAAAAATGCAAAATAATGGAAAAAAGGGTTGGATGCTACAGTCAAAGCCTCATGAAATGTTTTCTAGTGTTCACATACATAATATTGACACTACAAATATCAACCTACACAATTATCGTCACACAAATATCAACAGCAAAAATATCCCCATCCTATAATTAATTAAATAAACACACAAATATCAATGTCAAAACATTGTCATCAAAATAGCAAACAAACTAGTATCAAACATACAAACATGAAACTAAAATATACAGTCAACACTAAATACATTTAGCATATAACAAAAAATCTAAATAAAAAATACTGAGTACATGAATATCATAAAAAACACCTAACAATATCCCCCACAGCTATAAAAATGTAACATATAAAATATAAATACCAATATAAAAAGATAATTTTCACATATAAACAAATATATTATCTCTATATAAACCATATTTCTACGTTTCTAAAACACCACTATACATTTATTAAATTGCATTATTTATCAAAAAATAACTCTTATGCATAAACACCACAAGTAATGCATTCACATATGTCATACATTAATTAAAGTATTTCCTCATATAATAAATACTTTTATGTTATTCAATCAAGATGTAAAATAAAATGTACCTTTAAATAAACTTAAATAATGTTTTCTAATTAAGCACATAATTATGAAAACCATTAAATGAACACTATATTAACCAATAAAACAAAACTACAAATAACAACCACCCGTAAACATCTCCCACCAATTAAATAAACACTATAAAAGACAGAAGAAATTATGTACAAACTATTATTAAAGCTGCAAATACTCGAGAAGGGCGAAACTCTGCTAGATTGCTACCAGAACAAAACACTTTAAATATACCTTGCACACACCAATGTTGCAAATTAAGTATACTGCCTACTTCATTTAAAAACTATAAATTACATATAATTGCTTTTTCTCTTCTCTACAATCCAACTTCAAAATAACTGCAAAGATAATTAGACCTGTAGTGCCCCCTCAAAATCCCTTCACCCTATGCCAGGCCATGGTGCCTGCCACACAGTGCAGAAAAATTTGCAATCCTCCATTCTTTAATGGAAGCTCGTGCTGCGGGCCAATTCTCCCTGCTGCACAAGATTCTATTTTAGAACAGATGTTTCTACCAGCCCTATTGGAGGCTCCATGCAAATCAGTCGGTTGGAACCACCGGCCTAGAGCTGGGCTGTTCCAATACACAACGGTGTAGGGTGCATTGACATCCAATATAGCTTAAGTCAGGGACGGAGGTGGACACTAAAAATACATAAAGTATTATACCCACGTCAATATTCCTTAAGTCAGGGAAGGTGCTGGAAACTAAACATTCATAATTTAGTATTTCCACTCCAATATAGCTTGAGAGTAAGAGAAGGTGCTGGACTGTAAACATACATAATTTAGTATTCCCACCCCAATATACACAGAAGTCGCTGGACGCTAAAAATACTTAATTTACCTTTCCCACTACAAAATGACTTAATTTATGCACAGGAATTGAAAACACATAATATATTAATCCAACTCCAAAATAATACAACTTATTTAAATACAAAACGCTAAACTCCAAACATACAAATTGCTAACCATTTTAAAAAAAAACTATTTCACCCCCACAATATAAAACCAAGTTAAAATATTAAAATTACATCAAAACATTATTTTTCTAAATGTACACACAGCATAACTTAAATAAAACACAACAAAACAAGCCATAGTTTGTAAAACATATACATAATTTGGTTTTTTTTAATTTTTAGAAGCAGATAACTTAAACAACAAATGTAAACACAAAATGTAATATATAGCAATTTTAAAACATTATAAAATAAACATTATGGATACCTTCTAACCACTACTTAAACCTTAAAATATGTCCATATTAATATTTTTTGTATTTTAATACATTTAATTTATAACAATCCCTATTTTATTTCAAATGTATCTCAAATATAAAAATATATTTCATAACTTATAGAAGAGGGCCTCATTAGGATGACTGCCATCCATTCGGAATGGTGACAGCCCGCTTACAAGGCGGCGGTCATATATGCTGCATCACGATGCGACCACCACAAAGGCGGTTGCATAGCCTATTCATTGTATTGTGGCGGGTCCTGCGGTCTGCAGTACCCAACACAGTACAAAGAAATTACATGTTGCATATCCCTGAACTACGGGGCAGGCACCATGCAGTGCCTGCCATATGGAAAGCAAACACGCTTTATTGATTGGTTTAAAATAACATTTTCAATTTAAAACATGACTGAATCGAACGATAAAAATGACCATAATAAATGTTAAAAATGGTGCATTTTAAATTATAAAAAATTAGGAGGACCATTATGGTCTAATAATGCTCTGCTGGAAGACATTGCTCTGGCTTTCTTATATTGTAGTCTCAAATTTGATTGTTGAGTCTATTAACTCGGCCGCCATGCTAAGATGAGGAGGGTTTGGTTGTGGTTATGGATTCCAGTAGTTTTGATGTTTTGTGTACGAATTTCGTAAGCCCAATGTTTAGTTTGGTGTTGTCAGGGTTTAGAACAGCAATTATTGCTTGGCGGCAAGATCGAACTCCCGGTGAGGAGCTCTGGCTGGGAGCTCCCAGCCAGATACAGCCTTTCTTGGCCAAATTCCCCGGTTTCCCACCTCCCCCGGGGACAAAACTACTCACCTGGTCTTGATGCTTCGCGATGCTCCATTATAGCGCTTGTGAGCCCGATATATTCGACGGAGTTGGCGCTTGAGGCTTTCTCCCATGGAGTTCCAGAGCCAGCATGGCCGATGTCCGGTAGAGCCGTTTTGCTCGGCAATAGGGGTATCTGGCCCAGGTATCTCGCCTGCGTCCGACACCTACCCAGCCGGGCATAGGGCATTGCTCCCCTCCTAACTCCGCTGCTTGTCTGTCTTCCCCCTGCCTTATCCTTTTCATCTCTCGGTCTGAAGCACTGGACCGACCCCTTTGCCTCTTAGCTTGTTCCCTCTCTCGTTTATATCACTTTCCTGCCCTTCTCTGTCTTACTTCTCCTTTCTCTCTCTCACCTCCTCTTCCCACCCCTGCCCCTTGGATTCTTCTGGTCTCGTACTCTTTGCCGCTTTTACAACTATTCCACTGCTTTTCGTTACCTCATGCAGCGCCTTGGTTTGTGCCTTCCTCGCGTATTCTTATTTCCCTAACCCCCCGTTTTGAAATGTGTAACTTTTTTTTAAAATCTGAAACTTTTTTTAAATGTGTAACTTTTTTTTAAATGTGGAACTTTATATAATTTATTGTACTTCTATGGTTATTCTTGTAAAGCGCTCTGATACCTCCGGATCTAGCCAGCGCTATGTAAAACTCTAGTAAAAACTATACATTGTCCTCGCAGCAATGACCGTCTGGCCATGAGCAATGCAGGGCATGCACAGACAATGTGATCTATTGTTTCAGAATGATAGCCACACAACCTACATTCAGTACTGCTACCTGGCCGGCGCCATTCGGGAAGGTTCTTCAGAAAGGGCCAGTCACTCATCCTCAGGGCTGAAAACTTATGTTTACAATAACGTGAGTATGTGTTTGATAGCTAGAGCGGCTGAACACCCACTTTAAAATTGGAGATTACAGCCCAAGCGTTTTTCCTTTTTGACAGTATTGCCCTGTCTGAGTGAAAGGACCACAAACTGACACTTTTTTTAATGGCGGTCTTTAACACCGGGTGGGTGGGATGTGTTTCCAAGAGGCCTTTTACTCCTAATAACTGAAAACTAAGATCCAGGATTTGCAGATTCTTATGGCTGATCTGATTTTTCTGTATTTCCTGCCACAGTTGGGCCTCTAAGGAACCCTCCCGGGCACGGCGCAGCCTATGACATAGTTTTATAAATGCATCTGCCTCCTTTCCATGGTGATCTTGTAGTCCCAGTTCAAGTCTCACTTGGGCTGGCGAGGCAGAGCTGTCATTGTTAGTTTGTTTATTAATATACTGGTTGTGCCCTTAGTGATCTTGTGCCCATACGTCAAGCAGTTAATTACCTTAGCATTCATCACTTTCAGCATGGGAGTTAGGCTAGGACCTAATAGCTGTTTTGCTAATTTTGCAGCGGCCGCTTCTATCAACAAGGCATTGAAAATGCTTCTTTATGCTTGGTAAATGTACCTCTTGTATCAAGAAAGATGCCTACTTATTTATAACTGTTGATTCTAGCTTTCTGTCATTGAAATGCCACCTTTCTAATGACCTTTTTTGTTTCCCAAAATATATTGTTTGATTTTGGACAGGTTCAGTTCGACGATTTCCTGTCGTGTAGGGTAATAGTTCATCCAGGAGCCTCTGCAGACCCAATTTTAATTCTCTAAATGTAAAGTCTAAATTTTTCCTAATTAGAGCTTTTACCTATAAAATCACCAACTTTATTATGACTTTTCACGATGCCTCTCCAACTACAGTGAGACATTTCTTGATAAAGTCTGATGCCTTGCCCCGCTGAGAGATTGTGACTTCCATTTTGTACTCAACTTCGATGTCCATTTTGGTGAGTGATAAAGTGTGCTTATGTCCTGGTGTACCCTAGAATAGTATTGGCACTAAATTGTACTTAAGCTTTTAAAGTTTCATTCCTCTGGTTTTCCTTCTTTGATTTTTTTGACATTTTCCCTTTAAAAATGTACTTAATTTTTTTTAATTCTATTTGGGTTTCATAATGTTCAGTATTTTGGCTTTATTACTGTTTCAGTACTGCAGAAATAATATATGAATTTCCCTAGATTAAGTCTGTCTGTTCTGTGTCATTGCTGCCAGGGGCTTGAGCTCAAGTTAATTTAGTGACTCTTGCAGTACACCCTGGCAGTTGGTGTTATTATTCCTTATGGAGGGCGACTGCCCACCCCAGTCAATAAAACACTTTCTTAGGGCATAGGGGCATCCCAGAATCTTCTGCAGTGTTATATAAAAATGTGCATATTTGGACTGTGGTGGTGTAAGGGGGCTAGGAGCACTGCAAGAACGTTTGTGTTCAGGGCCACACAGACGCAGCAGCAGCACCCTCCCCTCCTAAAAATCCCAAAGCAATGCTACTTTAAAATTGAAAAGAGCACCTTAAGTCTTCCAGGTCATTGGATTCCTGATCTGGGGAGCAATTACTGTGATCATTTTACGGAAGTAAAGGGAATATGACTTTGTTCCTCTTCATTTGCTTTCTGATTCTCCACTATAACCAATGTGTTCCCCAGATGGGTAAGACTTCTCTACATGAGGTGCCTCTTTTTCTGCAAGGAAGTTGTTTTTTTTTGTTATTGGTCAGCATCAGACCAAGTACTTTCGTGTTTTATCCCCAATTACGATAAAGAGCTTTAAAGTGTGTTTTAAATTCTTAATTCTGGGAGCAGCTTTAAAATGTTGAGGCCTAAGCAACTAACAGTACACCCAGACTTCCAAAATGTACTTGAGATACAATCTTGAACTTCACTTTGGTCTAATCCCTCCTCCATTGAGGTTCACAATGATGGCAGTCATGGCATCGGCCATGGTTCTATGTCACTGAGGGTTCCATCAGAGGCCTTGTGTATAAGGCTCTGGGACTTCATTCCAATATGGGTGTCTATTTACCATTATTCCTTTTAATGGACCTCTCCCATTAAACGCTCAACCAAATGCCATGCATAAAAAACACATACCTATAGTAGATGAAGCAGTGTAAATTAAAGTGTATTTATTGTGTCAATGTAACTTATAAAGCAGGTATATATATTATTTATGA
The DNA here is from genome assembly GCF_964261635.1 of Lissotriton helveticus. NCBI lineage: Eukaryota > Metazoa > Chordata > Amphibia > Caudata > Salamandridae > Lissotriton > Lissotriton helveticus. Next base: position 19,076,767 of record NC_136063.1, on the reverse strand, counting down.
TATGGGTTTTGTTACAGCATAAAACAGACTAATTTTGGGATTATAGAGCATGTTACAATTGTGGATATAAGCACATTACTCTATTTAAGGAGCTGTTCACCTCTAAGACCAATACATAGGCCCAAGGCAGGAATAGCTGGGAGCACCTGGTAAGGTCTCACTGACAGAAGATGGTTAGATATTTGGGACACTCCTGAGAGTGCTCACTGATGGCCTTCCATCTGGAATGGATGAACTCAAGGCCAGGTTCCAATGGCTGATCCAATATGTCCAGCTGCATCTCAGATGGGAGGTGACACCTTGACTCTCTGGTTCAGACACAGATGTATTCATAATTAAATAGCCCTTGGTGGTGGAAAGGAAGAGATAAAACTGAAGGAGTCACAAATTCAATCTCAGCCAGTTTTTTTAGCATGCTGAAGTTTGTTACACTCTTTGTGTATCACATGTCAACACAGGGACTTGTTATGCAATCTGCATTTATATTTATTGGCAGGATATACATTGACTGTATGATAATACTTTGGGTGATGTTATTTAAAATAGGGAGGTGACACTAGATTTCAGTTTCCTCCATGCTTACAAATGAAATCGGCATTATTAGTTCATCGGGAGGAGCACCTTCTCTGATCACGAGCCAATATCTGTGGGTGTTTGAAGGGCCTGGGCTTGTATCACTCAATGCATCAAGCAGATGAAACCATCTCAAACACCCAGGAACCAAAGATGGCTTATTATGGAGGTTGGTGGTATGTAAACAGCCCAAACAGTACTAAGTACGCTGCCCACATGTATTCCCAGGGAGGCTGACATGAGTTCATCTGCTTCTTTCTTACAGTGTTACACTTCACAAGTCCAGACTCTGCATGCCAGGTACTTGTAACAACTACTGACAACAACTAAGCTGGGGTATTACTGCGTCAGAGGTGTGACAAATGCCTCACAGCTTCTTGGCAAGTGAGCACTGTAAATCATAAGTGAAGGCTTGTGTCCTGACCAGAGAGAATAATTGACAGTAATCTTGTGAAACACATCCTCTCACAGTATACTGTGTCACAGCTTCACCTGTAGAAAAAACAAACAGACAATATTCAGTCATTAGTAATGATGTTACATACATGTTTTCTTTATTTAGGAAAGATTGCATGCTCATCCCAGTTCCAAAGTAGTCAAAATCGGAGATTATCAACTAATAGAGACTCTGCTAATTGTTAAATACAACCTAGACAAGATTCCAGGGCCTAAGATTTCTACTGGCCGGACTAAAACGTTATAATGTAATCTTTACACTGCCAAAATTAAATGGCAATCACCCACATTATTGTATGGATATTATCTAAGGAAACTTCTTATTTTTGTACTGCTTTTTAGAATAATTGTTCAGCCTTTTCGTTTGTCAAAATGTATTTTTTATTAAGCATCAAGCAGAACAAAAATATTGACATTAGTTCTACTCCAAGGTTGCAAAACAGTCAGCTAAATTGGGTTCAGCTTCATACAGCCCCAGGTCATATCACACCCCCGAAAATAAATTAGCGATGCTGATTTTGAGAGAACATAACCCTGAGGAGGTTCTTCAACCTAGAACCTGTCCTCCAAACACCCTCTGACCCTCCCGCCAAAATGACCCCCCGTCCCGGTGGTAATTAGAGTGTGTATTAAAAAAACTTGAGGTATTACAGCATTGTCTCAGCGTAGAAGGAGTAGCGTACGGCCCCCTCAGGTTGTATACTAAGGACCGCATTATTTCAAACTGATCCAGGGGCAACTTGCATTTAAAAAAGGTGCACAGCCCGCACAGAGGGAGGACAGATTGCAGAGAGCAGTCCCCGGGACAGAAAGGCTACCAACAGACCCCAGCTGAGTTTGAAACCCTTATAGTTATCACTAAAGATGTCTGCCTGGCGTTCCAGGGATAGAATCCTCTACAACCGGGCGTGCCACAATGATGCCACTGTTTTCTTCCAAGCAGATGCTATAGTGAGCTTGTCAGCCCCTCGGCATGTCCACATGATCGCCTTCTCTGCTTTAGTTTGGTGTTCTAAAGTTGGATCCCTTACACCCAGAAGAGCAAAGTCAATGGTGGTAGGAACGGGGTACCCCAGAAAGTCATTGATGTGAGATATGTCTCATCCCAAAAAGGCAGAATCCATGGGCAATCCCACCATATATGCCTGAAATCCCCCTGAAACCTGCATCCCCCCAGCAGAGATCCGAGGCATCATGGAAGAATCGTCAGATCTTAGTAGGGTACAGATACCAATTGTGTGATGTATTGTAGTGCGCTTCCCTTAGGACCATAGACTTGTTTGATAATGTCTCTCCAGATGTGTTTCCATTTTACCTCAGTTACATCCCTGCCTATGTATCGAGCCTGCGGAGAATGTAAGGTATTCATTAGCATGTCATAGAGTGCTGAAATGGTGACTTTCGTGGTACCTGACATTGTAGATCACCAACTGCTCCACGGGTGTAAGGTCTCTAGTAGTCACCTCTCTAACGTGTGGGGTCGTAACCCTGTGTTTAAGCTGAAGATAGTGGTAATGTTCACTCTGCGGGTTTGCAAATCCCCTCTTACAACTGTCAAACGTTAAGTCCTCATCGTTATGGAACATGTCAGACAGTTTGAGGCACCCTCCCTCTTTCCAGCAGTCAAAAGGACCCTCGCGTAGTGCCAGAGGGAATGCCGGGTTCAAATGGTTGGGTGTACGAGGGGATGGAAATTAGGTCCAAGGTACGCATTGGGGGGCCGATGTCCCCTCGGCTTCCAGAGGACATCCCATATAGATCTTAAAGCCTCCTCCCCTATCCCATGGATGTCTGAGCACATAGTGGGGCCCTCCCTGCCAAAAAAAGTTAGTGATCAACGAGTGAAGATGCGGCATTAGAGTTCACTCAACGCCGATGGGTAGGGCTTGGAACAGGTATAAAAATGTGGGCAGTACTGTCATTTTAACTGTCCAAATTTCCCAAGCCACAAAATGTAAAGGGGAGACTCGAGAAGTTGGGAGGTGGTATTTGGCCTTTACCATATTGAGAAATAAAGCTCCGAACCCAAACTTACGCATAGTTAAAAAGAGGAAAGACCAGTCCACCCTGTCAAAGGCTTCCTCCGCATCCAAACCCACCAATACTGCAGGAATTTTAAACTTGGAGGCCTTCTCGATCAAATGGATGGTGCATCTGATGTTGTCATGTGTTTGCCTGGCTTTTATAAACCATGATTGGTCAGGATGTATTAGATTTGGCATCAGGTTTTCAAGCCTCGCTGCTAGGATTGCTGACTCCATCCTGGACTCCTCCCTGTCAATGACCAGACAAGTCAACGCCGTCTCATCCTTGTGCTTCAACACCCTGTGAATGCTCCGCAAGATCTTCAGATGGATCCCCACGGAAACCAGGAAGACCGTCACCCAGGCACTCGTCACCAGCCAACTAGACTACGGGAACACCCTCTACGCCGGAACCACAGCCAAACTTCAAAAAAGACTCCAAAGCATCCAGAACGCCTCCGCACGACTCATCCTCGACATCCCCCGACACAGCCACATCACCGGACACCTGAGAGACCTGCACTGGCTCCCCGTCAGCAAGAGAATCACGTTCAGACTCCTCACCCACGCACACAAGGCTCTCCACAACCTGGGCCCCAAGTACCTCAACGACCGCATGATCTTCTACACGCCCACCCGCCAGCTACGATCGACCAGCCACGCACTCGCCACCGTACCACGCATCTGCAGAGCCACCGCCGGAGGAAGATCCTTCTCCTACCTGACAGCCAAGACTTGGAACTCCCTCCCCACCCACCTTCGACGAACCCAAGACCATCTCTCCTTCAGGAAGCAGCTCAAGATCTGGCTGTTCGAGCAGTAACTTACCCCTCCCCAGCGCCTTGAGACCCACCCGGGTGAGTAGCGTGCTTTACAAATGCCGTGATTGATTGATTGATTGAATATAAATTTGCGTCAAGGTTTTGAAGCGCTATGGGTCTATATGAGCCACAGAGATGCGGGTCCTTTCCAGGTTTGGGGATTACAGTGATCACAGCTTCAGCCATAGTGCCCAAACTCGTGCGTCTGATGCTATTGCCTGGAATAGAGTCATGAGATGAGGGACTACCTCAGTGGCAAAACATTAAAAAAATTGTGCCGTAAGGTCGTCGGGTACGGGAGCTTTATGTAGTTTGAGCTTGGAGATAGTGTCCAAAACCTCTTCCTTAGTTAAAGGGGAATCTAATGCATCGGCCGATGAGCGGGAAAGCTGTGGGAGCACAGAAATCTAGAAATTGCTTTTGTAATGTCGTATCAGGAATAGTGCATTGATTTAGCTGACCATAAAAATCCCCCAAGATGTTAGCCTTAACGGTATCGGAGTGTGTGAGTTGTCCCTGTTGATCCAGTATCCCCCAATAAATTCCTGTTCCCTCTTTATTCTCAGTTGACATGCCAAATGTTAGCCCACCTTGTCGCCCTGTGCGAAGGATAATTAACAATGTGTACTCCACTCGATTTGCATAAATGGATCAAAGTTTACCCCGGAGTGCGGTGACTTGTCCCTGTAGGGCGCGTGTTGGCGTGGCTTTGTGTGCCTGTTCGGCTAGGATGTATGACGTTATAACGCATACTATTACTCCGCAGACCATTACAACGCGACTTTTACTCCGCATACCGTTACAACGCATAGCGCCTTGGGGCGCTGGATAGTGGTAAGTATAATTTACTATTCTAACTCCAGTCCCCGTGGACCCTAGGGAAGGTGTTGGATAGTAAATTATACTTATTCCCTATCCTAGAGCGCCCCCAGCGCAATGCGTTGTAACGGTATGCGGAGTAAAAGTCGCGTTGTAATGGTAGTGCGGAGTAAAAGATCCGTTGTAAATAAAAAAAATAACCGTTCGGCTATCTCTAATTCCCCCTCAAGAGCTTTCCTTTTCCTCGTCCTCTGTTTGTTTAGGATCAAATTGAGTTGAATGCATTTCCCTCTCAGGATTGCCTTGAAGGCATCCCAGTTGTTCCGCGGGATGTGTCCTGGGGATTGTTGTGGGCACAGAAGTCAATGATGGCAGCCCTGGAAACCGCATCCTGTGTAAGTGTTGTTGGAAAATACCACCTAAGAGGTCCCTAAGTAGGACTGTTCCAGATAAGGCCCAAGGTGATCAGGCTGTGATCTGAAACGGATATCAGGAGTATCTGTGCTGCCTGGAGTACCCCCAGCAGGGATTGGCTGAGGCAGATGGATGTGTGAGAAGTGTATATAATCCTTTGTGGTAGGGTGAATGGAACGGCAGGCATCGCATAGGCCAAGAGCAAGTATTTTCTGTCTAACACCGTTAGAAAAGGTGTTGATAGCCGCCCTGTTAGCACTGGTTCTGTTGAGGGCCCCATGCCAAGTTAAGTTGAAATCTCCCATAAGTATAATGGGTCCTTCCACAAATCACCCCATCTGGTCAAGAGCATTGGAGAGAAATGTAGACTGACCTGAGTTAGGGGTGTATATTGAGATGAATGTGCAAAGTGTGCCTTTCATCCGCCCCTTAACCATTAATAGTTTCCGTTCCCAATCTGTTTCAACAGCTTGGGGCTGAAATGTTGTTGTGCTATGGAAGAGTAAGGCGACTCCATTGTGTTTAGTGGTGGTGGATGATGTATAGATTAGCTGGTATGCTCTATGACAAAGCCTAGTTACCTCAGCTCATTTGAGATGTGTCTTCTGCAGTGCCACTACTTCAAATTTGCGGTTAGTGAGGTATTTCCAAATTTTCAGGCATTTCTGGGTGGCGTTCAATCCCTTAACATTCCAGGATGCTACGTTAACCATCATACATGGTACTCTCTCCTCCCTACTCATATGGGCCCACGCTTCCCGTCCTCACAATCCCGGCCTCTCACAGTATGCTACAAGGCACTGCCCCCTAGTCTGCACTACCCCCCTCCACCACCCGACCACATTGCAATGAGCTAGGCAGCCAGAAAAATTGGAACAACAAACCCCAAAAATTACCACCGGGACCCCTCCCCCCATAAATCCCCCCCCCCCCAACTTCCTCAAAAACTGGTGGCCAGAGGACCAACGGGTCCTCGGCTCATACATCCTCCAAGAACAAAAGAAGGAATGTCTTGTTTCCATGTTCAAATGCGAGGCCGAAGGGAAACGTCCAGAGCGATACCAAAGGGGATAATGGACGGAGAGTTTGAGCAAATCAAACACTCATCCTCAGTCAACTGATCTGGGTTTAATCCATCACCATTCTTTAGCTCACTCCACCACCCCAGTTCAGGCATGGCCATATGCAAATCAGTCTGACCCTGTGCCTCATGGGAACAGTCCAGCCCAAACTACCAAGCCATGTCTTCCCTGGACCAGAAACAAGCATCCTGGGACCAGTTTCGGGTTCATAACCCTCAACAGCCAGGCTATCTTGAATCCAGTGGCAAAGTGAGCAAGGGACCCACGTCTAGGCATACCCTACCCTCTTAGGGGGAACAAAGCGATACCAAAAGGGATGATGGACGGAGCGTTTGAGCAACTCAAACACTCACCCCCAGTCAACAGATCTGGGTTTAATCCATCATCATTCTTTAGCTCACTCCGCCACCCCAGTTCATACATGGCCACATGCAAATCAGTCTGACCCTGTGCCTCATGGAAACAGTCCAGCCCAAACTTCCAAGCCATGTCTTCCCTGGACCGGAAACAAGCATCCTAGGACTGGTTTTGGGTTCATAACCCTCATCAGCCAGGCTATCTTGAATCCAATGGCAAAGTGAGCAAGGGACCCACATCGGCGCATACCCTGCCAACTTAGGGTGAACAAAGCAATGGGGATGATGGACGGAGCGTTTGAGCAACTCAAACACTCACCCCCAGTCAACAGATCTGGGTTTAATCCATCATCATTCTTTAGCTCACTCCACCACCCCAGTTCAGACATGGCCATATGCAAATCAATCTGCCACTGTGCCTCATGGGAACAGTCCAGCCCGAACTGCCAGGCCATGTTTTTCCTGGACCAGAAACAAGCATCCTGGGACCGGTATTGGGTTCATAAACCTCATCAGGCAGGCTATCTTGAATCCAGTGGCAAAGTGAGCACGGGACCCACATCTGGACATACCCTGCCAACTTAGGGCGAACAAAGCAATACCAAGGAGGAAGATGTACGGAGCGTTTGAGCAAATCAAAGACTTACCCCTGTCAACTGATCTGGGTTTAATACATCATCATTCTTAAGCTCACTCCACCACCCCAGTTCAGGCATGGCCATATGCAAATCAATCTGACCCTGTGCCTCATGGGAACAGTCCAGGCCGAACTGCCAAGCCATGTTTTTCCTGGACCGTAAACAAGCATCCTGGGACCGGTTTCAGGTTCATAACCCTCATCAGCCAGGCTATTTTGAATCCAGTTGCAAAGTGAGCAAGGGACCCACATCTAGGCATACCCTACCCTCTTAGGGGGAACAACGCGATACCAAAGGGGATGATGGACGGAGCGTTTGAGCAACTCAAACACTCACCCCCAGTCAACAGATCTGGGTTTATTCCATCACCATTCTTTAGCTCACTCCACCACCCCAGTTCATACATGGCCATATGCAAATCAGTCTGACCCCGTGCCTCATGGAAACAGTCCAGCCCGAACTGCCAAGCCATGTCTTCCCTGGACCGGAAACAAGCATCCTATGACTGGTTTCAGGTTCATAACCCTCATCAGCCAGGCTATCTTGAATCCAGTGGCAAAGTGAGCACGGGACCCACATCTGGACATACCCTGCCAACTTAGGGCAAACAAAGCAATACCAAAGGGGATGATGTACGGAGCGTTTGAGCAAATCAAAGACTTACCCCAGTCAACTGATCTGGGTTTAATACATCATCATTCTTAAGCTCACTCCACCACCCCACTTCAGGCATGGCCATATGCAAATCAATCTGACCCTGTGCCTCATGGGAACAGTCCAACCCGAACTGCCAAGCCTTGTTTTTCCTGGACCGTAAACAAGCATCCTGAGACCGGTTTCAGGTTCATAACCCTCAACAGCCAGGCTATTTTGAATCCAGTGGAAAAGTGAGCAAGGGACCTACGTCTGGGCATACCATGCCAACTTAGGGTGAACAAAGCGATACCAAAGGGGAGGATGGACGGAGCGTTTTAGCAAATCAAACACTCACACCCAGTCAACTGATCTGGGTTTAATCCATCATCATTCTTTATCTCACTCCACCACCCCAGTTCAGACACAGCGATATGCAAATCAGTCTGACCCTGTGGCTCATGGGAAAAGTCCAGCTCGAACTGCCAAGCCATGTCGTCCCTGGACCGGAAACAATCATCCTGGGACCGGTTTCAGGTTCATAATCCTCATCAGCCTGGCTATCTTGAATCCAGTGGCAAACTGAGCAAGGGACCCATGTCTGGGCATACCCTGCCAAGTTAGGGTGAACAAAGCGATACCGAAGGGAAATGTCCAATGATAACGATTGTTGTCATCCTGCAGTTTGGCGGTGATTGGTCTCAGTGTTTGCCAGTTGTTGTGGATAGACGAATTACAAATGCCTCCAGATCGGGCCCCTCCACTCCTTCTTCCAAGCCCCGGATTTGAATGTTCTCCCTTCGAGTTCTGTTCTCCAAGTCTTCTGCCTTGAGCATTACTTGCTGAAGCTGGACTTAAAGCGCTTGTTGTGAATCTTGTACTTTGGAAGTAGCCGTCTTGCGTTTGTTCCTCCACCTCCAGTACTCGGGTTCCCACCGCGTCCACATCCTGCCGGAGGGTGGTGAGCTTCTCAGTGAGGTAAAATTTTAGTTGGTCTACCGAGGACTGTAGGTCTTGTTTGATCTCTAAACATAGCTCAGCTTTGAAGTCGCAAAGGGTGGCCACCAGGTCCTCTCATGTGAGCGCCATATTTTGCAGTTGTGCGTTATCCTCTGAGGTGGGAGCCTTCTCAGGTGCCTTAAAGTAAAAGTAAATTTTGCCATGTTCTGTGTCCCTACGCCTTATCCATCATATGTTATGTGTGCATGAACAATATGCATATGTTACTCCCCATGTCTGATCAAGACGCAATTATAGTTATGTCCACCTCTGGTATGTCATTTTCCAGTCCTCGTGAATACTACGAATATTAGGCCTATGTAAAGCTACGTTGCCACGTTCCCCAGTGTGCACGTTATTTCATTATAAAGTCCCCGTTCCTAGGCCTCAACAGGGCCTGGACATCAGATTCAGCTCCTGTCTCCTGAAGTCTCGCTAAGGAGCGATACAGCCCCCACCTGTATCCTCGACCCTTCACTTACTTCCTGCCTCGCAGTGCCCGGTGCAGCTTGGCTCTGCCTCTGAGTCTGCCAAGAGTGTGTTATAGTTCCAGTTATCAGTTCAGTCCTCCTTCTCTGCATTCCTAAGCTACTGAACTGCATCAATAGTTTCCGTCATTGTCTAGCCTATACGGCTCCACGTTAGAGAAATACTGTATTTAAATGGTCATTTAGTATTCTTCATCACGCACTACATGTAGAATAATGCATGGTCCAGTCTTAAGGTCAAGTTAGCTTTTCCCCTCATGACTTCTAGTTTATATCAACATGTTCCCTAAACATCAGATACTAGATAGGGTTTAGGTACATGTCGCTCCGACCCTCCAGACTTTAGTCTCTGCTCCTAGCACCGAGTTCATAGCCCCCAGCTTCTCCTAGTAATACGTCATTGCCAGTTTACGCGCACCACCAGGTTAGAGGTCCCGGCTCCTTAGGTAGCCCCCTCCTATGTTTCCGCCCCATTCATGACATATTTTGTTACGTCTGCACCACATGTCTATGTATACGCCCAGTTACACCTACTTTTACTGTTATCTTTCGCGACTGCTACGCGTCACGCCTTCTGTTCCACCCACTGCTACGCCTACTGCAATGTAATGCTATGTGTTCACGCTATGTATATATGCCTGTGTATTGTTATGAAAAGTTAGCGCACTCATCCCAGACCCAGCCCCGGCAGCTGCCGGGCCACTCCAGCCCTGCCATTCTGTTCCTATGCAGGTTGTCCTGTTCCTGTCCTTATGCTGTATTAAACCTGCAAAACTCCTACTACCTCGAATCTTGACTCTTATTTTATTGAGCTATCTGTTATGATTTATGCCTAGTCAAAAATAGGGTATTATTTATTTATTTACCACATAATGGCGCCCGAACAGGGACTTGCCCTTTCCCCACGCGTCGGTGAAGCCACGCCGACCCCCTGACCCTCTGCAGTCGTGACGGAACCATACCGTGCACTGGCAGATATTTCTGCTCCAAGTATCCCTCAGGCCCACGGAGGAGACGGAGGAGGCGGTCCAGCATCCAAACGAGACGGTGGAGGAACGCGGCGAGTCCCGACCAGAGCCCAAGCCGAGAGTCCAAGGTCCGAGGTATCCGGAGGCCCACCCGTAACTGAAGTCCGAAGTCCGTCCGTCGTCGTAGCAGTCCAGTCCAGTCCAAGGCCTTCCGTTCCGTGCTGCCCGGTGAGTACCATTGCTGGGGTAGTATCTAGACAGGACCAATCTAAATTGACTCCTGGTCCGTGGGTTGGTGGTGCCCAGACTCACAAACGAAGTGTTCACCTAGGTGGATACGGGTCTTGATGCGTTCCTTTATGGGACCGGTATGTTCCGTACTGTTACAGCAGTGCATCCAGTAATTCTAGTCTGTTCCGTTCTCGAGAAAATTCTTGTATTTCTGCTCTCAGTATTCCAGGTAATATTCTGTTCAAACTGTTATTTATAATGTTCTTCATGTATTTTAATGTTGTGGTATGAGTGTGACGTGATTCCGTGTTTATTGCGTATTGTATTGTGTCCAGATTACAGTTCAGTCATGCCTATATTTTCCAAGTTACGTCAGTTAAAAACTAGAAAGGGTCTGCTGGAAGCAGCAGTTCCTGTTCCGCCTAGGGACAGTCCAGGTCATTTTATGTATCAGAAACATGGCATAAGCGCCATATTGTATCTAGATTTATGGGTAGAGTATACCAAACGGTTAGAAGAAAAGTATAGATGGCCCGTATCGGGTACATGGGATGCCGAATGTATCATGCGAGTAGAAGAAGCATTATGGAAAAAGAAAGCCAGACAGTCACAGAAAGATGCCATCGAGTTATGGCGTAAAGAAGCGCATAGAAGAACCGAAAAGGAAGTCAGAAAGTCAGAATTAAGTAGAGAATCCCAAGAACGAGCCCAAGAAAGAGAATTAATCGAGATAGGTGAACAAGTCAAAGCCGAACAGTCAGACAGACAGAGGCATGCCCTTATTAAGGGTATGTATCCTCTTCTTGCCGAGGGTTTGCCAAAAGCGACCCCAGAGGCATCCAGTAATTTCCCGCCACCATTAGTTCCGACCAAGCTACGTCACAAACCGACCGCAGCTGATATTTTTATTTCGTCCTATTTGGACGACACAGTCCCAGAATATACAAATCCTGTTCGCGCTCCGCCAGTCCCTGTAAATCAGGCACTTCCCGCTCTTCCAGACACCGGAGTACCTGCTACGGTACCCCCGGTCCAGCCAGCATTTCAACTTCCCGCTCCGCCACGAAGAATGTCCGTCGACGATTCTAGTTTAGGGGCGGCAGGGGGAGGTCCTCCTCAAACCCCGCCGCCACACAAGCGTTTAACGTTAGCCGAATTACACGCACAAGCATCACAGCGTACGCCTAGATATCAGTCTGTTGCAGAAATAAGAAAATCCCTTGCCGAATGTTGCTATGATCCAGTCCCAGGCGAGGATAATATGGTTTTATATTCGTTCCGCGTAAGAAAGGTGGCCGAGTATCTAGTCACCTTACCGAATATGAAAGAAGATCTAGACAGAATATATCGTTTCATCCGTACAGGGGATGATCCAGAAAGTATTAGCGAGACTATGTCTCAAAGGAAAGCCGAGATCCAGCTCATGATATTAAAGTTCCTGATCAATTGTCTAATAAGAGAACAAGACTACCCGTCTAAAGATTCCGCCGAAATGAGAATCCTGACAAGGTGGAGTGATAATATAGCCGAGGGTAAGCACAAGACCGTCGGTGCTATGGAGAGTATGTACAAGAAAATCCGTAAAGAGATAATAAAGATACACGAACAGCGTAAAGCAGCACAAGTAAGCGAGAAAGAAAGTATCTCTGATCCCGAAGAAGAAGAGGACGAGAATCCCGCCAGAATAGCGTATGTAGGAAAATCTAGATTTCCAGATCGCCATTTACGCCTAGAACACAAGTCTATTTTTCATCATTCAGCACCAGAACAAGGTTCTCTAGAACAAGTATTTCAAGCTACCGATCACATTCTGAAATCACGAATCGGTTATAGTGAGTTAAGTACCATGCATGAACAAGAACTAGCCCGATCAGCCGTCCGATGGATTACTGATTCTACCACTTTTCCAGACGAAATAGTGGCACAAATGTTTCTGAAACTGCCCCCAGCCGAGCAGCGACTGGTGGGTATGTATATGATTCAGCACCTCATTACTCTGTATGAGGGTCAACACTCTGATCCAGGTCCGTTACATGATGTCCTGAACGAGTTACTCCAGTATAGATGGAAAGGTCTAGGTACCGATTTAATTAGTGTCATTCTAGAGCAGCGCCACAAATATAGAACGTTTCTGAACCCGCATTTTGTTCATGTCTCACCCCCAGAGAGTAAACCATTCTATATAGACAGACAGAATCCGTTACGGGAAGTCCACCCAGTTAGAGGAACGGGTGGCGAAATGCAACGAGTGTTTGTATACACTCCAATATCAAAGATGGAACTTCTTGAAATGAAGAAATTAATTCCCTGTCATGACAAAGATCCAGCAGGGTTCCATAGAGAATTAAAAGACATGCTCCGTATGGGAGAATATACTTACCCAGATATCATTAAAATGTTAAAGGTCCTGTTGCCCGCAGGGGTATATGAAAAGCTAAAGGAAAAAGAATGGGAGGTGGGAGAGAAAAAGATCGATTGGGCAGTTCTAGAAGCTGAAGACAAGGCACGAGTACCAGGTACCGGTCTTGGAGATAAATGTAAAGAGTTACCAGAATTATTGATTCAAGTTTTACCCAGATTATTGACAACGAGAAAGGAAGACTGGGATGCAATCTCAGCCTGTAAACAGAAACAAGATGAAGATATTAGTGATTTTTATTCTAGATTTGAAAAATGTTTCAGTATCAACAGTGGTCTCAAGACAAGTAGTGAGTCATACCCTCACCTTTTTGTTACTAAATTAGTCGAGAATTCAAGTCCACAAATTAAAAATCGAGTTTTGAAAGTCGAAAGCACCTGGCAAGCTAATACTCCGTCCCAGATGCTCCAGATGCTCCAGTATCACCAGAATAGAATCAGAGAAGAGCAAGAGCACGAGAGAAAACGTATGAAAGACACGAAAATGAAAGTGCTAGTTGCACAATCTGTTCCTCAAGACAGTCAGAAGAGGGGTCCGAATCAAGCCAGTCAACCTGCAGCTCCCGTTAAAGGGACTTGCAATTATTGTAAACAGCCAGGTCATTTTATAAACGAGTGTGCAGTTCTGAAACATAACATAGCTACTGGTAAGACTAAAGAAAGACCACGTCCGCCTAGACAAGAACAAGTTTCACAGATTCCTCAGTCACAGAATGCACAACAGACAGTTACAGCACCGCAGCCTATTGCTGCAACACAGCATGTCACATCGCAGATGTACCAGTATGCTCAGTCCGAGTATCCAGAGTACCAGCCATATTCATGAAACAGCCTAGAGAGGGAGGTAGGCTTGCCTCTCATCGAGATACCTGTAGATCAAGAAGGTCCCTATGTTCACAGTCAAGTATTAGGGAAAGACAGAAAGTTTTTGATCGATACAGGGGCAAGTAGGACCACAATTAGTCATGCCGAAGTTCCAGGGGCTCCGCTCTCAGGCTCAAGAAATGTTTCCCTTGGATTTTCAGGAAAACCAATAGTTAATGAGATTTCAAAGCCAGTTACTCTAGAAGTAGGTCCATTGTCCCGTACTACTGATCTGTTACTTACTAAGTCATGTCCAGAAAATCTATTAGGCATTAAGACACTGAAAGAATTAGGTGCAGTTATTTGCTGTTCCCCAGAGGGAATACGTCTGTTCCTACGTGACTTTAAGGGTCACTATGTATTACGAGATTTTGATTCCAGATTGTCTAATGTTCCGCAGCATCTATGGGCACAAGGTCCAACAGATGTAGGTTATATGCAAATCACACCCTATCGTGTGACTCTCAAGCCAGGTGTAGTGTTACCACGAATCAGACAGTACAGATTGCCACCTGAGGCTGTAGCAGCCTTATCCAAAATTATTGACGAGCTCATTGTTCAAGGAGTAGTTGTAGAAACTGACTCCAACATATGTAATTCTCCGATCATTCCAGTCATGAAACGTACGGATCCAAATGCACCCCCAGTATATCGATTAGTGATTGATTTACGAGAGCTTAATAAATGTATTATTCCTCAGTACCCAGTAGTCCCAGATATCTCTTCCCTGTTAACTGCTATTGATTCCGAAGCCACGTTCTTCACTGTCATAGACCTCAAGAATGCATTTTTTAGTGTTCCAATTCATCCAGACAGCCAGTTTCTTTTCGGATTTTGTTTAAATGGAAGGAGCTATATGTTCACACGCGCTCCTCAAGGTTTCACAGAAAGCCCTAGTATTTACAGTCAAGCACTTAAGAGACAACTAGACAACATTCACATGCCAACGGACACTGCCCTGCTCCAGTATGTCGATGATCTACTGATCACAGCCCGTTCTGAACGTGCTTGCGAGCGAGCATCACTTACAGTCTTGTATTTTCTAGCCGAGATGGGGCACAAGGTGTCCCCTTCGAAGCTTCAATTCTGTGTCCAGCAAGTGGTATACTTAGGACACTTGCTGTCCAAGAGGGGTAGGCAGTTGACACCCGACCGTATCCAGTTAATAGCGAGTCTTCCCCAGCCCAGAACCCAGAAGGAGGTACGTGCCTTTATCGGCCTTACTTCTTATTGTAGACAATGGATTCCCCAGTATGCATTTCTAGCCAAGCCACTGATACAGTTAACGACACAGGAGGCAGCCGTATCGACTGTCCTCCCTTGGACATCTGAACACACACTTAGTTTCAACGAGTTAAAGAAAGCCCTATGCCAAGCTCCAGTTCTAGCTACACCGAACTACAGTAAGCCTTTTACACTTTTCGTTACTGAACGTGAAGGTACAGCATTATCTGTTCTCACACAAGATCAAGCAGGACAATACAAGCCCTGTGCTTATTTTTCGAGCACACTAGATCCAGTCGCCCAGGCGTTGCCTGCGTGCCTCAAGTCAGTTGCAGCCACAGCACTAGCTATCAGACAAAGTGATTCCATAGTTTTAGGACACTCCCTGACAGTACAAGTTCCACATTCCGTGGAAGTTCTTTTAAACCGAACACAAACTCAGCACTTGACAATTGCACGTTTAACAGGTTATGAATTGACACTGTTCCAGCCACACATAGAAATTAGACGCTGCAACGTTCTGAATCCTGCTACACTGTTACCATCAGTCAGTTTGAACCCTGACCCACATGACTGTGTGGAAGTAGTTAACATTACGACAAAGCCAAGACAAGACCTGACAGACATTCCGTTACCAGATCCCGATCTGACACTTTATGTGGATGGTTCATGTATGAGAACTAGTACAGGAGAACTAGTCGCCGCGTATGCAGTGACTACTGACACCGAAGTTATTGAAACACACCGTATTGATACCCTGTCCGCTCAAGCAGCAGAGCTAGTTGCTCTGACACAAGCCTGTATACACGCCAAGAACCTGAAAGTTAATGTTTACACAGATTCACGTTACGCATTCGGAGTTGTACACGACTTCGGAGTGCTCTGGCAGGAGAGAGGTTTTATGACTTCTCATGGAACCAAGATTCAGCATGGTCTCCTTATTCAAGCCCTGTTAGATGCCATACATTTACCGACATCTATTGCTATCATGAAGTGTAAAGCACATACGAAAGTTACTGACATTATTTCCCAAGGTAATGATCTAGCAGATCGCACAGCCAAGCTTACAGCACAGACTCCAGACATTCCAGTTAATCAGACACATACTCCAGATCCGACTACATGCATGACAGTTAAGGACCCTACTCAAGATGTCATAGATATCCAGTTACATGCTACTCCCGAAGAATTCAAGAAATGGTCTGAACAAGGAGGGGTCCAGACAGATCAAGGATGGTTAACGAAGGGTAGAGCCACATGGTTTCTCCCCGACTCTATGGTTCAAGTCATTATCAATACCGCACATAGTCCCGCACATTTAGGAGAAAAAGCTATGTTAGACAGTATCCAGAACATTTGGTTCAACAAGCATTTACGAGCTGCAGCCAAGCAGAAAGTCCGTACCTGTATGATATGTTGTCAGTTTAATCCAGGTAAAAGTGTCCCGGTGGAACAAGGTGGTTTCCAGCCCCCTGACCACCCTTTTGAGGTCCTCCAGATGGATTATATTCAGATGGAGCGATGTCGAGGTTTCAAGTATGTCCTTGTAGTTGTATGCGCTTTGTCCAGGTGGACAGAAGCATATCCAGTCCCAGATTACACAGCCGCGACCACTGCCAAGCAGTTGGTTCGTGAATTTTTCCCTAGGTATGGACTTCCTAGAGTCGTATATTCTGATAACGGTCAGCCATTCTCATCTGAACTCATGAAGCACGTTTCCCTTTTGTTAGGGTACCAGTGGAAGTTCCATTGTGTACGCCATCCTGAAGCAGCCGGTCTAGTCGAGAGACATAATCAGACCCTGAAAATCCGCATCGCCAAAGTATGTAAAGAAAAGGGTGTGGACTGGCTAGTAGCTCTGCCAGTCGCTTTGTTTTATATGCGCATGGTCGCACATTCTAGATCAGGTCTGTCCCCGTATGAGGTCGTATTCGGCCGCCCCCCTAACATGTGGGGTACTCCTAGACCCCGAAGTATTACCGATGTTTCATGTAATATGCTGACAGATTACCTAGCTTCCTTGATGTCTGCCCTCAACTCATGTCGTTCACAGGTTGCCGCCGCATTTCCAGACAATACCGAGGTGGCACCGCATGAAATCGTTCCAGGTTCGCTGGTGATGATCCGAAATTTTGACAGATCAAGTCCGCTGGAACCTCGTTGGAAGGAGCCACGTCAGGTCCTCTTGACCACCCGTACTGCCGTCAAGCTGGAAGGCAGGAAGGGGTGGGTCCACCTTTCTCATGTAAAACTTTTCAATGGACTGAAACCCGTTTCTAAAAACATTTCCAAGGATTCCCAGGATTTTGAAGACTGCCAAACTATTGCTCTTAAGGACTGTCCCGCAAAAGACATTGTTACAACCCCTTCCCTGTTAGAGAAAACTCCGCAACAGGAGTATAAGTTAAAACTAAGGTCTAGTAAAATAAGTCAGTCAGTTTGATTGTATAAGTCCTCCCCTAGGTGAAACGGTTAGACTGTTTCTGACATGTATAAAATAGACCCCCATAGTGAGAGAGTCAGTCAAAGTTCAATTCAATGTATCATTTTTCTAAGTTTCATATTATTCATCAGCATAATGGTTTCCTGCACTAGCTACGCACTTTTCCTGTGTTTCTCAGTTCCTCATGTAAATAAGTCTGCTAATGCTACAGTAGAGCACACGTTTAGTGATCTGCCTCCTCACGAATATTCTTACCGCCTCGCTATACGTAACAACACATTTATCCGTATGTTACATTATTCACACCAGACCAGCAATGCCACTAATTGTTGGGTGTGTGGTCGACTCCCCCCTTTCCAGACACCGAAGGGAGTTCTGCCACTCTTTCCTTATCCATTCTCACATAATGGTTCGTGTGGAGCATGGTCCACGTTAACGTCATCCTCAACAGATATGTCTTTTCTGAACAGTACATGTTTCCCAGACAAGCAAGGTTTCCCCCACAGAACAGGTTTAGATCTAGAAAATGAAGTTTATAATTTAGGTAATTATTCGTCGAATTTCATGGTCCTGAATGTTCAGTCTGATACTACTCCAGACTCACCTGCTATTTCAGTACTACCAGTCAAAGGCGAATTATGTGTCCGAAATAAGGGTTCTGTACACGTAGGACATAGTGAATGTACTACTATTGTCAAGTATAGTGACAGTGGGAAATCTATTTTCAAAGCTTCACGTCATTCTTATTTTGTTTGTGGTCAAACTGCATATGTTCGTCTGCCCCTCGATTGGGAGGGAACCTGTTACATTGCCTTCCTACTGCCACCTGTTTTTCTAGCCCCACCTGACTACCATAGGAATTCCTTCCTAGTACACACTAGACACAAGAGAAATCTCCCGATTGTCGATTATACTGAAACCGCCGCAGAGCAATTTATTGATATTGATAAAGGTGTCTTCCCTTATTTAGGTACAGTTGTAAATAGTAAGCTAATCCGTAGGTTAACAAGAACCCTCGAAGCTGTAGTAGATGAGACTGCCTCCGCTCTAGGTAACCTAACCGAAGAGCAATCCTTTATGAGAATTGTCGTTTTACAGAATCGTCTCGTCCTTGACGTCATACTGGCCGATAGGGGCGGGGCCTGTAGAGTTCTCGGATCCAGTTGTTGCATTTTCATCCCAAATAACGCGCCGTCTGTTTATTCAGCTATAACAAGACTCCATAAAATTGCCCATCTGTTACATCAAGATCCAGGCACCTGGACATGGTCCGGTTGGTTCTGGAATATAATTTCCGCATGGGGATGGAAAGTCCTGTCCTTTCTAGGTATTGCAGTAGCGATCATATTTAGCTGCTGCCTCTGTATACAATGTGGCCCTGCGATTTGCGGCATTTGCGCTACCTCTTGTATTCCTAGTCCCAAGCCCCGTTCTAAATCCCGTTCCAAGACAATTCGAGACGAGCAAATGATACTGTATGAAATGATAGATGGTATCATGAATATTGATGTTTCCTGATGGAAACGTAGTGACAAGGAGGGAATGTGGAAAAGTAAATTTTGCCATGTTCTGTGTCCCTACGCCTTATCCATCATATGTTATGTGTGCATGAACAATATGCATATGTTACTCCCCATGTCTGATCAAGACGCAATTATAGTTATGTCCACCTCTGGTATGTCATTTTCCAGTCCTCGTGAATACTACGAATATTAGGCCTATGTAAAGCTACGTTGCCACGTTCCCCAGTGTGCACGTTATTTCATTATAAAGTCCCCGTTCCTAGGCCTCAACAGGGCCTGGACATCAGATTCAGCTCCTGTCTCCTGAAGTCTCGCTAAGGAGCGATACAGCCCCCACCTGTATCCTCGACCCTTCACTTACTTCCTGCCTCGCAGTGCCCGGTGCAGCTTGGCTCTGCCTCTGAGTCTGCCAAGAGTGTGTTATAGTTCCAGTTATCAGTTCAGTCCTCCTTCTCTGCATTCCTAAGCTACTGAACTGCATCAATAGTTTCCGTCATTGTCTAGCCTATACGGCTCCACGTTAGAGAAATACTGTATTTAAATGGTCATTTAGTATTCTTCATCACGCACTACATGTAGAATAATGCATGGTCCAGTCTTAGAGTCAAGTTAGCTTTTCCCCTCATGACTTCTAGTTTATATCAACATGTTCCCTAAACATCAGATACTAGATAGGGTTTAGGTACATGTCGCTCCGACCCTCCAGACTTTAGTCTCTGCTCCTAGCACCGAGTTCATAGCCCCCAGCTTCTCCTAGTAATACGTCATTGCCAGTTTACGCGCACCACCAGGTTAGAGGTCCCGGCTCCTTAGGTAGCCCCCTCCTATGTTTCCGCCCCATTCATGACATATTTTGTTACGTCTGCACCACATGTCTATGTATACGCCCAGTTACACCTACTTTTACTGTTATCTTTCGCGACTGCTACGCGTCACGCCTTCTGTTCCACCCACTGCTACGCCTACTGCAATGTAATGCTATGTGTTCACGCTATGTATATATGCCTGTGTATTGTTATGAAAAGTTAGCGCACTCATCCCAGACCCAGCCCCGGCAGCTGCCGGGCCACTCCAGCCCTGCCATTCTGTTCCTATGCAGGTTGTCCTGTTCCTGTCCTTATGCTGTATTAAACCTGCAAAACTCCTACTACCTCGAATCTTGACTCTTATTTTATTGAGCTATCTGTTATGATTTATGCCTAGTCAAAAATAGGGTATTATTTATTTATTTACCACACTTTGTTGGTGGTTTTCTTTGGTGGCATAAGGTCACCGCCTTTCACGTGCGTGGTCGAGGTCACCAGGGTCTTCCAGAGCCTACTAGATGGATGATTGTTGAGAGCCTGGATCTTGACTTGTGCTCCCCCCTCGTGGTGGGATCAGACCCCTGCTGGCTAATGATTGCTGGTGTCCACTTATTCTGATGTGTGCTCCCCCCTCATGGTGGGGTCAGAACCCTGCTGCCTAAAGCTGGCTGGTGTCCCTTTAAGGTCAGGCAGTGGTGGGCCTGTCCTGCTGGAGGCTTCTAGAGGATTCCCCATCAAAGAGCGGACCGCCGTGCCGTCTCGCTGTGGCTTGTTGGCTGTCTCAATTCCCTTCATGTCTTCAATAGCACCGAACCGCTCCGGTTTTCAAGTGGAGGGGCCCCAATCAGTTTAACTCTTACACTTCTAGGTGCCCCCCTGCAGCCGCTCTGCACTCAGCACAGCGCTCCTGCTGCTCTGCTAACGATGCGGGTCACGCAAAATGGTGCCAACGAGGGACCGCCCTCACTCACTAAACATGTAGGGCCGGTCGCACAGGCTGGCATGTCTGCATATCTCCACCAGGTCAAGGAGCCACTCCGGTGCGGGGGAGGTCCTACCGCGGTCCCAGCTAGAGTCCGCAGCGGTCTATAGGGCTCCCGACTCAACCACCTATGCCATTCTGCGACAAGCACGGGACTTCAGCGGCTCAGCCTCGATGATGCATTCTTGTGGTCCTCTGGCGATTCCCTCGATTCCTGCAGCCCGCGCAGCTCCCAGGAGGCAACAGGCATCTAGTGGGTAAGTAGCTTTCTCACTAGGCTGCTAAAAAGCACATTTTGCGATCGATGGGGTCTGGAGCTGAGGCGGTTCACAACCGCTCCGCCATCTTACTTGGCCACACACCTCAATTTTTTCTTTTAAAATAAATTTTGAACCCTTTACATGTTTATTCAACTGATTAACAATGCCCAGAAATGCTCAGTTGTTTTTCTGCAAATGTTGTAATGATTAGTATCACATTCATGAAAGAAAATACAGTTTTGTTATTTTAATTTTTTATCTCCATACGTTACCAATCATGGTGCACAATAATATTCATAGCAAAGTCCGATGCACACAACAAATGAGTGCGATGTGAATGATTACCAACAAGTAACAAGGATGGAGTCGCACAGATGTGTTCTTATTGTGTCGTTTTATTGGAATACATATATTAGGAACATGAGACCAGCCGACACGTGTTTCGTCAAGAAGGGTGATAACCCGTGACTCTTCAGGGCTGGGGTGACAAAAAAAAAAGGGAAAGTGCTTGTGTGTTTGGAAACCGAAATGTGAGGTGTGTGGAGACATAAAAGTGACATAATGTGAGTGAACACAGTAGACAGAATCGCTTAGTGAATGTGCAATCCAGCATGCTGATATAGTTGACATGGCAAACTAGGGAGATACATTGTGGACAGCTTTATAATATATGGCAAGGAGGAAAACAAAATGATGAGTCATAAGGAAAAGAGGGAATAGCTCATACAACAGAAATTATTAACTTAGCAAGGTTGATGTCACGTATCGAGAGGACAAAATTCGAATATATAGAATCAAAAGCAAATTCGTGGTGACACCTGGGTAGATTAAGGGGTGAATATCCCAAGTAAATGGTGAAGCTTCGAAAATAGTAATGTGAGCATCAAGTAAAACAGTAGCTGTTAATTATCATGTTTGCCTGGTGAACATAGCTATACAGGGAAGAAAAAACAAAATGGAAACGGAAATTCAGCAAAGAGTACTAAATCATTGTGTGTTATCCGGAGCAACAGGTATCTGCAGGGGGGTAAAAGAAATTAAGTACGGTCTTCTCCAATAGGTTGGTACTAGAAATAGCCCAATATGATGTAATGGGTTGTCATTAACTATAATCCGGAACAGCAGGTATCTGCAGAGCGAAAAGATAAAATATATTCTCCTATAATGCAGACGGTGATAGCAAACAACCTAATTTCGAGGCATATGGTCATTTTTTTAAATCAATTGTGATTGAGTGAACTGTGTCCTACAATTAAGTATCGCAAAACCATGGGTCGGTTTATAGAGGGTGTCTTGTCTTGTTTCTATCGGAGCCTGAAATACCTGCAGTGGAAAAGAGAAAGAAAACCTCGTCTCCACATGTAAATTTGGTTGCTGTAATTATGCTCGGGTTGAGATTCAGGTTTGAAGGGAAAGCAATATAAAATCACAAGAGGCACAGTCATGAGCATATTAGTTTAAGACATGTATTGGTTAATTATATCGGAGTCTGTCTGAGGAACGGTGCGATTTGAAAGGAAAGTGATCAAAAATAGAGAGAATAAGTTGAGCGGAGAGAGTAGAGTAAGAAGGAGAAGACAAAAGAAAGAGGTCCGATTCTCACAGGGCATTTGGAGGGGTACAAGTCAACAACAGTGTACCTGTAGAATGGTCATGAAGGGCGGGCTCTGTAAAGGAGAAGGAGAGGAGGGAATAATTAAAATGAGAAAACAGGGGTGCACGGGAAGAGGAGCCGATGGAGTTCTAAAAGTGGAAGAGAGTGGGGGGGGGGTGGGGGTAGTAGAAATAACCCACCGAGGGACCGGTGATATTCCCAACCCGGTCCTGATCGGGTATTTCACAAGATGTCAACGTACTCAAAGGTACGTGATGTGTGTCCCAATTTGGACAATGTCGGAAAATCCAGTAAGCTGTGCTGGCGGCGTGTAATGCCGCCTTTGGTTTCCGTGGTAATTTAAAGCTATGGGTAGAAGAGAAAAAAAATGTTTTGTATTGTATGACTTAATGTATTTGTAAATAATGTAGAATTGTCAAATTTCGTTTAATGACTATTTGTGTAGTGTTTTTCTCGTACATATCCAAACTCTTGATTTGAAATACCTAAAAAAAGCAAGGGCTAAAATAAATAAGCCTACGTAATCAGAAATTGTCCTGATTATTGTTTTTCTCTAAACAACAAGTTCTAAGTACAGGTGTGGGGGTCAAATTGTATGTTTATATTATGGGTAGAAGAGAAAACATCCAATATGATTAGCGAGACCATCGGCTAGAAAACCACTATAGGTTCAGAAGGGTTCTGTGTCCGTGGCGGGGCCGGTGTCAGCGAATTCTTACCTGGGGTTCGCAGGAGAAACGGGTAACGTTGATAGCAGGTCTCGCCGGGTGCGGAGAAGACCCGGTCGCACAGGAAGTGCGTCCTATTTAAAGAAAAGTGCGCGATGCTTGATTGAGGAAGACTAGACTGTGTGGGCGGTGCATCTCGGGGATTAGAGGAACAAGTGTTGGAAAAATTAAAAGGAAAGACGGCATGTAGGGGAGAGCGGTTAGGGAACGAGGGGTACAATAAAACATGGACAAAATACGGATGATGAGCTGCATTTCTTTTTAGGCCCATAATCTACAGGACCAATATCCAAGTGGCACAAGATCTATGTGTCCCACAGACTTAACATGAACCTTCACCGCTGTCAAATCATAATGCACAGAAATGACACTGTTTGTTCCGTTTTGTGGTTTCTATATTAATGTACATTCTACATAGACAAAACATTACCATTACGTGAATCCTATTTTTTGCACGTCTAATGTGGTTCTGTACAGGTTAATACTATTAATATGTAACAATTAAGTTCCTACCTTCTCTACACCTTTCCTGTCTCCCTTCGTATTTCTTGATTTCATGACCTTGTTCTCCTACTTCTTTCCTTGTGCACTAAAACATTATTTTCTCTGTATATACTCTATCCCCTGTATTTTCATCCCGCCTTCACATTACCCCATGTTCCCTCTACTGACCTTATCCCCTTTATTTTTATTATTTGTTTATTTTTATCCCGTACTCGCATTATTAATAATTATTTTTTAATAATTTCTACCTCACTCCATACCACCCCCATCCCGTTCCTTTCTTATCTCATTCCTTTTGGCCACTACCATGATTCTACCCCCTACCCCTCGTTCCCTAACCGCTCTCCCCTACATGCCGTCTTTCCTTTTAATTTTTCCAACACTTGTTCCTCTAATCCCCGAGATGCACCGCCCACACAGTCTAGTCTTCCTCAATCAAGCATCGCGCACTTTTCTTTAAATAGGACGCACTTCCTGTGCGACCGGGTCTTCTCCGCACCCGGCGAGACCTGCTATCAACGTTACCCGTTTCTCCTGCGAACCCCAGGTAAGAATTCGCTGACACCGGCCCCGCCACAGACACAGAACCCTTCTGAACCTAAAGTGGTTTTCTAGCCGATGGTCTCGCTATTCATATTGGATGTTTTCTCTTCTACCCATAATATAAACATACAATTTGACCCCCACACCTGTACTTAGAACTTGTTGTTTAGAGAAAAACAATAATCAGGACAATTTCTGATTACGTAGGCTTATTTATTTTAGCCCTTGCTTTTTTTAGGTATTTCAAATCAAGAGTTTGGATATGTACGAGAAAAACACTACACAAATAGTCATTAAACGAAATTTGACAATTCTACATTATTTACAAATACATTAAGTCATACAATACAAAACATTTTTTTCTCTTCTACCCATAGCTTTAAATTACCACGGAAACCAAAGGCGGCATTACACGCCGCCAGCACAGCTTACTGGATTTTCCGACATTGTCCAAATTGGGACACACATCACGTACCTTTGAGTACGTTGACATCTTGTGAAATACCCGATCAGGACCGGGTTGGGAATATCACCGGTCCCTCGGTGGGTTATTTCTACTACCCCCGCCCCCCCCACTCTCTTCCACTTTTAGAACTCCATCGGCTCCTCTTCCCGTGCACCCCTGTTTTCTCATTTTAATTATTCCCTCCTCTCCTTCTCCTTTACAGACCCCGCCCTTCATGACCATTCTACAGGTACACTGTTGTTGACTTGTACCCCTCCAAATGCCCTGTGAGAATCGGACCTCTTTCTTTTGTCTTCTCCTTCTTACTCTACTCTCTCCGCTCAACTTATTCTCTCTATTTTTGATCACTTTCCTTTCAAATCGCACCGTTCCTCAGACAGCCTCCGATATAATTAACCAATACATGTCTTAAACTAATATGCTCATGACTGTGCCTCTTGTGATTTTATATTGCTTTCCCTTCAAA
The DNA here is from genome assembly GCF_964261635.1 of Lissotriton helveticus. Classification (NCBI taxonomy): domain Eukaryota; kingdom Metazoa; phylum Chordata; class Amphibia; order Caudata; family Salamandridae; genus Lissotriton; species Lissotriton helveticus. The sequence continues at coordinate 19,051,423 of NC_136063.1, read as the reverse complement.
CCTGAATCTCAACCCGAGCATAATTACAGCAACCAAATTTACATGTGGAGACGAGGTTTTCTTTCTCTTTTCCACTGCAGGTATTTCAGGCTCCGATAGAAACAAGACAAGACACCCTCTATAAACCGACCCATGGTTTTGCGATACTTAATTGTAGGACACAGTTCACTCAATCACAATTGATTTAAAAAAATGACCATGTGCCTCAAATTAGGTTGTTTGCTATCACCGTCTGCATTATAGGAGAATATATTTTATCTTTTCCCTCTGCAGATACCTGCTGTTCCGGATTATAGTTAATGACAACCCATTACATCATGTTGGGCTATTTCTAGTACCAACCTATTGGAGAAGACCGTACTTTATTTCTTTTACCCCCCTGCAGATACCTGTTGCTCCGGATAACACACAATGATTTAGTACTCTTTGCTGAATTTCCGTTTCCATTTTGTTTTTTCTTCCCTGTTCACCAGGCAAACATGATAATTAACAGCTACTGTTTTACTTGATGCTCACATTACTATTTTCGAAGCTTCACCATTTACTTGGGATATTCACCCCTTAATCTACCCAGATGTCACCACGAATTTGCTTTTGATTCTATATATTCCAATTTTGTCCTCTCGATACGTGACATCAACCTTGCTAAGTTAATAATTTCTGTTGTATGAGCTATTCCCTCTTTTCCTTATGACTCATCATTTTGTTTTCCTCCTTGCCATATATTATACAGCTGTACACAATAAATCTCCCTAATTTGCCATGTCAACTATATCAGCATGCTGGATTGCACATTCACTAAGCGATTCTGTCTACTGTGTTCACTCACATTATGTCACTTTTATGTCTCCACACACCTCACATTTCGGTTTCCAAACACACAAGCACTTTCCCCTTTGACCACTGACCTATCCTTCTTGCCCTCCCCTTCTGATATCTCTCATCATGTGTTCCGTCCTATTTACGCGTGATTACCCAACCTCCCGGTTTTTTTGTCACCCCCAGCCCTGAAGAGTCACGTGTTATCACCCTTCTTGACGAAACACGTGTTGGCTGGTCTCATGTTCCTAATATATGTATTCCAATAAAACGACACAATAAGAACACATCTGTGCGACTCCATCCTTGTTACTTGTTGGTGATCATTCACATCACACTCATTTGTTGTGTGCATCGGACTTTGCTTACAATTAACCACAGGGAAGGATTTCCTCCACCCCTGACTTTCAGAGTTTAGGGTTCTCTCTGATCCTGTTGCACCAACTACATTTCTCTTGACCAAACCACTACCTGTTGTGCGCCAATCTATTTCTGAATACTCACAAACCCCACGGAGAACTTTAGCACATTAATATTCAGTCCATCAGTGTGACTTCACCACAAAAATATGTCTTTGTGCTTCCAGTGTAGTAAAGTGGGCATACATATGATCCATCTTACTTTCTGAAGGGTATACACCAGCAGCAATGCACTCCTGTGGTTCCAGCAGGACATTTGGAGCAGACTGACTGGACTATGCCACCCTAGACCACTTCCACAGCGTGCCCTATATTTATGAAATTACCTGGAAGATCCCGTCCTCAACAATAGCTGGGACAAACACACATGTCCGCTTTGTAGGTATTGGTTCTGTTCTTGGTACTGATGCTGGCTGTCTGTTGTGTTTGTCACCAGTAGTGAAATACAGAACCCGCCATAGTGAGTATGTAGCTCGTTGTGCTCGCACAGAGCGCAGGACATGACAAGAGTGAACTGCTGTTCCTAGGAAAGTTGAATTATCACCATCCTGATCATCTGCCTTTTACTGCATTCCATTGCAATTCATTATTTCAGAGGGTGTTGTTCTTGTGTGATGTGTTCCCATGCGAGATATTGTAGGATGGACATTTATTCACACCCAAAAGGTAAGAATTTCCAGGACTGAAAGTGTTACATTGTTTGTCTTCTACTTCTACATCTTCTCATCTCTTCCCCCATTAGGCAGGACAATTAAAAATTATATACACAGCAATCCTCTGAATTAATATTGATTAGGTGGAACAGAGTGGTGCCACTGACCTAGATGGCCCTACTTTGTACAGGCCCAGATAACTCTGGCAACAGCAGGGCCCTTCCTCCTATACCCATCCAAGATGGCTGACTCCCCTGGAGGGAACATGCCTTGCAGACATCTGGGCAAGCTTTGAGTCATATCACTGGCTCCCATGCCCTCCTCAGCCAATGTGGCCCTCAGACCTTCAAGCACTGGAGCTCACTACTGCCCCTTCTCTGCACTTGGCTCTGCTTTCCGATGTCTGGATGGAGCCTGCTGCCTGCGCGGCATCTGCAACTGCTGCCTGTGCTTCCCAATGAGATGACATAATGCTGATTGTGGCAGGCACGACTACTGTCTCCACGGCTCATCAACAATGCCCCGTGGTGTTCTGGAGGTGCATGCTGAGGGTCTGGGCATATTGGCTCCAGCACTGTCTACTAGAGGTGAGCTATACAATGTGATTCAATCCATTAACTTTATTCAGGTAGTTCAATAACAGCCATAACATTGCATAAAGCATATGCTAAACGCTGTATAAAATGTTTTGACATATCTAATAAAAATCAGGGGATTTGCTAATACATACCAATTTTCCTCAAATGAATGACCTTTAGGATAAAAAAAGCAACATTAAAACACACAGAAGGCTAATTTAATGAATCATAGTGACAATATAAGATCTAATGTTCTTGGCAATAATTTAGGGTTTAAAATAAAAATGCCTATAGCTTAGAAAAAGTTGCAAAACAGCAAAAACTGCAATGTGAATGAGTGAATGAATGAATGAATGAATTAGGGATTTATAAAGCGCGAAGTAAACCCATGGGCATCAAGGCGCTAACAGCAGACAGCACAGGCGGCAGGGGGCCCAGAGCGCCTCAAAGTACTTCACACAGCAGCCTGGGAGAAAAACCAGGTCTAAGGGCCTTGCGGAACAAAAGGTGAGAAGCAATGACCTAAATTTCTTCGGGGAGGGCATTCCACAACTTAGGAACTATGGTGGATAATGCACAGCCTCCCCATCTCGCCTTGTTAAACCTGGGCACTATAAGGAGATTTTTTTCCACAGAACGTAGCTGCCTCCTAGGAATGTAGCGCTGGAGGATCGCCTTGATACCTTCAGACCCCGTGCCAAAGAAGGCCTAATGGGCAAAACAGAGGGACTTAAAAAGAATTCTCAGTTTCAGTGGCAGCCAATGAAAGGCCCTGATACCTGGAGCGACAGAGTGAAATTTTGGCAGGTTCGGCACGAACCTTGCCTCCACATTCTGTACTAACTGAAGGCACTGTTGTAGACTTTTGTTGATACCCAGGTACAGCCCGTTACAGTAATCCAACCTAGAGGTCACCAGGGTCACCACAGCCTGTTTACATGCCACAAGTGAGAGAACATGGGATAGTTTCCTAAGGGTTCTGATGACCCCGAAACAGGTAGAGGAAGTCCGACTATCCTGTCTACTCAAGGGTAAAGAATTATCCACGATGAATTCCAGGTTTTTACCAAAAGGCACCGAGCGGGGGCACGAACCTAAAGAGTCCGGCCACCAGTCAGAGGACCAGATATCCACTCTGCTACCGAAAATAAGGACTTCAGTTTTCTCACCATTGAGTTTTAAAAAAAATGACATTCATCCACAGGGAGACGACTTCCATGCAGCTCCTAAAATTGGAGGCTGAATCAGCCACGTTATGAGTAATGAACACCACAATTTAGGTGTCGTCCACATAGGACAACACTTTAAGGCCGAAGGACTTCATAACCTTGGTGAGAGGCGCCACATAAATATTAAAAAGCGTTGGACTCAGGGAGGAGCCCTGAGGGACGCCGTATGTTATAGGAGTGGGTTTAGATGAAAACTGTCCCAGGCTCACTGTTTGAGTTTGACCGGTTAAAAAAGAAACAAGAGCCCCAGGGCAGCCCCCCCGACCCCTATTTCTTCGAGCCGCTTGATGAGCCTCGCAGGGGACACGGTGTCAAAAGCTGCCGTGAGGTCGAGGAGGATGAGCAACGTGGTGTATCCTGCATCAACCTTGGTACGTATGTTGTTAAAAACCACCGTAAGGTCAGTTTCCGTGCTATGGGTACTCCTGAAGCCGTGTTGGGACTCATCCAACAGGTGGTGTTCCCTTAGGTAACTAGCAAGGTGGAAATTGAGATGCATCTCCAGAATCTTAGCTGGGACTGGGAGCAGCGAGATGGGACAAGAGTTTTTTTAATTCCCCAGGGTCCAGTGAGGTTTTTTTTAAACACGGTTTCACCACTGCATTCTTCCATAAGCAGGGTATTTCCCGTTGGTGATGGACAAAATCATAATGTCAGTAAAAAGAGGTATGATGACTGTCTGACAGTTAAGAAGACTCTTAAGGGGACAAGGGTCCAACGGGGAGCCCGATTTGACACCTGAAAATAAGCGCTTTGTATCAGCAGCAGCAAGAAGGGGAAAAGCAGATAGCTTGGGGAGAGGGTCACGCGGAACCAAATCGTCGGCAACCTGATCCTGGGAAGCAGAGACGCCCCTATTAGAAGTTTCCAAAGACCGGTATATGTCCTGGATCTTAGCACAAAAGAACTCTGAGATTTTATCACACAGTTCTTGTGAGACCTCTAGGACGTCAGAGCTCAGGGGAACCGACAGGGAGTTAATAACCTTAAATAGCTCCCTGTTTTTTTTTCAATAATTCCGTACTCTTAGAATTATAGGCTCTGTTTTCTACACAGATTACCATCTCATATGCCCTGAGAGATTCCTTGTGAAGGTCCCTGTCCCCGGGTTCAAGGGAACGCCTCCAAGTCCTTTCCAGTCTACGGCGTAATTTTCTCATTTCACTGAGTTTTTCCAGCTGAATAATGTTTCCTAACGGGGGTCAGAGAGTCTACAGCAGCCTCCAACTGGCGAGACAGCTCGGAGGCTCTGTTTACTCTGACCATCACACGAGCACAGGATCATATCCGATGGGCAGGACTTCATGATAGGAAGAAAACAGCAAGTGATGCACTGCAACAAACCTGAGTCTTGTTAAACGTGGGCTTGTCATAGTTCGCAGATTTCTGCTACTCAGAACTGCAAAGTGGCTAAAAGCTCTGCCGCACTATGCGAAGTTCCACAACGCCGGAGTGCATTAGTTTGTACAATTTGCCCTGATTTGTAGCATCTGGTGCTTGTCCCAGCACAAACGGTACAAAAGGGGGTGGTGATGGACGGAGCATCTGAATCAATCAAACACTCACACCCAGTCAAAAGATCTGGGTTTAATCCATCACCGTTCTTTAGCCCACTCTGCCACCCCAGTTCAGACATGGCTATATGCAAATCAGTCTGACCCTGTGCCTCATGGGAACAGTCCAGCACGAACTGCCAAGCCATGTCTTCCCTGGACCGGAAACAAGCTTCCGAGGACCGGTTTCTGGCATTCCAGCCGTCTTCAGCCCGTCTATTTATATTGAGGCAAGCCCCAATTCAGAGGCATGTGTTTGAACATCCCTGCACCCCGAGGCAGGCACCAATGCGATATCTACCACATGATGCAGGGATATTTAGGGGGCCACAGAGGTGTCCCCCATGGTCCATAGTGGAGGGCCTTCTAGGTGCCCCAAAAAATCCTTTCCACCAGCCATTTTTCACGTCGGAAGAACTGACATGAAATGGCTGGCAGAGAGGATGATCGTAATCCGCATGGCGGGGCCTGAGAAGGCACTGTCTCCATTTTCAGGAATGCGATAGGACTGACTGCCCAATGAGCTGTTTGGAAGCATTGGTCGGTGCCTCGTCCATTGGGGTTGGACTGATTACATCCTAATGCAGCAATCTGACAGCAGTTAGAAATGACAGTGAGATTGACACTGACTTCAAATCAGTGTCGGTACCACAGACCTTATAATCAGGCCCTTAGTTTGAAGGAAAGAACCAAAAAACAAGAAGATTAGTGCAGTTGGATGTATACCTCATAATTACAAAAATATTTCGCTCACCAGGTCTGGAGCCAGTTCCAGTGAAGCTGGCACAGGTGTTGTGCTCCCCAGTGCACTGAACTTCTGCAGCTGCTGGGCAGGTGTCCGCAGACTGGGTAGTGAAACAATCCTCACAAGTATATCCATTGGGGGTCTCATCTACAGCAGGCTCTGTAATAACACAGAACAGCTCACATTGTATAAAAATAAAATAAAACACATGTTAGGTTTATCTCATGAGGCACAGATTTTATGACTTGATGCTAGCCCAGAATAACAGTTATTTTCCAATTGTCTGATTAGAGTAACTCCCTAGACCTGAGAGATGTGAGGGCAACAACCCATCCACATATTACCCGTGCACCAGGGTGCAATGCACCCTTGAGGTCTAATTAAAAAGTAGCAATGCGAATATCTTGAGATGTTCAGCATGCATTAAATTAATAATTGTTTGCAGGCACAAGATTCTGGAATCAAGAACAAATGAAAATTAACTTTCAAGCTTTACAATCATTTATGCATCTTTAGCATCACTATAGCAGGTGTGATGAAATGATGATATCAGTGTAGGTAGTGGACAGAGGTAGGATGGAGGACCAGCGTTGAGTCTCGCCATACATCCATTGAGGCGTTCAACAGCTTAGAGGCAAAGGGATCACTAATTCTCAGTTACAATCACTCGCACTCTCACTCACAAACACAAACACACCAACATAAAGACTCATTATCAATCATATTGAATCTCATTTACTCAGTGATTTCTACTCACATTTATTCACACACAAACAGTTACACTTTCCAACACACTCACTACTACACACTTACCTCATATACATGTTTGCTGTTTCTTATTCCCCTAATGGGTCTAGCAGCTTAATGGACTAATGAGGCTCCTGTAGGGGCCTATGTTTAGCCTCATAGTCGCAGGTTCAAATCCCGGTGGGTCCACTCGTCATCATCATCATCCTTCTGAGGCCGGTAAAGGAGTACCATTGAGTTGTGTAACAATAATCATCTGATATTCAGCGTCAAGATACCCTTGTGTGAACGTGTGCTTTACAAATACACATGGTGTGTTATTCAAACATAACCCTGAGGGCATTCAAACATTTTCTCACTCTCCTTTATTCTCTCATTATAAATGTGTCTCATTCCTTCATATGCATCCTGAAGACACTTAAACAATTACTCTTTCACATTTTCACTCTCACTCACTCTCACTCATTCTTTATTTTTTTTGTTTGTTTTTGGAAGACCTTTATTGTGCACAACGTTGTTAACATACAGTGTACATTTTCGTGGTATGCAAGGGCCGGTCAGGCCGTATACAGTCTAGTGGATCCTTAATTGAATAACACAGCCATTCAGCCGGTAACCCGGGGGTCCGGCGGCGATATCCATGGACATGCATGTGCAACGTTCTGGTAGTCGGTTGTATAAATGACAGGTCTGTATGTTATCTTTTATTATTAACATAAACATTGCAGGTTTAGTCAAGCATTAGTACTGTTGTGCTCAGCGCTAAAGTCCCCACTGAGGATCTGGGAATCCGTTGTGGTTAGGCAATGGTGGGGGAGCTGTCGATAGGTGGTGGTTCAGACGTGTGTGCATAATGCTGACGCGGGTGTGGTAAATCGTGCAGTGGTATAGCTCACTGAGGCATAGGAGCAGACGGCTAAGCTTGGCGTGGCTTGCTTGCAGCCATTGTGTATGGAGACCAGGATATCCGGTAGTGTGGTGTGTATGCGTCTCTCCAGTGTTGTGAGTAGGAGGTCGCAAAATAAAAGACGGGGGGCAGTGACAGGTGTAAGGCGTATCCCGGTCATGGCTTAATGTGGGCGAGGTTTTGGTGCGAGCCTGCACCTTACCGCAGTCCTTGGGCGTTGTCGCAGCTCAGCAGTCGGCGGGCGCCTTACGTTCTGAAAGCGGGTCGTTCTTTGCTAGCTGTATGATGCATCGGTTATCTTCATCTGCAATAAGGGAGAGGGTCTGGTCGGGAAACATGACCAGCGAACTAACTATCCCCTATGTCTATACGACGGTGGGAAAGAAAAACCTCTGTAAGTGGGGAGGCAAGTGGGGTCAGGGGAGGGGAGGGGGGGGTGGAGATCAGTGTGGGTTCCAGTTGGGGGCCAGCTGGTGTGGGGCGAAGTGCAGCAGAGTGTTCCGTATTGCAAAGCAATGGGCACCGGGGAGGGGGGGGGAAGGGGATATAGAGCTGTGGTCGTTGGCTGGTGTCGTAGAGGCGACGGAGCTTGGTGTTTCAAGTTATCCCTTGCTCCTGGCAGGTGTGCAGGAATGTCTTAAGGAGGTCGTCCCAGAGCTGAGCGATGGGGAATTTTCAGAGTCCTGCAGTTTCCTCCCGGAGGAGGACCGTGCTTTCCGCCCGCGCCCAGTTGGTAAAGGAGGCGTACCAGTGTCGGATGTGTGGGCGCGTTGTGGCTTTCCAGTGCTTAGTAAGTAGGCGTTTCGCCGTTATGAGACCCATATCCCAGAAGTGCGCCTGTACTTTGTTAAGTTTCGTGCGTTTGTACAATCCCAGGATGCACGCCTCCCATGTGTGGAGCATCTGTTCGTCGGTGTTGTGTGTGAGTAGCGCTGTGATGTCATCCCAGTATGTTCGTATGTCAGGGCAGTGCCATAGCATGTGTAAGAGGTCTTCCCCATGCAGGGAGCAGCGTTGACAAGCAGCAGTCGTGGTTGCGAAGTACCTGTTGATTTTGTCGCGCGTGAGATAAGCTCGGTGTAAAATGTAGAATTGAATGATTTTAAAGCGGGGGTTGCGTGGAATGTTTGTCGGCCCGGCTAAGATCATCTCCCATTCCTTGTCAGTCCAGTGCTGTCCCCTGTCCGCTGCCCATTTGCGAGTGTGTCTGTAGGGCTTGCGCCAGCCAGTGTATGATGTGTGAGCCATTGCCCATAACATGCAAATATTGCATAAAGGTGTGCATCGGCGGTTCCACTCTCATGTTGCCCCAGGAGGTGGTAAGCGTGCGCAAGAGGGATGCACGTAACAGGAACTGGCCAGCTGGAAGGCCTGTGTCCGCCGCCAGAGTCTCAAAAGGGAGCAGCTCTCCATCCGCATGCAGATCACTGAGCATGTCCACACCTGCCCGCGTCCAGGCGGCCAGGCGTGTCTCAGTCAGCGCACCCGTCGGGCCGGGGGTGCCCAATAGGGGCAATGTCGGGGCATATGGTGTCGTTGCCCGGGTGTGACGCAGGCATCTCAGGAAGCACTTGCGTGCTACTGCAAGGTGCAGCTGGGAGGGGCAGGGGGTCTTGGTTAGCAGATGGAACAGTGTGCAGATTTGGGTTTGCGTCCAGGCAGCGATGTCCGAGGTAGTGTCATCTAGATGGTTGCCGATTAGCCACACAGTCACCCATTGCAGCTGTGCCGAGAGGTAATACAACTCCATGTTGGGAACCGCTAGGCCTCCTGAATCAGTGGGCATATACAGCTTGGTCAGTGCTACTCGGGGGCGGCCTGCATTCCAGATGAGGCTCCGCAGCAGGACCTCCATGTCTCGAAATATTCTGTTGGGCACATACGTGGGAATTTTGGCGAAATAGTACAGCAACCTAGGCAGCACAATCATCTTGGTCAGCGCTATTCGGCTAGGAACATTGAGGGGCAAGGTGTTCCAGAAGCTGATTTGCGCCCTAATTGAGGCGATCGTCGTCAGGAGATTCCCCTCCAGGACGTCTATTGGGTCCCGATAAATTCGTATCCCTAAATATCGAAAGGTGGTAGGGTACCATTGTAATCTCCCACCGCCCAAGCGGATGTCGCATTCCGGTGTATCCGGGCTGAAGGGATAGGCCCCCGATTTAGCCCAGTTGACTCGCACACCCGACATCTCCTCAAATATCCGGAAGACGTTGGTTATGGAGGCAGGGACATCAGTTAAGTCTCTAACGTACAGCAGTAAGTCATCTGCATAAAGTGACACTGCATGTAGGCTGTCCGCCAGTGGTATCCCCCATTCAGGTCCCTGGGTCCTGAGAGTTGTGGCCAGGGGTTCCATAGCCAGTGAAAACAGTATGGGCGATAAGGGGCAGCCTTGTCTAGTGCCTCTCCGCACTCGGATTACGTCCGAAAGCAGTGCGCCCGTGCGGACCCGAACCGTTGGTTTGACATATAGAAGACCCACCATAGCTATGTAGTCATCCCTCAGCTGGCACTTTTCAGTAACCGCTCTCAGGTATGGCCACTCAACCGAGTCAAAGGCTTTTTCCAGGTCTAATATCTCGTCGGGACAAAACCGTTTTGGTCCTGGTGTACCAGTCGGGGGATGTGAGGGACCAGTCTGCGGGCCAACGTGGAGGCCAGTATTTTGTAGTCCGTGTTTAGTAGCGCTAGGGGGCGTTGAGAGCCCATCCGTGTACCGTCTTTGTCAGGTTTAAGGATAGAGATCAGAGTGGCTTCATTTAACGTTGGGGGTAAGGCCACGTCTTCCGCAGGAGCGGCGTACATTTTCAGGAGTACCGGGAGGAGGATATCAGAGCCAGCCTTGTAGAATTCGGCTGGGAACCAGTCCGGTCCCGGGGATTTACCGTTGGACAAGTTAAATATGGCTTCTCGGATTTCGTCTGGGTCAAGCGTGGCTCCCAATTCGCTCTGTTGGGCAGTTGTGAGTTGTGGCATCTGCAGGGGGGAAAGGTAGTCAGCAATGTCAGGGCAGGGGTTTGGTAGTCGGGAGCGATATAGTGTTTCATAGTGGGTGGTGAATGCTTCGTGTATGTGGCGCTGAGTATATAGTAAGCCCCTCCCTTCCACATGTATAGCCGTTACTGGGGTCGAGCGACTTTCCTGTGATATCAGCCAGGCCAGGAGTTTGCCAGGCCTGTCACTCAGGTGGTGTGTTCTCGCCGAGTGCGCTGCGTAATTGATGTTGCGTAGTCGTTCCAGTAGCCGCGCATGCTCTGCGTGTGCCCCCTGCAACGAGTCAACATCTCCCCCGACAGCCTCCTCCTCCCTGTCAAGCAAGTCAGATTCTAGTCTGGTTAGGCCGCCCTCCAATTGGTGCCTCATGTGTCCCTGTGTTCGCAAGCAGTGGCCTCGGATCACTACCTTGAAAGCGTCCTATTCTACCTGGGGGGAGGACGCCGTGTCCGTGTTGTCCTCGAAGTACTGGGCAGTGCGTGTGAGGAGGGGGTCGCGAAAGGTCGCATCAAGCAGTAGCGCGGGCTGTAGTCGCCAGGTGGGTACAGGGGGGCGCGGGCGTTCCCAGGTTATAGACAGAAAGTGTGGGTTATGTTCCGAGTGTGTGCGGCCCATGTATCGCGCATCTGTTACTAGAGGTAGGAGTTCGGTGGATGCCATGAACCTGTCAAGGCGGACATGTAGGTCGTGGGCACCAGAGTAATAGGAGTAGACCCGCGCTCCGGGGTTGCGCAATCTCCAGACATCATGGAGGTCCCACCGTGCAGCCCACCCAAGTAATGCTTTTGTGGCGCCCCGCGTGGGTGCATTAAGTGCGGGTGGGGAGGAGCGGTCCAGTGTTGTGTCAAGTGTGCAATTGTAGTCCCCACCCAGTATCCATGGAGCCGCGTGCCAGGTCGCCATTACAGTGGAGAGGCTCGTCAGGAAAATTCCCTGATCTATGTTTGGTGAGCAGAGGGACACCAGAACCACCTGTTGTCCATCCAGTCTGCCTTGTGCGGCAACAAATCTACCCTCCTGGTCTATGGTGGTATCAGTGGCTGTCCAGGGGGTTCCTGGACAAACCCATATAAGTGCGCCGCGAGCAAATGAGGAGTATTCTGTGGCATAAAGTTGGCAACGCCATCTGCGGCGTAGTGCGTGTACCTCTGTCTTATTCAGGTGTGATTCTTGGAGCAGTGCTATGTTTATCTTGTGCCTTTTCAGGTATGAATAGATCTGGTAGCGCCTGGCCGGTGTGTGCATTCCCCTGACATTCCAAGTGCATATTCGTATTTCAGCCATAGCTACCAGCCGTGTAGAATCCCCCATCCTCCCCGCATTTCAGAGCCCCGCTTGCAGTTCCCCACCAAGTCCAGTGTCCCATCCTCAACATAACAGGGTTACCAGTCTTAAACACAGTGTGGAATGATCTCCAGTGGTACAGAGGGGTAAGGAAGAGAGGGAAAACATGTGGCCTCAACATGGCAACAAAACCGAAAATACCAAAGGGTCGGCTGCACAACATGTCGCCGTCCAAACGCTCTAATGAGCTCGTAAACTATACAGTTGTAGGGGGTATCGTGTGACTTATTCGTGTAAGAGTGGTAGTTTTAGTGTGGGTCGGTGGGAGTGTAGCATCCCTTCCAGGCGTGTAAAGAGGCCGTTGCTGTCCGGCGGGCGCCCAGGCCCCGCTGCTCGATATAATGTCAGTGGCTGTCCCCAAGTGACAGTGGTGGGGGTATGGCCCCCAGGGGAGATCTCTCTCCTCGAGCAGCTAGGGCAGCGGCGGCAAGTGTATGTGACACTGCAGTCCTGTCACTGGTTCCTTGCCAGTGAGTGTTCGGGGTGAGTGTAAAAAGCAAAAGGTTACTCACAGTGTCTGGTTCATACCTGGTCCCTCAGGCTGGGGAGTATGCGTCCATGGATAGGCGCTCAGGTTACCTGTGAGGGGGCGGCCAGCTATGCAGGTGTCCAGCTGTGCCCGTGCTTCATTCCGGAGGCGTGTTGATTTTTTGGCCACTGGTTAGCCGAAAAGATCTGTTGTCTGAGGCGTGACGTCTGGAAGCTCCTCAGAGCGCTGGGTGTCCGGTAGGCCGTACACCGCTTCATCATCCGTTAGGGTTGCGGTCGGGCTGGCATTCGGGTGTGGCGATCGAGACGGAGAACTGCTGATTTCCACCACCTTGCGCAGGGCATCTTGTTGGTCCTGTAGAATTGGATCCATGGACGGAGAGTGTGCTGCCGCTTCTTGGTTCTGTGGGGATGAGGGTGTCCTGCGGCGGCGCCGTCTTCTCGGTCCTCGGGTCCGTTCCATGGAGGTAGTACCTCGTGCTTTCCTTGGTGCGTCTGGCATCCCTTCATCTAGCCAGGCTTCCGCCTCCTCCGGGCTTGTGAAGAAGTGCGTCTTATCTTGTGCGACCACTCTTGAGTTTGGCTGGGAAGAGCAGGGAGTACTTGAGTTCCGCTTGGCGTAGGCGCCTCTTCACTGCCAGGAACGAGTGTCTCTGCCTTTGTACTTGCACAGTGTAGTCGGGAAAGAACATCACCGTAGCATTGTCTATGTTGACTTCCCCCAGTTTCCTGGACTCGCGTAGTATCGCATCGCGGTCCCTGTAGTTGAGGACCCGGAGGAGGAATGGCCTGGGGTTCGAGCCAGGTGGTAGCGGTCTCGTGGGCACGCGGTGGGCCCGTTCCACCACGAAATGGGGTGAGAGCGTGTCCTCCGGCAGCAGGGCACGCAGCCAGTCCTCCATGCGGCGAGCAGGGTCCGTCCCTTCCCATTTCTCCGGAATACCTACTAAGCGGATATTGTTTCTTCGCGCCCGTCCTTCCGCATCCTCAGCGCGGTCTTCTAGAAACTCCACTCTGTTTAGGAGATCCTGTATGTGTTTATCCGCCTGGGTTACCTTCGGTTCGATGGCTGTCACCGCGCTCTCCAGCGTCGTGGTGGGTTTTTGGAGTTTTTTGTGGTCGGCCCTAAGTTGGGTCAGGTCAATGGCCACTCCATCGATCCTATTCTCCAGGGAGGTGCGCATCTGTTGGAGGGATTCTTCCATCCTTTCCATGGCCGCCAGCACACTGTCTAGTTTCGACGCCACGTGCTCTGCATCCATCTTGGGCGTCGTTTTCGTATTCTTCCCCTTCGTCGACGCAGTGCCTGAGCCAGTGCGTGTCCTCACCCCTCTTGACATGGGCCAGGCAGGGCGTGCAAGTGATCCCCGCTATCAGTAGGAGGAGAAGCTGCGGTGTGCTGCAAGTAGTCGCTGAGGGAGGATAACCCCTGCGGGTCGCAGGCTACCTCTGTGATGAGGGGTGCGGTCTATGTGGTCGCCTAAGGGTCTCGGTCGGGGGTCCCCAGGTGGAGTGCAGTAGGCACCTTCCGTTATAGTAGCAACTGCCCCAGGCCTCAGGGGGCTAGTGTCGTGTAGGCTGGCCGTGGGGCCCGTCCGCAGCACGGCAAAGGCGTTTGGTCTGCGCCTGCCAATTATGTGAGGTCCGTGGTGTCCAGGCGTGCAGGCCCAGCCCGGCAGCGGGCAGCGGGAGCGTGTCGGCGGCTCACTTCAGATGTGCCAAGGGGCTCCTCAGTCCGTCCCTTGCGTCTCGTGGGATTCGCACTCTGTTATAGTGAGTGTGTCGTTTGCGTCAGCGTAGGGGGGAGCGCGTGGGCGTCCCCAGCAATCACAGGGCCTCTCCAGCGTCCCCGCCCGCGTCCAAGCGTCTCCCGTTGCAGTCTGTGGACCCCCAATAGGTACAGTTTGCAGGGATGGGGGCTCCCAGGTCCAAGGAGGGGGGTATGTAAGCGGCCCCAGGCGTCCCTCGACTGTCGCGCCTTCTAACGTGGGTCCCTCCTCCTGGGTGTGCGCGGTGGGGGCAGCGCGCGACAGGGCCGGCAAAGGATATCGTCCTCCCCCCGGCGCCGCACCCCCGGCTCCAGGCCCCCACTCACCTCCGCATCCGCGGGGCTCTTCAGGTCCACTGCCGGGCACAGCCACCGCCGTCCACGGCTCCTCGCCGCCCCCGGTTGCACCCTCGGGGGTCACAGGCGTCGCTGCTGTGGGTGGGGTGGGGCGTGGGGTTGAGCCTGGTACCGACAGGGGGTCGCCCAGCAGTCCCCGCAGGTCTACGCCAGCTCCGGCGGCGCCCGCCGATGGCCGCACACCAGGGCCCAGCAGCTCGCCAAAAGCCTCGGCCTCGTGCAGTGAGGCCTCCCAGTCGGGTCGCAGGCAGGCCGGTGTCAGCGCCGCCGGTGTCCTCGGAGCGGGGCCTCGTCACCGATATGCACCAAACTCGAGGTGGAGAATGGGTGCGGGTGGGCCCGCCGGCAGTTTCGGGCCGAGAGGATAACTGTGAGCGGAGAAATCGCCCGGGGTAGGGGAGCTTAAGCTGGAGCTCTACCCCGGTGCTTCCGTCTCCATTGCATGCTAAGCCACGCCCCCCTCACTCATTCACTCACTCTCACTTACCACTCATTCAATAATTCATTCTCTAATATATATATATATATTCACTCTCCCTTTGAAACACATATGTGATCACTATCAATGGATCTCATTTGCTAAAATCCATGCACAATCACACTCACAAACATGATTAAAGAACCACTCTCACTGAATATCACTCCTTCAAACACATACATATACACATCGACTCACACAACCACTTCCGTTCACACATTCATATTTACTCTCACACTCACTCACAAACACAAAGCAACATCTCTATTTTTTCTATCTATTAGAAATGCCCGATTCCTTTACTGCAAATCAGGCAACACACAGGGCAGAAGATACTCATAGAAGACACGTATCAAGCTATTCCCAGTTTCTACTAATACTGTAATCCCAATGTTATTAAACCTCGGAGACGGATTCAGGACCAGCCCCTGCTGCTCTGTGTCACTCCTCATTCGTCTAAGGGATGCACTGCTCAGTGCCCGGACAGACCTATTTTTGCTTATATACTGCAGTCTCTGGGGCTTCCAAAGTACATCTACTCCATAAAATGAATTGTACCTAGTTGGAATTCCCCCATACATTCGCAGTCAAGACATCTGCTTACACACTGAGATATTCCTAAACAAAATTCATGAGATGGATTGTGGATCAGCTTCTTCCTCCTCCTCAAATAATCAGGAGCCTGGAAATGCCAATAAGGCTGAACCATGTTGTGTTATCAATAACAAAACAAAATGAAATGAAGAATAGTGTGACCAGAAGTGAGGGGCAGTATGAGGTGGCTGACTGGACGCACGTCAGCACCCGACGCACCTATTGATGAGTAGTTACAGCTCCATATCTAAAAGGATTCTTTTGAGGACTGAAACAACTGGTCCAATGATCATTGCTGGGGATTAGAGTTGAAGCTTGCATCTCCTTTCCTCCTTTGCCAAGTTGTTGATTAGCTTTCTTTATTTCTGTTTCCTGCTTCCTACTAAGAGATCTTCCTACATGAATTTAATGTGGAAACCAGTACCCCCACTCTCAATGTTTACTTTTATTAGGAAACATTGAAGAGCTGGGATAACAAGTGATGTCTGACTCACCTAAAGAAAACTCTAAATGTTTGAAATCTGTGTCTCTGGTCCATACCTGTGAGAACATATTTGATGCCAATGAGAACAGTGACAACAGTGCTCTGAAAGTGATTACCCTCAATCCTGCTTCTGTTTCAATGTGTGAAACCATAACTGACTGCATTGCCACAGGGAGACAAGTCTCAGGGTACAGGACTCAAACATTTACAAGGTCCAGCCAAGGATAGCCTCAGACAGGCACCCAGGTAAAGTTAGGCACCCTCTAAATAATAATAATAATAATAATAATAATAATAATACGGTGTATAAAGCTCAAACAGTTACTTCAATGACAGAGGTGTCCCGGTGCTCAAGCAGCAAGCAGCACATGCAGGTTGGTTTCAAAAGTTGGAAACAGACCTAGTTTTTGTTAAACAGCCATGTCTTTAGTGCTTTCCTGAAGCAGGACGAAGGAACACATGTAAGGCGTTCCACATGTTGGCTGTTCTAGCGGAAAAAGCCCTTACACCCAGCCGGGCTTTCGCGAAGGGGGGGACATGGAGCAGGTTCTGAGTGTTCAATCGCAAAGAACGAACCTGCTCGTAGCAGCAAAGTCTTAGGTTGAGATAACTTGGACATTTTCCTTTCAGTGCACGGTAAGCCAGGGTCAGTGCCTTGAATTCTATTCTTTTTGTTACTGGGTGCCATTGCAGATCCTGTAGGTGCGGAGAGATATGATGCCGAAAGGGAATACGTCTAATCAGTCTTGCAGCCGCATTCTGCACCATCTCCGAGCATCTAATCACATATTTGGGCATGTCAAGATATCAGCCGTAAGCGTAGTCCAGCCTGGATGTAACAGTGGCGTGGACTACAGATTTACGGCAGACTTCTGGTGGTGGGTTTTCAATTTAATTAAAGTCACTGCAAATAATTCAACTTATAGCCAACCTAGAGCAAACCAAAGGGGGTGTTCCTACAACAGCACAAGATTTTCAGTTTGTGGGTGGGAATTCCCTTGCAATTACAGGTTGAATAAAACTGAGATGAACAATGGAACATTCAGGGAAAGACAAGGACAACAGGGAAAGGGCAGTCATATGATAGTAGATGGAGTCAGCTGGGGACATTTAAGCTTACAGCTAATTTTTCGAGAAAAGTAAGCTCTGTCCGGATCATTACTTTCTTCTTATCTACGTGCACATTTAAGTGAACTCAAAATAATTAAGACTGTAAAAGGGCATGCTCAGCTTACCTCCAGTTATCAGGGCTTGGACCATGCCCACAGCTGCAAGGATGGCCCTCATGGTGCTAAGAGAGGAAGGGGTAGAGTGATGGAGTCTGTGACCTGGATCACTTGCCTAGGTCTTCTGCACATCTCGTGCTCAGGGCATGCATTTTATACTGCCTCAGAGGGGGGGTGCATGATACCTGATCTCTGTACACAGGATGTGGCTGAACCCTTTGTTTGTGACTGGGTGCAGTTCTCTGGTTCCTGGCATCGTCCATGAGAAGTGCATTAAAATAATGACATGATGTGAGGCAGATTTATTGAGCAAAAGCAGAATTGTACTGAGGCTGTAATTATAAGTGCCGGGCTCAATTCCAATCAAACAAACATATATACATATGGGCAGGAATCATAACTAGGATTAATATAATTTCTCCTTAGAGATATTTATCAAGGGTGGAGTATTTAAATATTGCACCTCTGACAATTTTTCAAGAAAAATGCCAAAAGAAGCAAGCATGAGGAATTGGGGCTGCTAAACACTGCTTCAGTATGTGTCACCAGACTACAAGGGCCATATCCAGGAATAAGAGGTATTTCACCCACCCAGAACATACCACACTCTGGATATCTTTTCTTGGTTATTATTTTGTGCAGGAAATACCTCCTCTTCATCCTACTGTTTGTTGTGGCTCCTGCAATTTATGCTGCAGATTCAGTTTTTCGTACATGTATATAAATGTGAACATTGGAATTCTACCACCGTAATTCTGATACCTAAGAAGAGGTTTTTATCACATTTATATGGTACATTTCATATATTCTATTTCCTCTTCAGGTTTTCTTATGTAGAATAATTTATTACAGTAATTAAATGCATATTCTGAGATAAAAATTAATCAAAACTTGTTAAAGGTGATTACCACACAGATTTGACACTGCAATGCACTGCACTTGTGCTGCAACTGGAAATTCCACACTGCTCAGTTGAAGCACTTGTGTAGTTTGTGAAACCATATGAAAGAAAGTTACACAAGTCCTCCCAAGCGTTGTGCTAGAAATTACTCCTATTAAGGATTTTTTGTACCAAAGCTTCATAATCTCATTCATGTCTCAACTAAAAATGTTATAGTGAGGTGAAGGTCAGAACATGCACTCAAACAAGGGTATTTGATGAATTAATGTTTCTTAAAATGTATTGGACCAATCTTTGAAGATGTTAACAGGTCATTGATAAAGTTAGAGCTAGCTTGACAAACTTCTAACACAATACATAGAGCAGATATCTCAAGATAACAATGTAACATTTTATTGAACTCCAAACAGCCGCATATGTCACAAAGCAATAGTTCCAATGGAACATTACTAACAAAACAATTCTAGTAAGCACTAGGCAATCAGCCTCTTTTAAATGCGGCTCCAAGCAGATAAGTCATGCTTTCTCTTACTCTCTTCTGATATTGTTTCTTATGTTTATTATCACTTTAACATGTATATATTTACTCTTAACATGTATTTACTATTATGTATTTACTCTTAACATGTATTTACTATTATGTATTTACTCTTAACATGTATTTACTATTATGTATTTACACTTGACATGTATTTACTCTTAACAGGTAGGTATTTACCCTAATACGGTAGGTATTTACCCTGATACTGTTATCTTCCCCCAATGTCATTGGTAAAAACCGTATTGTTTACTTGAATTGCTACTGTCACTCGCCACAGATTGCTTCTTTCAGGCCTTCCGGAAGGCCTCGTTTCCTTCCCCTGGCCTGTTCGAGCCTCCGACCTCCAATTTATGGAGGTCGGCTCCCCCTCGATGTCTCGTTTTTCTCCCCATTCATTCCTTCGCTTATAATAGCATTGCTGATTGTTTTCCAATCCCAGCTAGTTTTCCTTTATGCCCGCCCCGTTTTTACCGTTCCCAAATCCAAGGAAAGGCCCTTAGCGATACACGCGCTGCGTGTTGTACCTGCCTACTTGTTTCCTCGAACCGCGCGCTCACAATGAGCGTTTCCAAGCAACCAGCTGATCGCGATCGGGGAACTGCCAGTTTTTCCAACGCGATCAGCTGATTCACACGAAGGGCCTCGCTTCGCTCGCATTTTAAGACCATTTAAGCTAAAAACAAGCTTAAATTAAACAGAATATCAATCCATTTATAAAAAATAATCCACATATTCCCAAAAAAAAAAAGGGGGGGGAAATACTATTTATTTAATTCATCTATTTATCTAATTCAAAAAAAAAAAAAAAAGAGTAGAACAGGAGAGAATTAATTATTATTTATTATTTATATTTTGTATTATACCTTCCTTCTTTTCCATAATGTCTGATTCAGACTCAGAACAAGACAATGTTTCTCTCCCTAATATTGACAATGAGGCATTTAAATCTCTTATTCATAGAGAAATGCGATCGTGTATGTTCTCTACACTCTCCAAAGTCATGGCATCCAAGAGATCCCTTTCTCCCGAAGAGGAGGATGAATTCCATGAGGGACTTGATAATGACAATGACCTCACTGATTTAAGGGGTAAAAAGACTAAAAGAATTAAAATATTGACCCTACCCCTAAGAGCACTATTTCAGGTCCTAATACCTCGGGGGTCCCCAGCGGCACAACTTATCAAGGTGTCCACCGCGGCACAACATATAAAGGTGTCCACCGCGGCACAAATTTTAAAGGTGTCCTCAGCGGCACAACCTATCCTAGTGCTCGAAATAATGATTCCATCGGCCATGATGATTTTGATAACCTTGTTCACGATGACTATAATGATACTACCTCAGATTTCCCTGATGAATACATCCTCGATTTAGATGAGGATGATCAAGATTTTGAATCTATTGATGATAACTTACCCTCCTCCTCAAAGGATAGCATCTTAGACCCTCTTGGTCAAGAAATGTATTCTCCTCTCAACATTAAACATCCTAGGAGCTCTGATTGGACTCCTTTGGAACACGTTAGCCAATTCATCACCAAGTGGATCAGGAATCCTCTTGAGAGAAATACTCGCAGCCTCTTACGGATGGAATGCTCAAGACCTTCTATTGAAGGCAAAGTCTCCCAAACACCCAATCTCGATCCAGAGTTGATAAAATATCTCTTCAAACTCGGTAGAGATCCCAGGAAGGGTATAGAGAGATCCCTTAAAATTTGTCAAGACCGAGTTCTTGATATCTTAGGCCCCCTCTCCAAAATTATAGATGCAGCTGAAGGCAGTCACATCAATGGCTCCACCTTGGATACTAACCTTATACGTGGTTGGAGTCAAAGGGCACTAGTCCTTTTAGGAAATGCAAACGCTGGTCTCAACTCCGAAAGAAGGAGAGTCGTGCTTACTAAAATTAGCCCAAAGTTGAGCGACTTAGCTGACAAAGAGCCCTCTCTCAATCCTAAAGGGCTACTTTTTGGTGAAGACCTAATCAAGACACTAGGTAGATATGTGTCAACCTTTACTGCCCTAGATAGAGCTCATCAGAATATGAAGAAAGTCTTTAGCCCCAACACTAATAACCTTTTTGGCAGGGCCGGAAGAAGGGGCCAATCTTTCGGCCGTTTTAATCGTAGGCCGTACGGTAGATCCAGAGGCTTCGACAGCAGAGGCAGTTACCAATCCTCCTACCAATCTCAATTTTACCCTCCAAGAGGAAGAGGCTTCCATTCGAGAGGTTCCAGACCAAGAGGAGGACCTAACGACAACAACCCACAAAGTAAGTGTTTCAATTCCTTCTTCCCCTCCCACGAAAGTGGGAGGCAGACTGAAATTCTTTCTCCAAAACTGGAAACTTATCACTGTAGATCCATGGGTTCTGAACACCGTTACCGGTTTTACAATAGATTTCATAGATACCCCAATTCAAGTTTCTTTCCCAAGAGTAATGTCTCTTTCTCCAGATCAAGAAGTGATTATAGAAGAGGAGATTTCTTCAATGCTCCAGAAAGGCGCAATTATAGAAGTCTCCATGGAATTTCTGAGGTTTGTAAGTACTCTCTTTCTTGTGGAAAAAAAGGACAAAGGTTGGAGACCCGTCATAAATCTCAGGGAACTCAACAAGTTCCTTCTTTACAGACATTTCAAGATGGAAGGTATCCATCTTCTGAGAGATCTCTTGTTAGAAGGAGACTGGTTAGTCAAACTAGATCTCAAAGACGCCTATTTTACCATCCCTATGGCCAAGGAACATCAAGCCTTCCTACACTTTATTTGGAAGAACCGACTTTATCAATTCCAAGCTCTTCCCTTCGGTCTCTCATCAGCCCCTTGGTGTTTCACCAAAGTAATGAGAGCTGTTGCATCCTCTCTAAGAGAGAAGGGGATTCGTATGATTATTTACCTAGACGATATCCTTATCATGTCTCAAGACTTTACTCAAATTCTTCAAGATCTCAAAGTCGTTATGGATCTTCTAGAAAATCTCGGCTTTATTGTAAACAAAGAAAAGTCAATACTGTCCCCCTCAAAATCCATGGAATTCCTAGGTTTCACCGTAGACACCTCCAACTGTCTTCTCCTTCTTCCCCAGAAGAAGATTTCCAAGATCAAAAAAGAAATAAGATATGTCCTCAAACATCAAAATCTTTCCTTAAGAGAACTTGCCAGACTCCTCGGTCTTCTCTCTTCCTCCATCCAAGCCATCTTCTCAGGCCCTCTGAATTATCGAGCCCTCCAAAGGTTAAAAGGAAAAGCCTTGAGATCAGGTCTCTGGTACGGAGACCATGTTTCCCTGAATCAAGAATCCATTTCATAACTAACCTGGTGGTTGGAGAATTTGGATGCTTGAAATGGCAGAGCAATATTCGGTTCAACACCAGATTTTATTTTGGAATCGGATGCAAGCCTTCATGGTTGGGGTGCCTGTCTCCTAGATCAAAATACTGGTGGAATTTGGTCTCGAGAGGAGTCTTCTCACCATATAAACTATCTGGCACTGACTACAGGCCTTTATGCTCTAATGAGCTTCAAACACTCTCTTCAAGGCAGATCAGTAATTCTAAAAATGGACAATATTTCAGCTGTTGCTTACATAAATCGTCTGGGTGGAACAAAGTCAAAGGACTTATCGAATTTAGCCAAAAAACTTTGGATGTTTTCTCTAGAACACAAAATATCTTTAAGAGCAGAATACCTTCCAGGAGATTCCAACCTTTCTGCAGATTGGAATTCCAGATTCCTTTTAGATCATTCCGATTGGAAACTCAACACCCTAGTTTTCAGATCCCTCAACTATTTCTGGGGTCCCTTTCAAATAGACCTTTTAGCGAGCAGACTGACTTTTCAACTAGATCAATATTACAGCTGGATGCCCGATCCGGGTGCTCTAGCAGTCAACGCCTTTCTTCAATCATGGGTGGGAGTCAACGCTTACGCTTTCCCTCCCTTTGCCATGATCCAGAGGGTCCTCCAGAAAGTGAGACATCAACATGCCTCCATTGTTCTGATAACTCCCTTTTGGCCTTCACAAGCCTGGTTCCCAACTACTCTAGAGATGTCTTACGATCTTCCCTTCCTAATTCCTTCCCTCAACAACCTTCTCACCGACATAGACGGTCAAATTCACCCTCTTGTTCATATAGGGAAGCTGAACCTTCTTGCCTGGAGAGTGTCAGGAGATCCAATGATCTTGCAAGACTTTCGTCTACAGCTTCAACTCTCCTCGGAGAATCTTGGGACTTGGATCCCGTGGAAGCACCTATCGTTGATATAGTCAACTTTCTCGGAGAACAGTTCGACAGAGGTCTAAGTTATAGATCTATCAATTGCTATAGATCCGCTATTTCTGCTGGTCACTCCTTGGTCAACAGTAAAACGGTAGGTAAAAATCCTATCATTTGCAGAATTCCTAAAAGTATCAGACTTAGAAGACCCCCAAACCTAGATATCAATCTTTGTGGGATGTGAAATTAATTCTTGACCTTTTCTGTAATTGGCCAGATAACTCACTTTTGAACAGAAAGAATATTTCTATTAAATTAGCTACCCTACTCTGTTTAATTTCATGTCATAGAGTCTCTGATGTTAAAGCTCTAGATATTTCTTATAGATCTTATGATATGTTTGGAGTTAAATTTGAACTCCACAGAAGGAATAAAACTATGTCTGATTCCATATTCTATCCTCGTTTTGATATTTGTAAAAAACTTTGTGTTGTGGATTGTTTGAAACAATATGATTTGAGGATGCATGCTCTTCGCCCCTGTGGTATTAATCAGTTGTTTGTATCCTTTGTTAAACCTCATAAGGGTATCTCCTCTGCTTCTATTGCAAGGTGGGTCAAAATTGTTATGAATTTTGCTGGTATTGATCTAAATATCTTCAAACCACACTCTATCAGAGGTGCTATGGCCAGTAAGTCCTTTTGGTCAGGAGGTAAGTTGGATGATATTCTTAAAGCTGCTGATTGGTCGAATTCTAGAACTTTTGCTCATCATTATTGTAAACCAATCACTCATATGTCTGATGTTGTGTTACATGGCTACCAACATGCATAATGGGAGCCTCCGGTCTTGTAATGAAATTGCAATTCTCCTATTAACATGACTAGATAATCTGGATTTCATTAAAGACACGGGGGCTAACATTATCCCTCCCACCCTCCCTGGGTGGTTGATGGTTAATATTCTACTTACTGTTTATTTCTCCTAGATTTATTTATATATGCAATAATAATCTTGCCTTAACAATGAACATATTACAATTAATAACATGTTTTATTTAAATTCTTAATTCCTTTTCAGGATTAATCTTTATTGATATTTCTAGATTTATTTACACTTCTTTCTTTTCAGATAACCTCTCGTGAACTTTTGTTCCTGATTCCTTCTCTACGGATCTTGGAGCTTTCACTTGCCTTCATCTAGCTTGGTTTAGTTGAAGTCTCATCGTTGAATTTCTCATTGGGACATTTCCTTCCTCTCCTTTACTCCTTATTTAAAAGAGGCTGATTGCCTGGTGCTTACTAGAATTGTTTTGTTAGTAATGTTCCATTGGAACTATTGCTTTGTGACATATGCGGCTGTTTGGAGTTGCATTAAAAGTTATATGCATAATGTTAGCCTCCGTGTCTTTAATGAAATCCAGATTCTCTAGTCATGTTAATAGGAGAATCGCAATTTTCAATGCTCAGCACTACTCGACACAGATTAATTGATCAGTTTTCCCAGAGGGTTTTTGACCGCTATAAAATGGTAGGATGATTGGATTATGACTTCAACATAACATTGATTGATTTACTTTTATTTATTATAAGAACTAATGACATAATCAACCGTGCTCTGTATACTACTACTATCAGACGTATAGATATTACCTGAGCCAATCAAATTACTTTATAGACTACTACCTATAACTTGGTATTTGTAAAGCACAAATTAATCACCAGTAGGGGTCTCATAGTGCTAGGGGCCATCAGGGAGATTAAGTGAGCTATTGCGCAGAGTCATGTGATACTGAGCTGAGCTGCCTCCAGTGCTAGGGAATGAACTTTGAGCCCCGCGGTCCGGAGTCATCCACCCCGTTAGTTGCACCACACCTCTCTCCCTCTTTGAGGCCTTATACAAATTACTTGTCAGAGCAAGTCGAGTGGGCAAGGGGCAACATGTGCCAGTTGAGCCTAATATAGGCAAGGCCCTGGAAGACGCTGACTCCCGAAAAGAAGGCCCTAATGGCAAAGTAGCTTCGCAATGCGGTAAGTGTGGCGGTGCCGGAGCCCACCCGGATAGTCTGCAATTTAAAATCCCAGTGAAAAAGGTGGCCTACAAACTTGCACATGGTGGCTCCGGCCCCTCTTGGGTAAGCTTCAGGAAGCCTCGGAGGTCGCCGAACCCTGATCTGAGGCCCTGAGTGGACATGTGTCACCCGGGGGTTGAAGTAGCTTCGCGGGCAGGCCCTTGGAACAAACCGTGGCTATGAAAGCTCCTGAAAGTGCCCTGAGCCGGTGAGTGAAGAGCGGGGACCTGGGGACACTGGGGGTGCCTTGCCTGCCACTCAGGGTTTCTTTCATTAAAATTAAATTTCGACAGAGCACGCCTGACCTCAAAATGGTGACCCGTGGGAAGCGGTTTACCTATGAAGGGCTGCACAAGTGATTCGAGGGGCACCTTAACACAAGGAAGATATGTGGGGCCTATGTGAGCTTAATTACTCAAAGAGGGCATCAATTTTATGAGCTCCGGGGGGAACCACCAAAACTATAATGTGCCTGATCCTAGAATGGGTGCCAGAGGCCTAATGCCTGACACAATAAACACTGAAAACTTTGCAGCTTTGATAGCCATGGGAAGATGCAGATGCCCACCTGAGATATCATATTTTGTAGAAGCAAATGCTGGTGGCCTGGGGTGGCAAGCCGGCCCACAAGTGAGAAAAGCTGACTGAATGGAACACCAGGAGCAGAATCTCTCACCTAACACCAAGATGGCCACCGCAGTGGTCCTTTACCAGAATGAGCTACTACTCTTGGACAAAATTGGTCAGACCTGGAGCATATCCCCCATCCGGCTCACCCATCAGGACATAGAATCTGTGAACTAGCCACAGACCGTTGAGACTTAGCATTTTGGCCATTCCGGTGGACCTACCTTGATATCTATAGACGTGATGGGCTGGGGACTTCCCCTCGGCCGTCACCTACCCAGCCAGACTTTGGACAGACTTTCCTTCATCTCTTCACCATATCTCCCTCCTACCCACTTACCTTACCCCCTTACCCTTCTATGCTCCATTTAACTTGTCTTCTATGCTCTTTAAATATTTCTAGCCACAGATAAAACTTTTAACTGATGAAACTTTGTAACAATGTGGAACCTCATGTAAAGCACTCTGATACCTCCGGGTCTAGTCAGCGCTATATAGAACTCATCGAATAAATAAATAAAAAATAAACATCCACTTATCACTCCCCTTGTTTGTACCTAATATGGAAAATAGTACTAGGTCGAACATCATCAGACCCAAATTCTGGGTAGAGATTAATTTCCCCAATTAAATGTTGAAATTAAAGGATAACACATGGTTTTTTTTTAATTGAGGAAGGAATATATGATTTGGGAACAGTTTTGTTGTAGAAATTAACAAGCAGACTAATACACTTCTTTGAAAAGGTCAATTAATGAGCTTACAGATTTCTTTGACAAGTGGGGTGTTCTACTATGGCCCAATTAAAGGCTAAAAACAACTGAATAATTAGACTACCTTTAGATCGTCCTGAAAAATATGGAATAGCAGGCAAATGAGGAGGATACATCCAGAACATGTTGTCCCTAGACCAGGTTTTAAGAAGTAGTACAACTTTTTAGCCAGTGCATATTTTGCAACTTAAGTCAATGCCAGCTTTATCCCACGGCATTAGCATAATCTGATTATTAATGTGTGCTCCCCTCCTAATTTAGACTCATAATTATCCATATCCAGAAGCAGTTGATCCAAAGCCTCCTTCAAATAACTCAAAACAAGCGTGCAATTAATATTATGATTAGAAGACAGGCTAATTGTCCATCAATCATTTGTATCCAGCAATAAATGGGACAATGTATTCTCTACTAAACCAACATACTTGTCTGTAAAACAAGCATGCCCAATAAGTGGTTTCTTGGAAAGCTGTGACATACAAGGTTTGAAGAAATAGCCTGTGTGTTACACAAATCCCTGAGATTGGGATACAGCCAGAAAGCATAACATAAACTGTAGGAAAGAACTGACTTTGAAGTTAAGAATTATACAAACCGTGTCACAGTGTATTTGGGAGATTCCAATACTGCTTAAATACCTGACCATGATAAATATGTGAAAAGCAGCCTGAGTGAAGTTTAAATTAGGCTGGCCTAATTCCCATAATTGTGTGAAATTATGTCAATATAACACTTTGAGTACTGATGCTGCATTTGTTGAAAACATTTGATAGAAATGCAGCATTCCCAGTAAAAATGTTAACCACTTATGCATGGGAAAAACTAACTTCAAGGAGCTATAATTCACAATGATTTTTATTTTTGCACTACTTTCAACCAAACAAAAGAGTAAATCATTGTCAGGGTTCTCTTCTTTTTCAGTTTAGGTCAAGGATGGTTTGGCCCTTAGCATGTTTTTATGATGGAGCTAATGTACAGGGTAAGGTATTGCCCCTCTGTTCCTGTAAAGGCAGTGCAGAGCAATCTCTGTTGCATTTTATGTGTTTTGTGGCTTCAATTAGAGTTCACTCAGATGTTCCTCAAACCTTTACTTAAAAGTCTAGCTTTTCAGAATTGTAGGGCAGCTGTATCCTATCTCCAAATGTTAAATAGCCCTGATTTTTATTTTAAGGTATGTTGTTTTCCTAAAATAACTACTAATACTTGGAAATATGTGGATAGGAAAAAAATAGGTTATTTAAGCTGCCCTGGATTTAGATGTGTGTTTTACTGATTTTAACCAAATGTATTGCATTGAGAATGGAATGTATGATATTGTGCTTTTATTCCAATGTTTTATTGTATTGATTTTGAACTTGTGCTTTTATGATTTTTTTTAAGATTCAATAAAGATTTATTTATTTTAATTTATTTATTTTAAACGTTTTATATAGCGCTGGCCAGACCCGGAGGCATCAGAGCGCTTTACATGAGCATCAGATCATAGTTACAGGTTACATCGTTACAAAGGTTACACAGTTCTAAGAGTATGGCAACATAGTTACTTGTAAGGTCGAGAAAAAACAATAAGCACAAAATACGTAAGCGGAAAGGAAGGCAAGGTGAGACATTTGGGGGGGTTGGAGTAGGGGAAGTAGACAGATAAAGAAGGTGGGAAAGAGGAGGGGAGGGGAGGGTGAGAGACACAGCCTGGGGAGAAGAGGGGAAGGATGACTGGGACACAAACCGGTAGACGAGTCAAGGCAACGTCCAAAGTCCAGTCAGCTGTGATCCCAAGGGAAGTGGTATCCCTTCCCTATCTCTATTGCGAGAGGCTCCCTTTGATATTTGATATTTGATATTTATGGGTATTTGTAGCAGTGGACTCTCTCAGAGAGGTCTCTGAGACTCCACGGCTTACAAACTGGATCCTTCCCCAACAAGGGGAGAGGGAGTGCTTTGGCAAGGGGCGCCATACCATACCTCAAGTGTGAGTGGCTCCCTTTGCATAGTGGACTCTCTCAGCGGGTTCGCTGAGACTCCAGAGTATAAATATTAGATCTTTCCCCAACAAGGGGAGAAGGAGTGCTTAGTCAAAGGGCAGAAAGGACAAGGGGTAGGCAGAGTAGCAGGCAAGGGGAGAGATTCAGGGGAGAGAGGAAAGGGGCTAGGGAAGAGACACATAAAGAGAGACGAAAAGAAGTCTGCCTAAAGACCGACTGGGTAGGTGATGACCAAGGAGGGAATCCAAGGCCCATCTCCCCTATAGCTAAACCAAGTAGCTCCATCGTGCATCAAACAAAATAGTTCAGTCTCAAAACATTGAGAGAAGAGGGAGGGAGAGACATAAATAGAGTAAGGATGCGGTAGGAGACGATAGGAGAGACGACAGGAAGTGCAACAATGTGGTTCAACAATATACTAGAAGAAAATCAACAAGTAAACATTCAATCAAACAATCAGCAATACAATTAGGGGAGGAGTGAAAGGCGAGGGAAAGTAGAGGGGGGTAGGGGAGGAGAGGGAGTGTGGATAAGGGAAGAGACAACCATAGAGACGAAAGGAAGTCTGTCTAAGGTTCACAGAAAAACAGGGTGGGGACAAAGGGCAAGGGCATGTGAGGGCAGAGGACAGAAGCTGGAAAGAGTCGGAGCGGAGAGGGAGGAAGGTTGCATAAGGTACATAAGGTTTGAACAGACAGAGGCATGTATCTCCTGCCTGGGGGCTTTATTGATTTGTTGGAGAATGCAGGCAGTGAGACTCTGTTCATCTCCGATGGGTGAAAAAGCTGCCATAAGCGAGTCCTTTGTTTCTAAGTTTGTGTCTTTATTTTTGGCCAATTTGGGGTCAGGCGACCCCTTCTCAGTAGTGCGTGCTGGGGCTTTACAACAGTTGCTGCAATCACCCGGGACACTGCACGGCGTCCGAGGCAGTGAGGAGTGTGTTGCTCAGCGGGTGTCCTGCCCAGGGTAAAAGGAGTGAAGTGTTGACCGGTGCACACCAGTCTATCTTGCGGCTCGGGTCGTCAGTGCACTGTTCAGTGTATGTTCGCCGCAGCACCCAGGTCCTCGGAAGCAGTATACCCTGAGTGTATGTTCGCCGCAGCACCCAGGTCCTCCAAAGCAGTATGCCCTGAGGGTGGGGGGACCCCCGGGGAGTGTATAGTCTGTTGACGGAGCAGGGGTCCCGGTCCCGGCCCTATGTCCCAGTGGTGAGGGTGGCCCGATAAGTCCAAGGAGGGGGAATTCAGTTCAACAATGAAGCCTCGCCGGACCCCTCAGCCAGGAGATATATGTTGATTGATAATGTTGATGATCAAAAAGTATTCTGGCATCAAAACATGTGCATCTCACATTTAAATATATGGTGCTAAATGATAAAAACATATTTTGCCTAATTTCATAAAATTTTGTTGTACCTTTGTGTTATTGCACAACAGCAAAATATGTGAATTTATTACACCCTAAATTTAAACATTCCTAATCCTTTAAACTGTGAAATATTCTTAGACCGGGTAGTAGATAGAACTTGTATATGCATTAATACCATGATGTGGGTAGCTGTGCAATGGATGCAGCTGGTTCTCACAAATGATGAAACTCAACAGCTAGAGTGCCAAAATAATGAGGAGAGACTTGTGCTATGAAGTCCTAAAATCTGGTATGGGCTTTACATTAGGACCAAGTGAAGTTGAGGCCATACTGCTCCATGGCTCTTCTCTGTTATGACTCATGTGTCAGCAAGGCCAAGCTATAGTTTTCCTGCTTGCGCTTCAATGAAGCAAAGCTTGCTATGACATTGTAGGAGCTGGCCCTGGTGGGTAGCGGTCCCCAGGGCCATCAATGGCTCCTGGAGGGGGGCCGCATCATTTTCATGGCCATGGGGAGGTGATGGTCCTCGGTCTGGGTTTCCACAACGGACCCCCACATTCAAATAATTAGTGCCCCGGGGAGGTGGTGGTCACCGGGACAGTGTGTGGGGCAGGAGCCCCCACACTTAATTTTTTTTAATTAAGCCACAGGGAGGTGGTGGTGCCTGGGGGGGCCATGATTCCCCCTGCATATAATTATAGATATCCCCGGTGGAGGTGGCAGTACCCGGGGCTGTAGGAACCCCTCGGGCTCCCAGATATTTATTTTGCATTGCCCCCGCCCACCCAGGAGCTTTAAGAAATGAAGCACAGGAGCCAGCGCTTGGGGGGAGGCGGTATCACACACCCAGCGTGGATTTGGCTGTTTTAAAACAAACCTTTTTTTGGCCCTGGGGGTCCGTGTGGGACCCCCTGAGCAGGCCTAGGGGTCAAGGTGTTTCTACCCTGCCCCCTTTTATTAATTTTTCACTTTTTCCCACTTTTTCTTGTGACTTGATTACCGAGTCACAAGATGGCTACCAACACTTCCTGGATTGGAGTGTTGGCAGCCAATCAAAGTGAAGCTCATGCTTCCTTCATGCTGTATTTTATCAATGGCTTCCATTTTTATTAATTCTTCGTTTTCCAGTTTCAAAAGTTGTTTATTGAATATAGAACACTCACGGAGTGTTGGCATTAAGCAGATAACAGATTTATTTTCTGCAATTTCCATGTATATTTTCCCTGGAACTATATCTTCATTTGGGAACAAATTGGAAAGTAATCGACTCTGCAAAGCTTGTTTGCCATGCTCAGTCAGTACTCCAATTCTTATATCTTGGAAAATAGTTCCATAATCAACATAATTTGCCTGTCGCATATTTGTAATGAGTTCTTTGTATTCAAAATATGACCAAATCTTCACGTTTCCAACACTACCCAGAAACGTTCTGGTGTCTTCATGCGCAAGTGTTTTAAATACTGGTTTTCCTTTTACAGGAGTCAGTTGCAGTAGATCTCCAAAAACTATGACGTGTTTTCCTCCAAATAACACATCAAACTCTGTTTTAAGAATTTGCTGCATTCTTAAATGCATAAATGCAAGCATTAGGTTTGATACCATGCTTACCTCATCAATAATGACAAGTTTCATTTTTTTCAAGACTCTTGAAACTTCATAACAAGCTTCTCTAGATAGCTTGTAGTATTCCAATTTATTTTCATGCTCTACTGGTAGCATTAGTAAAGAATGTAATGTAATTTATTTAATGTTGTGTGCTGCCAACCCAGTTGGAGCAGTAAAAAACACAAGACAAATGTGATTCAGTTGTTTTCTGTAGATAACTTGTAATTACTTTATTTAAAAAACTTTTTCCTGTTCCAGCTTGTCCACTTACATACATTCAGATAGTTTGAAATGACGTGCATGAGCACTCTTTCTTTTCATGAAGTAATCCATGGTCAATCTGTTGTCTCACTTGCTCATATATATGTTTTTGCTCAACATTTAGTTGTTCTTACAACTTTAATAAGTTTGTTACATCTTCTTGAGCTTGATGCATTGCTGTTCCCATCTCATCCATTGCGATTGTTGCTTCATTTTCAAAAAGTGATTCTCCTAGTGGATCTTGACTCATCGCAGGAGAACTTTGACTGTCTTGAGAACTGTCTCTAGCAATCTCAGCTGCAATTGTACCTTCTTGATCAATTTCATTGTTCAACATTTTCACATATTTTCCAAAAGCACTGCATTGTATGCTATCTTTACAAGCATTAAAGGAATCTTCATAGCTCTGGAAATCTTCAACTAATTCCAGTTCTGAAAGCCATGATTTGATTTGTTGTAAAAGAGCTAAGTAGTAAAATTCCCTTTATTCAGCAGTGTCGCAACTCATTTTCCTGTGATTAGTCAAATTTCATTATGGGGCCTATTATGATTGCGGTTTTTCCGCATCCTCCGGGCCGGCGGAAGCCACCGCCGGCCCTGAGGATGCGGAAAAACCGCAGCGGACCCACCAAAGACCCACCGCCACATTAGGATGGCTGGTGGGTCCTGGTTTCCGTCCGCAGCTTTTCCGCCGCGGTTGGCTCACAACCGCGGCGGAAAAGCTCTAATATGGTGGCGGTGTCTCTCAGACACCGTCCACCACATTAGGAAGGGCTTTAAAAAATGCTTTTCCGCGGCGGATTCTCCGCCGTGGAAAAGCATGTGTAACTTCACTGCGGGGGCCCGTTGCGGGCCCCCTAGGTGAAGGGGGGGTGGAGGGTGCACATGGGGGGTACCTATGGTACCCCCCTGCATTTGTATGCAGAAATCGGCAGGCACCGCACGGTACCTGCCGCTTTCTGCATACAAATGCAATGTGTGCATTTTTACCATTGCGGCGGATGCAGCTTGAAGCCGCACCCGCCGCAATGGTAAAAATAGAGGATGTGACCGCCAGGGTGGCGGTCACATCCTAATTGCACAGGAGGGAACTCCGCAGGCAATGCGGAGGTTCCCTCCTGCTCTATGTTGGCGGACGGACTCAGGTCCGTCTGCCATCATAATTGGCCCCTTAGTTTGTTTCACCAAACATCCTTCGGAACCAATGACTCCGTATTTTCCATCATTGATGTTCGTTGTAGTATTCCGTTTAAAAGTGCAGTTTTGCAGCACTTCTAAGAGACACATGTTCTCAAGATGATGACTTGTCACCAAAATGGGTCGCACACTGCTAATACACCAGCGGGATCGCCCCTAAGGACCATGGTAACTGTAGTACTGTTCTCTGCGATGCATCTTCTTTCGAATTCTCGCGTATCTTCAAATCTTCGCCATGCCTTTACACGTGTTTCGGGGTATTTACCCCTCATCAGCAGGGATTAGGCCATCTTCTTATCTTATGGGGTTGCTGCGTGCTGCCAAATATTACAAGGTATAGTACCACACAAAGGCGCGCAGGTGCGGGGTCCCGAGCTCGTCAGCTCCAAGCTCCAAGGAGCATAAACATTCACCAAAATGGGGTCGCACACTGCTAATACACCAGCGGGATCAAGATGATGACTTATGTTTGGGTAATATGTGTCCAAAATATTTGTTTTCAAAATATCTGTACTCTCTGGATCTTTTGCTGCTAAATATTCAATTTCTTGTACAGATTTCAGTACTCGATTTCGCACTACTGCAAGTCCTAGACTCACATCAATGATTCTTCTCGATTTGGAGTATAGACTTGCAGATTTTAACCAATCTGAGCATTCATATGCTCCGATTTCTCGATAGGATAACATCTTCAAACTGACACTGTACAATTTCTTACTTAGAGTCTTCTTGTGAGAAATCTCTTCCCACATTTCTTTCAATTCCGTCTTTTCTGATTTTGTAATATAAGATGTTACATATCGAGCAACAGCAATAGAATTGTCCGCAACATATTGAATATCCATGTTAGCATTCCACATGGACAAAATAACTGGGTTGTAGTCATTTATGTACTTTGACTCTTCATTTCTTCTTAAGGTGTAGGTATTTTTTGGAGACTTTCTTGTGATAGTACGTCGCAAAGGTGACATAAAACTGTTCACTCTTCCTTTGGAAATTACAGGACGTGGAAATCCAAAAGGCCATTTGGTGTAGAACTTCACCTTAGATTTGTACTTTCGTCAACAGTATTTTCCATATCGGTGGCTTTGGAATCGTAACACATGTGCTCTTAAGTTGTTTTCTTCTGTGTTTTTGGTTACAGCACATGTTGCATATTGTTCAATAAAACTCAAAACAGTATCATCCGCATGTGTTCCAAATTTGGGAGCGTCCTTAATCCATAACAGCATATGTATATGAGGAGCACTCTTGATTGATACTCCTTTCTCCAAAAGAAATCCACAACATCTCCAAGAGGAGAATTTCTTTTATTGCAGATAAAAGACATCATAGCCTGAAATCTATGATTGAAATACCTGCATACATTAATAGGATCCAAATAGCACAATTGTCCAGGTGTCTTGTATTCAATATTTTTTATGTTATGATATGCCTCGCGAAGAAATTCTAGTTAATCATCCCAAGCGTACTCAGCACAGCTTAGGGTAAGGAACCATGTTGGAGTTCCTAAGTTCCGTAGCATACATTTCAGTTCTCCATGACGACGGTACCAATATTCATTAGTGCCACGCTGACATGCCATCAAAGTAATGAGCTGAGATTCTAGATGATCATCTCTCTGGTGCACTTTATCCATACAATCTTTTGCAGATACATTTTGCAGATGTATTCAAGTTTTTAGAATATGGTTGACTGCATTTGAAAGTCCAGACAAGTCACTTTCAAACAAAAGATGAAATATATAAGGGATACATTGTCGAAATCTTGGATCTTCTGCATATAATCTTGTTATCCGATATTCAGATGCAGGAATCTGCACAGGACGTTCATCATATCGTCATCCTTTTCCTGTTGGGAACAACTGTGGAAAACAACATGCGTCCAAGCTCTCTTCCCATACACTCATGTGAGTTATTTTTGCTTTTTTTTATTTGGAACAAATCAATAGTGTTCCCCATCACTTCCTTTGAAGAAAGTGGATGCACACTGTAAAGTTCATAGATTTCTTCACATCTTAACATATCCACTTGTTCAATTTGTCCACTTGACGTTTCAGTATCTTCTGCTAAAACAATTTCTTTGTCTTCCATATAAACATCCTTATAGTATGTATTCTTCTTTATAAAATACAATGTTGCCTTTTGCACTTTACTAACATCCACTAACTCCTGCCAGATTTTCTTATTCTTAGTCGGCACACCATTAACAAGAATAACTAGTAGTTCACTTTCTACACTCTCTACACCAATAGTTTCAATATTTTTCTTTAGTGAGTTTGGCGACAACAAATACACGAATAATTTGGCATTTCACCTGAAATCACCTTAAACTTTGTAATTTCATTTTCAAAATCTTTTGTACAACTATGTTCAACATTCTCTACAAAATATGCTTCTATTAATGTCTCAGTTTCTGCACTCTCTTGTTCAGGACCAAAGTAACAAAACTCAATATCATCACAAACCTTCTTCACATCTGATATTGACCCACGCAAAAGAGAACTGTTCAACTCTTTTCATTTTAGTGCTGGACTTTTGCATATTACAACGTTCTCACTAACTTCCGCATTTGAGTATGGTGTACTGCCAACATCCTGAAATGGTGAAAAACACTTTGACATACTTTTCTAGAAAGACAAGCCAAAGACAAGCCAAGGAATGACCATGCAAACCGGTATATTTTCTCACTCTGCAAGGGTCTAGTCGATGCAACAGCTTCATCTTTTGTTTAACACTTTTTTTACAATATGCATGTAAGAAATTACGTAATTTATCAATAGATTCTTGTCGTACACTATAAATACTACTACAATCCCAAGTGTACACTGGGGCTTTAGGACGTCTGCCTAGAACTTCATCAGCTATCACATCTTCTACAATTCTAGGAACCATTTGTTCTTACTCAACAATTTTTATCCTCATAAGCTCGACCACTGGTGTCAACTGCATGCAACAAATTATTTCTCTGTAAATAACTCTCTTCATTAAAAAAAAGCTCACAACTTGAAGAGTGTTTCCACTCCCCTAAAAAAAAATCACAAAAATGACTTCGGTTATTTACTCTTTTCCTCTAACTTTTTCCCTTCATTAAGTGGATTGGTTTATCTAGTGACCGAATTCTGTTTATTACTAAAATAAAGGGATTCCTCTACACTTCAAAAGCCTTTTCAACAATGGATTCCATATGCTTCTCCGTTTTACAAATTTGTGTTCTCTTTCTATATGTCTTTGTAT
The DNA here is from genome assembly GCF_964261635.1 of Lissotriton helveticus. NCBI lineage: Eukaryota > Metazoa > Chordata > Amphibia > Caudata > Salamandridae > Lissotriton > Lissotriton helveticus. Next base: position 19,015,257 of record NC_136063.1, on the reverse strand, counting down.
GTTTTAGTAAATTATGGACTAGTCTGTTGTAAAAAAAAATGTTGCACAATTCTTTATATTGATTTTCTCTTCTTTTACTATAAGCTGTATCCTTTGTTTTTTCATTGGTTTTTTCCCTTTCCTATTGTTTGCACTTTTTTTATGCTTGGAACATTTGCACTGCTTTCCCCATTTGCATTTTTTTTTCTAAATCTAGTAATATTTTTTATGAACTATTTTGTGGTCTTACAAGAAATTGTTCTCTTTTTAGCCACATTATATTGGTCTTCCAATACTTGTGGTTGAGTTTTTTTCTAGTAAGTATCCTTTTTCTGAACTTTCTTTCTTATTTGTTTCTCCGGCATGATAACTTTATTTTAAGGATGATAAACAGTATCTGTAAAAAGTAAACATAAATACGAATTTATTAACAACTTTAAAAAGTTATACATTGTTATTACTATACAAATACTTTTCATATGAATTCTGACTTGTAGGCCTTAAGCACAACTATGAAGAGCACTACATACATAGTGCATAGCAGTTTGAAGCACTCCATAACACTAAAACCTGATGCACTGTATGAGTACATGCATATTTATTAAATGATACTATAAGGAAAGGCACTGAGTGAATTCATAATTGGTTCACTTTTACTTTAGTAAATATATTACTACATGGTTCATAAACAGTCACTGTGGTTTTGCAACAGTACAGATTTAGAATTTAGAGTAGAGCAGTGTTGTTTGTCTAGTGTAGGGGGTCGTGCTGAGGTACTGTTCTAGGGTAGTGGAGTGGTATTTCAGTAGTGTAGGAGGTCGTGTTGGCATAGATTTAAGATTTAGGGTAGTGTAATAGTGTTTCAATAGTGTAGGGGGTCGTGCTAGGGTAGTGTTTTAAAGTTTAGGATACTACACTGGTGTTTGGGTAGAGTAAGAGGTCATGCTGGGATAGATTTAAGGTTTAGGGTACTGCAATGGTGTTCGGATAGTGTAAGCGGTCATGCTGGGATACTCTTCTAGGATAGTGCAGTGGTGTTTATGTAGTGTACAGGGTCATGCTAGGGATAGTGTATTAGGGTTTAAGGTAGTGCAGTGGTGTTTGTGTAGTGTAGGGGGTCATGATGAGGTAGTGCAATGATGTTTGAGTAGGGTAGGAGGTCGTGCTGGGGTGGTGTTTTAGTGTAGTGCAGTTGTGTTTATGTAGTGTATGGGGGCATAATAGGGATAGTGTTTAGGGTTTATGAAACTGCAGTTGTGTTTGTGTAGTGCATGGTTTCGTGCTGGGGTAGCGTTTTAGGGTAGTTCAGTAGTGTTTGGGTAGTGTAGAGGTCATGCTGGGGTAGTGTTCTAGGATAGTACAGTCGTATTTGGGTAGTGTTTGAGGTTGTGCTGGTGTAGATTTAAGGTTTATGGTAGTCTAATGGTGTTTGGGTACTGTAGTGGGTCGTGCTGGTATAGTGTTTTAGAGTCAAGTCAAAATTTTGTATTGATTTGGTACTCAACTGAGGACCACACTTTATATAACAACAAATTTCTGTACGAATCAATATAATAACAAAAGAAGTTTTAAAAATTTATAAAAATTATAACAAACAAATTCATTAGGAGGGTATTTACATGCAAGTACCAGTTCTTTTGCAGTAACAATTTTACAATTACGATATATAGGGTCTAGATATCTTGACCGTGCTGTTGCTACTTTTGCAGATGGGCATATGAATAAAAGGTGCTCTATGGTCTGGTTTCCCCCATGACAGAGGGAACATAACGGGGATCTGCCAGAAGACCACCTACAGGTGAATGTAGACACTGGCAAAATACCCAACCGCAACATTACTATTGCTCTCCTAGCACCATGTGTAAGAGAATACCCGAGTATGGCTGATCTTGCTTGTATTCCAATGATTCGATGTAAGGTTTGTACAGTGATAGTTTACTACAGTGAGAAAAATCAAGATCAAAACTCAGTTTGGGGGTAAAACATTTTAGAAAAAGTTTGAGTTGTGAAGGTGTCCAAATCAACAAAAGATCAGAGTTAATATTGGCTAGTTGAAATGCCTCTGTCATGTTTTTACGGAATACAGAATATGAAGCATTTTGATCGAAAGACTCAGTCTTTAATAAGAATCGTAATGAGCCTTCTTTGGCATGAAGGATGTTATAGGCCCACCTAATTATATTAGCTACCGCTGTTGTGTATGCGCTAGTGATCGAAAATTCGAGTCTTAGCGCTTGCACCGGTGTTGCTGTTGAGACTTTCAAGATTTTCTTTAATATTTTTCCTTCTTTTTGATCCATATAGGACCACTGTTTTGTGGCAATATGTTCAGTGGCGTACGATAAAACAGGAGGTATTTTTGCTCTGTACACCTTTAATAATGTAGAAAAATGCCTGTTCCCTGTAGAAGAATACAGTCTCAATAGAGCCCCAGCGTGTAGTTCAGATTTTATTTTCAGATGATTAATTTGTTTAAGATTTTTCAAATTCTTTGAGAAGATCCTACCTAAGTATGTATATTCCTCGACCTCTTCAATATGTTCTTCGCCCAACTTCCAGCAGTACTTAACTCTCTTTTTCTTAACTGAAAATGCAACCACTTTTGTTTTATTTAGATTGGGAATTAGAAAGTTATCTTTAGAGTATTTGTGTAAGCTGTTGAGAAGTCTTTGTAGTCCGAAGGGCGTTAGATACAACATAACTATGTCGTCAGCATATAGTAGGGCATATATGCTTTGTGTAGCGATCTTTGGGGGCAAGCTGGAACCTTGTTGCAGGTGAGATGGAAGATCGCTGAGGTACAGAGAAAATAGAATCGGTGCTAAAAGGCATCCTTGTTTGAGGCCGTTGAACGTGCTTATTATGTTGGTCAAACCTTTTTCGCTCCCCATCTGAACTTGGCACCATGTTTTGTTGTGGAGATTAATAACAACCCGTAATAATTGTTCGGGGATACCCAACCTCCTCAATTTGTTCCACAGAGTCGGTCTATCCACCCGGTCAAAAGCAGTAGAGTAATCGATAAAGGCTGCGTATATTGGTTGTGATCTCCCTACTGTATATTTGTCTAATATGAACTGAAGAGTTGCTATATTGTCTATGACGGAATGGTTGGATCGGAATCCAGCTTGAAACATTGGTATGAGACCCTGCGTGAATGTCCATGATTTTAATCGATCTAATACTTCTGTAGCAAACATTTTCCCAGACGCATCCATCAATGCTATTTGCCGATAGTTACTGGCTGTGTTTTTGTTCCCCTTTTTGTATATCGGAATAATTGTACTACCCAGCCAAGATTTCGGTATTTCTCCGGTTTCAAAAATGTGATTAAAGAGTGGAGAGAGCGACAGGCTCCACTCCTTTGGGTCAATTTGGAGGACCTTGATGGGAATTTGGTCGGGGCCTGAAGCAGCAGTGCTTCTCGCTTTTCTGATGTGAATTGCAATGGAATTGGACGATATCTTATCGATTTTTGTGTTGTTCCTTTCCGTAGTTGAGTCGAAGTCCTTTCCTGCGGGGTCAGATAGGTTTGATTTATATAGATCATGCAGATATATTTCCCAGTCCTTGGGCGAGACTAGAATAGCATTGAGTTTCTTTTTAGATCCAGTCATTTTAGCAATTAAAGACCAGTATTTACGTTGGTTATGGTCTTTAGCGGCTATTTGTATGTCTACCCAATTACGGTCATGCAGTATTTTTATTTGCTTGTTTTTCTCTCTTCGTAATTGGTTTTTGAGATTATTGATTTCTGCCTTTGTTGTTAATGAGAAGTTCAGATGTTGTGCTCGAATGAGTCTATTGAGTCTTTTTGCAGCAGGAGAGTTGCGATTTTTGTTTTTAATAGTAGTTATACTTTTTCCGTAACTGGCCTGCTGTGATTTATTTAAGAGTACGTTCTTAAGGTTTTTGATTATGTATTCGAAATTTATGATGAGATCATCTGAATGGGTGATAGTTAATAGTTGAGTATGTGCAACCAATGTAGTGATATTGTCCAAAGTAGAGGAGTTCCAAAAGATCCGCCTCTGGCTAATATTAGCTTCAGTTGTGGATTTATGAAGTATTGGCTGTTTAGTGAGGGAGGTATGTGCCATCCATAAAGTAGTTAGATGTAAGAGGGCGTGGTCACTTTCCTCTGTAAAGTCAATTTTCAGATACATAACTGACTCCTTTATATCCATCCCACAGATAAAGTAGTCAAGTATAGAAGAAGTTCCGTTTCCCCGTCTAGTTTGTGATGCCGGAATGTCTCCTTCCGTATTACCATTAAGTATTGTCCCATTTATACTTGGTAGAAAAGATAGTAGTGACCTACCTCTTTTATCAGATTTGTTACCTTTGGGGAATTTTGGGAAGGACATTTCCAAGGATTCTTCTTGGGCTGAATTGGCCCATTTTCCAATTTCTCTATTTGAAATTTTTCCGTTCAGGTCACCCATTATAAGAAATGGCATTTGGGTACGATCATCAAGAATATGACTGATTGCTTCCATTATCTCATAAAAAAGGACATCATGATTATTCCCTGGTGGGGCATATATGTTAAAAAGCAATATTGCTTTGCGGGGACCTGTGGGTAGTGATCTCAGTGCGACCTTAATACACTGCAGGTTTTCAGACGTTGTCTCAATTTTTTCTTGATACCATAGGTATTCTTCACTTAACAGGATTGCCAGCCCGCCCTTTGCATGGCCACGATTTGATTTCTTTGCTGGGATGTCATACACATAGTATCCTTTCTGGCAGAAAGTTGTTATTGCCCAAGTTTCCTGAAGGGCCAGGATTTCAGGATGATTTTTGATGGCATCGGTCATTTTATTAATAGTTTTCCCGGCCATATTCTATGATGTGATGCTCAAGCCGTTACTAAACAGAATATTGTTGATGGTTAGTTATTTTATTACTGTTTAGTGTCTCCGATATCCAAGCCCAAGATTTTATTGGTTTTTCGACATTGCTTCCTTCTGAGTCTTGACTCCATACTGTCCTTTCTCCTTTATTCACTTTGATTTTTAAAACGTCATTACCCAGAGCAAATGGTACCGACTCTTCCCAATTAGTAAAGGAATTATGCTGACATGACCTTTGTGTAACGTTGTTAAATAATCCGTTAAATCCTTTATTATGTTTGATATTCCTGGGTTCTGTTCTTGCAATTACATCATAACCGTTTTTGTGTAATGTTTCTTTCTCACTTAGAATTATCCCTGGAAGTACTGGTGACCAAAATGATACCAACGCTAATTTGTTATTTTCTTTTTTCGGAAAAGACACCAAATCTAATTCATTACTTGTGAGCGAATGCAGGGAAGGTATTTGTTGAAGAAGATTGACTATTCTTCCTCGATTCAATGGCACGTTGTCGTTGGGGAAGAGTTCTTCAATTATAAGATACTTAGATGTTATTCCTTCCCCAGGTGTAGATTTACTGATTTCTTTTTCTCTTATTCCATTAGTTATCGGCCCTGTTTTACAGGATGCTGTGACCAGAAGATATACATCTGCTTTTGGGTTTAAAGATTTCGCATTCAATGTATTTTGATTAGTTGAAGGTACCTCTGGTTTTATAGCTTTAGAGTTTATGATAGCTTTTTTTCCCTCAGCAGATATTGTCGGAGTTGTTTGTTTTTGGAATTTGAGTTTGCGCACCTTTTTTTTGTGAATTCTTCTTAATGGCTTTCTTTTCCTTTTATTACCCTTTGCGCTTATAATTCCATCTATTTCTGTGGTCTTATCCATGGGATCATTTTCTAGTTAATTTTGAGTGGTGATTGCGTGAACATCACCAGCGTGGTCAAGTTGGTGAGAGACCGATTTATGTGTGGATTTCAAGAAAATAGGGTACTGCGTGGTGTTATTTTTTGGTTCTTCTTTGAAAAGTTTCTTGAGTGAGTAAGTTGTAAGTGATATGTTATTCCTTTTTGATTCCTTTGTTTTTGTTTCCAGTTTTTCTACTTTGGATGTTTGTGTGCTTTTGTCTAGTTTATCAGGGGACTGTATATTTATAGTACAATTAACTAATTGACCATCCGGATTTAGCGTTTCATCGTATTCTTGTTGTTTTTTTATTGCATTTGATAAGTCTTTTTTCCTTTTTTTTTCCTGTACCAGAAATTTAAGTATTCCGATTTGAACGTCGAGAGTATCGTCTGAGTTTGCTAAGATGTGACCTAGGTGGGTTAGGACTGATTCCAGTATTTCCTGCAAGGTAAAAAGAGCTTTTGACATAGGTGTTGCAGGAATTGCTGAATTTTGATTTGGAAAAAAGGATCTAGGAAGGACTCATGTGCAGAGTGATGATGAAGTGATTTTTCTAAAGAGCTCATGTTTAGAATTTCTTGAGTTAATGGTATTGCAGATTTGTTGTTTGGTGACTTTGTGATGTTACATAAAGAAGCTTCAAGGCAGGTTTGACTACCTGACGATTTTATCTGCTTTAGGGGAGTAGAGTGAGATATCTCGTGGGCCAGTTTTTGTGTTTCCTCTGTTAGCAAATTTTCTATTTGGTTACCCTCAAAGTCAGAAGCACTTAAGTTGTCTGCACGTTGTTGGCTTGGAGACGATGGAAGTTTTTCCTCCTTAAATTCCATGAGGTCAGAGGTGTTTCCTGCTTCAGGGTTAATAGTGGATAATTGATTTTTTGGTGATGAAGCAGAAAAATATTTTGTGATTGCAGGGGTACTGGATATTTTATCGTGTTTCTGTACTTTCTCAGAGGATTTTCTAACAGCTTCCTCCGTGCCCATACGTTTCATATATATTGTGCGCGAGCGTAGATTTTTTAAGGCCATTGAAGTTACGTGGATATCCACTAATAAGAGGGAGGATTACTCTAGCTCCGAAAGGTAGAATTTTGATGTTATCTTCAGAGACTTATTTAAAGAGTGCCAGTTTAATGACTGTTCCCTAATCCTGTACCTCGATCTAGGACTCAGTATCTCTGAGTGGTCTTACCACAACCTTCTCCGGGGATATGCAGCTCTTCTCAGCGTTACCTAGGGTCAGACGCGGAAATAGGGTGGTCCGTCCCGTCCTCGTTCGTCCACGGACGGCCACAGACGGCCCGCCCTTTGCCCGGGCTTCGCCCCGAGCTTTGACCCGCGCGCGTCCCGCGATGCGCGTAACAGGGCTTGTTTAAATAATGATATGTCAGATGGTAGGGGCGTGGCACTGTGAGGGGGCGCGGCTCACGCGGGAAGAGGACCAGCTGAAGGTGTTGTATGCTGGTCCTTGCAGTCCCGGGGCCGGCGCCTCTCCCTCCTCTGCGGCCACGAGGTAGATTATGGACTGACAGGCAAGTCCAGCAGCAGTTCTGAGTCTCTGTTAGCTACTCCACTAGCGAGGCAAACACAACAGCAGCAGCTTCACTTTAGCGAGCGGCTCCCGCGAAGCGGGGGCCGCGAGAAGTAATCGGTGCTGGCTGGGGGCGTGGCACTGTGAGGGGGCGCGGCTCACGCGGGAAGAGGACCAGCTGAAGGTGTTGTATGCTGGTCCTCGCAGTCCCGGGGCCGGCGCCTCTCCCTCCTCTGCGGCCACGAGGTAGATTATGGACTGACAGGCAAGTCCAGCAGCAGTTCTGAGTCTCTGTTAGCTACTCCAGTAGCGAGGTAGTGTTTTAGAGTTTAGTGTAGTACAGTGGTGAATGAGTAGTATAGGAGGTTGTGCTGGGGTAATGTTCTAGGGTAGTGCAGTGGTGTTTATGTAGGGTAAAGAATCATGGTAGGGATAGTGTTTTAGGTTTTACCATAGTGCAGTGGTGTTTGTGTAATGTAGGGAGTCGTGCTGGGGTAGTGTTCTAGGAAAGTACAGTGGTGTTTGGGTACTGTAGGAGGTCGTGCTGAGGTAGATTTTAGGTTTAAAGTAGTGCTATAGTGTTTGGATAGTGTAGTGAGTCGTGCTTGTATAGTGTTTTAGAGTTTAGAGTAGTGCAGTGGTGAATGGGTACTGTAGGTAAGCATGCTGGAGGTAGATTAAGGGTATTGGGTAGTGCACCGGTATTTCTGTAGTGTACAGAATGATGCTAGGGATAGTGTCACTGCAAGAGTACATGTATTTATATATCTGCAAACATATAAAGTAACAAAATCAGTGTCTCTCAATGTTTCCATATGGACACTGACTCACAGTGTGACTCTAGATAAATAACAATATTTCTTATAAATGGAGTAGTAGGGTAGTACAGTGGTGTTTGGGTATTGTAGGACGTTGTACTGGGCTAGTGTTCTAGGGTAGTTTTGTGGTGTTTATGTAATGTACAGGGTAATGATAGGGATAGTATTTAGGGTTTAAGGTAGAGCAGTGATGTTTGTGTAGTGCAGGGGTCATGCTGGGGTTGTATTCTAGGAATGTACAGTGGTGTTTGGGTAGTGTAAGGGATTGTGCTTGGGTAGATTTAAGGTTTAGGGTAGTGCACTGGTGTTTGGGTAGTATAGGATGACAAACTGGATAGTGTTCTAAGGTAGTTCAGTAGTGTTTCAGTAGTGTAGAATGTCATGCTGTGTTAGATTTAACGCTTAGGATATTGCAATGGTGTTTGGTAGTGTTTTACAATTAAGTTTAGTGCAGTAGTGAATGGGTAGTGTAGAGGGACGTGCTGGGGGTAGATTTAGGGTTTAGGGTTGTGCAATTGTATTCATGTAGTGTAGGAGATTGTGCTGAATTAGTCTTTTAAGGTAGTACAGTATTAGAGGGTTGTGCTGGAGCAATGTTCTAGGAAAGTACAGTGGTGTTTAGGTAATGTAGGAGGTTCTTCCGGGGTTGATTTAAGGTGTAGGATAGTAAAGTGATGAATAAGTAGTGTAGGTGGTAATGCTGGAGGTAGATTAAGGGTTTACACTAGTGCAGTGGTGTTTGGGTAGTGTAGGACATCATAATGGGGTAGTGGCACTGCATGACTACATGTACTTATTTGTCTGCAAAAACATCAATCTTGCATTCCATATATTTCAGAACTGAATTTTACTAGTAATATTAAACATGTATCTTTATGAAGTGCTGCAAAACTACACTTTTAAACAAAATACTACAGAGACCATCAATGATGGAAAATATGGAGTCATTGGTTCCAAAGGATGTTTGGTGAAACAAACTAAAGGAAATTGGATTAATCATAGTAAGCTGAGTTGCAACACTGCTGATAAAAAGGAATTTTACTATGTAGCCGTTTTACAACTATTCAAACCATGGCGTTCAGAACTGAAATTACTTGGAGATTTCCAAAGCTATGAAGATTCCATTAATTCTTGTAAAGATAGCATACAATGCTCTGCCTTTGCAAATGATGTGAAAATGTTGAACGATGAAATTGATCAAGAAGCTACAATTGCAGCTGAGATTGCTAGAGAATGTTCTTTAGACAGTCAAAATTCTGCTGCGCTGAGTCAAGATCCACTAGGACAACCAATTGTTGAAAATGAAGCAGCAATCGCCATGAATGAGGTGGAAACAACAATGCATCAAGCTCAAGAAGATGTAAAAAACTTAGCAAACTTGGAAGAACAACTAAATGTTGAGCAAAAACAAATTTATGAGCAAGTGAGACAACAGATTGACCATGGATTACTTCATGAAAAGAAAGAGTGCTCATGCACGTCATTATAACCTATCCGAATGTACGTGGGTGGACAAGCTGGAACTGGAAAAAGTTTTTTAATTAAAGTAATTCCAAGTTATCCACAAAACACAACTGAGTTGCATGTGTCTTATGTTCTCACCGATCCAACTGGGTTGGCAGCACAAAACATTAAAATAATTACTTTACATTGTTTACTAATGCCATAGTAGAGCATGAAAAAAATTAGAATTCCACTAGCTATCTGGAGAAGCTTGTTGTGAAGTTTCAAGAGTCTGGAAGAAAATAAAACTTCTCAACTTCTCATTATTGATGAGGTAAGCACGGTATCATACTTAATGCTGGCGTCTGTGCATTTAAGAATGCAGCAAATTCTTAAAACAGAGTACGACCTGTTATTTGGAGGAAAACATGTCATCGTTTTTGGAGATCTACTGCAACTGACTACTGTAAAGGGACAACCAGTCTTTAAAACACTTGCGCATGAAGACACCAGAAAATCTCTGGGTAGTGTTGGAAACATGAACATTTGGTCATATTTTGAATACAAAAAATTAATTGCAAATATACGACAGGCAAATGATGTTGATTATGGAACTATGCTCCAAGATATAAGAATTGGACTTCTCACTGAACATGGCAAACAAGCTTTGCAGACTCGATTACTTTCCAATTTGGTTCCAAATGAAAACGTAGTTCCTGGGAAAATATACATGAAAATTGCAGAAAACAAATCTGTAATCTGCTTAATGCCAACACCGCGTGAGAGTTCTATATTCAACGAACAACTTTTGAAACAGGAAAATGAACAAATAATAAAAATGGAAGCAATCAATAAAATAGAGAATGAAGGAATCACTATTATTTGACTGAAAAATTGGAGACAAAATTGGTTACTTTAGAAAAAAAATCAATATCTAAAACTGCTGGTTTAGAAAAAAATCTATATGCAAGTAGAAACTGTCAGATAATTTTAAGGCGTAATTTGGAAGTAGAAAAAGGTTTAGTTAATGGAGCAATGGGCAAAGTTGTGGATTTCGTTAATTATCACAATAAAGATGGTATTGTATTCTTAAAGATTAAATTTGATCAGATTGTAGAAGTTAAAGAAATTGGTAGTTGTTCTGTTCGTTTTTTGCTTGTTAAAGATTAATATGTCTGTAGAAAACTGTTCCCAGTTTCCCTGGCATATGCAGTCACTGTTCATAAATCTCATGGTTTAAGTGTTGACAGTGCTTTGGTGAACATTGGAAATACTGTGTTTAAAGGGGGAATGGCATATGTTTCTTTGTCGCGAGTCAAAACATTATCTGGTTTGTTTTTGATTGATTTTGATGATACAAAGGTTACTGCAGATGCCAACTGTGTCAAAGAGTACAATAGATTAACAAGAACATATGCTTCTAATTTAGGTCAATATACTGTATTTGAAACGTATGAGAACATCTGTACTGAAGGTGTAGAAAAGGGAAAAAAACAAGATAATTTTATAATTGCAAGCAAAAAGAAAAAGAACACTGTTGAAGAGATTGTTGGTTATCAGTTTAAAAATAGGTCTGATGTCAAATGCTATGCTAATGTAGTGGTCAATGTTGTTTTTTTTCTTGAAGGTTTGCAACAGCAAATTATGGAGAATCGGGAAATAAAATTGTGTTCCTTCTTGAATTCTGTTCATGAAAAATTGAGAACTGATAAAAGTAAAATACAAAGCGTTCTATGAGAAAATTATATGTAGCACTAAAGTAGATACTGAAAGATTTCTCTATTTGATATTTCCGGACTGTAAATCAGTGTCTTTCAGTAAATTAGTTAAAGCTGCAAATCAAAACATGGAGTGAAGCCAATGCAAATCAGAAATGTTATCAACATTATTTATACAAAGATATGGAAAATATATAATTTTATTGATGCATTGTTGTACATCTGACGGAAGAAAATTGGACACTTTAATAAAACATTTTGTAGCTATCATTATCAGGAAGGACCTTTGTAGCAGGAGCAATAATTTTCCACGATGGTCCTTCAACAACTTCTGGACATTACACTGCCTATCTAAAAAGTGATAAAGGCTGGAGTCTTTTTAATGATATTGAGTTGGTTTTCAAACAATGTTTGCCTTACAAATTACCAAATTCCTACATAATATTTTTAAAGCCAAAGTTTAACCCCTTCGACGCTGATGACGAGCTGGGCTCGTCATGAGGTAGCCTCCTGCTACGCTGATGACGAGCCCAGCTCGTCACGTAACATGCGCTTTGAAAAATCTCAGCGTACGAGCGGAATTCCGCCCGCACGTATGTGGTTAAGAAGATAATTCAGCGTCTGAGGAATTTATTATTATCATTTAATAGGATTTCGATTGGACAATTTATATAAAAATGACTGCAAAAATACAATTTGGCCACACGGAATGGTATTTCTCTGAATGATGGTCTTTTTGTTGCACTGGCATCATTTATGGTGTTTATACAATTAAGTTATCACATTTTCTTAGCAGTAATCATTTCATACATATGTGATTTGTATTATCTAGTATTTTACTACAGATGGAATATTGTTTTTTTAAACACTCTAATTGATTGTTTTTTTTGCCCGCTGTTATGTGATGAGTACAACTGAAATTACTATTTCTAGTGAAATTCAATATTTTCTGAGAACAGCAAAAAAGGCAAAGAAATTACTTTGTAAAATGTTAAAATGATGCTGTGCTATTAAAAATATATTATTACAGTCAAGTTCAGTTAGTCTTTATTCGATATTTTTCAATTATAAAAGACACAGCAACAAGTGTCATCTAAACCAATAAATACATCTTAAGAGCACATCTACTCACAAAATGTAATATCATCATTATTGAATAATTCTAAGATTTAAAATAAAAATCATTAAAATAGAAAAGATAACTCGATATACAAAAGTACTTCCCAGGAGCCAGCCAAATGGGGAATAAACGTTAACCACATAGTACAGTCTGATTAGCCTTCATAGCTTGCCATTTCAGGGCCCAGAACCAACTTAAAAATTTCGCCACTGCATTAACTATGTCTGGGCGAGTGTTCGAGACCAAGATGCGGAAGGCTGTTAGGCTTGATCTAGTGCTTAAATTAGAAGACAAGGGCCTATATTATTACATGTTATAACTATTTTTTATTTTCTTTTACAGATCCTAATTTTAAGATATGGAATTTACCACAATTTAGATTATAAAAAACAAGTGAATAAAATGTGTAGCGTTTTTTAGGTGTATTACTGTTGAGGTAAGTCTTAAAATGCACAAGGGACTGTGTTTCCACACAGTTGAAAAGAAGGAAGATGGATGGACTAGATTTGTGCCAGAAAATTCCAATGCAAGATACATGGTATAGTACACAATAGACACATATGGTAGTTTTGTAGGTCTTGTTAATTTCAGAATAAAAAAAATGAAACTCTTTAACTTAAATCACATCACTGTTTTTGCACATGTCATATTAGGCCCCATCCCTTGCCTTCAGTAATATATAAACATGTCCTATCAGTTTCCTAAAACGTAAGTAGTTATACATGTATCTTGTTCTTTGTTATCAGTACAGAAATTTACTCCTATAATAACAATTGGCCTAGCCATTACCTCTCATTCTTATTTACAAGGTGAGGAAAAGGGATTCTGTATACCTTTTCTTTCCCATGTAAATATAATCTCATCATACACAGTACTATGCGTTGAAAAGGCATTCTATAGGTTTTGCTGTGGGTGTTTGCATAGAACACTCACAGAACAAGACACATCTCCAGATTTATCACAAATCATGAATCTGGACATGTTTGTGAATGCTGCACCATCCTCCAATTGGTGTAGCAAAGAACAACGTGGAAAATGTTTCCACTTTCAATATATGCTACAATGCACAGCATATATTGAAGGAGAAAAATGCCTTTACTGATTGTTTTTGTGCAGGAAGGTGTCCCTTCTTGCACAAAAACAATCTCCACATGACATGGACATCCTTGCACCATGGTGCAAGGGTGCCTGTGTCACCACATGGCTGCAGTTTAAGCAGCTGTGCAGAGGGAAGCATGCTGTAGTTAAACTGTGTACAGTGTCATGCTGCAGCACTTCCTCATAATTCTGCACTTATGCATTCACCACACATCACAAATGAAATCTTACAGTCAAGTATGCACTACACATACAGTCATCTAAACTTTCACACACTAGCATACTCGTTTAGCTCTGTCTTTAACCAGAGTAGTTGTTCTGAAAAGAACTTTTTTTTCTTTTTGTGGTTTTCTATTGTTTGGGGATTTTTTTAAAAAATATGTGTTTTTTATTTTTTAAACAACAGGGGAAGAAATGTGAACCGGAGAAATATAACTAAAAAGTGGGTGGAGAGGAAAAAAGAAATGGCTCCACACACCAGATCCACCAACTACTCCCCATACGCAATGAGACGACCACATTTTATACATGTCATCCGGACTTTCCCAAATTGGGGACGGATGTCTGGAGGCGATGATGAGCTTGATGGAGTTGCTCCACTTGTACTTGGCATAGCCGATGGATCAGGAGGACTCTCCCTCAGTCTTCTCAATTCCCCCCTGCCAAAGTTAACTGAGTGATTTGTTTGCAGGTACTTCCGCATACTCGCAGTACCAAACAAGTATTTCTTCATGGGGTCTCCCCTAGAAAGCACTGCCTTGCAAATTCAGCAAGTAACTTTAGTAGCATTTACTTTCTTCGGCCCTGGAGGAAATGTGAAACATTTCCACACAATACTTGAGTATCTCTCTTTAGGAAGAGGATCTGGAACGAATTCCTCTGTTGTTGAATGCTCTAATTCAGAGGAAGATGCTACATTTGTAGCCATTGTAGAATCAGGTCAATGTTTTCTCCAATCAGGAAGGAACAGCAGTTCTTCTTAGCTCTAAGAAAAGTTCTAAGAAGAGTGATTGAAATGGGTGGGGTCCTTCAATAGTTTCAATAGGAAGTCGAATGAACCTATCAGAACTCTTTTTTTGAGTGATGTCACTGACCATGTCATGAATTATAATGTAATATGTGACATCATGAGCAGTGGATTGAGGGCACGTGAGGTATAGTTAGTACAACTAACTATAATGGGGTCATTTCAATGGTTTTATACGAGTGAAATGTCTAGCTAACTATAACACCCCTAAAACCTTTGTTTTTTCTGTGAATTTACAAGGTTTTTTAAATGCTAATTCCTAATTATAACATGTCTGAAACCTATGGTCTTTTTCCATGAATATATATATTACCTACTGGCGGTTGCCAGTAGGTAGTTATCGTTAGGACTTATTATCCATAGGAAAACTGCAAAATTTTATTGCCAATAACTTTAGCGTTGATTGATGAATATTTTTTAAATCTTCCAAACTTTTGGCCAGCTCAGTTCCGCTCCTTCCCTGAAAGTGTGGGGATGATTGGTAAAGCGTGAGCCGAGAAAAAAAGTAGGCCCCAAAACGTGTTTTCCCCATGCACTTTCCCATAGGACCTTTAGCCGTGGCTACAGCTCGAACGGCTGAACGGAATTACACCACATTTGGCAGAGAGGTAGTCCTCAGTTCCGAAGTGTGCCTTTCGCATATCTGGTGTCAATCTGTTCAGTAGTTTCTTTGAAAATTACGGTTAAAGTCATTTATATATCTATGGGCGCGGAGGATCCGCGGATTGTGCGAGGATTGGCCTGATCACGCGCTCAATCCTAATTGGCTGTCAAGCGGTTGTAAACATTCAAAATCAGGAACTGTTGGCAGACATTTTGTGCCTCAGTAGAAGCAAGGCTGAGGAAGTCATTGAAATATGTGTGGAACGTGTGAAAAGGGGGCAGGGTAGACACACCCTGACCCCCTATGCCTGCTCAGGGGGTCACATAAGGAGCCGTAGGGCCCAAAAAGTAAGATAGTATTTTTCTTTTTAAAATAATTTTGCGGGATGCGCGTTGGATCCACGCATTTCGCATCCGAAAAAAAAGAAGCATGGTTTTTTGAGATATACATCAAGCTTATGTGTTTAGATGTTGAGTGGCACTAAAAAGAGCCCTTGTGTTTATTGAGAGATTTTAGTACTTACAAGTAAGTACGGATGCAGAGTCTAAAGTTCATGAGAAAGACTCTGTTCCTTTCATCTGTAAAATGTACAGCATCTCTACTATCGCTGCCATGCATATTGAAACACAGATTTTTGTGGTATAAGGACACCATTCTATAGTCTCAGAGAAAAGTCGAAAGAGATTTATTCACATTTTTTCCTAGCTTTCTCAATCTGTTGACAAAATAGATTGGAGTAGTTCCATTTCTGCCTTTGGCATATGTCAGAATAGATGAAGGGAGTTTGGGGGAAAAGTTAAATTAAAACAGAAAAGAAATGATTGGTTGTTTGACAACATTCTACACAGAAAACAAGAGTGCATAATATTGATTTTTAAAAGCATGATTCTTATTGTTTATCAGAACGTGATTGAAAATAACTTTACGTAGGATAAGGTAGTATATTGAGTAGTCAAGCACACTTGCTTTTTTTTTTTTAGCAACATCGTGTGATGAACATTTGCGTTCTTCGGGAGCCAGTATTGTTTTTTTGCATGGGTAGATGCTAATTTGTATATGGAACTGTAATCTGCTTTTGGATTTTGAAAGTGAAACGAGTTTTCACTGCTCAGTTTTTCAAAATGCAAACTATGTTTGGTATGGGAGGGCGGGAGTCGTGAGAGTCCCGCTCTGTTAGGCACCCCAGGACACTGCAGGAGCCGGTCATAGTAGTTTCCAGGGCCCTCGAGGGCACCAGGCGGAGGGCCACGCAGTCTGACTCCAGTAACATAAAAATTCCCAGGGGTGGTGATTGCCGGAGCTTGGGGGGATTGTTGAGGCTCACATACTTTGTATGGGGGGTTTGGATGTGAAAGTGGTATAAGGGGGTTAGAAATCTGGTACACAGTAACAGTATAATGGAAAATGCATTGAAGTATGTTGATTTCTACTTGCAGAAGATTGTGAAAAGCCTGCCTTCCTATGTGCTAGACACCAGCGACTTACTGAGAAAATTCACCATTATCAAAGGGCAATCTGATTGTCTTTTGATTTTGCTCGATGTATCATCTCTTTATACGAGCATCAATCACAGAGATGGACTGAAAGCAATTAAACACCATCTGGACACTCGACCTATGTATGTTCAAGAACATAACAAAATGTTATTAGCACTGATTACAACTTGCTTGGAACATAACTATTTTCTTTTCCAGAATCAGGTATTCCAACAAGTGAGAAGCGTGGCTATGGGGGCATGTTTTCCCCTAGCTATTCCTGTCTACACATGGGGGTCAGGGAAGAACAGGTCCCTAGAGTGTTTTTTGCTGATATTGTGTCATAGCATGTTATACGCTGGTATCGCTATATAGATGATTTGCTTATAATCTGGAGAGGCACTGACGAGAGTGCCCTCCATTTTATAGAGCGGTTCAAAGATAATAGCTTGAACTTGCAGTTCAGTGGCCAAATCACTAGGGATTCCATTTTCTTTTTGGATTTGGAGATAATGATTGACAACAACAGTCTTGCCACTAGATTGTTTAGGAAACCAACAGCCGGCAATACATTAATACATGCCAAAAGTCAGCATCCCACACATTTGATCCGTAGCATTCCTTAAGGTGAGATGCTGCAAATTCGTACAATTTGCAGCACTGATTCTGAATGTGAGGAAGCCAAATAAGATAGCTGTAGAATATTCCTGGCTAGGGGCTACTCTATAGGCGAAATCAATAAAGCTATAGAGAAAACCAGAAGAGTAGGCAGATCACAGGCCTTAATGTGCCAAGCCCAAACAATGTCAGAGCAGCCCTCACCATCTCAACAACCATCTAGACTTATTCTGACTTACAGTAATCAGCATAAGGCTTTCCGCGGGATAGTGAGCAAGAATTGGATCTTGATAAAGAACGATCCTCTATTGTGTGCAAATCTTACAAAATCACCAAATATAACATTCAGGAAGCCAAGGTCCATGAGTAATTCATTGGTCAGGATTAGCCCTGAGTTAAAATCAAACGGTGCTTGGCTGGATACCAGTAAGGGTTTCCGTAGATGTGCATCTTGCAAGGCCTGGAAATACGGGATTAACAAGACAGAGTATGAAACACTGTTTAATAATGAGCCCACTTGTATTAAGAAAAAAACTAACATGCAAAACAGAGTTTGCAGTTTATGTGCTGGAGTGTACTTGTGGCCTGCGTTACGTGGGAAGTATGAAGTTGCAGGTCCACAAGAGGATACTCCAGCACATAAGGGCAAATAAAGAATCATGATCAAGCTTATCCCGTTGCCAGGCACTTTGGAGAGCTTCATGAAAAGGATGTTAGTGTCCTCAGGTATTTTGTGTTGGACACAATCCCCCCTTTGAGAAGAGGGGGTGATTGAGAAGCACTCCTTAGACAACTTAAGACAAGATATATACTAGAGCTAGATTGTAAAACACCACATGTTCTCAACTCTAGTGTATATTTCTATACTTGTCTTTGATTCTTAAGTTGTGATGGAACACATGTATATAATACTGTTTCCGTTGCCTCTGTAAACGTTTTTAACATCATCTACTTTATTATTTGCATTTTTCCATATGTGTATCTTTTGGAGGCACTTTATGATATATTGCACTTGCACTTTTATTAAACTTTCATAACCATTAATCTTTCTTAGGTAAATGTAAGTTGGTGGTCAGTGAGAAAAATTGATTGATAGATAATCTCTAGAATGCTTTAATTTGTACTTTCGTCGTGAGATTTTTCTATGACTCATTCATTGCTGCTTTGATTGAGTCAATGCGCCTTCCTGCTGGTTGTCCTTTCCCTCTTTTGACAGCGTTACAGCCTTGTAATTAATCCACCATTTCAATACTGCATTTGTTGTGTTTGACAATTCAGACAGGACATGACTTCCGTCAATGATCATGGCATATTTATAAATGGCGAAAACCAAAGAAAGGGTTTGGCTTCTCTGCAGTAAGGCCAAGCCTTATATATCATAAACAACCACAATTTACCAGTACTGCAATATTGTTTCTCAAAGCATCAGCATGACGAAAAAGAATTAAACTCTATCATCAGAACAATCTCATTTGTTTGAGTTAATCATTTTATTTTTCAAAAGTTATTCAAAAATCAATTACTAGTTCTATCAAAAAGAACTTGACGTGTTAGATTCACAGGAGAGACAAGGGAAACACAAGGGAAAGAAGTTTTGTGTATTTGCTAAAATTGGAACATTCTCACACTCATACCTGAACTTCAACATTCATACTCATATATACAATTTTCTATGATCAGGAATACAGTGATTAAAGAAGGGCAAACATGAAAGGGGGGAGTTGGAAAAGGTGTTCACAAACACAGTGTCAAAAAACAGAAGGGCAAAGCATTTAGAATTCAGTTTATAATTTTACACAATAGGCCATCTAATGTCATCAGTGATGTCATTTGAGTTGTCATCAGTGATGTCATCAGTGATGTCATTTGAGATGTCATCAGTGATGTCATCAGTGATGTCACTGACCATGTCATGAATGATGTAATATGTGACATGATCAGCAGTGGATTGCGGGTGCGCGATATATAGTTAGTACAACTAACTATATATGGAATTTCAATGGTTTTGTGTGAGTAAAATAAGGTTTTTTAAATGCTAATTCCTAACTATATATGGTCTATAACCTATGGTTTTTTCATTGAATTTTCAAGGTTTTGTAAATGCAAATTCCTAACTATATATGGTCTATAACCTATGGTTTTTTCAGTGAATTTCATTGGTTTTTTAAAAGCTAATATCGGTAGCTGTAAAATGTATTCTTCTTTAAATCCAAAAATATATTTTATATGTTTATTAATAATTTTTTTTTTAAATATTTTTTTTTCTTCGCTCCCGGTTCGCGAACCGGGAAGCTTCCCGTTAGCTCACCTTGATGCCGCGACCCAGTCCGCGAACCGGTAAATGTTCCGTTTGCGGAACTGCCGCGTTAGAAATGAACATCGTGACGCGTCGCGGAAGCGCGACATATCACGTTGTCGCGTAATGCGTCTTATGACGCGCCGCGTTAGCGCACCCGGAAGTGCTCCGGTACGCGAACTGAGACGCGAAGCGCAGCTCCCCGGGAGCGATCCGGGCCGCGTCGCGAAAGCGCGACGTATCGCGTTGCCGCGTAATGCGTGTTATGACGCGCCGCGTTAGCGCACCCGGAAGTGCTCCGGAGCGCGAACCGAGGTGCGAAGCGCAGCGACCCGGAAGCGATCCGGGGCGCATTCCGCAGCGCGTAACATAAGCGTAACAGGTCATGTGACTTGTTAATAAAACTTTTCATTGGTTCATTTCACTTTTGGTTTCATAATGATGTAAGGCTAGGTCAGGTGACCTAAAAATAACACTTTTCATTGGTTTAGAAATATTGTTTTTCCCAAATGATGAAAACCCCTCCTTCTTTCCTCACTCTGACTTTCATCTTTGTGAGAGGAAGACCTTATTTCATACTTGAGCAATGGCTTCAGTAGTTGCTTCAGCTGGTGCACCCCCACCACCACCTCCACCTCCTCATGGGAAGAGAGGACCACCTCCCCAGGTCATCACCAACACAGAGGAGGAAGAGGAAGAACTAGAGGAAGAGGAGAGAGAAGGACCACAGTTCTTGGAAGAGGTGCCCCGGGTTTCCCATAGGAAAGCCAGTTTCATTTGGCAGTTTTTTTCACTCCCTCCAGGGCAGAAGAAAGTAAATGCGAGGTATGTCACCTGCCTCATTTGCAAAGAAAAGTTATCAAGAGGGACTGATAAAAAGTATAGCTATGGGAACTATACCATGCATCGGCACATGAACAGGTGGCATCCATTGAATTACAGCCGGGCAGAGATACGTGACCAGCAGGAGAACCCAACAACAACTCCTGTGGCCAGGTCAACTTCTCAAATATCGTTGTCAGGAGCAGAGGCACGGGAAACCGTGCCAAACATTCAAGAGAACTTTGCACACTTCAAGTTCACCTGTTTGTATTGTGGAGCATTGATTTCCTGTGGAAACATGAGCATAACATTAATAAATGCAGCTTATGAAAATCATAATTGCCCTAAACGCCCCAAAAAATAATTTTTTTTTGCTCCTGTTGAGCCCTTTTCAATGCCTGTTTTTTGTTGTTTCCCCCCCAAAAAAAACAAAAAATATATAAAATTGTTCAAAAAATACAAAAAAAAAAAATGTTCACAAAAAAAAATATATAAAACAACAAAAACATTAAAAAAAAGTTCTTTTCAGAACTACCTCCCCTTTCAAAAAAAATTGCTAGAATGTTTAGCACTCTGGCAAGCTCTATTTCTTTTAGTTCGCTTCCCAGTTCGCTTCCCGGTTCGCGAACCGGGAGCGAACCAAAAAAAAAAAAAAAAAAAAAAAAAAGAAGAGTAAGTATAAGGAAAGTAAACAGAGAGTGATGTTAAAAGAAAGACAGCTATAGGGAGTAAACCAGAGATACTGTTTAATAGATCTATTTACCGAAGAAAAGATTTAAGAGGGTATAATTGTGAAAAACAAAATAGATAAGGAAGTGAAAGAAAAAAAAGAGAGTAGAACAATAACAAAGAAGAGTTTCTTGGACAATGTGAGTGAATGTTCAAACTCAGAGTAAAACATGTGGAATAACAGAGAAAAAAAACAGAAAACAAAAAAGAAAAAATAACAGAAAAAGATTAATTGAAACAGCAAAGAAATGTAAATAACATAGAGCCATATCATCAACATAGGCAATAAAAGTTTTGCAGCTTTTATCGGCAGAAATGTGTCGCTAAAGCCGCTTTTGCGGCGTAAAAATGCCGCTAAAACAACTTTTGCAACACTTTTCTGCCAATAAAAACAGCAATAATTTTATTGGCTGTGTTGATAATATGCCCCTTAGTGTGCTTCAACTACACAGAAGAAGCATAATTAACAAGTAGTGAAAGAGTGATCAGTCAAAGACACTAAGAGTAATAGAGACGGAGTGAGTGAACAAGAGTGAGGAACTATGAGAAGAGAGGTACTGAGAAAAGGAGTGGAAGGAGTAGAGTAAGTAGGTAATAGAGAAAGGAATGAGGGAAGTAGCAAAGGCAGGAAACTGAGGGTTAAAGTAATGAAGCTGTCAAACTACTAGTAGGTGAATGTGATAGAAATGTAACGAAAAGAGTACAAAACATTTACCTTATAATTGTCATTAACTTACTCACTTTTTGTTTTTATACTTTCAATCTGTGAAAGAGAGAACAAACATTTGAAAAATATTAAAACATGTATTTAAAAATTAGAAAAGACAAGGGAAAAGATTGAAGGACAAACAGTTTTTCAACAACTTTGACACTTACAGAAGCTTCTGCTTCTCCAGGCCCCGTACACAGTCCTAAAGATATACATTTTAAACTAACAGTATCTTGATGCAGATGAAGTGAGGCCTATCTTAAAAAATGGTGCATCTTTTGCACTGCTGTTGTTTCACAAAAGTGTCGCAAGACACTAACATTTTAAATGTTTGTTTCAGGATGCCAATAAAATGTGTCCTATCCAGAGGTTTGTTTGAGGTGAGGCCTACTCAGGGTTCCAAATGAAATTTCGAGTTGTTGAAGAATACAGAAGAGATAATACATGTGAAGGCCTACCAATGAAGTAAGTCATGTCCACTTCACTCTTGAACAAAGGCCAGACCTCTTCTGTGTCCGTGGACAGACCTAAACTTCATCTGCACAATGTCATTCGTAAACTTAGGAAACACAGGTGATGTAATTGAAAAATGTGGAGTTTCTTTTCCTCATTTCACAATCACATCACCTGTGTTGCCTAGGCTAAGGTATCTCATAGTGCAGATGTAGTGCAGCATATTAAACAGTACCCAGAAGTGCACCACTGCATGCAACAACTTTGACACTTACAAAAGCTTCAGCTTCTGCATGCCCCCTACACAGTGCTAATTATATACATTTTAAACTGATGGTATCTTGCTGGAGATGAACTGAAATCTATCTTGCAACATGGTGCATCTTTTACACAAAAGTGACCCACAATGCAGCAAAAGAGGCGCACGGCCACCATAAATCTGACCCTAACATTTTAAATGATTGTTTCAAGATGCCAATAAGGTGTAACCTATGCACAGATTTGTTTCAGGTAAGTCCTACTCAGGGTTGCAGATGGAATTTAGGTTTGTTGAAGAATACAGAGGAGATAATACATGTGGAGGCCTACCAACGAAGTGAGTCATGTCCACTGCACTCTTGAACAAATGTCAGACCTCCTCTGTCTCCTGGAATAGGCCTAAACCTCACCTACACAATGTGATGTGTAATGTTAGGAAACACAGGTAATATAATTGAAAAACGTGCAATTTATTTTGCTCATTCCACAATCATATCACCTGTGTTTCCTTTGCTTAGGTATCTCATTGTGGAAATGTAGTCTATCATATGAAAGACTACGTAGAATATGAGCACTGTATGCAACAACTTTGACACTTACAGAAGCCTCACCTTCTCCATGCCTCCTACACAGTTCTACATGTACATCATAAATGCAAACAGTACAGAATTAATTATACATGTTAAATGGTTTATTTTTGCTGTTCTCAGAATGTATCAAATTTCACTAAAAACAGTGACTTGAAGGTATTCATTATATAACAGCGGGGAAAAAAAACACAATCAAAATGATTGTGTTTAAAAAACCCATACAACATAACAAATCAGAATTCAGAACTCCTTAAAGTTAACTTACTTTCCATGACGTCGAAGGATGTCCTATGAACAGCTTACACTCTGTTGTGCTGTTATTACTTTCAGACCGCCACTTTCTGAAAGAAAACCTCCATCGTTTTGAAAAATATGTTACATACAATAAATGACTTCTCGCTCTCTACCACACGTTTCCACAAGGCCAAATCGTGTCAGAGCCATTTATAACTCTTGTAAGCCAATCCCGTCATGTTGTATTTCCGCAACTTTCACAATTAAAATGTTGAAGATCATTTTCACAATCCTGGACTAGTAATATCTTCCCCTTCTTGCTCAGTCATGTTCTACATTTCCTATGACACTGATACTGCTTACTATGAAGCAGACTTACACTACCTCTATGACTACTACAATTATTTAATTTTCTACATCACTTTTAATCACAAAGCAATGTAAAACAGTAGACAGCATTGCAGACTTACATTCCCTCTACTCTATGTTTTGATTGGCTGCTTCAATTAGCTTATAAAAAGAAACAGTTTTTCTGAACTCATTCAAAGTGCACTTATTTCTCCATGACGTCCAGTCTTATAGTTAGAAGTTATGTCTCTGAACTACACTTATCCTCAAGGCCAAATCGTGTAGGAGCCATTAGAACTTCTTAAATTCCTCAGAGCACATCCCGAGATTCTTTCCCTAAAATTTTGGTTTTAAAAACACCAGGTAAGAGTTTTTAAGGTCATACGGCAATTTTTTTTTGAAAATTAAAACAGAACCATTGCAGAATGACCAGCCATTTCAAGACTTTAAATAAGCTGTGTAATGTCCTGATGTTATTGAAGGACCATCATGATATATAATTGCTGCAGTTACAAAAGTCCTTCCTGATATTGACAACTGTGAAGCCACAACATTTTTAATTAAAGTTGTCAATTTTGTTCCATCAGGCCTACATCGTTGGAACATTAAAATTACATACTGGCCATATGTTCGTATAAATAATGTGGACATCATTTCAGATTTACATTGGCTACACTCCATGTTGTGATCAGCTGCTTTTACTAGCTTATTAAAGGAGACTGATTTACTGTCTGGCAAAGTTAAATATATAAATCTTTCTGAGTCTACACTAGTAGTACTTGATACCCTACAGTTCTCGCAGTCATGCTGCCATTGATAAGAAAGCCCAAACAGCTGATCTACATCTACACCTTCAGCATGCAATACATCAAGCATATACATTAAAAACTCCTGACAATCTTGCTGAATATTTTGAGAGAATTGTGTTTGGCCTGAACATCTGTCTAACAGATTTCGAATTTCAGACACACTTTCTATGTTTGTTCTATCAGTGCTACATTTTTCTAAGACAGAATTTAACAAACTGCAAAATCTTTGATCAGAATTGACCACAATCTCTTCTTTTACATTTTCTAGAGAAAACAAAACATTAACCACTACATTAGCATAGCAGTTGACACCAGAAGTGTTTTCAAATTGAAAACCAACAACATCTTCAACAGAATCCTTTTTGTTTCTGCTTATAATTTCAGGTTCATCGACTTTTCGTCTTTTTGCTACAACCTCCCCAGTATTGGTCACATTTCTTCGTCTTCGGCCTACCACACGTTTCTCAAACAAAGGATATTGAGGCAAATGTGGTGCATACTCTCTTCTTAACCTATTGTATTCCTTAACACAATCTAGATCCGCACAAATGTTTGTGACATCACACTCAATCAAGTACAATCCCGATAAAGTTCTAACTCGTGACAATGCCACATATGCCATACCCTCCTTGAACACAGAACTGCCAATATTCACCAATGCACTGTCTACACTTAAACCTTGCGATTTATGGATTGTCACCGCATATGCCAAGCAAACAGGAAACTGCTTACGGCGAACATATAAGTCTTTTACAAGCAAAAATCTAGCAGAACAACGACCAATTAGCTGTACTTCCTCAATGCCATCAAATTTAATTTTTAAAAATTCTATTCCATCTCTATTTCTGTATTTTACAAAATCAACAACATTACCCATTGATCCATTTACCAGACCTCTTTCAACATGTAAATTCCTTCTTAAAATTATACGGCAGTTCAAGCACACATTCAGAGTCTTTTCAAAACCTGCAGTTTTAGATATACTCTTCTCTAATGAATCCAATTTTGTTTTCAAATTCTCAGACAAAATAATTGTTGATCCCATATGCTCTACTCTGTCAATAGCTTCCAGTTTCACAATCTCTTGCTTTTCTAAATGCAACATTTTGTTGTTGAATTTGGCACATTCTGCAAGAGTTGGCATCAAACATATTCCAGATTTGTTCTCAGTAATTTTCTGAAAAATATTCTCAGGCACAACATCTTGTTCTGGATATTAATTTGACAGTAATCGTGCATGTAAAGCTTCTTTCCCATGCTCGGTCACTTTTCCAATTCTAACATCTTGTAGAATAGTCTTGTAAACTTCATCCTTCGCCTGACGCATATTTTCATGCAGTTCAGCATAATTGAAGTTTAACCAAATATTGACGTTGCCAATGCTCCCTAGGCACTTCCTGGTATCTTCATGCGTGAGCATTTTGAACACAGGTTGCCCTTTCACTGGTGTCAGCTGCAGAAGATCTCCGAAAACAATGATGTGTTTGCCACCAAATAACACATCATACTCTGTTTTGAGAACTTCTTGCATTCTCAAATGCACAAAAGCAAGCATGACATTGGAAACCATGCTTACTTCGTCAATGATAAGAAGTTTAATTTTCCTCAAGACTCTTGAAACTTCACGACAAGCATCTCCAGATAGCTTGTGATATTGTAATTTGTTGTCATGCTCCACTGGCAGCATCAGTAAACGATGTAAAGTAATCCCTTTAATGTTATGTGCTGCCAGTCCAGTTGGAGCGGTGACAACACAAGACAGCGATGACTCTGTCATTTCCTGCAAATAACATGAAATTGCTTTAATAAGGAAACTTTTTCCAGTTCCCGCTTCTCCACTCACGTACAGTCGGACAGGCTTCAACGACGTACATGAGCACTCTTTCTTGTCATGACTTAATCCATGATCAATTTGCATGGTAACTTCGTCATATATTTTCCTCTGCTCAACGTTGAGTTGTCTTTCCAACTCTTCTAAGTTAACCGCATCCTCCTGAGCATGTGCCATGGCTCTTTCCACTTCATTCATAGCAGTGGCAGCTTCATTTTCGATAACAGGTCCTCCTAGTGGATCCTGACTCAATGAAGCAGAACTCTGACTGTCCTGAGAACTGTCTCTGGCAATCTCGGCTGCAATCGTTGCTTCCTGCTCGATTTCCACATTCAACATTTCTACATATTTGGGAAAAGCAGGACATTCTATGGTCTCCTTGGCGGCATTGAAAGAGTCTTCGTAACAGAGGAAATCTCCAAGCAGTTCCTCTTCTGCACGCCAAGGCTTGAAAAGTTGCAAAAGTGCTAAATAGAAAAACTCCTTTTTTTCAGGAGATTCGCCACTCAATTTTCGATGGTTTATCAAGTGTCATTTTCTTTGCTTGACCAGACATCCCTCACTTCCTATTACAGCATACACTCCTTTCTCAGTATCTTCTTTGATGTTCCTCTTGAATATGTAATTTTGAAGAACCTCATACAGACAAACATTCTCGAGGTGACTGCTTCGATTTAGATAATATGTATTCAAAGTGTCGGTACTGTTTGGCTCCTTTTCCGCCAAATACTCAATTTCCTGCACAGGTTTGAGAACTCGATTACGCGTTGCAGCAAGACCAAGACTCGCCCAAACGATACTCCTGGACTTGGCATAGAGACTTGCTGAAGACAACCGGTCAGAACATTCGTAAGCTCCGATTTCTCGATGCGACAACATCTTCAGACTGAAACTGTACAACTTCTTGCTGAGGCTCTTTTCATGGGAAATGTCCTCCCACATATCCTTCAATTCTGTCTTTTCTTTTTTGGTGATGTAAGATGTCACATACCGAGCCACAGCCATACAGTTATCAGCCACAAACTGTATATCCATGTTAGCATTCCACATGGACAAAATCACCGGGCTGTAGTCGTTAATGTATTTAGACTCTTCGTTCCTCTTCAAATTGTATGTGTTTTTAGGTGATTTCTTCATCACATTATGTCGCAGCGAAGACATCAAACTGTTCACTCTTCCTTTAGAAATCACCGGTCGTGGAAAGCCGAAACGACATTTGGTGTAGAACTTGTCCTTGTTTCGGAATTTACGACGACAGTACTTTCCACATCGATGGCTTTGGAAATGTAGAACTTTTTCTCTTAGGCTTTTCTTCTCCTTTGCGTTTGGAACAGCACACGTAGAATACTGTTGGATGAAACTCATCACTGAGTCTTCTGGATCCGTTCCAAATTTAGGTGCACCCTTGATCCACAGCAACATATGTATATGAGGAGCACATCTTGCTTGGTACTCCTTTCTCCAGAAGAAATCCAACACCTCTCCAAGAGGTGGATTCTTCTTATTCATGATGAAAGACATCATAGCTTCAAATCTATGATTGAAGTACCTACATACATTGACTGGATCCAAAGAGCACAGTTCTCCGGGTGTCTTGAATTCGATGTTTTCTACGTTAGCATTTGCCTCTCGTAGAAATTCAAGTAAGTCTTCCCAGCCATACTCGGCACAGCTCAGAGTGAGGAACCATGTGGGAGTTCCTAAGTTCCTCAGCATACATTTTAAATCACCATGACGACGGTACCAGTACTCATTAGTACCACGCTGACACGCCATGAGATTAATCAGGTGAGAATCCAAAATACTGTCTTGGACATTGACTTTATCCATAAAGTCACTTGCCGAGATGTTTTGCATGTGTATACCACTTTTCAAGATGTGGTTCACTGCAAATGACAGTCCAGACAGATCGCTTTCAAACAGGAGATGAAACAAATAAGGAATGCATTGTCGAAACCTAGCATCTCCTGCATACAATCGCAAAGTCCGGTATTCAGAAGCAGGAATTTGATGAGGTCGCTCATCATATCTTCCTCCCTGACCTGTTGGAAAAAGCTGTGGGAAACACAGAGCTTCCAAACTTTCCTCCCAAACACTAATGGGACTCCCTTTGGCTTGTTTCATTTGAAACAACTCAATAGCATTCCCCATGACTTCCTTGGAATGCAAAGGATGAACACTATAATGTTCATATATTTCTTCACTAGTAGAGGGTTCTACTTTCTCAATTTGACCAGCACACAAATCACTATCCTCTTCCTCACTTACTTCCTCTTCTGCAACATATACATTCTTATAGTATTTATTATTTTTTTTCAAATACAATGTTGCCTTTTTAACTTTCCTAACATCCACTAAATCTTGCCATATTTTCTTATTCTTTGTCGGAACCCCATTAACTAAGATAACCAGAGGTTCCTCTTCCACTTTTTCTACTCCAATTGTGTTAATGTTTTTCTTCAAATCTAGAGGCAAATAAACAACTCTTCCCTTTAATCCTCTCTGTAAATCTGATGGAGGCAATTTCCCTGTCTTTGGCTCCATTCTTACAATAGCCTGAAAGGGATGGATACTTTGAATCAAAATAGATTCATAAGTATTTAAATCCTTCAATTCAGAAGGAATCTCAACCAATTCCAGATTATTATGAACTGCTCTAGCAGGCATCTGGTTTTGATTTAATTTATTACAACAATAAGTACACACACGTTGATCCAATCCCAAATCAAAACAATTTTCTACCATCAAGTATGTTGCGAAATCCTTCCATTCACTATTATTTTCCCTTTCACTTTTTGCATATAAATCCACTAACTTAGTCTGATTCTTATAATAAGTGCGTCGACAACACACACAAGTGAAATTTGGCCTCTCACTTGATTTGACCTGAAACGTCGCAATTTCCCTCTGGAAATTATCTGTACTGGAAACCTGTACACTATCTTCCACATTACCCGCTTCTTCTTGGTCAATTTCAACATTCTCCTCTTTACTTCCAAAGTAACAAAACTCAATTTCTTCACATATATTCTTCACATCTATTTCAGAACCATGCAAAAGAGCAGCGCATAATTGTTTAAGCATAATTGCTGGACTCTTAGCATAATACAACATTCTAACTAATTTCCTCACTTTATTATGATGCACTGCTAGCATCCTGAAATGATGAAAAACACTCTGGCATACTCTCCTGGAAAGACAAGCCAGTGAATGACCATGCAAACCTGTCACTTCTCTCACTCTGCAAGGATCTAATTCTTGCAACAACTTCATTTTCTGCTTCAAACTTTTCTTATTAAATGACCGTACAAAATCACAAAGCAAATTGATGGAATCCTGTCGCACACTGCAAATACTACTACACTTCCAGGTGTACACAGGACCCTTAGGATGTCTTCCTAAAACCTCATTACCTAACACCTCTTCTGCCTCTGTTGTCACAAGTTTTTCTTTTTCAACTGGACAACCATCTTTCACTTCATAAGCTCGACCACTGGTGTCAACTGCATGCACCAAATCATTATCCTGGAAATAACTCTCCTCATTAAAAAATGCCTCACAGCTTAAACTATGCATCCATTCTCCAGAAAAAACTTCACAAAAATTACTACGATTAACTATTCTCTTCCATCTACTATTTCTTTTGAAATCATAAATTGCCTTGTTTAGCTTCCTAATTCTATTGATTATCAAAATAAATAACTTACGTTTAATTTCAAATGCCTGATCAATAACTTTCTCAACTTTTTTTTTTCTCTTATAAAAAACCACTTTCTGTTGACCTTTCTTAATATTTTTTAACAAATTGCCAATTATCCTGTTGCGGAACATTCGTTTACGAATGTCCCTAAACTGTTGTTTCCTTCTACTATCATGCACAGAGTTATCTCTTGCTCTAGCAGTAACATTTTTCATTGGCCTTTCCTTTCCGTTTGAATTGCTTCTCTTTTTCTGGACTGAAACATTTTCTGTAGTAATATTTTTTTTACTACAGATATTTCTTATGAATGTTTTTGTACTCTTACCCGGTGCTTTCTTGGTGACTTGACAAATCTTTTTGTTAGAGGACTGCTGCTTTTTTTCATTGACCTGCTGTCTTTGAAGTTTTGCAGCCTTTCTCAGTCTTTCTTTGGTTGGCATGGTGAAATCTTGAAATGATCTGCAGTTGAATCTGTGGTAAAATATATTAAAAAATGTTATTAACCACTATTACCCAACAGTAAATCAATAACAGTAATAAAAAACTTAAAACACTACTTGACATTTTTACATAGAAGATTTTTTAGTCCTTGGCAAATTTAGAATACAGAAATAGCAGAAAAGAAATGGAATTTATATTCATTTTACCTGTGCTATTTTATATGTGAATCTGATCTAATTTTATGAGCATATTTTAATATTTTATTGAATACACTACACATAACCTGTTTTTGAAGGTGTCTTTATTTTTAAATTAAACGGTTTACATTTTTACTTTTTATTTATTATAAATTTTTAAAATAAATGTTTATAGTTCCATAGGCTCAAGCACGTCAGCTTCCCTTCCTATGTCATATAATTCTGACAAATCTGCATCCTCATCACGTTCTTCTTCATCCTCAGGATTTAAATCATCCAAGGGATCAACATCCACTGATGTTTCAATTACGAGTTCAATGATGAGGTCGAAATCAACTGATTGCTGATTGTCGCTCATGTTGATGTTGTCTTTATCTTTAAAGAAAGATAACAACAATGAGATGTTGCAGAGTAAGAGACAAATCTCAGAGATTATAATAGTAAAATTGTTTAACAAGAGTAACATTTTGCAGCTATTATTTAGCCATGTCCAGCGATGCTGAGCAGGTGAAGCCTATGTCTGATTTTTCACTGAACAGGACTCATCTCTTCTTAACCTTGGATAAGCCTCACCGACTCTGTGTCCCCTGCACATACTTAAATGTAAAGGGGCAGATTTATGTTAACTGGCACATCCCCAGGCATGCACCAGTTAACGTGCACTGCTGCTCTGCCACCCATGGTGTGCCGTATTTACAATCAGATAGGAGAAAGCTGCGTCAAAACCCTGCGCCTGCTTGAAGCAGGCATAGGTCTTGACGCAACATTGTGGAGATGGGGCACCCCTGAGCGTTGCTGGAGCTGCATCGCACTTGCGATACAACTCCAGCAATGCGCCACCTTAACGGCACAAATGCGTCACGCATCTGTGCCATTTTTGCCCCATGCTGCGCCGCATTGTAAATGCAGCACACCATGGGTGGCGGAACAGCGGCACAGGATGACTGGCACATCACTGGTGATGCGCCAGTCATCATAAATCTATCCCTAAGCTTCTTATCTTGTTAGAGATAAACTGCCATATGTATCATCAAAAAAATTTGCATTTCCTAAATAGCTAATTTTAAGGAATAAATAGCTATTCTTTACCATTCCTAATTTGCGATGAGCAAATTGCTAATTGCAAATTACTCATTCATTTCCATGGGCCAGGAGGCCCATAGGAATGAAGGTGGAATTTGCGATTAGCAATTAGCTCATCGCAAATTAGGAATTTTTCCAAAGGTGCAGGGGTGTCTCAAGAACACCCTGCTGCACCCCTGAAAAAGAAATTTGGGGGCATATGGCGCACATACATGCCCTAAGGGCATGTATGGGCATCATATGGCACCTTTTGTTTTTTTGAAAAAAAGCTTTTTGAAAAGAATTCGCAAATTACCACCAACTAGAAGTTGGTGGTAATTTGCAAATCCTTAATGGCATTTTTTGCATATTTTTTGTTTGATACATTGCATTTAAGGAATCGCAAAATTTGCAAATCCTTAAGTGCAATCGCAAAATAAGGAATAGCAAATTTTGCTATTCCTTATTTTGCATCAAACTTGTTTGATACATACCATTTGTCTAATTAGCATTCGCAAAGGCCAAAATTCACAGAATTTCGGCCTTTGCGAATGCTAATTAGCTTGATACATATGGCCACAAGTGAGGCCTGTCTTGCAACATGGTGCATCTTTTGCATCACTGCTGCATCGGTTTCATGTGGCACGTTTTTTTTACACCATGACACATCTGCCTAAATGCATCAATTTGTAATTTTGTCGCCTCATAGCAAATCTTTTGCACCACCGCTGCATCAGAAAAGTGACCACAGTGGCGCAAAAGAGGCATACACCTATCATAAATATGTCCCTAGCATTTTAAATGATTAATTCAGGATGACGATAAGGTGTGGCCTATCCAGAGGTTTGTTTAAGGTGAGGCCTACTCAGGATTGCAGATGAAAGTTACACTTGATGAAGAATACACAGGAGATAATACATGTAAAGGTCTACCAATGAAGTAAGTGATGTCCACTTCATTGCGCCAGTCATCATAAATGTATCCCTAAGCTTCTTATCTTGTTAGAGATGAACCGCCATATGTATCATCAAACTATTTTGCATTTCCTAAATAGCGAATTTTAAGGAATAAATAGCGATTCTTTACCATTCCTAATTTGCGATGAGCAAATTGCTAATTGCAAATTATCCATTCATTTCCATGGGCCAGGAGGCCCATAGGAATGAAGGTGCAATTTGCGATTAGCAATTAGCTCATCACAAATTAGGAATTTTTCCAAGGGTGCAGGGGTGTCTCAAGAACACCCTGCTGCACCCCTGAAAAAGAAATTTGGGGGCATATGGCGCACATACATGCCCTAAGGGCATGTATGGGCGTCATATGGCACCTTTTGTTTTTTGGAAAAAAAGCTTTTTGAAAAGAATTCGCAAATTACCACCAACTAGAAGTTGGTGGTAATTTGCAAATCCTTAATGGCATTTTTTGCATATTTTTTGTTTGATACATTGCATTTAAGGAATCGCAAAATTTGCAAATCCTTCAGTGCAATCGCAAAATAAGGAATAGCAAATTTTGCTATTCCTTATTTTGCATCAAACTTGTTTGATACATACCATTTGTCTAATTAGCATTCGCAAAGGCCGAAATTCGCAGAATTTCGGCCTTTGCGAATGCTAATTAGCTTGATACATATGGCCCCAAGTGAGGCCTGTCTTGCAACATGGTGCATCTTTTGCATCACTGCTGCATCGGTTTCATGTGGCACGTTTTTTTTACACCATGACACATCTGCCTAAATGCATCAATTTGTAATTTTGTCGCCTCATAGCAAATCTTTTGTACCGCCGCTGCATCAGAAAAGTGACGCACAGTGGCGCAAAAGAGGCATACACCTATCATAAATCTGTCCCTAGCATTTTAAATGATTAATTCAGGATGACGATAAGGTGTGGCCTATCCAGAGGTTTGTTTAAGGTGAGGCCTACTCAGGATTGCAGATCAAAGTTACGCTTGATGAAGAATACAGAGGAGATAATACATGTAAAGGCCTACCAATGAAGTAAGTGATGTCGACTTCATTGCGCCAGTCATCATAAATGTATCCCTAAGCTTCTTATCTTGTTAGAGATGAACCGCCATATGTATCATCATACTATTTTGCATTTCCTAAATAGCGAATTTTAAGGAATAAATAGCGATTCTTTACCATTCCGAATTTGCGATGAGCAAATTGCTAATTGCAAATTACCCATTCATTTCCATGGGCCAGGAGGCCCATAGGAATGAAGGTGCAATTTGCGATTAGCAATTAGCTCATCGCAAATTAGGAATTTTTCCAAAGGTGCAGGGGTGTCTCAAGAACACCCTGCTGCACCCCTGAAAAAGAAATTTGGGGGCATATGGCGCACATAAATTTTAACAACATTCCTTTACCTCAAAAACGATTTTCAAGTCATAATTTGAAAACACTGCCCACGGGGAAATGACTTAAAATGTCCTTAAGACACATGAAAGTGTTTTTTTAAAGCCTTTGCAACTTTTTTGGGTCACTTTTAACATGGCTATGTAACTCAAACAGTCAAAATCTAAATTTACCATGCACAGGTGGGACCATATTTACAAGGAATGTGCTCCACGGGGAAAGGTCTTTTAATGTAATATGGGAAAAATGACATCAGAGACACTGAAATGCCTTATAAAGAAGCATACACCATTATGTCCTTGTCATAAATTTAAAAACCATTCCTTTTCCCCAAAAACGATTTTCAAATCATAATTTGAAAACACTGCACATGGGGAAATGACTTAAAATGTCCTTAAGACACATGAAAGCGTTTTTTGATTGCCTTTCCAGCATGGTTGGGTCACTTTTAACATGGCTATGTAACACAAACATTCAAAATCTAAATTTGCCATGCACAGATGGGAGCATATTTACAAGGAATTTGCTCCACAGGGAAAGGTCTTACATTAAAATGGGAAAAATAACATCAGAGACACTCAATTGCCTTATAAAGAAGCATACACCATTATGTCCTTGTCATAAATATTAAAACCATTCCTTTTCCCCAAAAACGATTTTCAAATCATAATTTGAAAACACTGCACATGGGGAAATGACTTAAAATGTCCTTAAGACACATAAAAGCGTTTTTTGATTGCCTTTGCAGCATGTTTGTGTCACTTTTAACATGGCTATGTAACGCAAACATTCAAAATCTAAATTTGCCATGCACAGGTGGGAGCATATTTACAAGCAATTTGCTCCACAGGGAAAGGTCTTACATTAAAATGGGAAAAATAACATCAGAGACACTCAATTGCCTTATAAAGAAGCATACACCATTATGTCCTTGTCATAAATATTATAACCATTCCTTTTCCTCAAAAACGATTTTCAAGTCATAATTTGAAAACACTCCACAGCTCCTATGCACAAAAAAACCCTGTCAGTACTAATACTTCACATTTTCTCCAATTACAATTTCTCAAAGAAACAAAATCTATTTGTAAAACACTTGAGACAAAGCAACATTTGAAAAACACAACTTTCTTCATAATTTTCTCCTTAAAGCACACTATTCTCTATCTAAATTAAAGAAATCTTTTCTCACCTTAGCAAATACTTTGAGTTTCAAAACAGTCTCAGAAACACACCAATTTGTCTTCAGCAGAGCAAAAGGTATGCACTCCAGAGTCTGCAGCTATCAAAAGCACAGAAATGCTGTAATTGTTCACACATATCTCTCATGTCACCCAATCAAAACTCTTCCCTCACTTTTTTTCAAATCAAAACCCTTCCCCCCTCTGCCCTTTCTGCCTTTTTTGCATAGCAACCACCTCCTTGAAGGCCTCTGGTGTTTGCAAGTTCACACAACAATGTTGCAATTGAACTCTGAACTCCCAGTGCACCTCATATCCAGTGCATTCTTTCATTTAATGATTTTTTCTTGACCACTCAAAATACATCTTTCAAAGAACTCATCCATGCACCCTAACTTTCTGTTTTCAGCAATCAAAATCCGCCAATCACTGTTACTGCTTCATTAACACAGAAACTCCACAGTTTTTTTCATTTTAAACTCTTATTTTTTCAACTGCCATTTCATTGCCACACTTCATCTGACTGCAGGAGAACCTTCTCTCACCATGTTTTCTGTCTGGATTGTTGGACATAGTTACATCTATTGGGCTCAGAGGTATGCTGAGAACAGGAATATACCTAACCTCAATTTACAAGATGTGGAAATTAAGTGGTTTGGCCACAGAGGATTAAAATGTCACCAATTGATACCATTGGTGAAAACCTTTATGCATTTGCCAAAACCTGACCTGTTAATTGTGCACTGTGGAGGTAATGATTTGGGCACTTTGACTGGGGTAGGTCTGGAAATGCTTTTAAAGGACACATTTGAGCAATTAATGGCACTTTTTCCTCAGACTGCCTTGGTATATTCAAATATATGCCAAAGACAGAAATGGAGGTGGTCAAACCAATTTTGTCCACAAATTGAGAAGTCGAGGAAGCATGTAAACAAATCTGTTTCAGCTTACATGAGAGACCATGGAATGGGCTCCCTGTACAACAATAACTTGCGTTACTACATGCAAGATATCTACAGAGGAGATGGAGTTCACTTCTCAGATGAGGGCAACAGAATTTTCATTCTGAATTTAAGACTGTGCATTGGTACCTACTTATAAGTACCTAAATGTACCATAAACCCAAAAGCTCTTCTCAGAGCTACCCTACATCTGATCACTCACAATTATTATTTTACTCTAACTTTTTTCACTAATTTTCAACAAAGTACGCTCCCTGGGACGCTACCCGGTACGCGAACCGGGAGCTAACCTCGCTAAATTTTAAAAAAAATGTTTTTTTTCGCACATATGGGCCTCCTCAGCCACCCCCAGAAAACCTAGGGGGTCAAGATAAGTCTACTGTGCCCCCTTCTACCCATTCTGAACATTATTTGCCCTCCATCTTGTATCTTAATTCGACCAAAACACAAAATGGTGGACTCCCGTAACGCTTAAGGTTCGCGTACCGGGGCGCTCGCCAGTTCGCGTACCGGGTCGCTCCCTGGGAAGCGCACCATCAAAAAAGGTGGGAAAGTAGTTTACAGAAAAGCGACTGGAGACACTTTCACCAAATATAGATTAGCTCATACTACATACCAATCCCTACCATTTTCACAAATTTGATTGAAATCCCATTTAACCATTTAGCCTGTACACCTCTCTAAATACCCTGAGGTAAATTACTTCACAAAACACATCTGAAGTGTTGGAATTGACAACCAATTAAAATGTTACTTTCATTTTCTACTTTTTTTACCTGACATTTGATTGGTTATGTACCTGAATATATATAAAGGAAGAGAGAGAAACACAGCCATTTTGACTACTACTTCCTGAACTACATTGCAAGATCATTTTCACTCACAACTTAAACTTGTTTTTAGAAGGTGAGATATTATTTTATAAATTTGAAAACATTTTCAGATAGTTATATACTATCCCTCTGTAAGAGTTAGACATTGAGAAAGGCTTCTTTATTGATTGATTTAGGTTTCTGTGGTATAATTATGAATTTACTTAGGCTTCTTCACAGGCACTTTTTAATAGTACTACTTCACGCCTGAAACCATACAGTGCCCATAGATTACTTCTCTGTTATAAACTCACAAGTACCTGTCTGAACTTAAACCCAACAGTGCCCTATCTCTACTGATATAATTATTTTTTATGCAAATTACAGCAATAAAATGGAAGGTGAGCAGAATATTTCCTTCGAAATTGTTCTGGAGAACAACACAGAAAAAGATATTGAGGATAATGATGACTCAGATTTCATGGATGAATCACAGGACCATGAATTAGTTCAATGTGTAGAATCTGTGGATCGTTTACTTCATTATGATGACGGTCAAATGTGGGAAGTTATGTTCACTCAACAAGAGGACATATCTGACAGTCAAATGTTAGACATTCTATTACATTTTGAAAAACAATCCGAAAAATAAAATGATATGTAATATTAAAAAATTATTTGAGTCTTTAATCATTTTTATATGTAATTCATAAACTAGTGAAATGTTAGAAATGTTATTACATTTTGAAACACAATTACAATAATAAATAATTGCTTAAAAAATAAAAAAAATTAAAAATAATCAACAAAACCAACAATCAATTAACATACAGTATTTGAAAAGTCTATCATTCTTTTTTCCTTATAGTACGCTGCCCAGAACGCTTCCCGGTTCGCGAACCGGGCGCTACCCACGCAAAAAAAAAAACATTTTTTTTTTCTTTTTTTGCCCCGCGGGGCCCTTTTAAAGCCTCCACATTAAACCTAGGGGGTCAGGGAGGATCTACTATGCCCCCTTATGGTCATTTCCCCCTTTGTTTTGGCCTCCTCTTGTCTCTCAATCCTACCGAGAGACAAGATGGCGGTCGCTCCGGACTGTTTAGAATGTTGACAGACACCGGAGAGCCATTCAGCTTCGCTACGCGAAGTTCCGTTACGCGTAAAGTCCGCGAACCGGAGCGCTGCCCGGTCCGCTGTTACAGATATATATCTTTTTTGGAACGTTAATTTCTCAAAATCCACTGAAGCACATATATTGAGACCTAGCAAAGGCACATCAGGCTACCAGTCCCTACAATTTTGCCAAGTTTCGTGGAAATCCATTCAGCCGTTCGGGCTAAAAGTGAGGCCAACCGCCCTATGGAAAACTCAATGTTAAAAACACGTTTTGGGACCCCCCTTTTTTCTCGGCCCCCCCTTGACGAACCCCCCCCCAAATTTCCAGGGGCTGCTCAGAAACAAAATGTTCCATTTTCCTGAAAATTTCAGCCAATTCCGTCCACAAACGCCAAAGTTATTAGACATAGAATTTTCAAAAATCCCATAGGGAAAAAATCCTAACTATATATACCTACTGGCGACCGCCAGTAGGTAATATATATATATATATATATATATATATATATATATTATTCACTGATTTGTTATCTGTGGTGAAGAATGAGTCACGAATCTTTGAAACATTCATTTTCATAAATAGCAACTTCTTGTCATTCCCCATTCTAAAGAGCAATTCCATATTTGCGATTCGGTAGTAGTCACAAATAGAGAATCGTAAAATCAGAATATTGAACAGACTGCATTGATGACCTCATAACAGGAACCCGGAAGTGATTTACCTGCCCCACATTGCTTGATTAGCTCCTCACTGTGGAGCAGGAGCACACTGGAGAGTCGCCACATTGTCCAGTCATTGGAAGGACAATGATGAAGTAGGGCGCAAACGGAAACACATGTTTTGTTATCAAAACAGATATTTTGGTACAAGAATGTGACTCCGACAATTACAAACATTTTAATAAAACATATTTGACTGTGCCAGAGGCAACCAACAATAACATTTGGGCATCAATCCAAGAAAGAATTAATGCTGTTGGTGTTCTCTAGAGCACCATTGATGAAATCGGTGCCCCGCGGTATGATTTACAGTCTCGCACCTAAGAAAAGCTTGCACAAGGAATATCTGATGCTCAGCAGAGAGGATGTGGTTTTTAATATGTCCCCCTGGCGGAGATGATCAAAAGTACTTTTGCACCAGGAGCATGTTGGGATTTGGAGTTACAGACACAGCAAACAGTTCACTATTACATACTAGTTAGACATTTACCTTAAATACATTTTAAAATGTAATTGGGTGTTGTATATAATAATGTTTAATAACTTTGTAAGACATATTTTTTTATGTAAATTTAGATTAAATGTAAATGTAAATTAAATGTAAATGAGTATTTGAAGTATTCAACAACTATATCTACACAAATAGAGAAATACAAATGCTATAATACATGTTCAAGCAATCATTTGCAACAAATACACTTTTTTTGTATTTTCAACTAGGTCTAATTATAAAATAAATGAAAACTAAAATATACTTGCCAAATATGTGAATCTGTATTTTTGGAGGCACAAAAATGCATTATGGGACATGCGGATTTATGAAATACAAGTGAAAACATGAGATATAAGTGGTTCAACTCTCCTGTAAAAAAGAATCTTATTTATCAGTAGAAAACAGTGCTGAAACTGAATGTATTTCAGGGAGATGACAATGTAGAATGCATTGTTGAGGAAGATATGAGGGAAACATCTGCTGTACATCTTGGTAGCAATTTCAAACTATAAGAACCATCAGAAATAGCAGAGGAAACCATGGGCATATTAGTTTTTCCACAAGGTCCATTTCCATAGATTATTAGAAATAATACTCCTACAACCAGACGTATTATGAAAAGCAGAATATTACTAAATCTCAGTGCTACTGTAAGACCAAGGCAGTGATGTTTTAAAAGTTACAAGCAGAATTGCAACCTGCTCAAGCATTTCAAAACATTGAGGAATCTATGCTGCAAGTACAATAGCAGCAACAAAGGGAAATGTGCTCTTTAGGGACAACATCAAGTGCCAATTAGGAAACCACTACACGTTTCAAACACATCCAAGAGTCACAGGGCTGTATGTACTCAAATCAGGGTATTCTATCTATATTTGACTGCCAATCTTCTATCGTGAAGTACCAGGAATATAAGACTAGAACTAGGACATTTTAGTGGAGATGTTGCTAAAGGGCTAGATAGTGTAGGCATGTGCTTGATGAAATGGAAAATAGAAATGCCAGAAGTAGTGAGGGAGGTGTCTTCGAAGAAAGTGAAGCGGTATCAGACCACAGAGGTTTGCTGTACAAGAGTATGGTTCTCTAAGACACAGTTCTTGACAAATCCCAATTGTACATGCAAATAATACAACAATATGTTGTGACAGAGTTACAGAAAAAACTTGGCAAATCAGTAATGATATAACTGTTGCTTCATTACCATAACATTAGTACAACATTTTTGTCTAGGTACATTATAATATTTAAAACTTTAAACCTACCGGTTTGAGGGTACGAGTGCTGCTGCGCTGCTATAGAAACTAATTCCTCATTATTGCACTTGCTTTTCCATTGCAGGGGGCACGAGTTAGGTGCTCGCACTGCGGTGTATTTTAAAAACTGTTAGCTGCCATTGTAAGGGGCACGAGTTAGGTGCTCGCACTGCAGTGTAATTTTAAACTTGTTTCCTCAGCGTATAATTGTTCCTGTCTACTGGCGCTGCTGCTGTGAGAGAGCAGGGGGCACGATTTCAGGTGCTTGCACTGCGCTTTGTTTTAAACCTCACTTTGTGCTAAACTTCACTTATTAGTCACCGTGTTTACTGTGCCTGTTTCCCACTCCCCGTTCCACCCCGAGCCGAGCTCGTGGTTGTGGAGGGAGTTCCTTGCTATCACTTTCCTCACTTCCGGCGGAAGGGGGAGCAGTCTAGTTTCCATACCGCCGCCTCCCTTCATAATGCAGGAAGGAGCCCAGAGACTACAGACCTACCGGTTTGAGGGTACGAGTGCTGCTGCGCTGCTATGGAAACTAATTCCTCATTATTGCGCTTGCTTTTCCATTGAAGGGGGCACGAGTTAGGTGCTCCCACTGCGGTGTATTTTAAAAACTGTTAGCTGCCATTGCAGGGGGCACGAGTTAGGTGCTCGCACTGCAGTGTAATGTTAAACTTGTTTCCTCAGCGTATAATTGTTCCTGTCTACGGGCGCTGCTGCTGTGAGAGAGCAGGGGGCACGATTTCAGGTGCTTGCACTGCGCTCTGTTTACTGTGCCTGTTTCCCACTCCCCGTTCCACCCCGAGCCGAGCTCGTGGTTGTGGAGGGAGTTCCTTGCTATCACTTTCCTCCCATACCGCCGCCTCCCTTCATAACCGATGTGTTGCCGACGCGCAGCGGGCGTGACGATGGCACGCCAAAGTCGCGCCAAAGTCCAGCCCATCTGCACCCGTCCGCGACCTGCCAGGGCAAGGGGCCAGTCCCCCTGCCGCTAAACGTCCAACTGTAACTCTCATATACTCTAGAGATGCTCTTTTGAGTCTCAGTTCATCTCATTGCCCGCAGAACATTCCCTTGTGCTGTCATCAAGCCCCAATGACCTGCTCGTACTGTAACTTCTCCCTTTCATCCCTTCCCTCTTTGCTCAACACAGCTACATTCAACTTTCAACAGCATCAGTCAAAGCACAAACAAAAAGATTCCTCCCAAGAATTCAGTTTTATCAGCGTGAGGTGCAGGTCATTACCCAAACACAAGATAGACATCTTCGACCTACTCACCTCCTCCCAACCAGCTGCCCTATTTCTTGGTTAAATGATAGCTCTGCCCCCGACATAGCATCTGCCCTTTTTGACAACTACACCTACATAGGAAAAAACAGAGTGGGGAAAGAGGGTGGAGGGATAGCTATCATCTTTAAAAGAACATACTCCTGCAAATGGGAGGACTTTGATATTCCGAACAGCGAAGCCGGCCTGTTTAAACTATTGGTATCTCCTAACTACTAGTTCTCATCTACCGTCCCCCAGGCCCTGCCAACTCATGGGCTGCCGCCCTCCTAGAGCATATAGCACCCATACTTATTAACGCCACCAACTTCTTGATCATTGGAGACCTAAACATACACTTCAACGACACATCCTGCCCCACCAGCACCAATCTTTTGCTGGACCTAGCAGCATTGAATATCACCCTACACAACTCAGGCCCAACCCATAAGGTAGGGAACCTACTGGATCCTATCTTCTCTAATTTCGATACTATAACATGTTGGTCTCCCCTACCCATCCCCTGGTCTGACCATTATATAGTAGATTTTTCCATTAAAATCGATCGATCCTCTAAAACCCCAGCAATCCCCACTGAACCAAGGGTAACCAGAAACTGGAAGAATCAATGTAACTCCTGTCTCGAGAACACTAGGCCCCTCATTAAGGTTACCCGTATCGAGGAGGAGGCTGTCATCCACAGCTGGCTCGCCTCTGCTGTCAACATGTGTCTACCTCAGCGTAAGCAGAAGTACAATCTGCACCACCCTCCCGCCCCTTGGTTTACAGACCTATTGAAAAGGGAAAATAACATCTGTAAAAACCTTGAGCGGGAGTGGCGCATCCACTATGACCTATGCTCCAAGCAGCTGTACAAAACGGCCTTAGCCAAGTATTACTCACTCTGCAATACAGCCAAAGCAGAATACGTCAACCTGACCATACTAAATGCACAAAATCACCCTAAGGCGCTATTCAAGGTTGTACAGGATCTTTCAGGTGCCTCCTGCCAGCCCAATGCCCCATGTCTTGATGCAATTCAATGAAATACTTTGGCAGAATTTTTCATCTCCAAAATTGATACTATCTATACCGACTTTAAAGTCCCAACCCCCATCCACCCCTCTTCTGAGCAGCCGAAGCCAGCCATCTCTTGCGAACCTGTGGCACCTGAGCATATACACCCCTCTCCCTCGCAGAAGATCCTTGCCTGGGACCCTCTAAACATCACTACACTCCATGATATCATCGACAATATTAAATCTGGCTCTCCAATGGACCCTATCCCTCCACAAATACTACAAACTCTAGATTCTCCTTCCCTTAATCTAATTCTAGAACTGCTTAACACCTCCCTCAGAGAAGCCAAGTTCCCCAAATGCATGGAAACACGCCATGATAGTGCCCCTACTGAAAAAGGCTAATGCTGACCCCAACAACCCATCCAATTTCCGTCCCCTCTCACTCCTTCCAGTTTTTTCTAAGATTCTGGAAAAACACATCAATACTCAACTGACCAAACATGTTGAATCTAGGAATATTCTACATCAATCCCAATTGGGCTTTAGGTCAGGTTTTTCGACAGAATCGACACTACTAGGGGTTTCTGAGACCATTGGTTGCCGGGTGGACAATGGGGAAACCGTGGCACTTATATTGCTTGATTTAAGTGCCGCATTCGATACGGTTTCCCATTCCATCCTTCTTGATGCTCTTAAGTCATCAGGCATCACTGGCTCAGCCCTCAAGTGGCTCGCCAGCTTCCTCTCTGATCGTACCTTCCAAGTTTTTTCCTCTTCATCTTTCTCCAAAATCCATAAATCTGCATACGGCGTACCCCAGGGCTCCATCCTGAGCCCCCTACTTTTTAATTATATGTTAGACCGCTAGCCACCATCGCTGAGCAAGCTGGGCTCACCATTTACTCATATGCTGATGACACTCAGATCATCTACTCACTTTCCTTGGGCCATC
Organism: Lissotriton helveticus; assembly: GCF_964261635.1. NCBI lineage: Eukaryota > Metazoa > Chordata > Amphibia > Caudata > Salamandridae > Lissotriton > Lissotriton helveticus. The sequence goes on along the minus strand of NC_136063.1, from coordinate 18,971,438 downwards.
ACTCCACTCCATCATCCCTTTGCGCAGGACTTAACAACATTGCCACCTGGATGCATGTCAATAAACTAAAACTGAATTGGGGAAAAACAGAACTCCTTCTGTTTGGCCACTACACCACCTTATGGGGGCCCCATCACTGGCCGCTACAAATATGTACCCTCCCTGTCCCCTCCAAAACAGCACACAACCTTGGCGTCATCTTTGACGACCAGTTGTCCATGAAGCAACATGTGGTCAAAATCTCCTCACTTGTATCACTATCATTAAGTGGCTCAGAAAGATCATCTGCATGCTACCTCAGGAAACACAGAAAACCATGATCCAGGCTTTAATTACATCCAGACTGGACTATGGCAACATTCTTTTCCTGGGGGCTTGCAAGGAGGTGACTCGGAAACTACAGACTGTGCAGAACATGGCGGTCCGTCTACTCGGCAAATTACCCAACAAGTCTTCCACATCCACTTCTATACGTAGCCTTCATTGGCTCCATATTGAAAGTCGTACTAAGTTCAAGGCCCTCTGCTTTATGCATAGAATCAACGCAGGTAGGGCCCCACATTATCTTAGAACCTTAGTTCATCAATACTGCCCCTCTCGCACCCTCCGCTCGTCCAACCCGCACAGGTTTCAAGTCCCTAGGATCAAGAGAGCTAGAATGGGTGGCCGCTCTTCTGCTTTTTTGGCCCCCTCCCTATGGAATTCTCCTCCTCGTTCCCTATGCACTGAACCTAGTTACCTTAAGTTCCGCAGGGATGTGAAAATATGGTTATTTAACAAATAGTCACCCCTGATCGTGAGTCACTATTCTGCTGGTACACTTCCCTCTTCCGGTTCCTAGCGCCGGGAAACCTCCGGGTAGCTGTGCGCTCTATACATTTAAATATAATAATAATAATAATAATAATAATAATAATAATAATAAAAAGTAATGTTAATGAAAACGTAACTTTGTTCGTTAATCACCTCTGAAAAATCAAAAATGTATATTTTTTCAATTTAGATTTCACCTACATGTGGGAGACCAAACATGTAACATCTTGTACATGAATCAATGCTCCTCCACTCCTCTGTAGGCATCTGATGCATCCTTCGAGGCATCAAAATATCCTCTTCATAATGAGCCTGGTCTGCCAATGTGACTCTGACCCTATAGATCCTAACTGGCCTGTTAGTTCTCCTCTGTAAATGGTTATCCCCCTCACCACACCATACAACCCAGCCATTCTGGGAAGATGTGAAGCACATACGGCATCCTTTTATAGTTTGCATCTGGTTACAATCTGCATCCACTTATTGGCAGATTGCTAATCAAAAAATGGTGTTTTGCTAATTTTCGCAAAGTTACAAATGCTTTGAATTTACAAATATTGAATTTCTCAATAGCTTTATCAATGTGCTATTCACTTACGTATGCCTACTACCCTTCCAGCAAATAGGACCATCCAGCCATCTCTTTCCTGGACTTTTCTTTCAATCTGACTCCAGTTGTAACCTATCACCCTGCAGTCAGCGTCAAGGCTTAGGCACCAAGTGCATCTTGGCCTTCCTCTCATTAATTTACTTTGAGGGTTGCAGGCCTAGTGGTGTTTGGTGTAGGCTTGGAGGGTGTGACCTATCCAGTTCCAGTGTATTTTCATTATTTCTTCATGAACATGAAGTCTGCTGCCATAGGTCATAGTTGCTGATAGTGTTGTCCCGCTGATTTGGAGAAGTTTCCTCGGTCAGGTGTTGATGAAGGTTTGGACTTTGATGGTGACTGTCGTCCTCCAAGTTTTTGCTCCATACAGAAGGCCCCATTTTACATTGATGTTAAAAAATATGATCCTGGTTTGCAGTGCTGGGTCCTTGGAGCTTTAAATCTTCTTTAGCTGAATGAGGTCAGCTCTTGCTTTGCCGATTCTCACCTTGACATCAGGCTCTTTGCCTATCTGCTTGCCTCTCACACTGCCCAGGTAGGTGAAGGCCTCAACCTCTTCCAGTGATTGACTGCAATTGTGCTAGCCGAGTTAGCTTTCAGGACCTTTGTTTTTCCCCTCTGGATATTGATGACAATTTGTGCAGATGTTGCTGCCATATTGTGGATCTCCTCTTGCAACTGTAGGTTTGTATGGGAGAGTAGAGCTAGGTCATCTGCAAAGTCCATGCCATTGAACGGTACCCAAGGTGTCCACTGGATCCCATGTATTCGTCTTACTGTGGATGTCTTCATGATCCAGTCTACGGTGAGCAGTAAGAGAAACGGCAAGAGCCAACAGCCCTGGTGGACTTCAGTCCTCACTTGGAAGACTACCATGAGTTGTCCACCATGGACTAACTAGTAGGTCATTCCCTCTTAAGAGTTTATCTGGCACACCAAGGTGGTGGAGGAGTTTCAAACGGATCTCTCTGTCCACACCTTGAATGCCTTCACATAGTCAATGAAGTTGGAAAGAGAGGGGGGTTACATTTCAGTGCCTGCTGAAAATTAATAGGAAGAGTTTAAATCTGGTCTGTGTCTGATCGATCTCTGAAGAGGTAAGTTTGCTGGGCTTGCAACTGAGCGTTTCTTCATTTTGAAGTTGGTATCTTTAGTTGATAGAAGAGTTATCCCTCCGTAGCTTACGCAGGTCGTCAGGTCTCCATTCTTGAGGATCTTGATGAAATATCCCTTCTTTCAGTCAAATAGCACATTTTCTCTTCCCAGATCCCTTCAAACATGGCGTAGAGCATATCTACTGGTGTTTCAATGTCTGCCATCAGTGCCTCTGCAGAAAGGTTTTCTTTTCCTGCTGCCTTCCCATTTCTCAGATGTTTAATGGCTCCCCTTATTTCTACATTCTTTGGTCTGCTGCAGTTAATTGGCAAGTCCTTGTCAGATGGTTATATGTCTGGCTGAGACTGTGTCATGGGCTGGTTCAGCAGTTCTTCAAAGTGGTCTACCATCTTCATTTTTGGCCTGGAGAGTTTCCTAGTTATGCATAGAGTTCTTTCAGATTTCCATGGATTGCTGCTCCTTTCGTCTCTGTGACAAGACCATTAATGAACCTTCGTTATCTGCTATTTAGATCGTCTTTGCTTCCTTATTAGTTTTAGTGTCTTTATCTTGAGTTGTCACTTTTTTGGCTCTTATTTGGCTGGTGGTGACTGAAGCTTTCCTTTCCTTTTGTCTTTTGGATTTTGTGAGGAGTGTCAGTGGAGATCTATATTTGAAGCATGGACTGAGTACCCAGTAGCAGGTTGATGTCTCTGTTTCTTTGATCTTCTAGCACTGATTTTCTACTGGGTCTTTATTGGTCTCTAGTTTTTGCAGAACCTAAAAGTATTACTGAGGGTGACTGAGTGAGTAGTCGGTCCAATTCTGTACATCTTTGAGGAGAGTGGTGTTTATCATTGCTATTGGTTTGCCGGTTCTGTCCCAGCTTTCTTCAGTTTTGGCTTTAGCCAATCCAATTAATGGTGATTGCCTGATACTATGTCCACTTACTCATAATCAATATGATTCTCTGTTGCCCATATTTTCTTGTGTATTCTTTTGTGTGATAACACAATACTGCCTATCACCAGATTTTTTAGAGCACAGAGATCTGCAAGCCTTTCTCTATTCTCGTCCATGTTTCCAAGGTCATGGCTGCCCAGTTATGTTGCTTCCAATCTTGGTGTTACGGTCCCCAATCAGAATGATGATGTCGCTTTCAAGGCATTTCTCCAGGATGGACTGAAGTCTGTTGTAAAACTGCTCTTTTTCCTCTTCTTTGCCGTCATTTATAGGTACCCAGAACAGGATAACTTTCATGTTCGTTATCTTTTTCTTTGTGCGGAAGTCTGCTGTGATGATTCTAGGGCTTTGGGCTTCCCATTCAACCAGAGAACTGTTCGCTGGTGTTAAGGTCACTGCTACTCCCTGAGTATATGGAGTGTTCTCTTCCTCATGTCCAGAATACGCCAGCATTCCTCCTGGAGCCATTTTTTTCTGTCTTGTCTGTATCCATCTGATCTTGTTGATGCCAAGCTGATGCCATGGTTGTATCCTTACATTCCATGTTCCAATGGTGATGGTCTTCGTCGAAAGCCGCTGGATCAAATTTATGGCTTTTAGGGATCTCTGGTTTTCACCACATGGCGTCATAGCTCTCCATGAAGGAGGTTCCCCTCTCCTCAAGACCAGGATTTCTTCTGGTTGACATTTCTGTAGCTTGAATTCTTTGATACATGTTTTTCTAGCTAGCCTTGAAACTACCCTTACCTATTTGCAATTTGGTAAACATTTATTTTACATTGCTGATATATGAAATGCATTCAATTTAGAAATCCAAATATATCAAGACAACGTTTTTGGGGTTGCAATTCAGTTTGCGATTACATACTGAGTCACTAGTTTTTTGAAATTCTTCATGTTTTCCTTAGTCTGAAATCATTTTTCCTGATGAATGTCAGCATGCTTGACAAGCCGAAATGGGCCAGGGAATAACTACTAGTAATAATGTAATTATACTACACAATACGTGCCCCTCCACTGGTCCACAATGCCAAGATGAAAATACATGTTACTCGCGGTTATTTTAGTTGGTGAAGGATTTGGAAATTTGCCCTGTACTTATAACCATGGTCTAAGTATAGTTTGGTGTGCCAAAAGTCTGCATTACATCATATCATAACATTTATTTTAGTACATCTCTAAGTGCAAACAATCACAAGACAATCACAAATGAAAAGTTTAGTACTGTCATGTTTTTGCTGTGTTTTGAGCTCAGGTAGGAGGTGCTCCACCTCTTCTGTGAAGGTATAAAATACTTGTGCTTTGGTTACTAGAAGTGGAGAACAACTCCATTTGGACAGAGGGAGCGGCATGTCAGCTGTGTTGGCTCCTGCAGAAAGAAGGGAGTCGACAGGGACTGCAGGGGACTTCAGGATCCCCCCGTTGTCCACAAAGTTAAAATCTGAGTGCCCATGAATGGAACTAGCATATTTACAATAACGGAGAGTGATCCAATTTAAGACCAAGGGGGCTGAGTTCAGTAAATTGTGTACGTATAATTATACCCCCTATACTATGAATATTGATGGTTTACAAAAAATAAATATGCACTCATCATTTCTCCGGTACTCAACTTATAATGCCAATAGCATTGCTAATTTTAAATGGCGTAAACTGACGTTATCATGTGTTGAGTCTAAATACAATGTTATTCGCCCCGAATCAAAGGAAGACAAGAGTGTGTATATAGTTGATAATCATTCGTCTTTACTGATATACAAACAACAACTTGGGTATAATTTGTAAATCAAGCTCATACACAAAAAAATGAATAACAAGGATATATACATACAAAATCTTTGTCAAATCAAAAAATAAAAATTGACAACAGTGTCCTGTAATGTAACAACATTAAACATTTACTATGTTAAAATAAATCAAAAAGCAAGAATTGATGACAGTGTCCTATAGTGTAAATATGAAAAAGTTACATGTAATTAGCTATGGGTACATGATTTAACCCTCAATTGTGTAGTCTGAATGGCAATAAGTGGCCCTTTCTTTCGTGGTCAGAGAACATAAGCTAAGTCTCAGAAATGTCACTGCTCACATTGCCTTTTTGTTAAGATAGTTCATTTCTTTTTAGTTATAGATAACTATTTTCCACATAAGTTAGTACGCTGACGCGTTACGCTCTTGATGTGGGGCCTGTATCATTTTGTGAAAAGATTTGGGTAACGGAACACTGAAAGTCTCAGAACGTTTCTTTAAATCTGGTGATTAATCCCAAATTCTGCCAGAAGCTAACTAGTCCTCTTTTGTAGCCTCTCCTGCGAGACGTGAGTCCCTTGCACACTTTGCCACTGGATTCAAGCAAGCCGGGCTGAATAAGGCTGAAATGCCAGAAACCGGTCCTGAGAAGCTTGATTCCGGTCCAGGGAAGACATGGCTTGGCAGTTCGGGCTGGACTGTTCCCATGAGGCACAGGGTCAGACTGATTTGCATATAGCCATGTGGGTGGCCGAGTGAGCTAAAGAACGGCGATGGATTAAACCCAGATCAGTTGACTGGGGGTGAGTGCTTGTATTGTCAACGCTCCGTCCATCATTTCCTTTGGTTTTTCAGTGTAGAGAAGTAGCCATTAATTGAGGGGTTGTTTCCAATTAGAGTCGGAAAATTGGTCAGAACCTTCACCAAAGCTGATGTTGCTGGTGGTAAATGGAGAGAAGAATAGTCATTTGATTTCTGACTTATGTAAACTGAGAATATGCCTTTCATTACTGTAATAAATTATTCTCTGCCTTGATGAACCCCAGATCTGTATGACAGAAAGAGGTAAAACGTGATGACTCCTCAGTTTTGAAGTTGTTAAGGTGATCAAGAAACCAGAGAATAGGAAAATCTGAAAAGAAAATAGAAAATATGAAATGTACCATATAAATGCCTCTTTTTAGGTAGCAGAATTGAGGTGGTAAAATAAAATTACAATTTGCCCATTTATTTAAATGTATGAATGAATCATTGATGTAAAATACATAAAATGGCATCTGTAGCTTTAATTGTAGGAGCCAAACCAAATAGCAGGATGGAATGGAGGAGGTATTTACTGCACAACATAATGACTGAAAGAAGATACCCCGAGTGCGGTATTTTCTGGGTTGGTTAAATACCTCTCATTTGAGGTCATGGCCCTGGTAGTGTGGCGACACATACTGATGCAGTCTTTACCAGCCTAAAGTCTTCATGTTTGCTTCTTTTGACATTTTTCTTTAAAATGTATCAAACGTGCGATATTTAACCTCTGCAGTAAGTACTCCACCTGAACATATATTATTCATAGTCAAGATTCCTGCACATATGTATCTATGTTTGTGTGTTTGGAATTGAGCCTGAACGTATAATCAGGGTGTGTTGCAGAGGTCAGGGCAACTGACTCCAGAACCCAGGGTCTCACGGTTCGATCCCTGGGGCTGGAGGCAGATCAGCCCAGCACCATGTGACTCTGGGCAATAATTCGCTTAATCTTCCAGACGGCCCCTTTTGCCTTGACACCTTCGAGAAATTGTTTGAGCTTTACAAATACTGGAACAACTTTGCATTTACTCAATAATTCTGCCTTACATCATGTCATACAGTTATTAGATATACATTTCCTGGAAATTATGTCAGCAACCAGAGAAGTACACCCAGTGACACTTAAAGGGTTCAGCAACATCTTGTGTACAGAGCTCAGGTATCATGCACCCCACCCTTCTGGGACAGTATAAAAGGAATGCCCTGAGCACGAGATGTACAGAAGACCTAGGCACGTGATCCAACAGCAAGACTCCATCACCCTACCCCTTACTCTCTTAGCACCATGAGGGCCAACCTTTGTTATGTTATGTTATGTTAATTATTATTTATTAAGCGCGCATACGCCCAGAGGCTTCTTGGCGCTGGAAAAAGATAAAAAAACATAACAAGGGTGGATCAAACGAAAGTCTCTATTTCAGATATGCCTGTGTGAATAAGTGCGTTTTGAATGCCTTTCTGAAGGCAAGGAGGTCCTTGCACTGCCTGAGAGCTGGCGGCAGAGAATTCCACAGGGTTGCTGCTAAAAAATTAAAGCTACTGCCTCCCTGTCGTTTCTTCTTGAAGCGAGGTACCTCCAATAGGTCTTTGTGGGCTGACCTCAAGCTGCGTGAAGGAACGTATCTGCCAATCAGCTGTTTGATAAAGGAAGGGCCCTTCCCTTGCAGAGCCTTAAAGATAATGCAGCCAGTTTTAAATTCGGCTCTGTGGCCATGCTGCAGGCACTGATAACTGGAGGTAAGATGAGATTGCCCTTTTAAAGTCTTAATTATTTTAAGTTTACTTAAAGGTGCCCATAGATAAGAAGAAAGTTATGATCAGGACCGAGCTTCCCTTTCCCTAGAAATTAGCTGTAAGTTTCAATGTCCCCAGCTGACTCTATCTACCATCACATGATTGCCCTTTTTCCCTTTGTCCCTGTTGTTCACTGTATGTTCCAATGTTTATCTCAGTTTTGGAGAACCTGTAAATGCATGGGAATCCCCACTCACAAACTGAACATCTGGAGCTGTCACAGGCACCTACCCCTTGGTGTGCTCCAAAGGTGGCTATAAGTAGAATTATTTGCAGTGAGGTGTAGTGACCAACTTTGCCTGAGAGCCTGCCTGAGGTTCTGATTGGCTGGATATGCAGAATGTTTGAGTGCTGTACCCTGAGGATTGTCTCCCTGTGACAATGCAGTCAGGTATGGTGTCAAACATTGAAACTGGTGTAGGATTGAGGGAAATCCCCTTCAGGTATTGTATATGCCGTCTATGCTTGCAGTGTCAAGACACAGGTTGAAACAAATGTTTCCCCAGTATTGTTTCCACAGTCCTCGCTCAGGCAGTTAGTAATTCCTAACTTCTTCCTCCATCTCAGGTGGTGTGATGCTGGGATTGTGTCAGGTTTGAATAACCATAGATATTTTGTACAGAAAGGGTAGCTTTCCAGTACAAAACCCATGCAAGAAATCACACACACTGCTTTGCACTATGGTTCAAGTGTGTGTGTGCATGGCACAAGGTGGCCAAAAGTGATCCAGCACATACAGAGAGACAATAGCTGTGTAGACATTGTGCTGGTCTGATCTCTTCCTTTTGATGCATTGTTTTGGGCCACATTTTTGTAAATCTACCCCTCTATGTTTAATAAACTCCCTGTATGTTTGCTGTCCTTCTCTGTCTATCCATTTCTGTGTTTCTGTCATTCTCTTTCAGTCTCAGTCTGGTGCAATACTATCATGCCCATCTCTCCCCAAGTGCTGTGTTTTGTTTATTTTCCTTCACTGTTCTACTCTGTAAATAGCAAGAATTGTTTTATTCTATATTATATTTTGAACCATTGATCCCCAGTGGCCATATCACAGAAGTGCACCAGGGACGCAGTGGATGTTTGTGCATGCGTTGAGCACTCCAGGCACTTTGGTATTACAGAAGGGGCCTAAGACAGGTGTGCATCCCCTTTTGTAATAACAATAGCTCTGGCACACATAAAGCACCAGCGCTTTTATCAGAGGGCATTCACACATTTGCATGGGAGTGTGGCCCATGCAAACCAGGGAATCCCTCTGCCTCTGTGTCTTTGTTGTAAAATAGATGTGGTGCAGAGGTAGAAAATCAGCCCAGAGGTGCACTAAAATGTAGCACACTGTCGGTGCATCACCAGATGGCAGCCCTATGAAGGGGAAAGTGGCTCCTAAGGAGCAACCCAGACGTACCCTGTCAGGCGGGTGCAGCGGGTGCAGTCACTCACGTCACCTTTTTGCAAGGGGATTCATAATCTCCCTTAAAAGTGCCGGCAGGTAGCTGCATGCACTGTGAAACATGGAGCAGCTTCATAGCAGCCGCTCTGTTTAGCGCAGCCCTCAATACAACATGAATTTGCTGCTGTCCTGGGGGCAGGCCATTCATCTGAATACAACACATTTTCCTTGTTGTGCCCGGTACACATTTTAAAAGGAGTGGCCGTTGCAAGCAAGACAAATTCACAGTATGTGTGATACAGCCTAAGAATTTTCTTGGCTTCTCCTTATTCCTAAATCATTTCAATGCAAATAGTGAATGGGCCCCACTCTAAGGTTAAAGCATCTATATTTTTTTACATGTATTTCTCCATTTTTGATTTGAAAGTACAATTATACTCAGATCTCTACAATGCATTTCATTTTCCAGCAGATTGCCTGCTTTGTGAGCAGTGTCTTGCTATCAGCACCAGCCAATGCTCAGGTATCTTCAAGCAATGCTCTCCTGACGTCACTCACTGCATCAAAGGACTGGAGAACAGCACAGTTGGTGAGTGTCACATATCTGTATCACTTCTCAACATACTGGCCAAATATATTTCTTAAGAGGCTATTGTAGCTTGCACCACCGGCAACCCTTGTCAGCGCTGCCAAATACAAGTATCAACAACACCTACATACCATTACATTCCTAAACGTATGACAGTCTGGACTATATTATGTCTTGGACTTGGCCCTTTTTACATGGTCATCCCTGAACTTTTTTGCCTTCCTCCTGTATTTTGTCTGACCTGTTGTAAATTGATGTATGGATTAGTGATTCCATGATTGGCTTGTTTGGTTTTCTTGTCAGACCCTAGTACACTGCACTGAGTGTGCCCAGGGCTTGTGAATATAAATGCTGCTAGTGGGCTTGCAGCACTGGTTGTGCCACCCACAGGAGCATCCTGTAAACGTGAGTCTAAGGCCTGCCATTGCAGACCCTGTGTGCAGTCTGGTACTGCCATGCTGAATGGGCAAGTGCACCCACTTGTCATTCCCTAAACATTCCCTTTTCTTCATATCAGGCACCCGTATGGTAGGCCCCAAGGCAGGGTGCATTGTAAGTATAAGGTAGGACATGCCCTGGCGTGTGTGGCACGGCCTAATAGTGAATTACAGCCATTTTCGTTTTTCACTATTGCAAAATTACCTGTTCTCCAAAGGCCAGAATGGGTAGTTAGATTATTACATTTTATAATCCTAACAGACTCAGGGAACATGGTAGATATTTGAGTTTAGTCTGCCTAAACTCAGGATGATAAAATACATATTTTAGTGAAGTTTGTTTTATTATTCTGTGTTTGAAAATACCACTTTTAGAAAGTAGGTATTTTCTTGTCTAACTATCCAGGCCTGCCTCTGCTAGGTTGTGTATTCCTTGTCTGCAGTTTGAGGGACAGGGCTGGGGGATTCCAGGTGACAGGGTGAGTCCGTCCAGTGGTGAATAGAGAGGTCCATATCTGTAAGAAGGGCCTGGTTAAGCACCCGGTTATCATTATTTTAATAATCCTATGCTGAATTATTAAACACTTTGCTTGTGTGCTTATTTGAAATATGGAGTGACGGAGCCGCTATGTGGTGGATTGTCATAATGCATGTGCTGCTGATATTCAAATATGTGCGGGTGCCAAGCACCCTTCCAAATTCCCTCCCAATACATCCACATGGCAAAAATATGTGATTTCTTAATGTGTGCTTTCTGGTATAAATTCCTCAACCTTGACAGCTGCAGTTCTCTTGCTTACAGGTTTTCAAAGTACTCATTTTCAAACAGTCGATTACAGAAATGGGAGGATAGATTTGTGGAAAAAGTAATAAAGGCATGGAAGCGACATCAGTGCCAGAATTCAATTAAGTAAGCATTGTTGAGGGCGGTGCAAGATGTGATCTTTCAGAAATGTTCAGGAGGAATTTTTCTCCCACCATAAAATTGACATTTGCTAAAACACATTCTACAAGTTACTTTAACACACCAAACTCTTGTTTTTTTCAGGGGGCAGCTGTTTTATCCATACTGCTTACTCATGTCTGCTCTGAAACTCACACTATGCATTTGTTCTAACAGGGAGTGATGTTATTCTAACAGCATTCAAGGACTGTCTGGATCCTTCCCAAAAAGCAGCCTGTGGAAGAGAGTCCTCCATACAAACCTCAATTAGCTCTTTAGCAATTAGCAGAACTTGCTGCGACTCTGACTTCTGCAATGGAGGAGATATACAAGGTATGTACGTTCATGACTCTGACATCTGTTACACAGACAATATGAATAATAAATGCAGTCTGTGACTCCGACATCAGAAACCGAGGATATTTGCAGGGTATATAGAGTCTGTAATTCCTATATCTGTAACAGAGGAAATGTGAAGGGTACATACAGTCAGGGACACCAACGTCTTTTACAGAGAGTATGTATAGGGTACGTATAGTTTGTGACTCTGACATCTGTAACCGAGGGGATGCCTGCATTAGCTACTCACTAAGAGACAGATATAATTTAAGGCCCTGTGCATTGCCCACAAGTTAAAATATTCATCTGGTTCAAATGTACCTCAACATCTTATCACTCCACATACTGACTCAAGAACAGTAAGATTTAATTTTCTGTCCTTCTTTGCACTCCCCAAAATCAAGAGCGTGAGGGGAGGAGGTTGCTCATTTGCTTATCAAATAATGGAATACTCTTCCGGTACAGTTCAGTTCTAATTACATTCTGTCAATTTTTAGAAAGCAACTAAAAACACATCTTTTTTAGATTCATATCCAGTCCCATTCTTTGGACACATCTGTTGTTTATTCTCTTGACAGCACCAAAATTCCCGATTCAGGCAGCTATTTATGCTTTATAAAAAGCTTATACACACAACGAGGGGTGGAGAGGAAATGACCACAGATAAAGATTAAAACAAGCATTGACAAACTGATATGTTTAGAAAACTGCCCTCACTCACACACAAATGTGTGTGACATGCTTCATCATCGTTCTGCCTACAAAACGCCCTGGCATAGCCACCCCCAGGGCGGAGCATAGGGAGGGGAACATAAAACGCAAAGACAACAACTAATTCGGAAGTGACAGACAGTGTTCACAACAGAAAGTGTTCGCCCAGGACTGGGTGCAGGGGTAGAACAAAGTGCAGTTAAAATGGTGATGTTAAAACTGGCTCAAGGATACCTATCATACCTTTATTCGTAGGCTCCAAGGTCAGGATTGAAAGTTGAATGAAGGATGGTGGTGTTAAAGGTCAGGATCCTGTAACGACCCTCCTTAAACTGCTAAAGTCAACATGTTTTGACCTAATTGTGCCCACATTCAACATGTCTCGTCAGTCTTCTTCAGGACGTCTTACCATCCCAGTCCCTCGAAACCCCCTTACCTTAATCAGGTGCTAAGAGAGGTAATAGGTGATCAAATTGATCTCGCCCATGTGGAGGGAATTCCGCCAACATGGAATCAGGTTTATTGGAAGATTAAACTCGTAAATACATGTAGGAAGATCTCTTAGTGGGAAGCAGGAAAAAGAAATAAAGAAAGATGTTACATGTCTTGGCTAAGGAGGAAAAGAGATGCAAGCTTCAGCTCTAATCCCCAGTAATAATCATTGGACCAGTTATTTCAGGCCTTAAAAGAGTCAATTTGGACATAGAGCAGGAACAACTCATCAATAGGGGTGTTGGGGTGCTGACGAGCATCCTGTGAGCCATGCCACACTACCCCTCAGCTCTGGTCACACTGTTCTTGATTTCTTTTAGTTATGTTAATGAGAACACACCAAAGTTCAGGCTTATTGGCCTTTCCAGGCTCTTCATTATATGAGGAGGAGAAAGAGGCTGATCCACAATCCATCCAATGAATGCTGTTTAAGAATATATCATTGTGTAGGCAGATGTCTTGACTGCACATGTGTGGGTGGTAATAAAACTATGTTTGAATCACACAGGTACAATTAATTGTAGTGGATGTACTGTGGAAGACCCAGGTACTGCAGTAAACAAGCTAACATTGGTTTGACAGGGCAGTGCATTCTTTAGAATAATGAGCAGTGACAGGGACAGCAGGGGCTTCATCCCAAGCCTTCTCATAGCTTCTAATAGCACTGAGATTCCAGGGCTGTTATAAACTGGGAAAAGGCTTGAGATAGGTCTTCTATGGGTATATTTTGCCCTGCCTGGTTCCTGATTTGCAGTAAAGGAATCGTGCATTTATACATCTTATGTCCAGTGGCAGTTTTTTACCCTGCTGTTAGCAGTCACCAAGGAGGAACCACGATAGAAAAACCAACGTTGTTGCTTTGTGTGTTTCTGGGAGTGTGGGTGTGTGTGTCAGAGTAAGTATGAATGTATGAAAGGAAGTGGGTATGTGAGTTAATGTGAATATGTATGTGTTTGAAGGAGTGAGATTCAGTGGGAGTGGGTGTTTGATCATGTTTGTGAGTGTGATTGTGCATGGATTTCAGTGAATGAGTTCATTGATAGTGATCATATATGTAAGTTTATCAAAGTGAGAGTAGGAAAATATATTGGAGAATGAGTTAGTGAATTTGTGGTGAGTTAGAATGAGTGAATGAGGTAGAGTGAGTGAGAGTGAAAGTAGGGGAGTGAAAATGTGAAATATTATCTGCTTAAGTGTCTTCAGGATGTATGTGAAGGAATGAGAAAGATAGTAAAGGAGAGTGAGAAAATGTGAAAGAGTGAGTATGTGTTTGAATGCCCTCAGGGTTATGTTTGAAGAACATAACATGGGTATTTGTAAAGCACACGTTCACCCAAGGGTATCTTGTCACTGATAAGAAATGATTATTGTTACAAGGCTCAATGGTACTCATTTACTGGCCTGGGAAGGATGAAACAATGACGAGTGGACCCACCAGGATTTGAACCTGCGACTATGAGGCCACACATAGGCCCCTACAGTGACCTCATTAGTCCACTAAGCTGCTAGACCAATCAGGGGAATAAGAAACCGCAAACATGTATATGAGGTAAGCATGTAGTAGTGAGTGTGTTGGAAAGCTGTTTTTGTGTGTGAATAAATGTGAGTAGAGATTACTGAGTGAAAGAGATTCAATATGATTGAGAATGAGTCTTTCTGTGAGTGTATTTGTGTTTGTGGGTGAGAGTGTGAGTGATTGTAACTGAGAATTAGTGATCCCTTTGCCTCTCAGCTGTTGAACGCCTGAATGGATGTATTTTGAGACCCAACTCTGGTCATCACACCTACCTCAGTCCACTACCTGCACTGATATGGTCATGTCATCACACATGCTATAGTGATGCTAAAGATGCATAAATCATTGTAAAGCTTGAGCATTAGTTTTCATTTGTTCTTGATTCCAGAATCTGGCACCTGCAAACAATCGATCATTTAACGTATGCTAAACATCTGTAAATAGGCAATTATTGCATGGGGCACGTTGGATATTCCAATGGGTTATATAGTAATATTGTCATTTTATTACTTAAGAAACTGTAGTGAAACAAAAATGTGTCTACCATACAGCTTCCTATTCTGCTGACGTGGGGCCGAGTCCCACAAGGACACAATTCAAGTCACTAGCAATAGCTAAACAGGTCACTTATGAAGCCACATTCACAGCTCACTGAACACTCAATAGGGACAGACAATGCTTCCATCATCACACACATCTCACATATGCCAAGCAAGCTCTGCAGCTTAAGGATTGACCAACTACTGACTGTACCACACATTCGAAAGGAACAATATGAAAATATCTCCTTCACAATCATCCAGTCACCAATGATTTCCACTTCCAAATAGTATGATAGGTGTTGGTATGATCATTAATACCACTTTCTACAGATTTGTAATTAGATATTCTAGCTGCATCTAACCTCGCAGTCTCAGCAAAACAACAGATATTTGCTTAAATAATCAAAGGATATTTTCTTTAGTGCAACTTCTCACCTATGAAAATCATGTCAATAGAACTATAAAAAAAAGTCTTTGAATCTTACACATATAGGACTTTTATATCCAACAATTCAGAAACAGTATCCTCCTAAAAGAGCACATGAACATGAAATGAGAGTGTTCTGTGGCCTTGTCAGGGTTATGAAGCCCAATCAAAATTATGCAATATAATACAATATATTCTCCACCTCTGCTTTGCTTGAAGCATAAACAGTTACGTCAAAAGGCAAAGGTGCAAATAAACTACTCTATCATACAAAGCCTTATCAAATTAGCCAGGGCCTTTGAGAGAATCATGGAAGAAGTCAACCCAGATGCAAAGACATACAGTAGATAGTCAATCAATCAATCATGCCATTTGTATAGCGCACTACTCACCCGGGAGGGTCTCAAGGCGCTTTGGGGAAGGGGTATGCTACTGCTCGAACAGCGAGGTCTTGAGTTGTTTCCGGAAGGCGAGATGGTCCTGGGTCAGCCGAAGGTGGATGGGGAGGGAGTTCCAAGTCTTGGCAGCCAGGTAAGAGAAGGATCTTCCTCCGGCGGTGGCTCTTCGGATGCGACTGCTTAAATAAGGAGGTTTGAATGAGACCAGAAAAGTTTGGGTGTATGGTTTATAAACTTTGATGTAGCATGTAGTTTAATGTAAATATAATCATTCTGGGGAAAATCTTCTTAGAATTTTGCTGAGTGGAAAGATGGCCTGTCCCTCACCACCCCTTGTTGTAAATATTTTTGTCCACCCTAAGCGTGGAAGGGTATACTCAGACATGAGTCCCTTGCTCATTGCACCATCAGGATTCAAGCTAGCCGGGCCGAAGACGGCTGTAATGCCAGAAACCGGTCCCCGGAAGCTTGTTTCCTTCCCAGTGTAAGAATTGGCTTTTGTAGTTTGGTTTGCCCTGTTCCCATCATGCACTGGGACAGGAACAGACTAATTTGCATACAGCCAGGTTCTGAAACTGGGATGGTGCAATGAGCTAAAAAAACGGTGTTGGATCTAGCCCTGATCTTTTGACTGGGTGAGAGTATTCTGCTTAATTCAGAGACTCTGTCCCTCACCAACCCTTGTTGTAAATACTGTCTGGATCCTCTGGCATCTCCTGAAAAGAATGTGTATATTAAATACCTTGAACTTATTATGGACTAGACAGTTCTTCCACAGTGCCAATAACTGGAATATAGAAAACATTAGCTCCGGCAAAGGCACTATAAAAATGACTGTCTTCTTCACTTACTCTACTCTTTCAGGGATGACCTTCTTCCCAGCGGTGATAGTGCGGTAGTGATATTCTTTAACCCCTTCGATGCGGATGACAAAGCCAGCTCATCATGGGCGTTACCTGCGCTACGCGGATGACGAGCTGGCTTTGTCACAAACCGCGCATTTTTGAAATTCCAGCGCACATCGGGAAAACGCGGTAGCGCGGTAGCGGTTAAGATCATCAAGATAGACTTTCAAAAAACATCAACACAATCATGGTAACCTTTCACCAATTCCCTTCCTGGACTGCTTTTAGACTTCAAGTGTTCCAAATTAGCTGTTGAATTTGATAAGCGTCATAATTCATGCATTAAAGGAGAAGTTAAAGCCAGAATATGTTCATGACAAAGACATTTATGGATACGTTAATTTAGATATGACCAATGTGGGTGATGTGCGCTAACACCATATTGTCGTTCTCTGGGGCTTTTATCTAACATCTAAATATAAAAATATTTTCTCCTACAGGAAAGGCTCTTCCTTCTGTCAATAGGGCCTGTAGGAAATTAAATGATGAAAGAGTCTTCGCCGATTGGTAGTCAAAGTTTACTACCATGCCGTCCACAAGTACAGACACTGTCCCTGTCAGCATCAATTAAATTTTTTATTCTGCCTCTATGGGCATATTGTTGCTGCCTTCATCCTGGTGATTGTTCTCAGGGTGATCTTGAAGAAGAGGAATCTGCTAGATCTAAAACCTCCTCTGATATCAGCTTCTTAATAGCTTCTGAATGTTTTTGAGCAGCTGCCAGTAAAGACAGTGTGGGCTTCAGATGCTGCCTTGAAACAGAGGCTAGAGAAGAAGTGAAAGCACAACCTGATGCGCATCCTCTTGCCACTTTGTCTCTTCTCCATGCAACACCTGTCTCTCTAAGAACAGGTGGTATTTACATGAAGCCACAGGCTCATAGTCTCAAAGATGTCGATAAGAAAGAGGACATTAAAAAAAATGGCACACTTACCTGTAACATTAGTACGTTTTGAAGATGAAATCAAGACTCCTACTGTGTGTCCATTGTGGTGCCTACAATGAAGTGCTGCCTGACATCTGGAGCCCACTTTCCTCTTCCTTTAAAATATCTCTGTATTTTGGGGCATGGAGCATGGGCTAACTGGTAAGTTCAAAACACACCCAAGATATTGGAATGGACACTATTTACTTAAAACTCAAGAGTGCATAGCACCCTGGTGCATGGCTGATATGTGGATGGGTTGTTGCCCTCACGTGTCCCAGACATAGAGAATGAAAGGGTTCAGGCCTAGTGAGTTACTTCAAGCACACAAAATTATACTGCAGTTAATTGGAAAATAACTGCTGTCCTGGGCAAGCATAACGTCAACAAATCTGTCCCTCATGAGATAAACCTAACATTTGTTTTATTTTTATACAATGTGGGGTGTTTAATGTTATTGCTAAGGGGAAAGCGCTTGACTGGATCGCGTCTTACTTGAGTAACCGGACGTTTCAGATCTCGTCCTCGCAAGCTCAGTCAGACACCTTTCTGTCTCCACATGGTGTGCCTCAGGGCTCAATTCTGAGCCCGTTGTTTTTTAATCTGTATCTCCGCCCACTCGCTGATCTAGCTGAGCGAGTTGGCCTAGAACTTATGTCTTACGCGGATGATTCGCAGATTATTTTTTCCCTTACCAACGCAAAGCCTTCATCCCCCTCTGCGTTGAAAACAGGCCTTCAGGAAGTCTTCAGCTGGATGTCAACTAATCAGCTGAAGCTTAACGGGGAGAAGACTGAGATTCTTCTCCTAGGGAAAAAGAGAGATCTATGGCAGGATACCCATTGGCCGCCCTCCCTGGGTGCTTTTCCCTGCCCGGCCACTCAAGTCAGAAACTTAGGGGTATGCATTGATGACTCTTTATCAATGAAACAGCAGGTAAACAAAGTAGCTGGTACGTGCTTCACCATCTTGAAATGGTTATGGAAGATCATTTGGATGCTGCCTATGGATACCCAGAAGACCGTAGTCAATGCACTGATTACATCTAGGCTTGACTACGGTAACATCTTATACCTGGGCTCCAATTTAGCTGTGATCAGGCGGCTCCAATTGGTCCAAAATTCCGCCGCCAGGCTGCTTTGTAAGATCCCTAGGACAGCTAGGATATCAAAGCACCTAAAGGATCTTCATTGGCTTAGGGTTGAGAACCGGGTCCGGTTCAAAGCATTGACCTACATGTTTAGGATCAAGGCAGGGACTGCACCAAAGTACCTGCAGAATCTGGTTAGGCCCTACGTTCCTGAACGAAACCTCCGTTCTTCAAATGGAGCCAACTTTGTGGTTCCTAGATTTAAACTGGCCCGTATGGGGGGAAAGTCTTTCTCCCATCTGGGACCAGTTCTTTGGAACTCTTTGCCTTTAGCCCTGCGTAAGGAGGTAAATCTCGCCAGTTTCAAGAAAGGTGTAAAAACCTGGCTTTTTGATAAATAATTGCAGGCTTCTAATGGGTTGTTTTCTGCGCTTTCGGTGTTTTTTCAGCTTTCACATCTGTTGCGCCGGGAAACCCTTTGTGGGTATCTGCGCGCATTATAAGTGCAAAAAATAAATAAATAAATAAATAAATTAGGGGGGAAATTAAGCTTCTCAATTCCTGTTCTGTGTTATTATAGTGCCTGCTGTAGACGAGACTCCCAATGGATATAAATGTGAGTCTTGTTTTACTACCCTGTCTGCGGACACCTGCAAAGCAGCTGGAGAAGTTCAGTGCCATGGGGAGCGCAACGCCTGTGTCAGATTTGCTGGAACTGCCTCCATACCTGGTGAGATTTACAGATTTTTGTATTTATGAGTTCTATATCCCACTGCACTAATCTTCTTTGGTTTTTGGTTCTTTCTTTCAAACTAAGGGTCTGATTATGATATCTTTGGGACCGACACTGGCAGGATGTCATTGCCGATATCACTGTCATCTGTAACTACTGTCAAATTGCTGCTTTAGGATGTGGTCAGTCCAACACTATTAGCCCCGGGACTGACCAATGCTTCTGACCGGCTCAAGGAGCCCATAGGGCAGTCAGCCCAATTGCATTCCCGAAATGGAGACTGTGCCTTCTCAGGCCCCGCCATGGGGATTGCGATCATCCTCTCTGCCAGCCATTTCAAGTCAGTTCTTCCAATGTGAAAAATGGCTGGTGGAAAGCTTTTTTGGGGCACCTTGGAGGGCCCCTGTCGCATGTGGCCCTCTACTATGGAACGGGGGGGAGGGTACCTCTGGTGCCCCCTAAACATCCCTGCATCATGTGACAGGCACAACATGCCTCAATATAAATAGTCATGTTTCTGACCACTTCCACAGCGGTTAAGTCCTAATTTGGTAGGTGAGCCCACTGACCTCTTGTCAGTAAGACTGCTTATAACAAAGATGGTGGTCTAATGTTCCTCTGTCCACCATCCTTACCTACCCCAAAATGCTGTTCACACTAATTAGTTGTGATTATTTATGTAAAATCCACCAGAATATCTCCAGCTTGAATACCAAATCTAAATTAGAAATCATCCCTCATTGACCAACTATCCCCTGATGATGTGGTATTTGTATAGTTCAAACCCAGACAAAAAGTCACAAAGGTGCTATACATGGTCCAAGGCAAAGTGCACTAAGGTTAAGCTTCAGAGCGACCACAGTGTTTGGGAAACTGAGTCTGGTACACCTGAAAAATGTGTGTCTTGTTCCATCCATTTTACACCCAGATAGCTTGTAGCTGGCACTACAAAAGTGTCATCAGGCTCAATTACCAGCTGGGTCTTCTTTGTAACTGAGGCAGGAAAAGAAGCTCATCAATCAAAAATTAGGATGCATCTGAAAGCAATCCAGGAGTAGTCATTAGCATAATTATAATAATTATAATTAACATTTTTTCCAGCAAATAACCCTACCAGAGCACTATTTGCTGGTTATAACTGCTTGACAAAAAGTATGAACCATTTACCCAAGCTCTCCCCTCTAACACACAATCTAATATTTCTGTAATCATTTGCCACTGGATTCAAGCAAGCCGGGCTGAAGACGGCTGGAATGCCAGAAACCGGTCCTCAGAAGCTAGTTTCCGGTCCAGGGAAGGCATGTCTTGGCAGTTCGGGCTGGACTGTTCCCATGAAGCACAGGGTCAGACTGATTTGAACATGGCCATGTCTGAACTGGGGTGGCAGAGTGGGCTAAAGAACAGTGATGGATTAAACCTGGACCTTTTGACTGGGTGTGAGTATTTGATTGGTTCAGATGATCCGTCCATCACCACCCCCTTTTGTACCTCTTTGTTTGCCATAAGTTGGCAGGGTATGTCCAGACGTGAGTCCCTTGCTCACTTTGCCACTGGATTCAAGCAAGCCTGGCTGAAGACGGCTGAAATGCCAGGAACCCGTCCTAGGAAGCTTGTTTCCGGTCCAGGGAAGGCATGGCTTGCAGGATTTCCTCCTGGCTCTCTCACCCTCTTGACCCCCTTCATTAAGGCAAGGTAGTGCCAGAGAGTCATGAAAGGTGTTTACCCTGTCTTCATTGTTATTGAATTCAGCGATGTACAGTTTTCTATAGTAGATCCGGAAGGGGTTGAGAATATTCTGTGGTGCATGGGTAAAGTAATCTGTGTACTCTCTGACTGCCTGGGTGGGACTGCGGCTTACCGCTGTCCAAGTAAGGCAGCCCAGAGCCTCCCTGCTTTCCCCCGTGCTCCTAATGGAGTTTGCTCAGTTTATAGAACATGTTCTCTACCTGAGATGTACATATGGAGTTCAGTTCTATTCTGGCATTCTTTAGCAAATGCCTATTCTCCATGTATGGAGTGTGAAGGCGGTAACAAGCTCAAGAGACTCCCATCACTGCTCCCTAAGTTTGTCCTTGAGTGCAACATCTCTCATTAGTTGACCCTACACAGGGTCAACTACCTGCCTACAGAAGTTGTACCAACTCTTAATTATCTGCACGGTAAGTGGTCATATGAGAATTTTGGTGAGTCTTATCCTGGCAAACTTTGAAGCATTGGATTTCTGGGGGTTCCAAACAATAATTTGCAAACAGGTGCATGAATTTTTATAACAACATTTCTTATGTTACATGTAGCAGGGTAGTCAGAGCACTACAATAAGTTCTGGAGTTCTAATTACACCCCATCCATACTGATTTTGTAATATTATGAGCTGGCTATTTTAACATTCAGGCTTGCCCTTTACGGCAACACTTGTATGTGGATAAACTAATCAGGGTGGGATGGGCTTTGTGAATTTTTGCCTTAATGAATATGGAGATGCATTGAATGCCATTATTTCAAAGCATGATTTACATTTATTAAAGTGTGGACCAGACATTTATGAGAAGGAGATTCCATTGTTTACTGGAAGAAACGCCTCCACAGTCATCTACAACGTATTGTCTTCTGCCTCTATAATCAATGTGTGTGGCATCCCTAGCATTGTACTAGTCTGTTTTAAGTGACCATGACCCCGCTATATTACCTTTTATTTTCAGGGGTAAGAAATGTGAATGGCCTAATGGCGTCCGAAATAAGTGGGCAGGTTGTGATCTAAATCGCACACGCCACAATATATATTAACAGACATTTCCTTCTAAATTACTATGTATAGGTTGATGTGACTCCTACTTGGATAGCTTTAATCATATTAGCAGTTCTCTTAAGTTACTTCTGACCCGTTCACAATTTGGGAATGGAGGAAGTAGTAGGGGATTGTTCTATCATGCTTGTACCCAGGCCTCCCCGTGTCTGTGAAAAAGCCCTAAGAAGTTCACCCCCGGTATTATGGTTATTAAGTTTTTTTGCTTCCAGTACAAACATGCTTTTTCCCAAAAGAATAAAACACTCCAGGACATGGCGTGGTTAAAACTAAGCTTAGCTTAAGAAACTAGCAATAATACATTATTTTGGGATACCTTCAGTGGTCCGTTTAAAAGTATATATATTATTCCTGAGTTCTGTTCATTTGTTTCCTGTGAGGCCCAGGTTGCACATCTTTTCTGCAATGTGTAAACAGATTAATCTGGACAATGGCTTAGAAGGTCTAGAGGTTATACATAGATTGGGACAAGGTCCATTTGGCCTGCATGCCAGTGCTGGGGGGCAGTAGATGCTTTAAAATCTCCTGCCAAATTATGGGGGTCTATTCTTCCAAGAGTATTTATTGTAGCTCCTGTCCACATTATCCCTGCCTCCTGGAGTACGTCTATTATTCTATTAAGGGTGGTAAATCAGGCCCTAAAAAACGATTGTCCTATTTTACTCCTGGACACTTCAGTAAAATGTTGTACAGGATCTTACTGAAGAGGTTGCAGGAATGCTCACAGGAATATTCTATTTTATCCCCTTCCCTAGTTTTGCTTCAGAAAAGGCCTTGGAACTATCGGACAAAGTGTTGATACAGACATATACCCAAGCTGAATCTTGCACCTTTGTTTTGCAGATCCAAGTAGTACATTTGATTTAGTTCTCCATACCATCCTTTGGTAATTGTTGATCTCCCTTGGTGCTTCTAGGTCAAATATAGGTTTCTTTACAAGTCTTCATGTGAATGTATACAGAAAAGTTCAGTTTGGCTCACAGGGTGACTGCTCGCTCACTTTCACAGTGGGGCGTGGCATTCCTCGCGGCTGTGTTTAGACCTCTTCACTGTTTTCTCTTCTTATCAATGAGGTGGATAAGTCTTTGCAGTCATTGCAAACTAATGTGGCTGGGTGTCCTATACCAGTGTTGTTATATGTTGATGACACTGCCTTGCTGTCTAGATCTCCGGTTGGTCTGCAGAAATTGATGAGTGCTTTTGGAGAGTTTGTATCTTCTAAAAATATGATAATCAACTAATCTGCAACTTTTACAATAACCTGTGGGCAAAAACCCAGACAATATACATTATTTTTACTGATAATACCTGATTTTTAACTTAAATATTCGTTGCTACTTGGAGGTTCTATTTAGAGGTAATGACTCTTGGACACAACAGATATTAAATGCCAAAGACATAATTAACAGAAACTCAAATGTGTTTTTTATGTTCTCATCTAAGCTAGGGATCCACATTAGAGAAATGGAGGAGATATATAATGCTAGAGGGATGGCTCCTGCTTCGCTTTCTTTTCAAGAAAATCTAGTGCCAGCGGAATGGAAACTTGCACAGGTTGTACCAATTAAAAATAAGCCCGCTTTGAGCATTTCTAACCTGGATAATCTTAGGCCCATTTCTCTTCTGCCTTTTTGTGCCAAAGTGGTGGAAAAACTGGTGACCAATCAGTTGGTTAAATATGTGGAAGATAACCAGCTGCTACACTCCTCCCAGTCTGGCTTTTGGGCTAGGTATTCGACTGAAACTGCCCTTCTGTTTTCCACTGAATTGCTGCGTCAGAAAGCGGATGAAGGTCAGACGGCCGCCTTGCTATTGCTGGACTTAAGTGCGGCATTTGATACCGTGTCGCACCCGAGATTGCTAGCTCGTCTGAGGGAAATCGGAGTGGCTGGCCCGGCATATGAATGGATGGTCTCCTTCCTAGCGGACCGACAGTTCCAAATACATTGTCTCCCCTTCAAATCCACTCCCCGAATTCTCAATCAAGGGGTCCCGCAGGGTTCCATCTTAAGTCCTGTATTGTTTAATCTCTACATGGAACCTCTGGCCAGGTTGGTGGAATCGTATGGGGTGGACATCGTATCATATGCAGATGATACGCAACTGGTGGTTACTCTATCTCATAACCCAGTTGAGACGGCCGGTAAGTTTACGGAATGTCTTGCGGCATTAGCAAGTTGGATGAAGCATAACTGCCTTCGCCTTAACGGCAATAAGACGGAACTGCTTGTGATTGGCCCTTCACCTTCAATCTGGCCATCTGCTTGGTGGCCTTCTGACCTGGGTCCAACTCCGATTCCCTCTGACACAGTGAAAAACTTGAGTGTTCTTCTGGATTCCAAGTTTACTTATTCCCAACACATAGGTAAGATAGCG
The DNA here is from genome assembly GCF_964261635.1 of Lissotriton helveticus. Lineage (NCBI taxonomy): Eukaryota > Metazoa > Chordata > Amphibia > Caudata > Salamandridae > Lissotriton > Lissotriton helveticus. Next base: position 18,946,997 of record NC_136063.1, on the reverse strand, counting down.
GGGAGATGCTATGGCATCTTGAAAATCCTGCGGAAGATCTTGGATCTCTTACCTATGAAAGTGAGGAAAACTTTGGTCCACGCATTGGTTACATCCCATCTTGATTATGGGAACGTCCTACTTTGTGGCCTCAGTAAAAGGGGATTGACCCAACTTCAATGCGTTCAAAACGCCACGGCCAGGCTTGTGCTGAAGCTACCGAGGTCTTCAGGCAAACGGACGCTCCGGTGCCTGCACTGGCTCCCTATGAGGGAACGCATTAGGTTTAAGACCTTGTGCTTTGGTCATCGTATTGCACATGGCAGGGGCCCGGCCTATCTTCAAAAGCTGCTAACCATCCATCGCCCTAGACGACTTCTAAGATCTATGGGCAGCATGCAGTTCACGATCCCTCGCATATTTAAAACTCGGATGGGAGGTCGCTCTTTTAGATTCATGGCCAGAAAACTATGGAATGACCTTCCTGTCGAATTGCGTATGGAGCCGTCGGAACCCAGGTTCCGGCTGAAGCTAAAGACTCATTTATTTCCGAAAGAATAGCTTCTTTCTTTGAGTCCCCCCCTCTCCGTGGTCTGCTGTTGGCTCTTTGTGTTGGACCGCATCTTAGCGCGGAGACGCACTGTTCTAGTGTATTCAGGCGCTTAATAATTACATTTTATTATTATTATTATTATTATTCCTACGGGATTGTCCTATGGTTTTGCTCTAAGTACAGCAATGTAAGTTGAGAAAATAGTTTGTTTAAAAATGATTATTATTCCTCTCTGCAATTGAACATCAGGAGGTTGGTCTACACTCAAGACATACTCTTGTCAAGGCCTTTGTTATTATGGTTTTCTATGTGGGGAAAAAGAGGAAACCAGTTTTCCAAATCTATTATCCTTGACGGCTTAATTCAGGATAATGTATCACATATCGCTCGGCTAGCATACATTAATTCTTCTTTCGGTTTGTTGTTTAACTTGCCCATATGGTACTATCATTTATTAAGAAGACTATTGAAGGAACCTTTTTTCAGCATAGACAGGGATGGAGAATGGGCACTGATAGTATGAAATCTACTGTTGTTTTTTATATGTCACTTGATTTGGAAGAGGATTGAAAAATAAATTTATCCAGTGTTACCGACATGCAGTAAAATTTTCTTTTGGCTAGGCCTAGACAGTGAACTCCCCTCTGTTCGCCGAGTTTGTAGAGGTTTCTGCATTCTGCGCTATGTTGATAACACAGACTTGTGAAAAACTACACTCTGAAAAGTTCCGCGTTGAGGAAGCTGCCACTCGAGGAGAAAATCTTGAGTTGTTCATTATGCTGTTTGTGCTGGGACAAGCACCACGTCCTTAAAATCAGTGCAAACGGCACAAACTAATAGAGTTTCTGGCTACTTTGGAGTTCAGAGTAACAGAAATCTACAAACTATGACCTGTCCACTTTTGACAAGGTTTGGTGCAGAGCATCACTTGCTGGTTTCTTCCTAACATGAAGTCCTGCCCCTCTGATATGATCTTTTGCTCATGTGATAGTCAGAGTAAACAGAGCATGTTGCAGTTTTTGCTGTTTTGCTATTTTTTTCTAAGCTATAGGCATTTTTATCTTAAACACAAAACTGTTGCCAAGAACATTGGATGTCACTAAGAAGCATTAAATGACCCTTCTGTGTGTTTTACTGTTGCTCGTTTTATCCCGAAGGCCATAAATTTGAGGAAAATTGTTATGTATTAGCAAATCGCCTGACTTGTATTAGATATGTTAAAACCTTGTTTTGATGATCATGTCTGTTACTTGGACACAGTTTCATACAGTGTTTTTCATATGCTTGATGCACTTTTATGGCTGTTATTGTACTAGCTGAATAAAGGTAATGAATTGAATCAAATTGTATAGCTCACCTCTAGTAGAGAGTGCTGGAGCCTAAAGGCCAAGACCCTCGGAGTGTAACTCTCAGAACACCACATGGCATCGTTGAGGAGCCTGGAGACAGTAGTCGTGCCCGCCACAATCAGCATTATTTCATCTCATTGGGCGGCACAGGCAGCGGGCTCCGTCCAGACATCGGAAAGCAGAGTCAAGTGCAGAGAAGGGGCAGTAGTGAGCTCCAGTGCTTCAATGTCTGAGGGCCACATTGGCTGGGGAGGGCATGGGAGCCAGTGATATGACTCAAAGCTTGCCCAGATGTCTGCAAGGCATGTTCCCTCCAGGGGAGTCAGCCATCTTGGATGGGTATAGGAGGAAGGGCACTGCTGTTGCCAGAGTTATCCGGACCCTTGCAAAGTAGGGCCATCTAGGTCAGTGGCGCCACTCTGTTCCACCTAATCAATATTAATACAGAGGATTGCTGTTCATATCATTTTACCTTTTGGGTCTGATTAAATATTGATCATACAATATCTCCCAAGGGAACACATCACACAAGAACCATACCCTCTGAAATAAGGAGATGCCCTGGAATGCAGTAAAAGGCAGATGATCAGGATGGTTATAATCCAGCTTTCCTAGAAACAGCAGTTCACTCTTGGCATGTCCTTTGCTCTGTGCAAGCAAAACCAGCTACATACTCACCATGGCAGGGTCTGTAAATCACCACTGTTGACAAACACAACAGACAGCCAGCAACAGTACCAAGCAAAGAACCAATACCTACATAGCGGACATGTGTGTTTGTCCCAGCTATTGTTGAGGACGGGATCTTCCAGGTAATTCCATAAATATAGGGCACGCTGTGGAAGTGGTCTAGGGTGGCATAGTCGAGTCAGTCTCCTCCAAATTTCCTGTTGGAACCACAGGAGTGCATTGTTGCTGCTGTGTACCCTTCAGAAAGAAATATGAATCATATTTATGCCCACTTTACATCACTGGAAGCACAAGGATGCATTTTCTTGGTGAACTCACACTGATGGACTCATCACCAAGATGAAGTGTTTCAAAATTCTTTATTCGGTATTTCAACAACACCATAAAAGTACATAATTGATACTATGAAAACATTTCATTGAAAAAGAAGCAGGAATAAACTAATCAAATATACAATATTCATCCACCTCCGCATTTTCTCCATTAACAATATCAAAAATCCAATTCATTTAGTGGACCTTAATCTGTCTGCAATCCTCAAGAAGTTTATCATACAGAATAATGTCAGGGGATCGCTTGACTCTTTTAAAAAAACAAGGGCATCTCTTGCTGATCTTAAATTAGCATTTTTTAAAAGATGTATTAAAAAACAGCGTCTAGGTGCATGATAAAATGGGCATAGTAATACAAAGTGAAGGGTATCCTGTGGAGATCGGTGATCGCAGCCACAGGGACCCTTTGACTCAACTGCATTAATGAATCCGGCAGGTTCAGATAAAAGATGATGCAGCAAGTTGAGTCTAAAATGCGTTAATAACCTGTCATGGGGGTTGTATACAAGGGAGAGATAGGGCTCCATCCCACTAGAGGGGTTCACTGTCATATAGGCCTGTACAGTGTGCTTACTCATTTCTCTTATTTCTTGTGACCGGGTGATAATTTTGGAGAGCTTCTCAATTACTCTTACTTGATCTTGTTTAATAATACTCTGTGGATTTGAAAACAAATTTCCAAATCCGATACTTTCCAAAACCTCTTTCACATATTTTAACCAGGGGATAGACGTACCTTTCTCACTCCCCAAACAATCTGTGATAATCACCCGTGACAGATTAGCATCCTGATTGACCCAGTTTTAGCCAGGCCATGAGGGGTCTATTCCTCACCCTGTCCTCCAGGTGCTTACAACCAAGTTCCTCATGTACTATATTGATGGTACAGATTGGGGTACTTTAAGCAGCCTCCTTAATTATTTGTTTTCCTTGGTCTGTAAGCTGGTTGCATTTGCTATTCCCCATAACTCTGCCCCGTACATAACCTTCACAACAGTGATCGAATTATACATGGTCAGCATTTGTTCAGGAGCCCAGCGGCCCAGTCTGCGCCCAAAATTCATAACCGCTCCTGAGCTCGCTGCCAGCTTACTGCCATGTTCTTCGATCAATGGTTTAAAATTCAAATTTCTATCAAATAAAATGCCCACATATAAAAAAGTCTGCACTTTTGCCAGACTTGTAGCACCAATTCTATAGTTAAAATATTTGCCTTTATGTTTTGGGCCCAGCTCCATTATATATGATTTTGTCAAGTTGGCAGATAGGTCGAGGCTAGACATGAACTCCACGAATCCGTCAATCAGACGTTGCAGTCCTACTGGAGTTCGGGCCAGCAGGACCGCATCGTCCGCATAAAGCAGAACTGGAACGGATCTACTTCCTATTCTGGGCGTGTCTGCTTTCAGGTTCAATAAAAAACGTTCAAGCCCATTAATGTAAATGGAAAATAGGAAGGGTGCAAGTATGCACCCTTGCCTCACCCCGCTTGTACATTTAAAAGAGTCTGTCTGGTCACCCTCCAGGTTATACCTCACTGTTGCGGATGTATTCTGGAGAAGGTTCCTCAGAATAGAAATGAGGCCAGCATCAACCCCCAGATCCGACAGTGTTCCCCACAGCTTCGATCGATTTACACAATCGAAAGCTGCTGCCAGATCCATAAAGGCTAAGTAAACTTTATCCTGTCTGGCAACTATATATTTCGTGACCAGTAAATATAAATTTAAACACTGGTGTGTCGTGGACCTCCCGGCCCGGAAGCCATACTGGACTTCGGTGAGGATACTGTTTTCTTCCTCCCATTCCATTAAGCGGTTCAGGATAGCCCTACCCATTACTTTAGCTGTTACATCTATTAGAGAGATGGGCCTATAACATTGGGGGCTATCTCTGCTACCCTTCTTAAAAATTGGTACTATAGTTGCTGTTGACCATGAGCGGGGTAAACCCGATACTAGGTCCTCATTTATAACTCTTGTGGCTACCGGGCCCCATAGTTCTATGTTGCTTAGGAATAGGTCTGGTGGGATCCCGTCAGGACCAGGGGCTTTATTGCGTGTAAGACCCTTTCCTTTTCTCTCTATTCACTTTTGACACTGCAACGCTCACTGTAAGAGGGTTGTGATCGCTAAAGCCACTACAATTGATTTTAAATCGTAAAACTTTCTCTGTAAGTAAGCGGGAGACAATGACAAAGTCAGTATAAGAGCTGCAACCTCTACCTTTAAAGGTCGGGTTGACCCCACTTTTGGAGTTAAGAGATAAAGATCCATAGAATGGGACAAGTCAAAGTTATTCATCATCCCATTAAGATTAACTCCATCTATTGTGTGGTCAAAGTGGGCACCCTCCACTACATTACACGATGCCCAATTTTCCATAAAGGGAATCAGCCGAGGACATAAATGGCAGTTAAAATCACCTGCAATTAAAAGTAAGGGAGCGATGGCATTATTCATCTTTTCTATCTGGATGCCCAGTTGAACCTCCAACTCCTCCCCTCTACAACCTCCTGCATTATAAAAATTAACTATAATCAAATTAAGATCTCTGGTTTTAAACTGAACTGCAAGCATACAATCTGATTTCCAGTTGAGATCTATCCAGGACCCATCTAGAGTCAGATGCGCCCACAGAGCGAGACCTCCTTTCGCTCTACCTGCCCTAGAGCTTACAGCCGGAGTCCCAAACAACTTATACCCCTCAATAGCTTTCCCCACAGTTATTAGTCCTTGTGGTCCTGACAGGGCCCCAAACCTATTTTGTAATCTGATATTTTGTTGTTTGTGATAGTTTGGAGCCACACCTCCTAAAGGGGTGCCCCATTCTGTAATTTGTTCAGGGGCGTAAAAGAACCTTGGGGGAAGTATTGGAGCCGAATTGTCCCTCATTACAAATAAATTCAGCACATCTTGTGTCCCTGAAATCAATGATAATACAATCACCTTCAGTTGACTTTGCCCTTCTTCCCACCCAATTTACTCTCCTAGCAAATAATATCTCTGGGCAGTCATAGCTAGGCAATGGCCGATTAGCATTTAGCCAAAAAATACACTTATTTTTCAATTCCCTGTAGGTTTCCCTCTTGCCATGTTCTAATGGTGGCACCCCTGTCAGAACTACAACACACGGGGCTGAATCCGGGGGCAGATCAATTGTTTTTTGCTTCTGCACATCATGAATTATAGGGGGTTTGAGGGTTTTCTGAGATTTTGTTGAAGAGCTAATGACCTTCACAGCTTTGTCCTTGCTTGCCTGTTCTATATGGGGTGCCCCCTCTGAAATTCTCCGGGTGATCATGGCACTAGAAGGTAATATATTCTCTGCTGCAAGGTTTTGACTACCTTTTGAGGACACATTGGGATTAATCAGAGCATTAGAGCTAGTGCCTACAGTGCCTTGCCCCCCCACATTTGACTGCCTGCCAATTGGGTCCCTTCCCTGAACCCCCCTGGCATGTGCTGATGAGAGCAAAAGTTCCAAACACATCAGTCTATTTTCAATTCGGTCCAGTCTATCATGTATGGGAGGGGTAAGCTTATGTACAGTACTTTCCAATTTTTTCCAAAAGTCGACATCCGAGACATGTGGGGCATTTTCTTCCCTGGATCGCAATACGTTTGGCCCATCCTCTGCCGGTGATGATATATGTGAAGCACTTATTAACAAGTTCTCTTTGGGCCTGACCTCCTTAGCTTTTTTCCCTTTTCCATCTGCCGATTGGTGTTGTGTCCCTGTGTACTTCCTTTTGGATATTGGGCCCTGTGACTGTTGGACCACTCCAACTTTTACACAAGTGGCTGACCTAGTTTTCATATTGGGGGAAGGCCGCTTCTTGGCAAGGCTACTCGAGTTCAATCCCACCTCGGGGGTTACTTCCTGCAATTTATTTATTTATTTATTTTAAACATTTATAAAGCACAGCTATCACCATTGCAGGCATCCTGGCGCTGAGAGATAACAGAAACCGGAGAGAAGCGGCCTAGCAGGGGAATAGCCAAGTTTTAATCCTCCTTCTAAACGGGAGGAGTTCACTAATATGCCTAATCTTGATGGGGAGAGTGTTCCATAGTTTGGCGGCAGTCACTTCGAAGGATCTGCCACCGGCTCTAACCTTCTTGAATCTAGGAACAACTACCAATTTAGCGTCAGAGGATCGAAGCTGTCTAGTAGGGGTATACCAGGCAAATTTAGATTGCAAAGGAGCTGGACCAGTTCCATGAAGAGCCCTAAACACTATACAGAGGGCCTTAAAATGGATCCTCTGCCTTATAGGAAGCCAATGCAACTTTGCCAGTGCGGATGCTCCATGAGAACTTCGCGGAAGCCCCAGGGCCAATTTAGCAACAGCTGATTGGACCCTCTGGAGCCTGTCCAGCAGGAACTCAGGGGACCCGAGCAGGAGGGCGTTACAATAGTCCAACCTGCTAAGGATGGTACATCTGACCACTTGAGCGCGGGCACAGGTAGGTAGGAGGGGCAGGACTTTTCTTAAGGAACGAAGGATGGCAAAGCAACAGGCAGACGTTTTTTGAACATGCGTCTCCATGCTGAGCCGCTGATCCAACATGACCTCTAGATTGCGAACAGATTCCACCGGCCGTACATTAGTCGTAGTTTCCGGGGGCCAAAAATTAGATGGAAATGGTAGGGGAGTCCTAGTGCCAGCACTAAAAAGCACCTCCGTCTTTCCTGCATTAAACTGAAGGAAATTCTCCTTCAGCCACCTAGACGTTTCACGCAGACAATTATGTAAAGCCTCCAAGGAAGTAGAGTCCTCACCTTCCAGGGAGAGAATCATCTGCGTGTCGTCGGCGTAGTTCACAATCCTGATGCCGAAGCTTTTGATAAGAAAGATCAGAGGTCTAAGATAAACATTAAAAAGAATAGGGCTGATAGCAGAGCCCTGAGGGACTCCATGTGATACCAGGGAAAAGGCTGACTGAAAAGGTGGCATAGACACTGCCTGCTGCCTATCCTTCAGAAAAGAGTGGAACCAGAGCAGCGCGGTGTCTCTCACTCCTGCCTCCCATAACCGCTGCATTAGGATCTTATGGTTCACCGTATCAAAGGCGACAGACATATCAAGTAGGATCAGGAACGCTGCCTGTCTTCTGTCTGCACGCCTTTGAAGCTCGTCCATAGCGGTGATGAGAGCTGTTTCGGTCCCATGGGCAAGCCGAAAACCAAATTGGTCCCCATCTAATAATAGATGGCGTTCGAGATGATTGGAATGAGTTTTACTAACCACACGCTCAACTATCTTAGCGGGGAAAGGCAGCAGGGAGATGGGCCGATATTTCTTAGAACAGTCAGGGTCTAAAGAGGGTTTCTTTAACAAAGGAGAAATTAACGCCCGTTTCCAATGAGTTGGGACAGTTCCAGTAACCAAGGATTGGTTGCAGATTTGATGAAGAGGAAGGAATAGTTCATCCTCAAATTCCTTCCAAATTTTGGGAGGCACCGGATCCAAAGGAGAGCCGGAGACGATCCCTCTAGCTAACTCAGTGAAAACCTCATAGGTAAGTGGAGGGACCGCGTATAGCAGTTCAATTGCAGCCCAGGCAAGGTCGGCCGGTCGTTCTGACGGAGAGAAAGAGCTCAGGGCCGGTGGGGGGACACACTCCGGAGGCAAGTCCAGATCCTTAAGGATAAGCTCAATTTTTTCCTTAAAAAATGTGGCAAGGTTGTCACAAAGGTCTTGGGACGGGACAATTGCATTCTTGGCGCACTCCGGATTAGTGACGCTGTTTAGGATGTTAAAAATATTCCTGGAATTGTTGGTAGTGTTGCAGATTAGCGAGGAGTAGTATTCGGCTTTAGATTTTTTTAATCAGACTCGCAATATAATGACACTTCCATCCCTCCCCTCAGTAGCAGACCCTGCATCATATAAATCAATCTCTTGGGGAGTGGGTGATCTTGCCCTTGCCAGACTGCCCAATGCGGACCGCTTATCCAAAAGTGGGTCTAACGATAATCTCTTCTCAATGAGTTCATATCTTTAGCCAGGGCGGTAGAAATTCTTATCAAAAAATTGTCTAGAGTGCCCATTAGAGACCCACCATTACTTCTCCCATGGTTTCCCGCTTCAACTGGGGATGTAGTCATGGTTCACACGATCCACGTGAGTCAGTGGGTGTTAGTCCTAACCACACTTTAGATAATAGTTACCAAACATGCAAGGGACTCACTGACCTTTAAAGTTGTAGATGTTAAGGGGGTGGCCCGTCCCGTCCTAATACGTTCTTTAACGGGCTTAAACGGGCCCACCCTTAGCCCGGTCTTCGCCCAGCTCGTCCCACACGCGTCCCGCGACGCGGAGGGAGCAGCTGTGTTTTGTGCCTCCGGGCATGGAAGTGCTGGTTGGTGGGTGGGGCAGGACAGCGCAGGAATTGTGGGAACTGTAATCCCCCCACTCGGCGGCCACTCGGTGTCAAAGAGCGGCGGCGAGGGGGACTAACAGTCCTAAATGATGCTGGTAGTGCGCTTCCTGCACGATTTCCCCACAGAAGAAAGGCTCGCTGTCTTCAGGATTTCCCTAGTAAATTCAGGCGGTCAGCTTAGCAAACAGGCTCCCAGGCAAACAGGCTCCCATGTGCATCAGGAGAGGTAGCATATAGAGATGAAAACTTAAAATAACTGTGTTTTATGGGGGTTATATATGTGGTGAATATAATTACAAAATTTGCAGAAAAACAACTGAGCATTTCTGGGCATTGTTAATCAGTTGAATAAACATGTATAGTGTTCAACATTTATTGTAAAATAAAAGTTGAACAAGTATTCTAAAAAGCAGTAAAAAAAATAAAAAAGACTCCTTAGATAATCTCCATAAAATAATGTAGGTGATTGGCATTTCATTTTTGACAGTGTAAAGTTGAAATTATAACTTATGAGTCAGGCCGATAGAGATCCCAGGCCTTTGAATTTTGTCTAGGTTGCCTTTATCAATTAGCAGATTCTTTATTAGATGCGTATCTGCAATTTTGGTGGCTTTTCTCCATTAATGAAATCTTTCCTAAATGGAGAAAACATCTATGTAACAGCATTACTAATGACTGATTATTGTCTGTTTGTTTTTTCTACAGGTAAAACTGTGAAACATTATATTTCGAGAGGATGCGTTGAGCAAGATTTCTGTCAATTATTCTACATGGTTGGGACACAATTTTTCACTTATGATTTACAGTGCTCACCTGCCAAGAAGCTGTGAGACCATTGTCACACCTCTGACGCAGTTATACTCTAGCTTTGTTGTTGTCAGTAGAAACCTTTTCAAAGTTTTACAAGTACCTGGCAGGCAAAGTCTGGACTTGTGAAGTGTAACTCTGTAAGAAAGAAGCAGATGAACTCATGTCAGCCTCCCTGGGAATACATGTGGGCAGTGTGCTATGTACTGTTTGGGCTGTTTACAGACCACCAACCTCCATATCAAGCCATCTTTGGTTACTGGGTGTTTGAGATGGTTTCATCTGTTTGATGCATTGAGTGATTCAAGCCCAGGCCCTTCAACAACCCACAGAAATTGGCTCGTGATCAGAGAAGGTGTCACCTCCCATCTGAGATGCGGCTGGAAATTGTGGATCAGCCACTGGGGCCTCAGTTTGAGGTCATCCTGCTTCCTTTCAACAATGATGACCATCCAAGACGCTCTCAGGAGACTCCCAACTATCTAACCAGTGTCGATCAGTGGGACTCCAGGTGCTCCCAACATTTCCAGCCTTGCTTCTATTTCTTGGCCTTAGAGGTGAACACCTCCTGCAATATAAGATCATGCAAAATATCTACCACGTTGTGTTGGAGATGCCAACATGGAAGAAAGAAGAGTTATGTGTTACATCCACAATTTTAACTTGCTCTATAATCATGGAATTGGTCTGCTTTATGCGGTAGCAAAACCTATTACATTAAAAAAGAAATTCCTGTTTTATAATTTACATTGAAAAAATGAATAAACTTTAGTTTACACTATGAGTCTGTGATTTTATGGATAGCTGTTGTTTGAGTGTTTGATGGGAGAGGTGCTGTAAAAGCAATAACGGTCAATAGACACCTACATAGAACAGTTAATTTCAAAGACAGAAAGAAACATCAATTAATCATTTAAAACATACTTTAAATCTCCTTATCATGCCTGGTAAAAAAAAAAAAGAACGTCCAAGGTCTGATGCTGACCTATAACAAAGAGAAAATAAATTCTTTGCTGAAAAAGAGGCCCCTTATGTGGATAAGTCTTACCCACCTGTGGCACACATTGGTTATAGTGGAGAATCAGAAATCAAATGAAGAGGAACATAGGGGCATATCAACATGTCCCCGATAAAATTATCGCCACTTTAGCATCCGTTTTGGGTGAAAACCGGCGATAATGTTATCGTCCTATCAGCAAAGACACGCTATCGCGTGCTTTCATGATTCTTCTCCCATTTCCTCAACGCCCAGCTTTGCATTGCCAGTGAGATGCAAAGTGGGCGTAACAAAGAGAAATTACCAGGAAAATGTCGCTATTATCAATCTGCACGTTAACCTGCACAGAAATAAGAAAAGTAGGTGTAACCGCAATTATCGCTACTTTCCTTATGCCTGCTTTCAATCTGACTTAGTCATTATATCCATTGGAAGGTGGACATTATGGCTAAATCTGCCCATCAAGCTATCGCCTACGGCTGTGCGATTATCGCTGGATTTCCAGCGATAATCGCACATTTAGCAGCTTGTATTTTTATCACTTTGGATATGTGCTGATAGCGTGCTATCTCAGCGATAAAATCCAGCGATAGCCGGCGATAATTATTTTCACGTTAAGCGCGCTTAGCGATAATTATCGCTGGCTGTTGCTGATATGCCCCATAGTTATATTCCCTTTTCTTCTATTCTTTTTGTTCCAAGTGCATAAAATTATCTAAATAAATGCTCCCCAGTTCAGAAATCCAATGACCTCAAAGACATAAGGTGTTCTTTTCAATGTTCAATTAGCATTGCTCCGGGATTTTGGGGAGTGGGGGTGCTGCTGCTGCTCCTTTGTGGCCGAACACAAAAACAATGTTCCTGCAGTTCTCCTAGCCCCCTTGTACCACCACAGTCCAATTATGCAAATGCTTATATAACACTACACAGGATTCAGGGATGCCCCTATGCTCTCAGATATTTTGTAAGAACGTGTATTATTATCTGGGGCGGGTAGTCGCCCCCTTTACGGAATAATACCAACTTCCAGGGTGTTCTGCAAGAGTCACTAAATTAACATGAGCTCAAACCCCTGGTGGCAATGACACAGAGCGGACAGGCTTAATCTAGGGAAATGCATAAATTATTTATGCAGTATTGAAACAGTAATAAAATCAACAAACCAAACAATATGTAACCCAAATTGAATTAAATAAAATAGAGTTCATTTTTAAAAAGAAAAATGTCAACTAAATTACCACCATCAAATAAGGAGAACCAGAGGAATGAATTTTTAAAAATCTAAGTACATTTTAGTGGTAATAATATTCTATGGTACACCGTGACCTAAGCACACTTTATTGCTCACCAAAATGGACCTAGAGGTTGGATACACCAAATAGGTCTGCCTGGTCTAGGATTTTTTCTCCTGACTATGGGGCATATTATTAAGAACGGCTTTAAAAATCATCGTCGGTTAAGCGGCAGGAAACTGCTGCTAAATCAGCGATAATTTTTTTGATAATATGCCCTTGAGAATTGTAATAAAAGTTCATGTTCTGGTGTGAACATGGGCTTCTACTGGATTTCTCCAGGGCACATTATCAAGCCCATTATCGCCGCTTTAGCAGCAGTTTTCTGCCGCTAAACCGGCGATAATTTTAATGCCATCCTTGATAATATGCCCCTAAGAGTACAAAATGGAAGTCACTATACCTCAACAGGGTAAGGCATCGGACTTTATCAGGAAATATCTCACTGAAGTTGGAGTGCCATCTAGAAAGGTCCGAATAAATTTGGTGATTTTGTAAGTAAAATCTCTAATCAGGAAAAATAAACATTTTACAGTCAAAGAAGTTGTTGCATGGTATGTTTTGTAGATCTGTGAAGGCCAGATTTCCACATTAAGATAATTGGGCATATTCTTCATAGTTTTTGGCCACGCAAGGGGCTAAAAGTGCAATCCATAACCTAGTATGATAGTTACCAAGTGACATCTGCACCTAGCGTTCCTCATTGTGGCTGGGTAAATGTGGAGGAACACTGACTTGCATTATTTCGTCCCAGGAAGCAGATTACGAGTGGAGCAGAGATATTCCCACTCATCCACCCATGGAAATCTGTGCAATCCCAGATTGTGATAAAATGCTCAGGAGAGGCATAGCAAGGAGAAATAACGTTATATCTCCATATTTCTTCCTCCTTCTATACGTGTTATTTTTCACAGCATACTTAGAAAGAGGAAATATCATCAGAAGATTGTGTTTTGTGCAAGAACATGTCCCTTCCTGCACAAAAACAATGCTGCCTATAATGCAGGACTAACTTGCATCATGGTGCAAGGCAGCACTTTCTGTGCAAGCACAGGCAGACAGTAGGAATAGGTTGTATAATGTGAAATATGACCCTATCCTGCCCCCTCCCTTCATGCAGTGCAGCAGGTGGTTTGCTGTCTTGCATTGTGTGAACACATTTTTGGGAGATATAATTCTTGTAGCAGGCATGGCATACTGTACTCTAATGGGCTTCTTCTCACTAAGATCCCACTGGAAAAGAACTACCTTTCCTAAGAAGCTCCAAGCCGCACATATCTGTTTCTTTAGCCCACGGAGGGTATGTTGAATTCACTGCAGTAGTTGGTCTCTGTCGTCCGGACGTCCTTTTTCCTTCAACTATTCACAAAGGGTTCTTAGACTGCAGGAGTAGATCTTTTAGGGAGTTGGATGTCCATGGCAAGCCCAGGGAACATGTATTCATGGTCAAAGTATTTTTTAGCTTCTTGTGTCCCTGTAGTCAAACAGGATTTCATCCCACTCACCCTCTGAAATCACTTCCTTGTCCTGAGCACAAAATAAAGCAGAGCACCTATATATCTCCTTGTTTCCTCCTCCTTCTAGATGTGCTATATTCCGCAGCATACTTAGAAAGAGGAAAAACCCTCAGAGGATTGTTTTTTGTGCAGGAAGATGCCCCTCACTGCACAAAAACAATGCTGCTTACAATGCAGGGCAAAGTTGCACCATGGTGCAAGGCAGCACTTTATGTGAAAGCACAGGCAGAGAGCAGGAATATGTTGTATAATGTGAAATATGGCGCTATACCCACCCTGCCCCTTCCATGCAGTGCAGCAAGGTACATTGCTGTCTTGCATTGAGTGAACAGTTTTTTGAGAGGCATACTTCTTTTAGCAGGAAATTATGGAACGCTGTACTTTATGGGCTTCTTCTCACAAAGGTCCCAATGGAAAAGAATTACTTCTACAAAGTAGTCCCTAAGCTGCATAATTCTATTTCTTTAGCCCAAGGAGGGTGTGTTGGATTTACTGCAGTAATTGGTGCCTGTCATCTGGACATCCTTTTTCCTTCAACTATTCACATAGGATTTGCAGACTTCAGGAGTAGTTCTTTCAGGGATGTGCATGTCCATAGATAGCTCAGGGAACTGTTCTTCATGGTCAAAGTGTTTTTCAGCTTGCTGTGTCTCTGTAGCAAAACAGGATTTCAGCCCACTCAACCTCCGAAATCACGTCCTTGTCCTGAGTACAAAATAAACCAAAAAATCGTTATGGTTGACACTAGGTAATGCTGGCGGGTGACTCATGGCTCCTCCCTAACCAATTAGCAACACTACAAACATTTTCCGGAGTTACTGGTTGCCTGCATATCATTAAACATTACCCCTCCTTCCTAAAACCCAAGTGACCTTTAACTCTTTGTGGGAAATGGTTGTGAAGTCCAAGTGCATAACATTCACAACTGGGCACTATGGACCAAGAGACCACATCCCATCAGACACCACTGGAACGGCAGCTATTGTGTGCTGCTCTGTTTCCTCATTGCATTATCCGTGGGTCGGAGTGGGAGTCTCCTTACATTATTACTGAGAGATAGAACACATGTCCACAAACACATACAGCATAGTTTAAAGAAACATTAACACATTGCATGCTACAAGATAGAAGTAATTGTCACATGTTAATGACAGTTAAAACATTACCAACAAAAAGAAAAATAAATAATGACCAGTCTTAAGCATTTCAAAGGTGTGTTATTCATATCCTATTGTAAGATCCAAAATCAGACAGGATCCAATAATCTTCTCACAGTCGATAGTATGTTCAAAATCCACCCACTAGTGTGACATAGTGTTAGAAATGGGAGTCTCTAGTTGGCAGAAGTAGGTACCTTTGAGCAAAAGGGACCCTTGTTTCTAGTCAGCATAAGGGGGAAACACACTGTAGATATCCCATGCTTACCCTCTTGGTAACTTGGCACGAGCAGACAGACTCAAAACCCAATGCAATGTGTAAAGTATTTGCACCAACACTCGCACTAACGCAGTGAAACACCACAATTAGACACCACACAGGTTGTTATAAAAATAAAGTTGTCTTTATCTAAATACTGCAAGACCAAACGACAAAAATACCAACATTAATCTTTTCTTTGCAATGTTCTCTTGAAGTGTTCTTTTCATAAACAAAAGTGTAGTTTCTTTCTTCCTTGAGGAAAATATAAGGGGATAAAAAACAGTGTCAGACTAGAAAAATAAGGTACCTGCAGAGATTATATCTCTTTGGTAAGCACTCAAAATACTGCTGATCCTGTCCTTGTTGACCTCTACACGGTTCCCTTGTCCTCAACAGACTTTCTCCCGCTCCTGTAGCAAGGATTGTAGAACTAATAATATGCCCCCAAATGATGCTGAACAAAAAACAAACAGGTTCCGTGGAGCGGGCCTCTGTACCGAACTCTCTACTATGCTGGTACGGTCTGTATATTAGTCGGTACCCCCAACAGTCGGCGGGCAGCCTGCAGATCAGGGCCAAGTATGGGTGAACCCACCCCTAGTGATAAAAGGCCCGATTAGGGCATCTGTGTACCTGGAGGAAGTCTTTACAACGTCAGTCGGTGGTGCAGAGACGGGAGGGCCACTGCGCCTATGACCCTAGGCCTTCACTGAGCAGCTGCCAGGACCACAGACGGCCCCCGCGTAGTACAGAACTCAGGCCCAGGCGGAGAACACACTTCCCTCTTTCTCGCTGTCTGCGACCTGCTGGGCGGGCCAGCTTCTCCTAGTGAAGAGACCCTCTTTGCTAGGCAACACCTAGCAACGTCCTGCTTTCAGCACAGCTTCCTCTGGTGACTAGCCTCTTGTTGCTAGGTGATGCCTCACAACTTCCTACTTTCAGCACAGCTCCTTACCCAGACCCGGGCCGTGGCAGTGAAACACCCACAAAGTACTTTGGCGGTCACGCTGCCGGCCCCGAAAAGGGTCACAATCGCAGCAGCACTGCTTGAAAATGTACGCTCCTTGTGTCTCAGCGATCACTCTGCTGGCTCCACGAGGGTCACAGTCTCAGCAGCGCTGAGCACAGGTACACATCCTCAGTACTTCTGCAAACTGCAGACAAGCCCCAAACACCTAGCAAGGGCAGTTCTTCTCCTCAGTCTTTTAAGCTGATCTTCCTTGGCAGATGTTCCTCTTTGATCACACAGTAGTCTGATGTTCAGGGGTTTCAGCTCTAAAATGTATACCCCAATTTTCTTTGTTGTTTAGGTGTAAGGGGTCCTGAACCCAGTCCAAACCAGTTCTGGGTGCACTCTGCCTGTGCACAACTTCTTCCTTTGGCAGTGTGGGCCAGGGTCTTCAGACACACCACAGGAGGTGAAGCCAGTCTTTTGTGGGGAGGCAGGTACAACCCTAGTCAGGGACAGGTACTACTCCTCCCACCACTCCAAATGCAGATGGACCTATTCAGCCAAAGCTGACTCACCCAGACTCCTGGAGCCACCCCAGCCCCTATCACTCCAAAGCCAGACAGTCAATCCACAACCAGACAGAGGCACACAGAAAGGTTGAACAAAAGAAATCAATGAAAGCTCAGATCAGGTGGTTTCTGCTGGGTTTTTTCAACTACGCAGAATTAAGAAGATTAGCAGATTTTTGTCTTCGGAAGCTCTGACCTAAGTGATCCTGGCCTTGGTCATCTCCTGACTGGACTATTCTAACTCCCTCTATGTGGGCATCCCTGCTTACCAACTTAAATGCCTTCAGCTAGTCCAGAATCAGGCTGCCAGATTGATCTTCCATCAACACAAATGGCACCGTATTCGGCCCCTGATGAAAAGCCTTCACTGGCTCCCTGTGGCCATGCGTGGCCTGTTTAAGATGGGATGCACAATCTTTAAAGTTCTCCAGGGCATGAGTCCAGCTTTCATTTCTTCCAAAATCTTACGCTATGTTCCCACTCCAAATTTCACGATCTTCCCACGTGAATCTGCAGGTTACCCCAATCTTTAAACGCAAGAAACATGGAGGCTCTCGTTTTGCAGTTCTAGCCCCTCAGTTTTGGAACTCGCTTCCGATGGAGCTAAGGTCGGTCTCCTCCTATTCACCGTTCAGAAAGCAGCTGAAGACATGGCTGTTCCATCAGGCATATTAAACTAGGTCTCATCCCTGTACTGCTGCTTCACGTCCCCCTTAGAGCCTAGAAGCCATTGGTAAACGAGCGCTTGATAAGTTATTTTTAACATAACATAACATAACAAGAATAGCCACCTTCTAAAAGTGCTATTTTCAAACACAGAATGTAAAAACCATCCTTACTAAAAGATGTTATTAAATTCTGAGTTCAGGGATACCTGACTCCAATTTTCTATCTCACTCCTATGGGAAGCTACGCTTGTAAAATGTTAGACAGCATTCCCTATTCTGTTCTATGGGCAAGATAGTCCTTTCAATAGTTTAAAATAAAATTGGCAGTATTTAACTATCAGGACATGGTGCACATCCACTGCACCCTGCCCAGGGGGGTACCTCAGGCCTACCATAGGGGTGTCCTATATGTTAGAAAAGGGAAGAGTTAGGCCTGGCAAGTGGGTGCACTTGCCAAGTCAACATGGCAGTTATCAAGCTGCGGACAGGCACTGAGACAACTTTTCTGGGCTAGCATGTGGGGGGCACAATCAGTGCTGCAAGCCCACTACTAGTATTTGAGTTATCAGCCCTGGCACACTCAGTGCATTTTACTAGGGATCTACTGGTAAAACAAATATGCCAATCATGGATGATAAATTACAATAACAATTTACACTGAGAGCTTATGCACGTTTAGCACTAATCAGAAGTGGTACAGTGCCCAGAGTCCTAATGCCAACAACCATAGGTCAGAAAAAAGTAGGAGGAAGAAGCAAAAAGTTTGGGCTAACCCCACAAATAATTTTCAACACATAGGTATTATTCTAATTATACCTCTAACCTCACATTACCTCCCACTGCCCAGATATCACACTCCTCCAAGCTGATTGCAAAACTTTAAGATATCTTCTGGTCAATTCCTATTAATGATTATTGCACATGTTAACGGCATAATGAACCCATCCATTTACCTATTGGAGTTCTATTTCCCCCATACAAATACAAGAAAAGCTCTTTGTTTACTTTGGCATGAGAGGCATTATTGTATTCAACAATAACTATTGTCCCAAAAGCATGTCAAATCAGAAAGTTGGGGGGGGGGCAGTGTAATTTGTATGTATACGGCCTTGAAAGATAGGAGATAACCCACAAACTCATGAAACTCCTCAAATGTTGCTTCATATTCAATCTTCAAAACAAGTTCAGAGAAAAGTGTAACTCATTCATTGAAACACGCTCCCTATATTTTATAATTTTAGGACAAGTAGGAGGTATTGATGTAGTGAGCAGTCATAATCATTTAAAACCAAAATGCCTAGTTATGACATAAAAAAGTGTATCAAAGTAATTTGGATGAAGCAGTTCTTAGCACATGTTGTAGGAATTTTGTATAGTGTTACAGCTTGCTTGTTAGCCATATATATTTGGAAGCCTTTAACTGTGTTGTTGGTGCGATTGTGTTTGTATAGGAAGGGACACCTTTCTACATGAAAACAATCCTGAGAGGCATTTTCCTTCTTCTATGTGTGCTGCAAAAAAGAAAAAACAAGGAGAAACAAATGCTCTGTTGACATCAAAATTCATGGGTGTTGTATGGGAACACACACTGCAATGCCCCTGGAATGCCTCCTTGAAGCAGAGTAATGCAACACAGTACTTGGAGCTGTGTGTGCAGCTGATGTTGTCTTTTTAGATAACGACAATTCCACCTCTGGGTTTGTGAAGTCTGTCTTCTCGGGCAATGTTGTAGCCAAGGGAATGAATATGGCAATGTCAGGTGATGTTACAAAGTTAACCTAGTTTCACTGCAAAGGACACATTCTCGATCACATTTTTTCCACTGTCCCTATCGTCCTCATCTCCCTCGCCCCTGTATTGTGGTCAGACCACTTTTTAGCGGACTTTGAGATCCCCCGTATTATTAAGAAAGCTGCTAATGGACACTGGTGTGATGCGCTTCCTTCTAGGGCTTTTGAGAATATTTCTCCAGCCATACTGTCCAAGGCCCTCGAGACTCACCCCTGCCCACTAACAGGATCACTTTCCGATCTTGATCTTCTTCAGGACTGGTTGACGCAGCAACTGGCCATCCTTGCTCCCCCTGTTCAGCCTAAACCTCGCTCTGTGAGTTCTTCTGCCCCTTGGTTCTCGCCGGCACTGGCCGTCAAACGCCGACAATGCAAACAAGCCGAACGGACCTGGCGCAAATTTTATGACGCCAGTGCTAAAGAAACCTACAGGGCATTGATCAGGGACTATCACTATGATATCGCAGCTTTTAAAAAATCTTACCTGGCCAGCAAAATTGATGCTGCTTCCAACTCTTGTAAAGAAATCTTTAAAATAGTTAAAGACTTCATCTCCCCTCCCTGGGCCACTCCCAAACTCACTCATTCTGAGCCCTGGATCATTGAATTGGCAAACTTTTTCACTACTAAAATTAGAACTATCCAGGTCTCTTTCGGAACCTCTACTCAGGATCCCTCTCCCTCTCTTACTTTCCCTGACCCTTCACAGCTACCGACCACTCCCTCCCTGTGGAACTTCCCTCCATTATCCCTTCAGTCCTCCCTGGACCTGCTTTCCAAATTAAAATCTGGTTCCCCTCTAGATCCGTGCCCTGCTAAATTTCTTGCACTTATGGCCCCTATCCTTAATCATCGTATTAATCCTATTCTTAATCTCTCGTTTAGCACTGGGGTAGTCCCCCTAGCTTGGAAGCAGGCCCTCATTTTGCCCCTTCTGAAGAAAACTAATTTGAACCCGGATCTTCATCTTAATTATAGACCCATCTCCCTCTTGCCAGCTCTGGCGAAAGTGGCTGAAAAACATGTCCACTCCACCCTGTCCCACTTTTTGGAGTCTCATGACATCCTGCATAGATCCCAGTCTGGCTTCCGCTCAAATTTGAGCACAGAAACAGCTTTGCTCGAGGTCATGGAGGTGATCAGAGAGACCCTGGACAGGGGAGGAAAAGCCATGCTGGTGATGCTTGACCTATCGGCGGCCTTCGACACCGTCCCCCATGACCGCCTCCTATTTAGACTCTGGGAGATAGGTCTAAGGGGGGCGGTGTTCAGATGGTTCAGGTCTTTCCTCACTGGCCGTCAGCAAACGATCTGGGCTCCACCTTTTTCTGCCGCGATGCCGCCTCTGGAGGTCGGGTGCCTCTGGGCTCAATTCTGAGCCCCTCACTCTTTAACATCTACATGACCCCTCTGGCAGCACTTGCGATGAACTTCGGGGCTCAGATTGTGTTGTACGCTGATGACACTCAACTCCTGTTCACTTGTGACAAGGGACAAGACTTCGACGGGGCTTCCATCCGGGGTTGCCTTGGGGCTGTGTTTGACTGGTTTAGTCGGCACAGTCTCAAGTGCAACTCCAATAAATCCGAGGTTCTTTTCTTCAGTTGCCCCGCCGACCCCAAATGGAAAGATTGGTGGCCGGCAGCCATGTTTCCTCCTACTGGCAAAAAACCTGGGTATTCAGCTTGACAACCGTCCCTCCTTTGGGGCCCAAGTGTCGGGATTAGTTGGCAAATGCTTTGCCACTTTAAAGATGCTGAGGAAGTTCCTACCGTTTCTGTCCCTGGAACACAGGAAGATCACCGTTCAGGCCCTGATTGGCTCCAAGCTAGATTATTCTAATGTTCTCTATCTTGGTCTGCCTGACTACCTCCTATCGCGTCTTCAGGTGGTACAGAACTCTGTGGCTCGTACCATTTTTGGCCTCCCCAGGAGAGCAAGGGCCAGTGAGCTTCTCAAGACTCTTCACTGGCTCCCCATGAAGAAGCGTATCATCTTTAAGGCCCTAACCATTGCATTTAAAGCTTTGCATGATACGGGTGCCCGCTATCTTCAGAAATGGGTCTGCTTCTACTCTCCTGCCAGATCCTTGCGTTCTTCCTCTCAAGCCAAAGCAGTTACTCCCATGATCCACCGTGCCCGCTGTGGTGGGCGCTCCTTTAAAATTTCTCGCCCCGCAGCTATGGAATGATCTCCCTTTCTCTCTGAGATCCAGCCCTAATCTTCTGGCCTTCAGGAAAGACCTGAAGACCTTCCTCTTTCTGCAATAACACCGCATGCGGAGCTATGCTTCTGTCACTCATCCGTCTGTCTTTCTTTTGGACTTGCTGAGGCTCTTACAGCGCCGGGACACTCCTCGGAGTAGCCGTGCGCTATAGAAGCACCCCCTTAACATAACATAACATAACATGAGGAAAAGCAGGCCAAGGGCATTATTTTGCAGCCGGTCGCAGATATCTATGGCTTGTTTGCTGAGTGAACATGCATGCAAGTGCAGAGTGCTCTGTGGTGGTTATAGGACCATGTGAGTGTCACAGAGTGTGCTGTTGGGTGCTGTTGATGGGGAGAAATCTGGGTGTGGGTAAGACCAGCATGAAAGCTTACAGGAAGCGCAGGAAAATGTTTCCTTCCATGACGAAGAATGATGGGAAGGCCAGTGAAGTAATTTCCCCCGCAGATTGATTTAGCATGAGAGTTGCATCCTTTATTGATGCAGCTCCAAAGGAATATCCTTCTTGGTATTTACAAAGTTACAGAAATGTTGATTTGGATGCTTTAAACCTAAGAAAATATAAAATTTCAAGGGTGGTGCACAAGCGTTTTCTGCATCAAACCATGGGTGTGATGCAAACCTACATTTACATGGGGGCATGGTCTGGCCACAAAGGAAAATGGGCAACTCAATCAAGAGCTCCGTTGCACACAACATAAGGGACTCTAGGCATGATTTGCCCTTGTTCCAGGGAAAAATGAGGTCCAGTCTGTCCCTAACTAGTGAGGGGTTTTCTCAGGGGAATAGCGGCAGTATGGGCCTTATGTTACCTCAGAGACCTCAGCCCTTTGGGTGGACCGACACTGAGCCCCTTGCATCTGTCTGCGTCTGTCAGCACTGCTTGCCTAGATACGGAGCCCTGGCGAAAGAAAGCGGTGCTCCCTTTGGCAACGGTGACCAAATTCCGGAGGCTGGAGGTGCCAGGGATTGAGTGTGGTGGTTCCTGTGTAGAGGGCAATCCCTAGCCTGTGTTGGAAGGGGTCACTAACACAGTAGTTTTTCAAGACAACATTTTGATTGCTGGTAACTGCAAAGAATCTCACGACAAAAATCTTGCCACTGTTTTAGAGAAGTTAGAGGGTAAATGTATTGTAGCCAATAGACTTAAATGTGTTTTTGGTGTAGACTCCATTGAGTGTTTGGGGCATCGTATTTCTGGAGTGGCATATGGATCAATATCCTCATTTCTGAAGAGAAGCTTAGAGGTAGGCTTTAAAACTTGTAGACTGGCTTGGAAACTCCCCGTTACAGCACTTTTTCATCCATTTCACCACTTTTATTATTACCAGCTATAGGGAGTACTAAAGTTTAGTTTTCCATGCAGCCAGATTTTTTTTAACTCACTCATTTCCTGACCCTTCCACGCTCATATCAAAATCACTCCACTAATAAGTGGTCCCACATCTCTGTTAATCGTAGCATGCCCGTCCTGCAGCGGGGTGGGAATAACACGATGATGAAGCATGCCATCAAGGGACCATTTGGTGGGTGAGGGTTCTTTTAGAACACATGTTGTCTCTCCCATGTAAGAAACTGAACATTTCTCCTGGGTTTAGTCACTTTTTGTAAGGCTAGCACTGTTTTCTTTTAATTAAGAGGGGATGTTCTAAAGCTTAGTCTTAGTTTACTTTGGCTTGGATCATGTACAGCACCTTTGTGCCTGTTTTTGTAAGTATGCATATACAAATACCGCATTATCTGGGTATATTTGGTCGATGAGGGATGATTTCTACTTTATATTTGGTATAGCCATTCAAGCTAAAGATTTTCTGTTAGATGTAATGTAAATAATTACAACTAATTAGTGTGAACAGCAATTAGGAAGGGATTATGGTGGTCATCAGACGAGCGGCTGACCGCCATTGTTGTTATAACTGGACTGGAAGACAAGAAGTCAGTGGTCTCACCTACCAAATTAGGATCCAACCGCTGTGGAAGCAGTTGACAAAGTGTCTATTGATATCGAGCTAACGCCCAATGCAGAGGCATGTTTTTGAACATCCCTGCACCTCTTGGCAGGCACCAATATGAGGTTCCCCCATTGGCCAAAGTGAAGGGCCATGGGGACAGGGGCCTTCTTGGTGCCCCAAAAAAGCATTTCCGCCAGCCATTTTTCACGTTGGAAGAACTGGCAGGGAGGATGATCGTAATCCCCATGGCGGGGCCTGAGAAGGCACTGGCTCCATTTTCAGGAATGCAATAGGACTGACTGCCCAATGGGCTGTTTGGAAGCATTGGTCGGTCCCTCGTCCATTGGGGTTGGACTGACCACATTCTAATGCAGCAATCTGACAGCAGTTAGCGATGACAGTGAGATCGACACCAACTTCAAATCAGTGTTGGTACCACAGACCTCATAATCAGCCCCTTAGTTTGAAAGAAAAAACCAAAAAACAAAAAGATTAGAGCAGTTGGATATATAACTCATAATTACAAAAATATGTCGCGCATCAAGTCTCGAGCCAGTTCCAGTGAAGCTGGCACAGGTGTTGTGCTCCCCAGTGCACTGAACTTCTGCAGCTGCTGTACAGGTGTTCTCAGACTGGGTAGTGAAACAATCCTCACATGTATATCCATTGGGAGTCTCGTCTACAGCAGGCACTATGATAACACAGAACAGGAATTGAGAAGCCTAATTCTGTTCATAAAAGGTGTGCCAAGCCAATGCTAAATTATCCCACCCTAACAGCAAAAACATTAAACACCCCACATTGTATGAAAATAAAACAAATGTTAGGTTTATTTAATGAGGCACAGATGTTTTGACTTTATGCTAGCCCATAATAACAGTTATGTTCCAATTGTGTGCTTTGAGTAACTCCCTAGAGTTGAACCATTGTATTATCCATGTCTGGGAGATGTGAGGGCAACAACCCATCCACATATCAGCCATGCACCAGGGAGCAATGCACCTTTGAGGTTTAATTGAATAGTGTCAATGCCAATATATTGAGTATGTTTTGAACTTATCACTTAGCCCATGCTCCATGCCCAAGTATACAAAGATTTTTTAAAGGAAGTGGAAAGTGGGCTCCACATTTTAAGCAGCACATCATTGCAGGCACCACAAAGGGCACACAGTAGTTGTTTTAATCTTCAAAAAGTAATAATTTTACAGGTAAGTGTGGCAATTGTTTTAGAATGTTTACTTTCCTGTTGACATCTTTGAGACTATGAGCAGGTGGCTTCATGAACAGACCACTGCCCGTAGAGAGACAGGTGTACCAAGGAAAATAGAGAAAAGGGCATGAGGATGTGCAGCAGAATACAAAAATAAATTGATGCAGACACGGACAGTGTCTGGACTTGTGGACGGCATGGTAGTCTACTTTGACTACCAATCGATGAAGACTCTTTACTACATGCCCAACTGAAAGCAGAAGGAGCCTATCCTGTGGGAGGCAGGATTTTTATATTTAGATGTTAGACAAAAACCTCAGAGAACGACAATATGGTGTTAACGCACATCACCCAAATTGGTCCTATCTAAATTAACTTATCTATAAAGGTATTTGTCATGAACATATTCTGGCCTTACATTCTCACTTAATGCATGAACTCTGATGCTTAAAAATTAACAGCTAATTTGGAACCTTTGAAGTCTAAATGCAGTCCAGGAAGAGAATTGGTAAAAGGTTACCATGATTGTGTTGATGTTTTTTGAAAGTCTATCTTGTTGAGCTTAAAAATGTCAGTACCACACTATCAGTGTTGTGAAGATGGACATCACCTGAAAGAGTTGAGTAAGTGAAGAAGACAGTCATTCTTTAAGTGCCTTTGCTGGGGCTAATGCTTTCTATTGTCCAGTTATTGGCACTGTGGAAGAACTGTCTAGTCCCATAATACGTTCAAGGCATATAATCGTAGACATCACCTTCAGGAGATGCCAGAGGATCCAGAAAGACCATTTGTCCACTCAGTAAATTTCTAAGGAGAGTTTCCCACATAAAAATGATAGTGACATTAAGCTACATGCTACATAATGGGTTTATAAACCTTAACCCTCCTTATTTAAGCAGTCCACAGGCAATTCATGCTGAACATATTTGTGTATAGATTGACTTCTTCCATGATTCTCTTAAAGGCCCGGGCTAATTTGATAAAGCTTTGCATGATAGAGTGGTCAATTTGCACCTTTGCCTTTTGACATAATTGTTTATGCTGCAAGCAATGAACAGGCGGAAAATATATTGTATTAAATTACATGATGTTTATTGGGCTTCATAACCCTGACAAGGCCACAGAACACTCACATTTCATGTGTATATGCTCTTTGAGGAGGATACTGTTTCAGCAGTGTTGGATATAAATGTCCTACAGGTGAAGTTTTAAAAGCATTTTTCATGGTTTGATTGACATGCTTTTCATGGGTGAAAAGTTGCGCTAAAGAAAAAAATCCTTTGATTTTTCAACAAATATCTGTTGTTTTGCTGAGACTGCAAGGTTAGATGCAGCCCAGAATATCTAATTACAAATTTGTAGGAAGTAGTTTTAATGATCAAACCAATACATATCATATTATTAGGAAGTGGAAATCATTGGCTGAGTGGATGATTGTGAAGGAGGTATTGTCAAATTGTGTCTTTCTAATGGGTGGTAAGGTCAGTAGTTGAAACATTCCTGAGCTGTAACACTTGATTGTTATATGTGTGATGGTTTTGCTGATGGAAGCATGGTCTGTCCCCATGGAGTGTTCAGTGAGCAGTGGATGTTGCTTTAAAAGTGACCTGTCAAGCTAAAACCAGTTACCTGAAATGTATCCTGGTGTGACTACAGTTTCCTAAGTAAAAAAAAGAAAATATCACTATACAACCCACTGGAATATCTAAGGTGTCCCATGCAATAATTGCCTTTGTGCAAATGTTTAGCATACATTAAATGATTAATTGTTTGCAGACACAAGATTCTGGAATCAAGACCGAGTAAGAAGTTACTTTTAAGCTTTACAATGATTTATGCATCTTTAGCATTACTATAGCAGGTGTGATGAAATGATGATATCAGTGTAGGTAGTGGACGGAGGTAGTATGGAGGACCAGAGTTGAGTTTCAACATACATCCATTGAGGCGTTCAACAGCTGAGAGGCAAGGGGATCATTAATTCTCAGTTACAATCACTCACACTCTCACTCACACACACAAACACAAACACACTCACAGAAAGACTCAATATCAATCATATTGAATCTCTTTTACCCATTGATTTCTACTCACATTTATTCACACACAAACACAGTTACACTTTCCAACACAATCACTACTACACACTTACCTCATACACATGTTTGCTCTTTCGCTCTAGTGGCGTAATGGATTAATGAGGCCACTGGAGAGGCCTATATTTGGCCTCAAAGTCGCAGGTTCAACTCCTGGTGGGTCCACCTGTAATCGTGTCATCCTTCTGAGGCCGGTAAATGAGTACCATTGAGTTGTGTGACAATAATCATCTGTTATTTAGCGCCAAGATACCCTCGCGTGAACGTGTGCTTTACAAATACTTATGTTATGTTATTCAAACATAACCCTGAGGGGGTTCAAACAAAGACCCACTCTTTCACATTTTCTCACTCTCCTTTATTGTCTCTTTATAAATGTTTCTCATTCATTCAGATACATCCTGAAGACACTTAAACACATACTCTTTCACATTTTATCTCTCCCACTTTCACTCTCACTCACTCTTACTCATTTACTTGTTCTAACTTACCACTCATTCACTAACTCATTCTCTAATATCTATTCCCACTCTCCCTTTGAAACACTTGCATATATGATCACTATCAATGGATCTCATTCACTGAAATCCATGCACAATCACACTCACAAACACGATCAAACACCTCACTGAATATCACTCCTTCAAACACATACATATACACATTAACTCACATACCCACTTCCTTCCACACACTCATCTTACTCTCACACACACACACACAGACTCACAAACACACAAAGCAACACCTTTGGTTTTTCTATCGTGGTTCCTCCTTGGTGACTGCTAGCAGCAGGGTAAAATCTGCCACTGGACATAAGAATTAGAAATGCCTGATTCCTTTACTGCAAATCAGGAGCCAGGCAGTGCAGAAGATTTCCATAGAAGATATGTATCAAGCTTTTCCCCAGTTTCTAATAGTACTGTAATCCCAATGTTATTAGACACTATGAGAAGGCTTGGGATCCATCCCCTGCTGCTCTGTGTCACTCCTCATTAGTCTAAGAAATGCACTGCTGATTGGCCTAAAAGACCCATTTTTTCTAATAAACTGCAGTGCGTCAATGAATTACCCCCATACATTTGCAGTCAACAAATCTGCTTACACAATGAGATATTCTTAAACACAATTCATTAGAAGGATTGTGGAGCAACCTCTCCCTCCTCCTCATATAATCAGGAGCCTTGAAAGGCCAAAAAGGATGAACCATGTTGTGTTCTCATTAACACAACTGAATGAAATGAAGACCAGTGTGACCAGAAGTGAGGGTCAGTATGAGGTGGCTGACTGGATGCATGTCAGCACCCCAACACCCCTATTGATGAGTTGCTACAGCTCCATATCCAAAAGGACTCTTTTGAGGACTGAAATGACTGGTCCAATGATCATTGCTCGCAGGCCAGGTCGCCCCCCCTACTGCCAAGCAACACCACCCGTGTGTGTTCGCCTCGCTGCTGCCTGTTCTGCGCCTGACGTGTGTTCTAGCCCCCTGTGCCCTAGGATCGCCGCCATGATTTTGGTCTGATTTTTCACTGTATTTTCTCCTGCTTACTCTGTATTTCTGCTCACATTGCGTGTTTTCTGCCCATTGTAGCGCAGTTGTATTTCCCCCACCCACGCTTTGATCAGTGTTCCTGCTCTTTGCTGCCACTGACCTGTGGCCACGCCCCCTCGCCACCCCGCTCCCGCCTCCCAGCTGCTCCTCCCTGACTTAAATGGCAGCCGCCGTCCGATAGTAGAGGTTACCCCTGACCTTGCTCTCAGGCCAGGTAGCCCCCCCTGCTGCCGAGCAGCGTCACCCGTGTGTGCTCACCTCGCTGCTGCCTGTTCCACGCCTGATGTGTGTTCTAGCCTCCTGTGCTCCAGGATCGCAGCCGTGATTTTGGTCTGATTTTTAACTGTTTTTTCTCCTGCTTACTCTGTATTTATGCTCCCATTGTGTGTTTTCTGCCCATTGTAGCGCTGTTGTATTTCCCCCACCCCGCTTTGATTTGTGTTCCCGCTCTTCGCTGCCATTGACCCCGTGGCCAGCCCCTCTCGCCACCCCGCTCCCGTCTCCCAGATGCTCCTCTCTCCCTCCCCGACTTAAAGGGCAGCCGCCGCCCAGACACGCACAGCGGGCGTGCCAATTGCGTGCCAAAGGCAAGCCCATCTGCGCTCGTCTGCGGCTTGACTGTGCACAGCGCTAGAACCCCTGGACCCTGCACACTACATAACGCCAGACTCCTATACAAGGCCAAGACCCTCCATGCTCTCAGCACCGGCCGAGACCACCACTGCTTCCAGACCACCACGAAACGCACCCACGGACCCTACTCATGCTACACCTGCAACTTCACGTGCGACAGTACCACCATAACTCCAAGGACTGGACCCAACCACCTCCTCTGCATACTCCTCAACACCCGCTCCGCACGCAAACACGCCGTCGAGCTCTGGGACCTGCTCAACACCACCTCCCCAGACGTTGCCTTCCTTACTAAGACCTGTTGGAACGACTCCTCGGCACCTGACATCGCCTTATCCATCCCGGACGGCTACAATATCTCCCGCAGAGACCGTACCAATGGGATGGGAGGAGGAATAGCCATCGTCCGCAAGTCCACCCTCCAGGGGCACACCCTCGCAGACGACTCCATCAACTCCGCCGAACACCTTCACTTCCGGACCCACACCGCCCACAACACCACCCTCAGAGGAACACTCATCTACAGACCTCCTGGAGCCCGGGCCCTCTTCAGCGACTCCGTCGCCGACCTTCGCCAGCACCCACGCACTCGCCTCCACAGACAACATCCTCCTCGGAGACCTGAACATCCACCTCGAGAACAACAACAACACCAACTCCACCACCCTGATCAACAACCTCACCAACCTCGGCCTCCGACATTTCACCAATCCCACCCTGGCTGCCAGACACACGCTCGACCCCGTCTTCTCCACAAGCACCCACGTCGCCTTCAGCCACACCGCCAAACTCCACTGGACTGACCAACTATGCATCCACTTCACCTTCAAGGAACCAACCACACACCCCCGCACCCAACAGCTGCCTCGCCGCTGCTGTAGCAAAGTCACCGAAGACCAGCTGTCCTCCATCCTCGCCCAGAACCCACCAACTGACCCCACCAACACAGACGCCGGTGCCCGAAACTTCAGACAATGGATCGACGACTGCGCCAATACCCTCGCCCCGATCAAAAAACTCTCCCTCAACCACCCCAGCAAGAAAGCCGCCTGGTTCACCGAAGAACTCTAGACCTCCAAACCAACATGCCGGAAGCTGGAGAAGAAATGGCTCCACGACCGCACACCAGACAGCCACACAGCCAACAAGGACGCCATCTGCAGAAATCACCACCTCATCAAGACGCCGCGGCATTCGAGCGCTTAATTAAAACTTCAGTCAGTCAGTCAGGACAGCCAAGAGATCGTCCTTGAAAACCCGACTGGACAACAACGCGCATGACAGCAAAGAACTTCTCAACATAGCGAAGGAACTCTCCAACCCCAGCGCCAACACCAACGACATCCTGCCCTCACAAGATCTGTGTGACTCACTAGCCACCTTCTTCCATCGTAAGATTACCGACATGCACGACAGCTTCAACTTCTCATCCGCCCGACCGCAACAGACCACACCCCGAACGCCACCTGCACCAACCAGCTGACCTCCTGGTCCCACGTCAACGACGAAGAGACGCAAGGTCATGAACTCTATCCACTCAGGATCTCCGTCAAACCCCTGCCCACACCACATTTTCAACAAAGCCAACGCAACCATCGCAACCCAAATGCGGAATGTCATCAACATTGCCTTCGACACAGTGACTTTCCAGAAAAGCTGGAAGAACGCAGAAATCAACACCCTCCTCAAGAAACCCAAAGTGGACTCCAAGGACCTCAAGAGCTTCCGGCCCATCTCCCTGCTTCCCTTCCCGGTGAAGGTCATCGAGAAAATCACCAACATGCAGCTGACCCTCCACCTCGAGGACAATAACAGCACCGAGACCGTCCTCATCGCCGCCACAGACGACATCAGGCTTCAACTAGACAACAGCAAAACTTCAGCCCTCATCCTCCTGGACTTGTCAGCTGCTTTCGACACTGTCTGCCACCGCAAACTAAGAACACGCCTCCAAGAAGCTGGACTCCAGAAGAAGACCCTGGACTGGACCTCGTCCTTCCTCTACAGCAGGACCCAGAGAGTCCGCCTCCCGCCTTTCCAATCCAAAGCCACCGACATCATCTGCGGCGTACCCCAGGGCTCATCACCCAGCCTGACCCTGTTAAACGTCTACATGGCCCCCCTTGCACAAGTGGCCCGCCAGCACGACCTGAACATCATCTTCTACGCCGACAGCACCCAGCTCATCCACTCCCTCACCAAGGACCTAAACACTGCCAAAACCAAACTCCATGAGGGAATGAAGGCCGTAGCCGAGTGTATGAGGAGCATTTGTCTGAAACTGAATTCGGACAAGACGGAGGACATCATCCTCTTTAACGTGGGACGACTCCTGGTGGCCGACCACACTGGGAGCAGCTCAAACACCCACACACCACGCACTCAACCTAGGATTCATCCTCAACTCTTCCCTCACCATGTCAAAGCAGGTCAACGCCTTCTACTACTCCTGCCACAGCACCCTCCACATGCTTTGCAGGATCTACAAGTGGATCCCGACTGAAACAAGAAGAACAGTGACCACACCCTCGTCAGCAGCAGGCTGAACTCTGGCAACGCACTCTACGCAGAAATCCTGGATAAATACCTGCTACGACTACAACACATGCAAAACGCCTCCGCCTGACTGATCCTCAACGTCCCCCGCCACAGCCACATCACCTCACACCTAAGAGACCTGCACTGGCTTTCCGTCAACAAGAGGATCACCTTCAAGCAACTCAACCACGTGCACAAAGCTTTCCACAACACCGGACCAGCCTACCTAAACAACAGACTCAACTTCTACACCCCCGCCCGCCAGCTCCGCTCTGCCAGCCTCACCGAAGCTGCCGTGCCGCGCATCCAACAAACAACCTCTGGTGGCATTTCCTTCTCCTTCCTCGCTGCCTATACCTGGAATACCCAGACCTGCTCACCTTCAGAAGGCTCCTCAAGACCTGGCTCGTCGAACAGTAGCAGCACCCCCCCCTCAGCGCCTTGAGAACCTCACGGGAAAGTAGCGTGCTTTACAAGTTAATTTATTGATTGATTGATTGATTGCTGGGGATTAGAGCTTAAGCTTGCATCTCTTTTCCTCCTTTGCCAAGTTGTTGATCAGCTTTCTTTGTTTCCTGCTACCCACTAAGAGACCTTCCTACATGCATTTAATGTGGACACCAGTACCCCGCCTCTCAATGTTTACTTTTATTAGGAAACATGGAAGAGCTGGGATAGCAAGTGATGTCTGACTTTCCTTAAGAAAACTCTACATGTTAAAAATCTTTATCTCTGCTCCATACCTGTGGCAACATATTTGATGCCAATGAGATTTCTGTGAGGAGGCATGTTTAATCACCATCTGAATTCCCGGATGTATGACGTTACAAAGCATGCGTTTTAAACGCATGCCTTCACGACGCAAATTTTACAACGCAAGTCGTTACAATGACTTGCGTTGGGGGGCGCTGGATAGTGAATAGTTTAATTTACTATTCCAACTCCAGTCCACGTGGAAAGTAGGGAAGGTGTTGGATAGTAAATTAAAACTATTCCCTATCCTAGAGCGCCCGCCAGTGCAATTCGTTGTAAATGTTGCGTTGTAATGGTTGCGTCATAAAGGTACTTCGTTGTAACAGTTGCGTTGTAAAGGATGTTTCCCGAATTCCCAGTACATGATTACCATTACAAGACGTTGGTGGCTGATTTTGTGAAGTCAATCTATATAAAGGTTTATATTATTGGCCTCAGTTTTGTGCTATACAACCGTCAGAAGTATGTATGCTCTTGGTGTTATGAGGTGGGGCAAGGAAGAGTGATTTAGAGTAATGAATAATATTTGGGAGAAGTCATGCCTCTAGCTAAATCAAGCTCCACGTATTTCACAAGTTCCAACACTTACAGTCATATGTTCCACATCCCCTCATTTACATTAGTCAGAAACTCAAACCTTACAAACATTGCACAACTCATCCATTATAAAAGTTGAAGCCACACACTATACGTACATAGTACATCCCCTGTGTCACAGATGTCACAGTGACACATTGTATGTATCTTGCACATCTCCTCAGTTGTAGATGTCATAGTCACACATAATATGTACCCTGCACATCCCCTTAGTTACAGATGTCAGAGTCACAAGCTGCATGTACCATGCATATCCCCCTCTTAACCCTGTGGCTGCAGGGTTAATTTTTCAACGGTGCGAGGGGGGATGTGTGGGTGCAGTGCTGCTGTGCTCAGGATGGCTCCTGGCCGTCATGAGTCACAGTAGACGTGTGCTCATGATGGCCAGGAGTCGTCCGAACTCTGCCCACTGATTAATTCGCTCGCATTGGTGGGGAATTAATCGTGCCTAGGTGGAGCAGCAACGTTCGGACGGCTCCCGTCTGTCATGAGCACATAACTACCATGACTCATGATGGCCGGGAGCAGTCCAGAGCACGGAACGAATTAAAGATATCAGAGTCCTAGATTGTACGTATCATGTAAATTTCCTGTCACAGATGTTGGCGTCAGAGACTGTATGTATTCTGCACATTCCCTCTGGTACATGTGTCAGAGTCACAGATTGTATGTCCCCTGCAGTTTATCTCTGTTACTGAGCATACCTTCGCATTTTATTTGATGTTATATCATGTTGTGTTAAAACTTTTTAAAAAACAAAAACAGCTGCCAGAATTAAGCTTTCTGGTGCTGTCAAGAGTATAAATGACAGATGTGTCCAAAGAATGGGACTTGGGGTGTATCTAAAAAAAGATGACTTTTTTATTGCTTTCTAAATCTTGACTGAATGTTATTAGAACTGAGCTGTACCAAAAGAGTTTTCCATAATTTGGTAAGCAAATGAGAACCTCCTCCCCTCGATCTCTTGATTTTGGGGACTGCAAGGAATGACAGATTGTTAGATCTTAGAGCTCCTGAGGCAGTATATGGAGTGATAAGATGTTGTAGTACATGAGTACCAGATTAATATTTTAATTTGTGGGCAATGCTCAGACCCTTAAATTATATCTGTCTCTTAGTGAGTAGCTAATGCAGGCATCCCCTCGGTTACAGATGTCAGAGTCACAAACTATATGTACCCTATACCTACTCTCTGTTAAAGATGTTGGTGGCACTGATTGTACGTACCGTCCACTATTCCTCAGTTACAGATGTTGGAATCACAGACTGTATATACCCTGCAAATATCCTCAACTGAATGTATTATGCATATTATCTGTGTAACGGACATCAGTCATGAACATACATACCTTGTATATCTCCTACATTGCAGAAGTCAGAGTTGCAGCAAGTTCTGCTAAGTGTTAAAGAAAAACTGAGGTTTTAGAGGAGGATTCTCTTCCACAGGATAATTTTTGGGAAGGATCCAGACAGTCCTTAAATGCGGTTAGAATAACATCACTCCCTGTTGGAACAAATGCATAGTGTGAGTTTCAGAGCAGACAAGAGTAAGTAGTATGGATTAAACCGCTGCCCCTTGAAAAAGCAAGGGTTTGGCGTGTGAACGTAACTTGTAGTATGTTTTTTAGCAAATGTCAATATTATGGTTGAGAAAAATTCCTCCCGAACATTTTTGAATGGGCTGTCACATCTGGCACCTCCCTCGACAATGCTTACTCAATGGAATTCTTTCACTGATGTTACTCTCATGCCTTTATTACTTTTTCCACAATTCTAACCTCCATTTTTTTTTCTGACTGAGACTGTTTGAGAATTAGTACTTTGAAAACAGGCAAGCAAGAGAACTGCTGCTGGCAAGGTTGAGGAATTTATACCAGAAGACACTCATTAGTGAATCTCAAGTTGCTGCAATGTGGATGCAATGGAAGGGAATTTAGAAGGGTGATTGGCACCATCACATATTTCATATCAGAGGCACATGTATTTTATGACAATCCATCACATGGTGGCTCTGTCACTCTATATTTTAAAAAAGCACATTAGCAAAGTATTTAACAATGCAGCATATGATTATTAAAATAATAATACCAGGGTGCTTACTCAGGCCCTTCCTACAGCTTTGGCTCCAAATTGTCATACTTTTAGCAATGTAATGGTATGTAGGTGTTGTTGATACTTGTATCTGGTTGCGCTGCCAGGGGTGACCAGTGGTGCAAGCTGCAATAGCCTCGAAAGAAATATCTTTGTCCATGGTACCCTTTATTTTACAATTTAAGCACTGGCCAGAATGTTGAGTATTGCGCCACATTACAGATATGTGGCAGGCGGCAGATCTTATTTTAACATTAACATTAACAGAATAAAATTGAGGAACTTGAGAATTTTTCTCGCCACTCTAATCTTTGGATAGTAGGTGTTCCAGAACGGCTTGAAGGGGTTGATACTCTCAAGTGGGTCGAAACGTTTATAAATAATAAACTGTTACCTGATTTTTCTGGTGACTGAACACTAACCAGGGCTCATCGGGTCCCTGCCCATCTTTCTCCAAACGAAAAATTCCCCCGAATGATACTGGCTAACTTTGCAGATTATCGTGTAAAGGAAAAAGTTCCTACCACTGCAATCCAGTCACGTCAATTTGAAATAGAAAATGTAGCCAAATACAGAATCTTTTCTGATATGTCGGCAGCGGTGGCCACAAGACAAAAAGAGTTTGTGAAGTTACTTTATTTGTTTAAGGCTCAAGGGGCACAAGCTTCGATTGCACAACAATCAAAACTTAAAGTTCTTTGCATCTATTTACTTGTCTAGAAGAGGCGCAAGAACTGCTTAAGACAATTTCTGCTGGAAAATAATTGACCGGTTGCTCTTTTCTTGCTTTTTGAAAAAAAATGTTTTGCCCTTTTTTCAAGGGGGGAGATCACTGTGTGGTGCAATAGTAGTGCACCAATATGTGTTTTGGCTAGGGAAAGTTTGTGGTTAGCGTGAATAACCACATTCTCTAAGGGGTGGAGGGGTTTTTGTGTGGGAGGGTTCGGGTGGTTGGGGAGATTTGGAAAAATGAGTAGGTGCTGTAAATTCTCTCTGTTAATGTTAATGAAATTTTGAACAGACGCAAATATGGGGGGTTGATTAGATGGCTAGTTACTTTAAGACCTTAAATTCTTCTGTTGCAGGAAACTCTTTTAAAATCTAATACCCCAAAATGCTTTATTCCAGGAATGTTTTCAAGGGTGTTTTTTGCTTCTGCTGGTCTTGCAATGCGAGGGGTAGGTATATATTTTTCTCGTGAATTTGAATGGGTGTTTCTTCAGGAACAAAGGGACCCACAGGGTAGGTGGATGTGGGTTCAGGTGTCATTGAACGGCCAGCTTTTGAATATTGTTAGTTATTATGGGCTAATATTTGATGACAAATCTGCTTTGCGTTCACTTTATAAACTTTTGATTGGAGTTTCGGGGCAAATTGTGGTTGGGGTGATTTTAACTATATTCAGGATTTAAAAATGGATACTTCAAATAGCGGGAAAAAACAATTGAAGCCCAAAACAAAGAAGCTTTTTGATGCATTGGTAGATGATGTTCAGTTAATCGATGCATGGTGTTTTTTTAATCAAACTATTCGTCAATATACCTGTTCTTCACGCCAACATCAAACGGCATCTCTAATTGACTTTTTATTGCTTTCATGCTCACTGATTTTTAGCGAGGCAGATATTGGTATCAATGCTTTTACTGACCATTTCTATGTTAAAATATGTTTAGAAATGGGTTCGCATAAAAAAGTGTAGGTACAAGTGGCAGATGGACCGCCTTCTTTTACTAGACCCAGTTTGGCTGGAGGAATTTAGAAGTTGGATAAAAGATTACTTTTCCATTAATGAAGGGACTGCTGATATGTTCTCTGTTTGGGGGGTGTTTTAAGGCTGCAGCCCGTGGACAGATGATCGCAGCCTCCGCTAAGAAAAAAAGGGAACGTTTAAATAAAATAGTCCCGCTTCAGCAGTCACTAATACATGCTGCCAATCTGGTGCGGGAACAAGCTAGGAAGACTTTAAGAGATTTTTTTGTTTTGGAAGAAATAAATAGTTCCCAGACTTTTTGTCAGATGCTTGCCTGCTCGACTTAGGCTCGACAAGAATCCACTTGCATCTTAGAAATAATAGACCCCCAATCTAATACTGTAGTAACGGATAGAGCTGATATTCCTCGAATTTCTCTTAATCACTTTTAACAAAGTTATACTATCAATCACTTGGTCAATTCTGAGCTGATTGAGGAGTATTTCACCTCACTCCAAATCCCCAAAATATCGCAGAATGTAGCGACGATGCTACAGAAGAAAATTTCAGAAGTTGAGATTACAGTCACTATTAAATCTCTGGCTGGTGCATAAGCATGTGGGGAGGATGGGTTTCCGAGTGAATTATATAAATGTATTGTGAAAGAGTCGACACCTTTTTTGGTAAAGATATTTGAGTTTATTAAAACAGGTGGGGCGGTGCCCCCTGAATTTAAAAAAGCAATAGTAGTTAGCTTTGTAAAAAAGGGTAAACTTTCTAATAATCTGAACTCTTTTTTTTTTTTTTATATCCTCATCTGCCCGACACACGTCCCTTAGATGCGGAAGGAACCAACCAACCATCTCACTGCCTTTGGGGGCGAAGCCCTGAAGATTGAGCTGCTTCACCACTCGGCAGAAAATTTTATGAGTTGATAGGAGCAACCGTACATCTTATGACGTAGTCTCAAAACACCTTCGTGCCAAAAGATTCAGTATATAGATATCGAAATCTGGGCAGACCACAGTACTGAACTATTGAGTGGGTGGGCTTAATCATCGGATATTGGGGAAAAAAAAACCCAAAAAGACATCACTTCCACTCTGTCAAAAGTTTCCAAAATGTGAGATTCTGGGCTCTGCATGATCTTCTCAGATCTACCTTTGAGGTTTCATATAATGAATTTAGCCATGCTGGGTTGGTGGGAGGGGTGGTGTCCACCCAATGCATGCATATCTGCCGTCTTGCCAGCAAAGTGGCGTAAAACAGAAAGGATCGTGCTGCCCCGGTTATGTTCGGGTCTAAACCAAGAATGACAAATGGTAGTGATAAGGGAATGTCGATTTTAGTAATTGCGTCCAAGGTAACTTTGATCTCTGCCCAGTAAGTAGCTATATGGGGGCAATCCCAGAACATATGAATGTCTGATGCTGAGGGCCGTTGGCATTTGTTACAACATTTCCCCTCTTGAAATTTGGATAGACGTAGTGGGGTGAGATATGCCCGATGTAGAGTAAACAGATGATTTCGTCTAAGCCAAGCGGGTTTTACCAATTTATACAAAAGAGTGAAAGATTCTGTCCAACTGTCCTCATCCATTGCCGCAATTTCTCTACCCCATAGCTCTTTTGGGAGGTGAAATCATCCCCATCTATCTCCTCCTGTATAGACCAATACCAACAAGCCACCTCTTTGCCTCCTATCTGTTTTTCGACTAGCTGTTGTTCTAGGGGACTAATTCTCCCAATATTAGGGACTTTCCTGATTAATTCACTGGCCCAACTACTAATTTGTATGTATTTAAATCTTGACAATGTCAGCCCTACTTTTTCCCTAAGGACCTCCCACGGTGTCAGGATACCTCCACAAAGTAAATCACCCCATCTAGAGAGCCCAGCTGTTATTAAGGGGGTTGCCAGAGAATCCTGCAGGCATAGTGGAAGCCCAGGAGAGTCCCAAATTGGTGCATGATTAGAGTAATACGCCAACCCCACTCTACGCTTAATTTGTACCCATGTCTTCAGTTGCGTTAGTAGAGTCTTCAACCTCACCTTCTTGAAAAACTTTTGTTCTCCAAACTTGAAAAGAAACCCATCCAATGGAAGGTTTGCACCTACCAACATAGCTTTAAATAGCTTCCCATTTGAGGTAAGGTCTGGTGTCTTCAGAGTCAAATGCAATGGGAATTGTGTTAAAGATAAAGGTCAATTTTGGAAGGATAGACATCTTTACAATGTTGACCCTCCCATAAATTGATAGTCTAAGACCTACCCAGGATCTTAAAAGGGCCCTACACTCTTTTGCGACCAGGTCTAGGTTTGTTTTTGCTAAAGCGTCAATATCTTGTGTTATTTTGACTCCAAGATAACGTATTGAGTGACTTGAGGGCGTCACCCCCACACCCGGATTGGCAATATTCCATGTCATCAACTCGGTCTTATCGGCGTTAATATCATAGCCAGAAATACCTCCAAATTCTTTGGCTTTTTCGACCACTATGGGGAAAGCATTAGCTGGATCACTGGTATATATTACAATATCGTCGGCGTATAGCCCGACTTTCCTTTCCCACCCACCGAATTTAAATGGAGAAATTCTTGTGTCCTCCCTAAAAGATTGTGCAAGTGGCTCAATGTATATATTAAATAGTAAGGGGGACAGGGGACACCCCTGTCTTGTCCCCCTAGTGATCAGGAAGGGCTGAGTGCACACACCATTCACCATAATACTTGCACTGGGGTTTTGATATAGGAGTCCAATTGCTCTTCGAAAATTTGGACCAAATGCGAATTGCTTCATAGTTTCGGCTAAGTACGCCCAATTTACTCGGTCGAACGCTTTGGTAGCGTCAAGGGTCATAATGGCCAAGGGTAGGGAGAACGTTGAGGCAATATCAACTGCCCCGATCAGATCGTATGTAAGATCCGAGAGTTGTCTACCCTTTATAAAACCCTTTTGGTCAGTATGTATAATTGAGCCGACCTCACGTCCAAGTCTATTTGCCAACACTGCTGCAAAGATCTTATAGTCACTGTTTAGAAGTGAAATTGGCCTGTATGAGCCACATTTGGCTGGGTCTTTCCCGCTTTTCGGAATCAAAACAATAATCGCCTCTCCCCATGATTTGGGGGGAGTCACACCATTTATTAAGATGTCGTTAAACAGTCTTGTCAGCACCGAAACTATTTCGGGGGCTACGACCCGTAATAGTTCGCCAGGAAGGCCATCTGGGCCAGTTGCCTTGCCCCTCTTCACCTTTTTAATACTTTCCCTCACTTCTTCCTCTAATATGGGCCTATCAAGTCGATCTCTTTGTTCAGAGCTAAGAGTGGGAAGAGTGATCCTCTCCAACCATCTAAAACTTGAGATGGGGTCCTCCAAGATTTCTTCTTTATATATTTTCTGAAAAAACTCCAAAAATGCTTCTCCAATATCTTTAACAGATGATCTTTCACTTGCCTCGCCCTCTACCATAATATGTTTTATATGTTTTTTTGCCTGGTCCGATTTAATTTTCCAGGCGAGGACCTTTCCTGCGGACTCACCATATTCAAAGTTGGAGAGTTTACTTACTTCCCATTTTAGGGCGACCCTTTCCTGAAGAATATTTTCTAGCTTTTCTTTTAACTCCTTACGCTGTTTTTGTTCCATATTAGTCCCCATTCCGGAGCCAATACGTTGATCCAATAATGCAATGTCCCTTTCGATACTGTTAATCTTAGCTCTGTAGATTTTCCCTCGATAAGAGGCTCTATTAGTTATATAGCCTCTCAGATAAGCTTTATAGGCCTCCCATACTGTATTCAGCTGAGTGGAATTAATATTTGTGTCCATGAAGAGTTTTGTTTCATGGATGAGGAGGTCTATTTCTTCTTCCTCTAAAAGAATAGTGCGGTCAAATGACCACAAGGTCTGAGAGGATTGCTGGACCATTTGCAAATGGAAAAATATAGCGGAATGGTCCGATAAGTGTAAGGGCAAATACGTTAAGTCCTTTAGGTGGTCTCTTAATGAATAACTAAAAAGTGCGTAGTCGATTCTTGATTTATGGTTATATTTATAATTGTGGTATGACACGCCAAGTGCCTTACCAGCTCTCTCCCTCCATGGATCTGCCAATCCGAGTGTAGACATGACATCCCCCAATACCTGCCTGGATTTTTTAAAGGTTAATGCCCTAGAATTGGGGGATTTATCCAATTTTGGGTTAAGTACCAGGTTAAAATCTCCCATCCAAATTATCGGACCTTGCGTTAATAATAACTGGCTCTGAATTTTAATCAAATATGAGGGGTCATCCAGATTGGGACCGTAGTAACCAACCAAATTGTATGTACTATTATCTAGACTGACTCTTGCGTACAGCCATCTCCCACTTAAGTCCTCCTCATATGCAAGAATCTGGGCTTTTATTTGCTTTTTGAAGATAATTAATATACCTCGAATATTCGCATTATGATTAGTGCAAATAAAACACTCTACCCATCTGATTTTACTTAACATTTCCTTCACTTCGTGTTGGAGAAGATGTGTTTCCTGGATGACTATGACCTGCGCCGGAGAGTCCCTCAGATATTGCAGTATTCTATGTCTCCTACTCTTAACACGCAGGCCATTGACATTCCAGGACAAACATTTTATTCCCATCAGCCAGTGTCCGAACCCCTACTCCAGCTCAATGAAGGGTTGCGACTCCCAGTGAGAATTGAATGGAATATGAATAAGAATATAATTGATGGAAATTGTGTGTGTGAAATTGTGGTAAATAAATAATTAAATACCTGTTCTATTTTTGACTAGATATACAATAACAGATAGCTCAATAAATAAGAGTCAAGATTCGAGGTATCTTGAGTTTGCAGGTTTTAATACAGCATAAAGGACAGCAACAGGACAACCTGCACGGGAATAGGATGGCAGCTGCCGGGGGCAGGATCTGGGAGCATAAGGGGTCACTTTTAATAACAGTGCACAATATTTATAGTTAAACAAAATACATTACATGTAATACAGTAGGCGTAGCAGTGGGTGGAGTTCATAGCAGTCGCGAAAGATAAGGCTGAAGTGGGTCTAACAAGAGGCGTGTACATAGACATGTGATGTAAACGTAACAGAATATGTCCTAAATGGGGCGGAAACAGGGAGGGGGCTACCTAAGGAGCCGGGACCTCTGACCTAGTGGTGCGCGCAAGCTGGCAATGACGTGTTACTAGGGAGAACTGGGGGCTATGACTTCTGCGCTAGAAGAGGAGACGAAAGTCTGGAGTGGCAGAGCGACATGTACCTAAACACTATCTAGTATCTGATGTTTAGAGAACATGTTGATAGAATCCAAAAGTTATCAGGGCAAAGGCTAACAGACTCTAAGACTGGTGCATGCATTATTCTACATGTAGTGCGTGTTGAGGAATATTAAATGACCATTAATACAGTATTTCTCTTACATGGAGACGTAAAGGCTAGACCATGACGGAAACTATTGATGCGATTCAGTAGCTTAGGAATGCAGAGAAGGAGGGCTGGACTGATAACTAGAATCATAACATACTCTTGGCAGACTGGCAGGCAGAGCCAGGCCGAGCCGGGCACTGCGAGGCAGGAAGTAAGTGAAGGGTCACGGATACAGGTGGGGGCTGTATCGCTCCTCAGCGAGGGTTCAGGAGACAGGAGCTGGATCTGAGTCCGGGCCCTTTTTGAGGCCTAGAAACGGGGACAATTCAATGAATTAACGTGCACACTGTAAAACGTGGCAACATAGTTTTACATAGGCCTAATACTCGTAGCTTTCACAAGAACTGGAAACTGGCATACTAGAGATGGACACAACTGTAATTGCGTCTTTAACCGATCATAAGGGAATACATATGCATATTAATCATGCACATATAACATAAGATGGGGAACACGTAGGGACACAGAACATGGCAAAATTTACTTTTCCACATTCCCTCC
This sequence comes from Lissotriton helveticus, assembly GCF_964261635.1. Taxonomy (NCBI): domain Eukaryota; kingdom Metazoa; phylum Chordata; class Amphibia; order Caudata; family Salamandridae; genus Lissotriton; species Lissotriton helveticus. Next base: position 18,904,397 of record NC_136063.1, on the reverse strand, counting down.
TTGTCACTACGTTTCCATCAGGAAACATCAATATTCATGATACCATCTATCATTTCATACAGTATCATTTGCTCGTCTCGAATTGTCTTGGAACGGGACTTAGGACTAGGACTTGGAATACAGGATGTTGCACAAATGCCGCAAATCGCAGGGCCACATTGTAAACAGAGGCAGCAACTGAAAATGATCATTACTGCTATACCTAGGAATGACAATACTTTCCATCCCCAGGCAGAAATTATACTCCAGAGCCAACCGGACCATGTCCAGGTGCCTGGATTCTGGTGTAACTGATGGGCAATTTTATGAAGTCTGGTTATAGCTGAATAAACAGACGGCGCGTTATTAGGAATGAAAATGCAGCAACTAGATCCGATGACTCTACATGCTCCTCCTCTATCGGCCAGTATGACGTCAAGGACGAGACGATTTTGGAGCACGACAAATCTCATAGCAGATTGCTCTTCGGTTAAGTTACCTAGAGCAGAAGTAGTCTCATTCACTACTGCTTCAAGGGTTCTGGTTAACCTACGGATTAACTTACTATTCTGGACAGGGCCTATAAAGAAGAAGAATCCTTTATTGAAATCTTGATACTGTTCTAGAGTAGTTTCAGTTTGATCGACAATCGGGGACTCGATCTCCCTTCTATGTCTAATGTGTACTAGATGTGTGTTTCTATGATAATCGGATGGGGCTAGGAAAACTGGTGGCAGTAGGAAGGCAATGTAACAGGTTCCATCCCAATCGAGGGGCAGACGAACATATGCGGTCTGACCACAAACAAAATAAGAATGACGTGAGGCTTTGAAAATAGATTTCCCACTGTCACTATACTTGACAATAGTAGTACAATCACTATGTCCTACATGTGCGGAACCATTCTTTCGGACACATAATTCGCCTTTGACTGGTAGTACTGAAATAGCAGGTAAATCTGGAGTGGTATCAGACTGAACATTCAGGACCATAAAATTCGAAGAATAATTACCTAAATTATAAACTTCATTTTCTAGGTCTAACCCTGTTCTATGGGAGAGACCTTGCTTGTCTGGAAAACATGTACTATTCAGAAGTAACATATCATCAGAAGATGACGTTAACGTAGACCATGCTCCACACGAACCATTATGTGAAAACGGATAAGGAAAAAGTGGCAGAACTCCCTTTGGTGTCTGGAAAGGGGGGAGTCGACCACACACCCAACAATTAGTGGCATTGCTGGTCTGGTGTGAATAGTGTAACATTCTAATAAATGTATTATTTCGCATAGCGAGACGATAGGATAGCTCGTGAGGAGGCAGATCACTAAATGTGTGCTCTACTGTAGCATTAGCAAACTTATTTACATGAGAAATTGAAAAACATAAATGCAATGCATAACTTGTGCAGGTAACCATCAAACTCAAAAATAGGAGAAAACATAGAATAACGATACATCGGATAGAGTTTTGACTAACTCTCTCACTATGGGGGTTTATCTCATACATGTCAGAAACCTGTCTAACCGTTTCACCCGAGGGGGACTTAGACAATTAAACTGGCTGACTTATTTTACTAGACCTGAGCTTCTTTTTATACTCCTGCTGTGGAGTTTCCTCTAACAGGGGAGGCTTGGACTCAAAGTTTGTAGCGGGACAGTCCTTGAAAATAGGGCAGTCTTTAGAATTCTGGCAGTCCTTAGAAATGGAACAGTCCAATGTTTTTATGCGACATCCATGGAATTTCTTGACGTGGGACAGGTGCACCCAGCCTTTGCGGCCTTCCAACTTCACGGCCGTGCGGGTGGTCAGAAGGACAAGTTGAGGTTGTTTCCAGCGGGGCTCCAGCGGACTTGAACGATCAAAGTTCCTCACAAGTACAAAACATCCTGGAACGATTTCATGCGGTTTCACCTCGGTATTGTCTGGAAATGCGGCGGCAACCTGTGAACGACAAGAGTGGAGGGCAGACATCAAGGAAGCTAGGTAATCTGTCAGCATATTACTGGAAACATCTGTAATACTTCGGGGTCTAGGTGTACCCCACATGTTCGGGGGGCGGCCGAATACGACCTCATAAGGGGACAGACCTGATCTGAAATGTGCGACCATGCGCATATAAAATAGGGCGACTGGCAGAGCTACTAGCCAGTCCACACCTTTTTCTTTACAAACTTTAGCAATGCGGATTTTTAGAGTCTGATTATGTCTCTCTACGAGACCTGCTGCTTCAGGATGGCGTACACAATGAAACTTCCACTGGTACCCTAACAGAAGGGACACATGCTTCATTAACTCAGATGAGAATGGCTGGCCGTTGTCTGAATACACGACCCTAGGGAGTCCATAACGAGGGAAAAATTCACGAACCAGCTGCTTGGCAGTGGTCGCGGCTGTGTAATCTGGGACTGGATATGCCTCTGTCCACCTGGACAAAGCGCATACAACTACAAGGACCTACTTGAAACCTCGACATCGCTCCATCTGAATATAATCCATTTGGAGGACCTCAAAAGGGTGGTCAGGAGGCTGGAATCCCCCTTGTTCCACCGGGACACTTTTACCTGGATTGAACTGACAACATATCATACAGGTACGGACTTTCTGCTTGGCTGCAGCTCGTAAATGCTTGTTGAACCAAAGGTTCTGGATACTGTCTAACATAGCTTTTTCTCCTAAATGTGCAGGACTATGTGCGGTATTAATAATGACTTGAACCATTGAGTCGGGGAGAAACCATGTGGCTTTTCCCTTCGTCAACCATCCCTGATCTGTCTGGGCCCCTCCTTGTTCAGACCATTTCTTGATTTCTTCGGGAGTAGCATGTGACTGGATATCTATGACATCTTGAGTGGGGTCCTTAACTGTCATACATGTAATCGGATCTGGAGTGGATGTCTGTGTCGTGTTAACTGGAATGTCTGGTGTCTGAGCTGTAAGCTTGGCTGTTCGATCTGCTAGATCGTTACCTTGGGAAATAATGTCAGTGACTTTCGTATGTGCTTTGCACTTCATAATAGCGATAGCTGTCGGTAAATGTATTGCATCTAACAGAGCTTGAATGAGGAGACCATGCTGAATCTTGGTTCCATGAGAAGTCATAAAACCTCTTTCTTGCCAGAGCACTCCAAAGTCGTGTACGACTCCGAATGCATAACGTGAATCTGTGTATATGTTAACTTTCAAGTTCTTGGCACGTATGCAGGCTTGGGTCAGAGCGACTAGCTCTGCTGCTTGAGCGGACAGGGTGTCAATACGGTGTGTCTCTATAACTTCAGTGTCAGTAGTCACTGCATACGCGGCTACTAGTTCTCCTGTACTTGTTCTCATACATGAACCATCCACATAAAGTGTCAGGTCGGGATCTGGTAATGGAATATCTGTCAGGTCTTGTCTTGGCTTTGTCATGGTGTTAACAACTTCCACACAGTCATGTGTGGCAGGATTTGAAGTAACTGACGGTAACAGTGTAGCTGAATTTAGAACGTTGCAACGTCTGATTTCTATGTGTGGCTGGAACAGTGTCAATTCATAACCTGTTAAACGTGCAATTGTCAAGTGTTGGGTCTGTGTTCGGTTTAAAAGAACTTCCACGGAGTGTGGAACTTGTACTGTCAGGGAGTGTCCTAACACTATGGAATCACTTTGTCTGATAGCTAGTGCTGTGGCTGCAACTGACTTGAGGCACGCAGGCAGAGCCTGGGCTACTGGATCTAGTGTGCTCGAAAAATAAGCACAGGGCTTGTATTGTCCTGCTTGATCTTGTGTGAGAACAGATAATGCTGTACCATCACGTTCTGTGACAAAAAGTGTAAAAGGCTTACTATAGTTCGGTGTTGCTAGAACAGGAGCTTGACATAAGGCTTTCTTTAATTCATTAAAACTAAGTGTATGTTCGGATGTCCAAGGGAGGACAGTCGATACGGCTGCCTCCTGTGTCGTTAACTGTATCAGTGGCTTGGCTAGAAATGCATACTGAGGAATCCATTGTCTGCAGTAAGAAGTAAGGCCGATAAAAGCTTGTACCTCTTTCTGGGTCTTGGGCTGTGGAAGACTTGCTATTAACTGGATACGGTCAGGTGTCAACTGCCTACCCCACTTGGACAGTAAGTGGCCTAAGTAGATCACTTGCTGGACACAGAATTGAAGCTTCGAAGGGGACACCTTGTGCCCCATCTCGGCTAGGAAATACAGAACTGTAAGTGACGCTCGCTCGCAGTCACGTTCAGAACGGGCTGTGATCAGTAGATCATCGACATACTGGAGCAGGGCAGTGTCAGTTGGCATGTGAATATTGTCTAGTTGTCTCTTGAGTGCTTGACTGTAAATACTAGGACTTTCTGTGAAACCTTGAGGAGCTCGTGTAAATATATAGCTCCTTCCATTTAAACAGAATCCGAAAAGGAACTGGCTGTCTGGATGAATGGGAACACTGAAAAATGCGTTCTTGAGGTCGATGACAGTAAAGAACGTGGCTTCGGAATCAATGGCTGTCAATAGGGATGAAATATCTGGGACTACTGGATACTGGGGTATGATACATTTATTAAGTTCTCGAAGGTCAATCACTAATCGATATACTGGGGGTGCATTTGGATCAGTACGTTTCATGACTGGAATGATAGGAGAATTACATACATTGGAGTCAGTTTCTACAACCACTCCTTGAGCGATGAGCTCGTCAATAATTTTGGATAAGGCTGCTACAGCCTCAGGTGGCAATATGTACTGTCTGATTCGTGGCAAAACAATACCTGGTTTGAGAGTCACACGATGGGGTGTGATTTGCATAAAACCAACATCAGTTGGACCTTGCGCCCATAGATGCTGCGGAACATTCAGTAATCTTGGATCAAAATCACGTAATACATAGTGACCCTTAAAGTCACGTAAAAACAAACGTATTCCTTCTGGGGAGCAGCAAATAACTGCACCTAATTCTTTCAGTGTCTTAATGCCTAACAAATTTTCTGGACATGACTTCGTAAGTAATAAATCAGTAGTTCGGGACAATGGACCTACTTCTAGAGTAACTGGTTTGGAAATCTCGTTAACTATTGGCTTTCCTGAAAATCCAAGGGAAACATTTCTAGAGCCTGAGAGCGGAGCCCCTGGAACCTCGTCATGACTGATAGTAGTCCTACTTGCCCCTGTATCAATCAGAAACTTTCTGTCTTTCCCTAATACTTGACTGTGAACATAGGGACCCTCTTGATCTACAGGTATCTCGATGAGAGGCAAGCCTACCTCCCTCTCTAGGCTGTTTCATGAATACGGCTGGTACTCTGGATACTCGGACTGGGCATACTGGTACATCTGCTGTGTAACATGCTGTGTTGCAGCTATAGGCTGCGGCGCTGGAGCTGTCTGTTGTGCATTCTGTGGTGACTGAGAAGTCTGTGAAAGCTGTTCTTGTCTAGGCGGACGTGGTCTTTCTTTAGTCTTACCGGTAGCTATGTTGTGTTTCAGAACTGCACACTCGTTTATAAAATGACCTGGCTGTTTACAATAATTGCAGGTCCCTTTAACAGGAACTGCAGGATGACTGGCTTGATTCGTACCCCTCTTCTGACTGTCTTGAGGAACAGATTGTGCAACTAATACTTTCATTTTCGTGTCTTTCATACGTTTCCTTTCGTGATCTTGCTCTTCTCTGATTCTATTCTGGTGGTACTGGAGCATCTGAAGCATTTGGGACGGAGTATTAGCTTGCCAGGTACTTTCGACTTTCAAAACTCGGTTTTTAACTTGTGGGCTTGAATTCTCGACTAGTTTAGTAACAAAAAGATGAGGGTATGACTCGCTACTCGTCTTCAAACCACTGTTAATACTAAAACATTTTTCAAATCTAGAATAAAAATCACTAGTATCTTCGTCTGGTTTCTGTTTACATGCTGAGATTGCATCCCAGTCTTCCTTTTTCGTGGCTAATAATCTTGGCAAAACTTGTATTAATAGTTCGGGCAATTCTTTACATTTCTCTCCTAGACCGGTACCTGGTACACGTGTATTTTCTTCAGCTTCTAGAGCTGTCCAATCAATCTTTTTCTCTCCCACCTCCCATTCTTTTTCCTTGAGTTTTTCATATATGCCCGCAGGCAACAGGACTTTTAACATTTTAATTATATCTGGATACGTGTATTCTCCCATATGGAGCATGTCTTTTAATTCACGGTGGAACCCTGCTGGATCTTTGTCGTGACAGGGAATCAATTTCTTCATCTCTAAGAGTTCCATCTTTGTGATTGGGGTGTAAACAAATACTCGTTGCATTTCACCACCCTCTGTCCTAACTGGGTGTACTTCTCGTAACGGATTCTGTCTATCTATGTAAAATCGTTTACTTCCTGGGGGTGAGACGTGAACAAAGTGCGGGTTCAGAAACGTTCGGTATTTGTGGCGCTGTTCTAGAATGATACTAATTAAATCGGTACCTAGACCTTTCCATCTATACTGGAGTAGCTCGTTCAAAACATCATGTAACGGACCTGGATCAGAATGTTGTCCCTCATACAGTGTGATGAGGTGCTGGATCATATACATACCCACACGTCGCTGCTCGGCTGGGGGCAGTTTCAGAAACATTTGTGACACTATTTCGTCTGGAAAAGTGGTGGAATCAGTAGCCCATCGGACTGCTGATCGGGCTAATTCTTGTTCATGCATGGTACTAAGTTCACTATAACCGATACGTGATTTCAGAATGTGATCGGTAGCTTGGAATACTTGTTCTAGAGAACCTTGTTCTGGTGCTGGAAGAGAGAAAACTTTCTTGTGTTCTAGACGTGAATGTCGGTCGGGAAGTCTAGTTTTACCTACATACGCTATTCTGGAGGGATTCTCGTCGTCTACCTCTTCAGTAGAAGAGTCGTTTTCCTTCTCGCTTACTTGTGCTGCTTTGCGTTTCTCGTGTAACCTTATTATTTCCTTACGAATTTTCTTGTACATACTCTCTATACAACTAAGCGTCCTGGGTCTTCCCTCGGCTATATTATCACTCCACCTTGTCAGGACTTTCATTTCGGTCGGATCTTTAGTCGGATAATCTTGTTCCCTTATTAAACAATTTATTAGAAACTTTAATAGCATGAGCTGAATCTCAGCTTTTCTTAGAAACATGACTTCGCCAATACTTTCTGGGTCTGTTCCTGTACGAATGAAACGATATATTCTGTCTAGATCTTCTTTCATATTTGGTAGGGTGTCCAAATACTCGGTCACCCGTCTTACACGCAATGAATATATAACCATACTATCATCACCTGGAACTGGATCATAACGGCATTCGGTGAGAGCTCGTCTGATATCTGCAATGGACTGATGTTTGGGCGTACGCTGTAACGCACGTTCATGTAACTCGACTGACGTTACACGTTTGTGTGGCGGCGGGGTTCCCGGAGGACCTCCCCCCGCGGCCCCTAAACTGGAATCGTCGACTGATACTCTTCGTGCTGGCAGAGTGATCAGTGTAGCGGGTACTTGTAATGTAGGCTGGACCGGGGGTACCGTAACAGGTGCTGTAACAGGTGCCCCGGTGACTGGAGGAGCAGGATTTACATTATTTACAGGAGCTGGCGGAACAGGATTTGCATATTCTGGGGCTGTGTCGTCCAAATAGGACGAGAGAAAAATATCGGCTGCGGTCGGTTTGTGACGTAGCTTGGTCGGAACTAAGGGTGGCGGAAAATTACTGGATGCCTCCGGGGTTGCTTTTGGCAAGCCCTCGGCAAGAAGAGGGTACATACCCTTAATAAGGGCATTCCTCTGTCTGTCTGACTGTTCGGTTTTAACTCGTTCACCTATTTTGATTAATTCCCTTTCTTGGGCTCTTTCTGAGGATTCTCTACTTAATTCTGACTTTCTGATTTCTTTTTCCGTTCTTTTATGAGATTATTTGCGCCATAACTCGATGGCATCTTTCTGTGACTGTCTGGCTTTCTTTTTCCATAATGCTTCTTCTACTCGCATGATGCACTCGGCATCCCATGTGCCTGATACAGGCCATCTATATTTCTCTTCTAGATCTTTAGTATACTCGACCCATAAGTCTAGATATAATATGGCACTTATGCCATGCTTATGATACATAAAATGACCTGGACTGTCCCTAGGCGGGACAGGAACTGCTTCCTCGAGCAGACCTTTTCTAGTTCTTAACTGACGTAACTTGGAGAACAGAGGCATGACGTAAACTGGGATCTGGACACAATACAATACACAATGAACACAATAATGACTGAGGAAACAACTCATTCATACCACGATATTGAAAACACATTGAAATGACATTTAAAATAACAGTTTGGACAGAAACATTACCTGGAATACTTGAAAACAGAAACACATGAATTTCTCGAGACTAGAACTTACTAGAATTACTAGATGCACTGCTGAAACAGTACGAAACATACCGGTCTCATAAAGAGACACGTCAGGACCCGCATCCACCTGAGTGGACACTTCGTGTTGGATTTGCGTACCCAAACCCACGGACCAGAGACAAATTAATTGACCCTGTCTAGATACTACCCCAGCAACGGTACTCACCGGGCAGCAAGAACGGAAGGCCTCGGACTGGACTGGACTGCTACGACGACGGACTACGAACTTCGGACTTCAGTTACGCGTGGGCCTCCGGATACCTCGGACCTTGGACTCTCGGCTTGGGCTCTGGTCGGGACTCGCCGCGTTCCTCCACCGCCTCGTCTGGATGCTGGACCGCAACCTCCGTCTCCTCCGTGGACCTGAGGGATACTTGAAGCAGAAATATCTGCCGGTGCGCAGGATGGTTCCGTCACGGCTGCAGAGGATCAGGGGGCTTGCGTGGCTTCTCCGGCGCGTGGGGAAAGGGCAAGTCCCTATTCGGGCGCATTATGTGGTAAATAAATAATTAAATACCTGTTCTATTTTTGACTAGATATACAATAACAGATAGCTCAATAAATAAGAGTCAAGATTCGAGGTATCTTGAGTTTGCAGGTTTTAATACAGCATAAAGGACAGCAACAGGACAACCTGCACGGGAATAGGATGGCAGCTGCCGGGGGCAGGATCTGGGAGCATAAGGGGTCACTTTTAATAACAGTGCACAATATTTATAGTTAAACAAAATACATTACATGTAATACAGTAGGCGTAGCAGTGGGTGGAGTTCATAGCAGTCGCGAAAGATAAGGCTGAAGTGGGTGTAACAAGAGGCGTGTACATAGACATGTGATGTAAACGTAACAGAATATGTCCTAAATGGGGCGGAAACATGGAGGGGGCTACCTAAGGAGCCGGGACCTCTGACCTAGTGGTGCGCGCAAGCTGGCAATGACGTGTTACTAGGGAGAACTGGGGGCTATGACTTCTGCGCTAGAAGAGGAGACGAAAGTCTGGAGTGGCAGAGCGACATGTACCTAAACACTATCTAGTATCTGATGTTTAGAGAACATGTTGATAGAATCCAAAAGTTATCAGGGCAAAGGCTAACAGACTCTAAGACTGGTGCATGCATTATTCTACATGTAGTGCGTGTTGAGGAATATTAAATGACCATTAATACAGTATTTCTCTTACATGGAGACGTAAAGGCTAGACCATGACGGAAACTATTGATGCGATTCAGTAGCTTAGGAATGCAGAGAAGGAGGGCTGGACTGATAACTAGAATCATAACATACTCTTGGCAGACTGGCAGGCAGAGCCAGGCCGAGCCGGGCACTGCGAGGCAGGAAGTAAGTGAAGGGTCAGGGATACAGGTGGGGGCTGTATCGCTCCTCAGCGAGGGTTCAGGAGACAGGAGCTGGATCTGAGTCCGGGCCCTTTTTGAGGCCTAGAAACGGGGACAATTCAATGAATTAACGTGCACACTGTAAAACGTGGCAACATAGTTTTACATAGGCCTAATACTCGTAGCTTTCACAAGAACTGGAAACTGGCATACTAGAGATGGACACAACTGTAATTGCGTATTTAACCGATCATAAGGGAATACATATGCATATTAATCATGCACATATAACATAAGATGGGGAACACGTAGGGACACAGAACATGGCAAAATTTACTTTTGCCTGAACAGTGAGGATATTTTATAATTTTTCCCCTTCCCCCCTCCCACCCCACCCTGGAAACCCCCCCCTTAATTAATCTGGCAATTGGCGCCAGATTTGCCTCTCTATGGAGTTCCCTATGCCCAGGTCTGTTACATGATTGAAATATAGCCCGGCATGCCTTAATTTTTTCTAGGGGAAAGCCGTCATAATTATATGAAATAATATTACTAATGATATTGAGATATCGGGATTATTATTCTAATATGTATTCCCTTTTTAGATGTTATATATATATATTTTAAATTCAAATATACATATATATTTTAGTCTTTTATTTCCTACTTTTTTTTTCCTTTTTTTTCTTCTTCTACCCTTCTACCCTTCTTTTTTTCCCCTTTTTTCTCTTTTTTTTTTTCTCCCTTTTTTTATGAACACCCTCTGTGAAAAAACCCTTTTTTTTAACCTGCATTTTTTTATTTTTTTATTCCCCTTCTCCTTATTCCCCCTTTTTTTTTTTTTTTTTTTGCAAGTTTCCCTCCTTTTTTTTTTTTTATATTTCCCTTTTTTTTTTGCTTTTATCCCTATTCCTCCATCCTTATATCCACAATTTCCTTCGCCTCTTTCCTTGTCATTATATTTTAATTCAGTGACTCAGTGTACCATGTCGTGTCTGTTTTAACCTAAGAGCTATCGCTAAGCGTTATCTTGTTGGTGATCATTAATGGACGTCAGAAGTTCATCTGCCTCCAATGGGGAATGGATGTTATGCATTTTGTTATTATACATAACCCTCAGAAAAGCAGGGAACCTCATTTGGACAGTGGCTCCCAGAGCCCTAAACTTCTCCATTTTCTGGCCTAACTCCCATTGTCTATCAAGAGTAGATTTAGATAAATCAGATCTTACAACATAAGAGAAGTCTGGAGCTTTTAAAGCAGTGGATTTTAGAGCTAGGTTCAAAATCTTCTCTTTTACAGAATACGTCAAGAAATTGACTAGAATCTTCCTAGGTTTAGACCTTCCTTGTTTTAAGCGGAAGGGCTCTCTGTGGGCTCGCTGAATATCTTTTTCTAGCTCTTCCACGGATTCCTCTAGATTTAAGGACTCTTTGAGCAGGGAAGCTACAAATTTTTTCATTTCATTCCCCTCTTTTCCCTCTTTTCCCTCTGGAACTTTCAGGATTCTAATGTTATTTCTCCTTGAGTAGTTCTACAAAGATTCCACTCTCTCTTTTGTTGCATTCCCATCACGCCTTAAGTAATAGATCTTTTCATTAGCAGTATGTAATTTTGCTTTTAGTTCATTGACTGTGCTTTCGAGAGTATCCGTCCTCTCAGAGAGAAGGTCTACTCTCTTATCCAGAGCATCAAACGCCGCTTTTATCTCCTGCTGGTTACGTTTTGATTCAGCGAACCCGGTTTTAATTTCATAAAGTACGTCTTCCAGTGAAATCTTCTCCTTCATTTCAGAGGTCTCATCTGCCTTATCCTGAGCGGCTAAAAGCCCAGCTTCTTCCAAGATGTTTTGGGCAAAGCCTGAGCCACCTGAGTCTACTTCCCCTTCCACTTCCACCGCCTCCTCCTGGATAGAACCTTGGGTGTCATCTGTGTCGCCCATCATATTATTGTCCTCTAATGATCCACTTGGGATTTCTAGAACTTGAGGCAACACCTTAAAATAGGATCTAAGTGAGGGGGTAAGCCTCGCTGCACTACCTTTAGTATTTCTAGATCTTAATTTAGAGCCAAATTTTGAGTCTTTTGGACCTTTTTGCACAAACAACCGGGGGGTTATAGCTGCAGTTACTGTAGTGGCGGAATTTGCAGTGTGGACGCCGGAGAATACAAATATAGAAGGGCCCCGAATAATCTCTTTAGAGCCAGATTCTGATTCTTCTGCAACGTCTTTGGCTCCCTCCTTAACTCCCTCCTTGCCGTTACCAGGGCTGAGACCCAATTTAGTAAAAGTATCAGCAAGGGTATTATCTTTGACGGTGCCTCTATCACCGACCTTACCACCTTTAATGGCCACACACCCCTTCCCGAACACCTTACTTGGAGGTAGTGCATGGACGAGTAAGTTTTCCGCTACTCCCTCCTCTGGTTCTGTCCTTGTCTTTGTCTTGGTTTTAGGTCTAAGGCGACGAATCCTCTGGGTTTTGCCCACGTTGAGGGTGTCTAATTGAGTTCCTTTGGCTGTGTTAGGACACTTTAATGATGTATAAAGGCAGCTGAGATCACCTCTAGCAGCCACTCTGCGGCTCCTTCGCAGCTCCACGGATGCCTCTACCCACCGAGAGAGAGCAACTAAAGGTGGGATCTTGACACCACACATCCACCCACCAGCAAACTAGACGTTTTTGGTTAGGGTTAAACCAAGGCCAATACTGACACTTTCTGCTGCTTTCTGCTCTGCTCTGTTTCAGCTCTGTTCTTTATTTTCCCTCCTTGAAAGAAAAACATCCAGAAACCAGGACAATTGAAGGTAGAAACCTCCTGTGCCTGTAGTACCACTTGCTCTGCTTCGGTCAGAGCGGCGCCTGCCTTGACTCCTGTCTCCTGGCTCCTGTCAGAGAGGTGCATCGAGCGTCGAGCGCCGAACGCTGACAACAGGCGTAATGTGGAGCAACAACGCGTCAACAAACCGGCAGGTAAGCCCAGCAGCCCGGTAACAGAGCAGATGTAGGCGGGTAGAGATCAAGACCGCCTTTGCCTTTTCACGTAGCCCCACTGCTCCGCGCAAAGCGGCTCCTGCTTTGGCTCCTGTCTCGGGAGGTGCTTCGGGCGTCGGGCATCGGACGCCTAACGCCAAACGCCAGCAACAGGGTAATACAATGGGCGCCAGAAAGACGCTGACTAACTTCGGCGAAATGCAATCAAAACCGCTTGGTGCATGTTCTCTTCAGGAGGAATCGCCAGTCATGCTGTCATGCCGATTTCTTCGCAGTTTTCACAGGGCTAGCTGGAGCTCCACAGTAGAGACGCGACCTGCCCTAGCCGGCGGCCGCCATGTTTCCCCTCCGTCATGCGCAGTCTCACTAATAATCTGAACTCTTACCGTCAGTTTATTGAACACTGATTACAAATTTTTTATGAAAATTTGGGCACAGCGGTTTACTTCTACAGCTAAACAATTAATAGATGGTGAACAATCAGGGTTTATTGTAGGCCGAATGATGCCGACCAATACCTGTTTTTTGATTCAAGCTCTTGATTTTTTTAGTTTGAATAAGACCCCTGCCTGCATCATTATGGTGGATGCAGAAAAAGCCTTTGATTTAGTTAACTGGGATTCATTATTTTTCGCACTTTCTAGGTTTGGGTTTCCACAATGTGTAATTATTATGATTACAAATATTTACCAGGGGGCACAGGCTCAGATTATAGTTAATGGGGATCAAGCAGGGTTAATTCAGATTAATGGTGGAACTAGGCAAGACAGTCCCTTATCTCCTCTATTGTTTACTTTTTTTATTGAACCTCTTGCAATTAGATTACGAACTAATAGCAACATTAAAGCCCCAATCGCAGGTATGGCAAAACTAAAACTTTTTACTGTTGATGCTATCTTGTACCTAGAGCCAGAAAAAGTAAATTTACAGGTAACTATGGCTGAGTTTTAGAAATGTGAACAAAAAGGGGGTTATAAAATTAACCCTTCCAAAACTGAAATTGTAATGTTAAATTCTAGGCCGGCGTCTCTACCAGAAGAATTAAAACAACAAGTATGAAAAACCGATTCTATTAGGTATCTGGGTATTTATGTTACGGCTCATTTTGGAGATTTAGTTAAGAACAATTATGAAGAACAATTATGAAGCTACTAGTATCAAGATAGATAATTTGTTGAACAAATGGTCCAATCTTCCTTTGACTGTGATAGGACGAGTGGCATTAATTAAGATGTCTATTTTACCTGTTTATTTTTTTGTTTATAAATTTGCCGGTCATGGTTAACGTTAGTTTTTTTAAAGGAATCGATGCTATGATTAGGTCATTTGTATGGAATAAAAAGACTGCTAGAGTTAAGATTTCAACTCTGCAATTAGAAACTCATCTAGGGGGGCTGGCACTTACAAATATTTGTCTTTATTATGATGCATAATTTTTTTACTATGTAGCCAGTCTATTGTTGAAAGCTTACAGGGCCGACATTTTTTTTATCAGCAAGATGACCCAAGAGGCCGGAATTCAGCTCCCCACTTTCTTAAAGACTACAAAACTTCCCAAAAAACCCAGTTATAAAACTTTATTAGATTTCTCTAACCGATTGTGTATAGTTTTTAAACAAAAGCATTTCTCTCAGTTTTTTTCTATAACCTTAACCGAGTGTTCGGGATTTAGGTTTATATATTCATTCTACTCAATTGAAAAAATGGCTCAGGTTTAGGAATTGTGAATCAATTGGGCATACAGGGTAGGCTGATTACCTGGGAAGAAGTCCAGGCTAGAAGTTCGGATCCTAGTAAACCTAAATTTATTAAAATATAATTTTATTGTCAGCATCCCTCCTGGCAAAATTGCTTCTGCACTTTACGTCTCAAGATTGCCTGGAGTAGGCAACTGGTATTGATTATTGAATTATCAAGATGAATCTCCTTTGGTGGTAAAGATGTTAGAGAAAGTCACAGCTCATACACAATGTGCTTTTTCTATCAAGATTGGCAAAGGATCTAATTTTTAGGTAATAAGGTTTTGAGAGCTGCTAATTACAGAAGAATGGCATTTTTTGCTAACTAGATGGTTTATTATACTCGAGAAGTATTAAACAAAATAAATCAAGAGGTGATAAATAGCTGTTTTTGTTGTGGAATATTAGCAGAAGGGGGATGGCGACATTTATTTTTTTCTTGTCCTCAGTTAAAAGTTTTTGGGGAAAAAATATTTGCATATTTTAGTGGCACAATTATGAAAACTTACAAACCTTCAGTAGAAGCTGCTCTTTTTGGTAAAGGTATTAGAGAGGCTACTCTCTCTGATTCTCAGGGGCGTTTTCTTGCTATTACTATGTTGGTTGCCCGTTCATTGATTCTACAAAACTGGAGGTCACTGGAAATACCTTTGTTTGAGAAATGTTTGAGCAAAATGAAACGTACAAAATGTTTTGAAGAAGCATATGCTAAGCGGGTGGGGGAAATTAAGACATTTTTGAGGGTCTGGTATTTCTTTGCTGATGATTTTGGTTTACATCCCAAAAATGTTTTTACCTTTCTGTGTTGTGTAAATAATGATTGTTTCCGCTTGGCCCTGCTCAATAAAAAAAAAAAAAAGAGAATGCCAACCCATTCATTCCTATGGGCCTCTAGGCCTCTAGGCCCATAGGAATGAATAGGAAGGTGTTCCTTAATTATGAATTCCAATTTGTGTTTCCCAGTAAGGAAGGTGTAGGAATCGCTAATATTTTAGCGAAACCTACATGCCTAAGGAATAGTGATTCCTTAGGAATCGCTATTATTGAATCGCTATTCCTTAGCTCAATGAATGTGGCCCTAAATTACTAACTTTTGGTAAGTTCTATAAAAAATCAAATTCCAGTACACATGGAATCCTCAATGGAATGGGTTGGACATGCACGATTGTGGTTCCCTATAAGGTGAAAGTCTTTTTCAATCATAAAATCCAAAGCTCGATTATCATGCAGCTAGAAAGATTTCACATTCTTAGCTCACCTGGTTTTCAAAGTAATCGCACACAAAGATAAAGACTCTAAACTCAGGAGCTCCATATTACATCTGGCTGTGAATAACCTTTTTCGTACACTATGAACTTGAGTTGGGAGTGGGACACAAGTCTCATGTATGATGGAGCTCAAGTCAAGGAACAAATTAGACATGTTGGTACAGATTCTGTTACTT
Source organism: Lissotriton helveticus (assembly GCF_964261635.1). Classification (NCBI taxonomy): domain Eukaryota; kingdom Metazoa; phylum Chordata; class Amphibia; order Caudata; family Salamandridae; genus Lissotriton; species Lissotriton helveticus. The sequence continues at coordinate 18,888,522 of NC_136063.1, read as the reverse complement.
CTTTCATGACAGTAATGACCATCATTACGAGGAGGTTTGTTATGAAGAGACCAACACAGGAAAATATTTAATAATGTCACCACTGGGCTGAATGAGACAATAGGATAGATTCTACCCCAGGAAAATCTTTAGAAGTTGGGTCAAATTAACGTACCTTCCTGGAGGAAACACCGGACAATTTTAGTTTTTCATTCAGTATTATCAGCAACGGCCGAATGGTTCTACCACTTCAAACCTGACTCAATCTCAGCAGCAACTCACCTGAGAAGGAGGAAGAAGTTAGGAGTTGCTAACTGCCTGAGAGAGGACTGTGGAAAGAAGACTGGTAAACATTTTGTTTCCACCTGTGTCTTGACACTGCATGCATAGACGGCCTATACAATGCTGGTTGAACTAGCCACTTGCTTCTCCACAGTTTCAGGAAAATATATTGTGGTGATCAACTTATAGAAACTATGACAACAGTGCTCTGAAAGTGATTACCCTCAATCCCGCACCTGTTTCAATGTTTGAAACCATAACTGACTGCATTGCCACAGGGAGATAAGTCTCAGGGTACAGGAGTCAAATATTTAGCAAGGTCCAGCCACGGATAGCCTCAGGCAGGCCCCCACCTAAAGTTAGGCACCCTCTAAATACTTCAAGTCACTGCAAATAATGCAACTTATAGCCCACCCTAGAGCAAACCAAGGGGGGGGGGGTCCCTAGAACAGCACCAGATTTTCAGTTTGTGGGTGGGGATTACCTTGCAATTACAGGTTGAATACAACTGAGATAAACAATGGAACATTTAGGGAAATACAAGGACAAAGGGGAAAGGGCACTCACATGACAGTAGATAGAGTCAGCTGGGGACATTTGAGCTTACAGCTACTTTCTGGAGAAAAGTAAGCTCTGTCTGGATCATTACTTTCTTCTTATCTATGTGCACATTTAAATGAACTTAAAATAATTAAGACTGTAAAAGGGCATGCTCAGCTTACCTCCAGTTATCAGGGCTTGGACCATGCCCACAGCTGCAAGGAGGGCCCTCGTGGTGCTAAGAGAGTAAGGGGTAGGGTGATGGAGTCTGTGACCTGGATCACTTGCCCAGGTCTTCTGCACATCTCATGCTCAGGGCATGCATTTTATACCGCCTCGAGAGGGGGGGTGCATGACACCTGCGCTCGGTACACAGTATGTGGCTGAACCCTTTGTTTGTGACTGGGTGCAGTTCTCTGGTTCCTGGCATCGTCCATGAGAAGTGCATTAAAATAATGACATGATGTGAGGCAGATTTATTGAGCAAAAGCAGAATTGTACTGAGGCTGTAATTATAAGTGCCGGGCTCAATTCCAATCAAACAAACATATATACATATGGGCAGGGATCATAACTATGAACAATATAATTTCTCCTTAGAAATATTTATCATGGGTGGGGTATTTATATTTTGCATCTCTGACAATTTTTCAAGAAAAATGCCAAAAGAAGCAAACACGAGGAATTTGGACTGCACAACACTGCATTAGTATGTGTCACCACACTACCAGGGCCATAAACAGGAATAAGAGGCATTTAACCAACCCAGAAAATACCACAATCTTGATATCTTTTTTTGGTTATTATTTTATGCAGTAAATACCTCCTCTTCATCCTACTATTTGTCGTGGTTCCTGCAATTTATGCTGCAGATTCCGTTTTTTGTATATTATATAAATTACAAATTCGTACAATTAAATATATGTGCAAATTAGTATTCTACCACCTTAATACTGATACCTAAGCCATCACGTTTTACCTATTTCTGTCATACAGATCTGAGGCTCATCAAGGCTGAGACTAATTTATTACAGTAATTACATGCATATTCCGAGATAAAAAATAATCAAAACTTGTAAGAGGTGATTACTGCACAGATTTGACACCGCACTGCACTGGAAATTCCACACTGCTCAGGTGAAGCACTGGTGTAGTTTGTGAAACAATATGAAAGACAGTTACACAAGTCCTCCAAAGCCTTGTGCTAGCAATTACTCCTATTAAAGATTGTTTTTTACCAAAGGTTCATAATCTCATTCATGTCTCAACCAAAATGTTTATAGTAGGGTGAAGGTCAGAAGATGCACTCAAACAAGTGTGATTGAAATATTTGTGTTTCTTAACCCCTTGAGCGCTCTTGACGGAACCACTCCATTACGAGCCAGGGGTGCGCTGTGCTGGTGACGGAGTGATTCCGTCACGGCACGCCCGCCCCGCCCACTTTGCCGCGATTCTGCGCCTGTGTGATGTGTTCTATTGAGCGGGCGCGGCCGTGACGGAACCACTCTGTCACAAGCACAGCGCGCCCGTGGCTCGTGACGGAGTGGTTCCATCAAAAGCATGGCGGTGCATGCGGCCCCCTCCCCCCACCGCCACGGCGGAATTACCGCCGCGGCCAAGGGATTAAAAGTTATTGGACCAATCTTTGAAGATGTTAAAAGGTCATTGACAAACCTAGAGCTAGCTTGCCAAACGTTTAACACAATACGTTGAGCAGATATCCCCAGTTAACAATGTAACCGCTGGAAGTTTTGGATCAATATATTGATTATCAGCCAATGGGGACTGTTCTTGAGTTCATCCTTCTTTGTCTCCACATTGAAGGCCATCAGTGACGACACTCAGGACACTCCCAACTATCTAACCAGCTTCTGTGAGTGAGACCTTACCGTGGGCTCCTGGACATTCCTATTGTGTTCCTCTTTCTTAACCTTGGAGTTGACGACCTCATTGAATATCAGATCATAGAAAATATCTACCGTTATGAGTTTATATTCTCAATTGTAATGCACTCTGTAATCCTGGAATTGATCTGCTTTGCACTGTAGCAAGACCCATAGCATAACATGTATACACCTGCTTTGTACTTTACATTGAATAAATGAATACACTTTAGTTGACACTGCTTCTTCTACTGTTGGTCTGTGTTTTTATGGCTAGCTATTGGTTGAATTTTCAAAAAATAGAGATGATGTAAACGGAATTATGGTAAATAGACACCTATGTAGAAGAGTTTATTGTAAAGATAGGATAAAATATCAATGCTATTAATGCTATGCCCATAATGGAAACAGAGTCTTATATGAGACTGCTGATGGACCCCTCATTGACATTGAACAACAATGGATGCCGTGACTGCCATGACTGTGAAGTCCAATGGAGGATGGGTTGCAACAAAGTGAAGTACAAGGCTGTCTCTCAAGTAAATGGTGGACTTTAGGTTTGCCATGGACTTGACTCCATGAAATTCTAAGCAATCCTTGGAGTTTGCATCAAGTGAGTCCCAGTTTGGAACTCTGGGTCTGCCGTTAGATGATTAAGCCATAACATTTTGATGCTGGTCCCCTAATTCAATCTTCAAAACATATATTAAATCTCTTCATCATTATTTAGGACAAAATAAGAATTTACTAGCTCTGATGGTGACCCAGATGTCTCATAACAATGTTCTCCTATATATTGGGTCAGGAGCCTCCCTTAGGTTTCAGAATCTTCAAATAAAAGGAAGGTGAGAGAATCATACTAAATATAAGTGGCAGAAGATTACCAACTAACCCCTGCAAGCTAATCCACTATAACCTCTAGCTGACCTTTGATACTGTTGATGAACTTTTCTTTGCACATGTCTCTCAATGGCATCGGTGCGCCTCTGACATTGGCAGCCGTTCCTTGGCCTGCCTCATCGGTGCTGACTCCTCCACACACCCGGGCCAACAGCGCAGCACAGTGGCCATCTCTGGCTCATGAGTGATTTGTGGTGACCCCCCAGAGGTTCATGGGAGGCCGTGAGGGGTTTGGTGGCCCTCTGTACTTCACCCTGGGACCAAGATAGCACAAAGCCAGGGAAACTGTTGTAAGTTTCCCAGAGGGTCAGTGAGGGGTGCGCTGCTGGGCAGATGGACATATAGCTCCCTTGGTGCTTATGTCTACCTGGACGGTTGGTCCCCGGAGTTGCCGCTATTGCTGAGAACTTATTTGAGGGGCCTATCTCGCTAGTTGGAGCTGAAATTGGTGCTGGATTTTTTGGTGCCCGAGCATCGCAATTGGTGTCCTGGCTGGTTGGCTCCACCGTTGTGCTCTGTGAGAGGTGGTGCTTCAGTCTACCCTGAGTACCCCGGGCCGGTTGGGAGCACACTCTGTTCACTACAATGGAGCGATCTAAAGGCTCTTGGTCCCGTGGCACAAAACCAGTGCAGACCAACAAATTGGACAATTATACGGTTTCCAAGGACGCACAGCACAGCTGGCTGTCTAGAGATGCCACCCAAGTGAGCCTGGGGGAAGAGGAACAGGAACTTTCATGTAAGGATGTTATGAGGCTATTACTGCAGTCAAAACCTTGCTGGAGCACAAAATGGACACTATGGCAATTGACATCAACCTGATTAGGGCCGATTGGGGGAAGCTCAATGAAAAAGTCAAACAGGGAGAAATAACGACATCCAGTCTCATTGGCGATGTCACACAACTGCAGAGGGAGGTCCGCGAGCTCCAGAACTCTCTCAAGCTCGCGGACCTCAAGTTGGATGACTACGAAGGTCGTCTTAGGTGCAATAAGCTCTGCATTCTAGGTGTTCCGGAGAAATCGGAGGGGCAATCCCCTGACCTGTTTGGTGAAGACCTTATTCTTAAACACTTGCAACCCAAAGGCCCTAGTACATTTTTTGTTATCGAATGAGCTCACAGGGTCCCGGGCGGCCGTCCCAAACCGGGCACCCCCCCGCGGCCCATGCTGGCTCGGGTCTTGAACTTTCGTGACAGAGATGTTATTCTCTAGAACTCCATAGCAGGGGCCCCCTTCATTTTAAAAAATGCTGACATCTCCTTTTTTCCAGACTTCACACAGAGTGCAGAGGCAAAGACGGTCATTCCTTTCCGTAAAGCGCGACCTTAGAGAGAGGGACCTGAAATACTCAATGCTGTTCCCGGCGTGCCTCCGGGTTCAGGCAGGAGGGAAGAGCACGGTTCTTTGACCAACCTTAAGCAGTGACTGAATGGATCGAATATCGTGTAATGAAGAGCCTAACAGACTGCGGTGCTGGAGAGAATGTGGACAACCGACCTGCTTGAGACAAGAGACTTGAGGACGGCAGCCTTTGAACTGAGTAACAGGAACGTGATGTGGGATAGGCCTGGGAGGGTGGGGTATTTGTTTCTGATTGTTGGGGCTGGGGGATTCATTCAGCTTCGAGTTGTTTGCCTACTAGGGGCAATACATGTGACATGGATAGGGGTGGGGACACAGAGGACACTATTTTCCCCCTCTTCCCTTCCTTTTTGAATTCTTTTCTAGGGCAGGTCAGCAGGGCAGGGGTTGTTGGGCTGGGGTGTTTGGTTATGTCATTGGTTTCATTATCTCAGCAATATGTCATGTTTTTGTGGCAATTATTGCATCAGCGACTTCTATTGCAATTCTAGTAGGGGAAGTAGAACCAGGTACCACATTTTCCATGAAGGATATGGAGAATATCATAATCTACTATGGCAACATGTTGGGATGGTGGGATTACATTTTTAAGTTGGAATGTCAATGGATTGGGGGACAAGGTAAAACGTAGTGTGGTCCTCCAATACATAAAGCACAATGCACCTGACTTTATCCTACTCCAGGAAACTCATTTTATTGGTAATGCATGCAAGACACAGCAAAGAGGGGGCTATATTGGGTCATACAGGATTCACCATGGGCTCCCGAGGGGTGGGCATTATGATGAAAAAGTCCTTCCCCCTTGTAGTACAGGAGACCTGGACAGGCGACAGGAGACAATATATTGGGATCTCGGGCACCTGGGAGGGAATACCATTACACTTTTGTCGGTTTATGTGCAACCGGGCCTCCAAGCCGTCACCTTTAGGGACCTAGGACATTCCAGAGGGTCGTTACTATTGAGGGAGACTTAAATTCAGTTGTTCCAGGTACACTACACTGTCATCCACCTTGTGAGATTACACACTCATCTGGTTGGCTACCAAATTGCCTTGAGACTATGGGGCTGGTGGACGGTTGCTGGGCCTTTCACTCAAATACACTGCAGTACACCTTCCATTCCGGGGTACACAGGAGTCTATCCCATATAGACTATTTTTTGATTCCCGTATCTCAAATTGCCCATGTTTGGGAGGTTAAACACCTTGCAAGGGTCATTTCGGATAATTCCCCAGTCTGGCTTCACGTGGCTCTTGACTTCAACCTTTTGGGATGAGTGGACCCCAGTAACCCGTGGTACCTTCGGGATCCCCACATCCGTAAGGAACTCCTAGTGGCCATGGACAACTATTTTATTGATAATGAGGGCTCGGTAGAATCCCCCCAGAGGCAGAAATTAGCCAGATAGAATCAGACTTGGAATCAGATGTCACACCCGACAAACTCCACCATCCCAAACTCACGCAGCAGAACTATAGGGTGTTGGCCACTGATCTGGCTAGGGCCCTGGGGAGAGGGGCACAGGGACGATTGTATGAGGTGGTTGACAAAGCAGGGAAGCTACTAGCATGGTTGGATGAAAAGGATTGGGCAAGCCTACTAGTGCCGGAGCTGCATGGGCGGGAGGGAGGGTCCCTTACGGACTCACAAGACATCGTGGACATGTTTGCAGCCCATTTTGACACCGTCTACTCTTCCGCAGCCCCTTACTCTAAAGAAGACTCCCATCAAATGTTAGCTGACATAGCATTGCCCAGGCTGTCAGTGGACGACCATTATTTCTTGGAGAGTACCATCTCCAATGATGAAATAGCAGCAGCAATCCAATCCCTTACATCGGGCAAGGCCTCTGGCACTTATGGGTTGCAGATTGAACTTTAGATACTCAAACCTGATAGATTGGCTCCATACCTAAAGGCTATGTATGAAGACTCAAGGGATATAGGGCTCCTGCCTTTGGACCATGGGACGGCCACTATTGTTACAATTCATAAGGAAGGGAAACCTAAAACTGATTGCAGGTCATACAGGACGATTTCCTTATTGAACACAGAACCCAAGATTCTGGCCAAGGTCTTGGCCAACAGGCTTCTAAAAGTGGTCGGGACCCCGTTTCACCCGGACCAGTCTGGTCTTATTAAGCACCGCAACAGTGCGCTCAACTTGCGCAGGGTACATGGTGTATTGGACAGAGCAGCCTCCATCCTGGAACCAGCTATCATATTCCCTAGATGCCCCCATGGCATTTGACACCATTGAATGGCCATATTTGTGGACAGTGTTGGGGAAAATGGGATTTGGCTTGAACTACATACAATGGGTGCAAATATTATAGTCTAAACCTTTAGCCCAACTAGTGGTTAATAATCGAAAATCGGCCACTTTTGAGTTGAGCCGGGGGACCCGGCAGGGATGTCCATTGACCCCCCTTCTGTTTGCCTTGGCATTGGAGCCGTTGGTGGCCTGGATACGTAGAGACCGGATGTATCGGGGCATGCGCTGGTCTCCGGAATGGGAGAACCGTATCTCCCTTTACGCGGATGATGTCCTGCATTATCTGACATATCCGAGGCGGTCCTTGATTGTGGTCCTAGATATCCTCACAATCTTTGCCAGATATTCAGGATATTCTATCACTGGAGTAAATCCCTGTTGCTTGGAATGGCAGGGGAGCCGCTAATCCCACCGCAGGTTTTAAATATCTGGGATTTTTTCTCTCCCTGGACCCCTCCCTTCACTTTATCCATAACCCTTGCTTGGGCTGCATAAAGATATTGACAGATGGAAATCGCTCCCCCTTTCCCTGCTGGGAAAGGCGGCCCTTTTTTAAATTATGTCTCTACCCCCATTTTTGTATGTCATGCAGAATTCTTTAGACCCAATACCTGCGTCCTATTTTAGAGAAGTGGAAGGCCTCCAGCAACATCTGTTTTGGAATGGCAAACCACGCATCGCTCTCAGTAAGCTTTCTCTGAATTGGTACGATGGCAGCATCAGCCTTCCCACTTGTCCTCCATTACCACTGCACTTATGCACAACCTGGGGATCCGGGTTACAGCATGCATAGATGGCTGCTCTCTGAGGGGAACTTTAACAGGGCCCTCTATTCTAAGCCCCGGCTTTTTACGCTTACTGGCCCCACCAAACATGCTGTACATGTCTGGCACACCGCCACTAAATGCCTTAATTGGGGGCACAGGCTTACGCTCGCGACACCACCATGGGACTTTGCACAGCTGGGCACTTTGTGGAAGATTAAAGGGTTTGAAAAGTGGGATTTCATAGGCATTTCCTGTATAAGGGATCTGTGGGAAAAGTCAGACATTAATTCATTTGCCAATCTGCAACAACAATTTAAATTAGCCTACTTGGAGCTCTTCCGTTATGCAGATGTTAGACACGCCGTATGCACTCGTCTTAAATGTGGGACCACCCCCCGACTCCTCCCCGCTAGAATATAGAGTATTAGACGGTCATATCCCTGACAGCACCATTTCATTGCCCTATAAAAAGCTGGTCAACAACATGCAAGATCCTCTCCAAGCTCTTTGAGAGAAATGGACTACAGATGGCATAGAAATCGATGATGAGGGGTGGCAGAGTGGGCTAAAGAACGGTGATGGATTAAACCCAGATCTGTTGACTGGGTGTGAGTGTTTGATTGGTTCAGATGCTCCGTCCATCACCACCCCCTTTTGTACCGCTTTGTTCGCCATAAGTTGACATTGTATGCTCAGACGTGAGTCCCATGCTCACTTTGCCACTGGATTCAAGCAAGCCTTGCTGAAGACGGCTGAAATGCCAGAAACCGGTCCTAGGAAGCTTGTTTCCGGTCTATGGAAGGCATGGCTTGGCAGTTCAGGCTGGACTGTTCCTATGAGGCACAGGGTCAGACTGATTTGCATATGGCCATGTCTGAACTGGGGTGGCAGAGTGGGCTAAAGAACTGTGATGCATTAAACCCAGATCTGTTGACTGGGTGTGAGTGTTTGATTGGTTCAGATGCTCCGTCCATCACCAACCCCTTTTGTACCGAGGAGTGGCAGGAGGCGGTTTCCTCGCCCATAGTAGTAGCAATATGTGAAGGGGACCCAACTGGTGCGGATGGGGAGGGCTGACGAGGGGATTGTAGACGAGGATGTGGTCAGTTGGGCACCTTTGTGCATATAATTTGGGAATGCGAAGTGATTCAACCCCATTGGCGCCACATTCATGATATAAGTAACACTGTCTTATCTGTGTGTCTCTGTGTGGAGGCCCGCAGGTGCATATTAAATATCTGGGAGCCAACAGATTTTAATGTTTGCTCGACAAAATGGGTCACTTTGGGGCTCAGTCCCTCCCACGGTGGGAGACTGGATGAAAGACTTGGAATGGGCAATGTTTTGTGAAAAAATTGTATATGTCGCCTGGGGATGTCCCAAGAAATGGACCCCTGTTTGGGGCTTATGGAATTCCAATCGGGGAGATATATGTCAGCCACCTCTCGTCTTCTGCAATGAAGACCCCCCACACCCTAGATCTTCCAAAGTATATTCTGTATTATGTATAATGCCAATTGTCCCCGGAACGCCTGAGGTGTTACTACCTCCATAATGTGATTGTAATGCTGATGTTTGTTTGTCAATAAAAAGTTTTACAAAAAAAACAAACACTCCCTTCATTTTTGATGGCGCTTACAGCGATCCCTCAGGGAGAACCTGCATGCCCTGGGGCACTTTGGATACACAGTCCGTAACGTTGGTCTGCTGCTATGGACCAAATACGGATGATCTAGATGTTTTCACTACCCTCTGGGGGTGCATTCCAAGGTGGGGTCCACTCACTTCTTATGAGGGGGTGATTTCAACACCTCTTTTTGTCCTTCAACTGATAGGTCTAATCCCCTTCCACATCACTTCAACAAAATCCAAGACACGCTATCCCAGCTGCTTCTCAACCACTGTCTCATTGATGCCTGGCTTCATGTTCACCCACTTGGGAGGGAAGGCACCTATTACACTACAGCCCACTCGTCATGGTCGCGCCTTGACTTTTGAGTATGCACCAGAGGGGTTGGCCCCTGGATACTCCCAGCTCAACATATGGCCCATACCTTTTCTGACCATGCACCGGTATGTATAACAGTTGCCCCCAAGCTTCTTGCAACCCCACACTGCTGGGGGCGGGTGCCTGAGGCACTGCTAGATGCTATTTTTCATACAGAGCTTGGAGAGGAGATGTCTGATTTTTTTAATCTCAAAAAGGGCTCGGTTACACATGTAGGCACGGTCTGGGTAGCATTCAAATTATGGTGTGTGGCACCTGCATGTCAAAAGGTTTTCGAGTCTTTTGAGACACGCTTTTCTCCATTCTCTAAAATGTTAATCCACAATTAGTCGCTGTTTTCCTAGATCCCATGAAGGCATTTGATTCGGTTGAGTTGGAATACCTCTTTACTATTCTTCAGTGCGTGGGATTGCCCAAAGGGTTTTTATATTCACTGCCTCTACACCTCCCCGAAGGCGAAAGTTCTAATTATGGACATGTCTCCTCCTCTTTGTCTCTTTCTCATGGAACCCGGCAAGGATGCCTTATTTCCCCCTTCCTATTTGCCCTTGCTGTAGAACCCTTAGCTGCCAAGATCCGTCACGAGAAAGGCCTTTGTTGCTTCCTTCAACCGATCCTCCTATCTTTATACACAGATGATGTAATCTTGTATATAAAAGACCCCAGCAGAACCTTAACCCACTCCTGTGAGAATACGTCCGGTTTGGTGAGATTTCCGGTATCCACATAAACTGAACCAAATGTCAGATTTTCCCACTAACTGCCTCGATGACACCATTTGCTACAGATTACCCCATTGAATAGTGCTCTACTGAAGTCAAATATCTAGGTGTGAATTTTACAGACTGCGAGGAAATGACGAGGCTCAACTATGGGCAAGCACTTGACTAAGTAATGGGCTGTATAACTAGTTAGAACGCACTTCCCCTTAATATGGTGGACCGTATTATTAAAATTGTCATCCTTCTGAAATCCTTATACCTGTTGACCCAGGCCAATCTTTTTTCTCCTTACTCCAGACAGAACTGCTCCGACTGGCATGGGGTGGCAAACAACCACATATTCAATGGGACATGCTCTCGAGACCTTACTCCCAAGGTGGCTTTGATGTCCCCGATTTTGAATTGTATTATTTGTGTGCCCAGGCACTTTATGCCCACTACTGGTTCTGCCCTCCAATATAAGCACCCCATGTTTCAACTGAACACTGGCTAGCATATCTAATCCCGCTGGACTAAGTCTTTCTGGCCACACTAGCCCCCCAGGTGACCACCCGTCTTCTGTTGACTACACGATTAAGGCATGGACTTGCATTGTGAACCGTCTATTCACTCGCATGCTATACTCCCCCTTGCTTCCGCTCACTTACCATCCAAAACTATCCCTATTGCAAGAAGGCATTTTCAAAAGAGTAAAACTTCAGCCTCATATACAATGCTGTGGCAACCTCTACTTGAATGGGACATTTCGCACACTCCAACAACTATGTTCGGACTCCCCCTCTGCCATGGAGACCTTCCTCTATGTTCAACTGCATCAAGGGATTAAAGACTGCACTTTGACATACCCTCAAGAACCCCAAATGGTCCCCCCTTACATCTCACACTGCGTGCGACCACTGCCTCTCATCTAGTTTCTACTCTCTACCATAACCTCTACACTGACACTGAATATCCCCCAAGTGCAGTTCGGGATAAATGGTTGTCAGAGCTCGGGCTGGAACTCACAGATCGACAGTGGGTGTTCTGCTGTAAGCAGACAGAACTGACTTCTTCTAGCAGTCGGTTGTGCCTCATACATTATACATTTCTGCACCACACCTACTACACCCAGGTTAAACTGCACAAATTTGGGCTGCAGGAAACTAATTGGAGTGACAGGTGACGGGCAGAAGGGGCTGATTTTCTGCATTTGGCCTGGGAATATTGCCTGGTCAATACTTACTGACAACAGGTGTTTGCAGCACTTGCCCTGATGATCTCCATGACAATCCCAATGTCTCCCCTCTTGGCATTACTTGAGTATACTGAACAAATGCCAGTGGCATATCATAAATGTGTTTCCTTTAGCCTATTGCTGGCCCGACAGAGGGTGGCCTGCAGGTGGGGTCATGGACGGGCACCCAAATTCAAGGAAGGGATTGAAGACCTAATAGTTTGGCAAGAGCAAACAAATACATATGCTGAACTCCTTCCGACTTCTTCATGCCAGAGATATCTATCTGGGGCCCGCTCCAATTATATCTCCTGGAACATCCGGTTGATAATGGACGTGAAACAGGATACCCCACTCTATCTTTGGAGCCTTGTGACTTGCTTAATGCCTTTCACCATACTATGCCTATATATATGTGACGCTTGTTCCCTGCTGAACTCCATGTTTATTCCCACTCACTAACCCAAGCCTTTCCTTTTTCAGGCATAACATGTGTCGAATCTCATTGCTATGTACCAATGTTCGTTTCTGCACTTATTGTATTAATATGATACTTGAATGCTAAATTACAATTGAATTGCTAAGGTTGTGCTGCAGGTAATCATATCTGAACTGTCTATTCCATGTGGATTGTCTTTTATGTCTGCTGTAATTCAATATGTGCAATAAAGTTAAGAAATACATTTAAAAAATAAAAAGTCTCCAAATATTGCTCCATACTTTTTCCATCGATTCATTCTGGCAGCCCTATTATACGCACATTGTTCCTACAGGATCTGCCTTCCTGATTTTCTGCCCTGTTCTCTAGCAGCTTAATCTGTTCTGTTCCCAATACCAGCATGGGGCGTAAGCTGCCAGCATCAAGTCTGTCTCTTCTACTCGGCCTACATCCACACAACATGTATCTATTTTAAGGCCCAGCATGATTTTAATGTCAAGTACTGCTGCCATTAGCTCATCGAACTGATGTGAGAGGTCTGCATGATCTGTAGGTTTAGAAGTTGACGTTTGCCTTTTTTTGTATGCAGGAGAGTTCTGGGTTACTGCATACCCTGGCTGGTTCTAAACCCTATCAGCTGTGATCTTACTCTATGCAATAATGTAGCAGATTGAGAGACTGTGCATTTGACCTTTCTTATTTATTCTGGCAATCTGTTAGAGTAACTGGCTCCCTCACACCCCTGTTGGGCAGGGCACAGTGAGAGCCATTGTGGGGTATGATTTCAATTGTCCAAGTGTGCACACAAGGGTGACCTCATCTCTCATTATGCTGTAGAGCAAGCATGACATACTGGTCAATGCATACTGGTTATTGGAGACCGCATGAGGACAGAGTGGGGGCATTACAATGTTTATCTCAATAAAGTATTGTGTACCTTGTCTAGGTAGATTGATGGATTGGTATGCCGTGGATCCGGAGATGACAGGGTGGTCAAGCGGACACCCGGTGCACATAATGTCCATACAGTGTTGAGTAGCTCTCCTGGGGTGTGCTTCCTGCCAGAACTGGGTGCCCTTAAGGGTCATTTAGAGGTGGCTGCATCCCTGCCGTTGTATTGAGTGCACTATGACAATTCTCGATGTAGGCCGCTTAGGTTGGGGAGGATCCCTGCAGCAAATTCTGCCCGCACTCTGGATCACCCCAACAACCAGCGAACCTTATGCGTCTTGGTTGCTCCGTGTCGGGGGGCCCAGAGATAGGATTCAGCCTGCACTTGATGTTTGGAGGGCCCACCGCGTAACCTAGTATGATTGTATCCCCAGGCGAGCAGACTATGCATAGAGTTCTAAAAAGCAACCAGGCAGCAACACCCCTCTGTTGCGGTCAATTATGTATATTATTTTTATGGCATACATCCTGTAAATCCTTGAAACCAGTGTGCAGTACAGCTCATTAGGTCACATTCCCTGGTACGCACCTTTTCATAGTGTAGCTCCCCCAGCAGTGGCTCTCTGCTTACCGAGGGAGCACCAAAGTCCTTTGCATTAGTGGAAGAAGAAGAGGAAGATCAGCTCCTCCGTGGAGAGCACTTGCAGGGTGTGCTATGTGTGCCAGTGAAGGTAGGCGCTGGGCAGATGTCTTCTGTGGGGTCCGCGGTCAGCGCTCAGACATTAGGCTATGTTGTGCAGTATTCTCCCAGGATCAGATATCCACCTCAATTACTTTTGTGGTCATCAAAGCACTTTGACTCTGGTGCCGAACAGCCACGTCTCTATCGGAGGTTTGTGTTGCAACCTGTAGGGAGTTGTTGCTCCGAGCCGCTACCCGACCAGCTGCGTTTCCAAGCGCCAGGGTGATGAACTGTAGGCTGTAGGAAGGTACTACGCTGCCTGGCGGTGCTGAGCCATGATCATTCGTCCATTTGGCCTGCAAACAACCAAGTATTAGTCAGTATCTTTGGTCGGCCTGTCGCTGAGCTCTGCACTACGCGTCTGCTCGTGCTGCCATCTTGGCCACGCCCAACCTCTGACAACAAGTTAAATCTTTTGTTGTTAAAAAGAGTGCTAAATCAAAATCAATGTGAATAACAGCTGCTCAAGGTTTGTTGTTCTATTGCGTTAGTGGTGCACTTTTACTAGGAATGCTGTCAATTTTTTTTACAATAAATGCAGCATCAGTACTCAAAGTGGTATAATCGCATCATTTCAGAAATGTGTACCAAGTGAAACACGACATTCGCAAAATTATGGGAATTCGGTACTGCCTAATGTAAATTTCACTCAGGTCTACTTTTTATAAATGTCTCATCGTGAGGAATTTAGGCTGTTTTGGAAACTCCCAAAAAGATCGTATTTGTATAATTCTTAACTTCAGAGACAGTTGCTTTCTAGGAAACAATCTCTGTTTTCATTTCTGATTTTATCCCTAACTCAGGGATTTGTGTCATACACTTAGGAAATTTCTTCAAACCTGTTATGTCACAATGTTCCAAGAAAGCACTTACAGTGCATGCTTTACTTGCAGACAAGTATATTGGTTCAGTAGGGAACACAGTGTCCCCTTTATTGTTGTTGAGGCTAGTAATGAGTCTAACTTAGGAGGGGAGCACACAAGAGACTCTATTACTGTTTACATTATGCTATTGCCGTGGGAGACAGCTGGTATTGACTCTAAGTTGCAAAAATCAACTACCCCCTTTTTCCTATGTGCTAACAGTTTTTTTATTTAAATCCGATTAATGCTTCTCTATTAATTTGTAATTATTGTCTGTACAAATTGCAACAATTTTAATTAATTATGCAAATAAAATACTTACTCTAAGTTGCAAAATATGGATTGGTTAAAATATATGAATACTTAAGTTGTACTACTTCCAAAAACCTCGTCTAGCAACAACATGTCCTGGATGGATACTCCTCATTTGTCTCCTGTTCTATCTTTATCAGGAAGATCTAAAGGTAGACTAATATTTGGGTCTTTTCGGCCTTTTATTTGTGCCACAGTAGAACATCCCACAGGCCGAATATGTTTGCAAGCTCATTAGTTGACCGTTTCTAAGAAAGGTATTATTCTGCTTGTCAATTTCTATAACAAAAACGTTACCCTTTGGAATGTTCCAGCATCTTCTATTCCTTCCTCATTTAAACAAGAATTTGCAATGCAATCGGTCTCACCTTTGGGACCTAGAACGTATTTAGCGATTCAGCATATTTAGAGTAGGGGCATGAAATGGGGAGTCCAGCTATTTTGAGTAAAAAGCTAACACAGTTTGGGTAGACTTTATGCACAGCGTTGGGACCAGTGTGATATAGGGAGAGGAGAGAGTTCTGCATAAAGACCGAAAGTGGGGTCAATGGGATAGTATAACTAGAGACCAACAGAGAATGTGGGGGACAGCAGTTAGTATAAAAGAGATAAACACAGAGTTAGGAATGAGGGAGAGGAGAAACTAGAAGAAAGAGACAGGCAGAGTTTTGGGTGGGAGCATCGGCGGGGGTAGCGTGCATTTGAGAGAGAGAGTCTAAAGACAGAGACAGGCAGAGTTGGCGGTTGTGGAAAATGAGAAACTTTAGAAGAGAGAGACAGGCAGAGTTTGGGGTGGAGAAAAGGACTCGGGTTTATGCATGAGACAGAAAGTGTGTTTTGGGGGCAAACTGTGAATTTAAAATATTGTTTCAGGAGACAGGGGAGTGTTAGTCGGAGGGGCCAACACCTGAGGCACAGACAGGCAGAAACATGTGTGTATGCCCTTACGGTTGTCACTAAGCACTGCCCCCAAGTTTTTGAGGTCTTTACCAAGTTATCCCGGCCGTATTTCTTTTATGCATTTATGGTTTATGGGGAAAGCATAGAACTAAAAGTACCCACCTGGTATCTTCCACAGTTAAAACACAGGTATTTGTAAAGTCAATTCTTCTCTTACACAAAAAAGCTCAAAATCGTCAAATACTTGGGTATGTCGGCTGCCGAAACGGGGGGCAAACACATATGTAAAGCGCATACCCGAACAAGCGTGACCGTGAAACTTCCTATACGTTATATGTCACAACGTTTTCTATTTATGTATTGTGCAAAATACCAATACAAATATTATAAAAAATAAAAATAAAATAATAAAATAATAATAGGCTTTGGGATTTTAAAAATAAAAATATCTCAAGAGAATACAGATTGAACAAGAACACCAGGATAAATAGGTTTACCTTGCAAAATGGCAAGAAACCTCGTATGCATGACTCAAACCCTTAAATGTTCATGAGCGCGAAAAATCAGCCACCCGAGCTGTTCAAAGTAAATTGGTTCCAAGTTTTGGCACGTGTGCAAACGTTGAAGTGGTACAGCTGCCACGAAAACAAACTATTGGCGCAATGCACAATTGCAACTGAAATGTAAGCTCACTTGTGAAACAACAGTTCAGAATGTAGGGGAAATACATGACAACATGGGAAACATTATTTACAACGAACTCTTTTCCACGCATGACGTTATCAACGATCCACTTACCCCGCAAACGTCTCTTCAACGCGGGTGCCTTCCACGACCGTCTTTACCACGCAAGTGGTATTCCTTTTAGTCGTCCTGCTTGTAAGTTCTGCGTGACTTTGGGGAGGTTGGGGGGGTCTCGCCCACATTAAAAAACAAAAACAAACAAGCAGGCTACATAAATTAAAAAAACGCACTACAGTGTCATTAAAAAGTAAAAGAAAAGAGCCGCACCAAAGACGTGGCATTGTAGTCCTTTTTTAGTTTTGGTAGACGTGTTTTCACGCATATTTCGATGGTGGATGGAAGTAAGAGCTGCTGAACGTAACGTTTTTTAAATGCGAAGTTAGAACCTGCGTACTAAAAAGCTGCGTGGTAAAGCCACTTGCGAAGTAAAATTTGCGTGGTAATGCCATGCGGAGTATTTGTATTCGTGGTAAAGACATATATTCGACAACATAAGAATGCTTTATTGGCATGCTTATGGGTTGACACGTGTTTCCAAAGCGTCATGCTGATTTTAATTAAAAAAGACTCTAAATGCAGTCGCAAATATTGCAAGCAGCTGAAGCTGCCGTAAAAAGAACGGAAGGGGCACAGCCACTATAGTGAGTTCATGCCGCGTCTGCAATGCTGTGAATGCATTAAGGCAGCCGGGAGCCCACTCTCCTGGTGCAGAGTGTCCAGGGGCAGCTGTGTTCCCGGAAGGGCTCAGACATATTGTTAGTCCATGCAGTGGTCCCTATTTCCACCATCTCCCTGGAGCACCACCCAGTGGCGTAACGAACCTTGAGGGGGCCCCCCTGCAGGGTACGTGAAGGGGCCCCCTCCGGACTCAATCTAGAGCTCCCCAGCAGAAGTGCGGTGCTGACAGGGCCCCCTGGAGGGTGAGGGCCCCTCGTACCACGGGGGCTGCAGGGACCTGTGTTACGCCCCTGGCACCACCCAAAGAGCAGGCACATGAAACGAAAATGGTGTGCCTGCTGTTTAACAAATATACTAACAAGAAAATGTTGTTGAGGTGCACATACCACAAGTAAAGTGTGCAAACCGCTGCTTAAAATGAAAAAAACAGCAATATTGACCCTACTAGCCCATTCCTGGTGAGCGCGGCACCTGATCTCGACGTGACCAACAATTATGTGCATGCCCCTCCTATGGAAGTGAACGCCCAGCGAGCCCACCATGGGGATCGGGTGCTGCGCTTTCTAGGGATGGGCTACCTTTAAGGAAGCATGCTTTCTCTATAATGTATTGACAGGTAGCAAACGCACGCAGCTGCCAAAGATAAAGCACGGTCGCAGTAGTGCTGATTTTAATTTTTAAAAATGCACGCGCAGTTGCCAATATTGTATGCAGCTGAAGGTGCTCAAAACAAGCATTTGCAATGCAATAGGACTCGCATTCACGCGAGGAAGGCACAAATAATGGGATTGGAGCGAGGTTGGTGGAGAACGAGACGCCATGGACTTTGGGGAGGCGCACAGGAAGGAAGTAGTGCTGTGCAACAGTAAAAGAGAAGGGGACAGTAGCCACGGAAGGACAGAAATTACGACATGACCATCATAAAGAGGGACTAACAAGCCTAAAATCAATCGGAAGGCAGCATTTAAGACAAAAGCCAATGAAAAGATGGGTGAGAGTGAGCGTAGCATACATAAATCTTCCAAGCTATACTGAATAGTGCATGCTTTGCAAAGCGAGAAACGCATACACTGCAACACTAGACTCGACCTAAAAAGAAGCCTTTGTTATTCTTGCTGGTGATTACAACATTTAATTGGGGCAATGAATCTCTTCCCAAAATTTGGGTTTGATGAAATTCGGTCTAGTAGTATCCTTCAAATTAAGATTAAGCAAGGAGTGTTCAGTGGATGTGCTGACAGCTAATTTACTGAAAGCCTCCCAAAGTAATTTGAATGGCTCAGGTAATATCTATACCTTTAATGCTAGGAGTATACAGAGCATTATTGATTATGTCTTTGTTTCTTATAATTGACATAAGTAAATCAATCAATGTTATGTTGAGGTTGGCCCTCAAATAATCATGATCCAATCATCCTACCATGTGTCAGCTTTCACAAACCCCCAAACTATGTGGAGTAGTGCTGAGCATGGACAATTTACAAAACAGGAATTGGTTAAATTTGACACTTTGGCAAACAAAATAGTGAGCTACAGTGTCAATAAAATGTTACATTGTTGACTGAAGATGTTTGCTTAATATATTGTTTTAGAGGTTTTCAAGCTAGCTCCAAGTTTGTCAATGACCTGTTAACTTCTTGAAAGATTGGTTCAATAACTTTCTAAGAAACATTAATGTTTCAATCACGCTTATTTGACTTTCACCCCACTATTAATTTTTGATTGAGACATGAATGATATTATGAAGCTTTGATACGTCTATAAGAAAAGAATCCCTAATAGGAGTAGTTGCTAGCACAAGGCTTGAGAGGACTTGTGTTACTTTCTTTCACGTGCCTTCACAAACAACACAAGTGCTTCACCTGCGCAGTGTGAAATTTCCAGTCACAGCTCAAGTGCAGTCTGAGGGATAATCTCCTTCTCCCAGTATTGATCATTTCTTAAATGAGAATAATCATTCAATTACCAGCCTTGAAGACAACCAAACGTGCATGCCAGAAAGAGGTAAAAAACACATATTGTCTGTGCACTTCTCAGTTTGTTACTGAAGCTGATACCGTGAGCAAGAAACCAGAGAACAAGGAAACCTGCGTCTTCATTAACCATGGTAATGGATTTAGACCTCTTTTGCCTCAGAATTAAGGTGGTAGAATTCCAATTAGCAGTTTTATTTAAATGTATGACTGTATAATTGATATAATTTAAAACAAAACAGCATCTGCACCATGTTTAGCAGGAGTCACAACAAATGGTAGGATGGAATGGGATGAGGTATTTACTGCACAAAATAATAACCAAACAAAGGTTTCAGTATTTTCTGAGTTGGTTAAATACCTCTTATTCAAGGTTATGGCCCTTCTAGTGTGGCACACATATGGGTGCATTATTTAAGTTCTGGGAGATCTGGGAAAACTACCAGTTAGGATCTAGCTAAATAGTTTTGGAGAATAGATATGATTCATGCACATATTTATATTTGTTTGTTTGTATGGAATTGAGCTCTGCACTTATAAGCATGGCCTCAGTACCATTTCTTATTTACTCAATGATTCTGCCTTACATCATGTCAAACTGTTTATTTGAATACATTTCTAATTCATTTCTAAGGAGTGATGCCAGTAACCAGAGAAGTCAAACCAGTCACACACACACATACACACAGGGTTCAGCCACATCCTGTGTATAGAGGGCGGGTATCATACGCCCCACCTCTTCTGTGACAGTATAAAAGACATGTCCTGAGCACAAGTTGAACAGTGGACCCAGGCAGGTGACCAGACACAGAGACTCCATCACACAACTCCTTACTCTCTTGCACCATGAGGACCTTCCTTGCAGCTGTGGTCGTGCTCCAGGCACTGATAACTGGAGGTAAGATGAGCGCGCCCTTTTACAGTCTTCATTTTTTGGGCTCACTTATAGATGCACATAGATTTGAAGAGAGTAACAATCAGGACTGAGCTTACTTTTCTCCAGAAATTAGCTGTAAGTTGAAATGTCCCCAGCTGACTTTATCTACTATCATATGATTGCCCTTTGTCCTTGTCTTTCCCCGTATGTTCCATTGTTTATCTCAGTTTTGGACAACCTGTAATTGCAGAGGAATCTCCACCCGCAAACTGAATATGTGGTGTTGTCCTAGGGACCCCCCTTGGTGTGCTGCACATTGTTCCTACAGGATCTGCCTTCCTGATTTTCTGCCCTGTTCTCTAGCAGCTTAATCTGTTCTGTTCCCGATACCAGCATGGGGCGTAAGCTGCCAGCATCAACTCTGTCTCTTCTACTCGGCCTACATCCACACCACATGTATCTATTTTAAGGCCCAGCATGATTTTAATGTCAAGTACTGCTGCCATTAGCTCATCGAACTGATGTGAGAGGTCTGCATGATCTGTAGGTTTAGAAGTTGACGTTTGCATTTTTTTGTATGCATGAGAGTTCTGGGTTACTGCATACCCTGGCTGGTTCTAAACCCTATCAGCTGTGGGCTTACTCTATGCAATAATGTAGCAGATTGAGAGACTGTGCATTTGACCTTTCTTATTTATTCTGGCAATCTGTTAGAGTAACTGGCTCCCTCACACCCCTGTTGGGCAGGGCACAGTGAGAGCCGTTGTGGGGTATGCTTTTCAATTGTCCAAGTGTGCACACAAGGGTGACCTCATCTCTCATTATGCTGTAGAGCAAGCATGACATACTGGTCAATGCATACTGGTTATTGGAGACCGCATGAGGACAGAGTGGGGGTATTACAATGTTTATCTCAGTAAAGTATTGTGTACCTTGTCGAGTTAGATTGATGGATTGGTATTCCGTGGATCTGGAGATGACAGGGTGGTCAAGCGGACACCCGGTGCACATAATGTCCATACAGTGTTGAGTAGATCTCCTGGGGTGTGCTTCCTGCCAGAACTGGGTGCCCTTAAGGGTCATTTAGAGGTGGCTGCATCCCTGCCGTTGCATTGAGTGCACTATGACAATTCTCGATGTAGGCCGCTTAGGTTGGGGAGGATCCCTGCAGCAAATTCTGCCCGCACTCTGGATCACCCCAACAACCAGCGAACCTTATGCGTCTTGGTTGCTCCGTGTCGGGGGGCCCAGAGATAGGATTCAGCCTGCACTTGATGTTTGGAGGGCCCACCGCGTAACCTAGTATGATTGTATCCCCAGGCGAGCAGACTATGCATAGAGTTCTAAAAAGCAACCAGGCAGCAACACCCCTCTGTTGCGGTCAATTATGTATATTATTTTTATGGCATACATCCTGTAAATCCTTGAAACCAGTGTGCAGTACAGCTCATTAGGTCACATTCCCTGGTACGCACCTTTTCATAGTGTAGCTCCCCCAGCAGTGGCTCTCTGCCTACCGAGGGAGCACCAAAGTCCTTTGCATTAGTGGAAGAAGTAGAGGAAGATCAGCTCCTCCGTGGAGAGCACTTGCAGGGTATGCTATGTGTGCCAGTGAAGGTAGGCGCAGGGCAGATGTCTTCTGTGGGGTCCGCGGTCAGCGCTCAGACATTAGGCTATGTTGTGCAGTATTCTCCCAGGATCAGATATCCACCTCAATTACTTTTGTGGTCATCAAAGCACTTTGACTCTGGTGCCGAACAGCCACGTCTCTATCGGAGGTTTGTGTTGCAACCTATAGGGAGTTGTTGCTCCGAGTCGCTACCCGACCAGCTGCGTTTCCAAGCACCAGGGTGATGAACTGTAGGCTGTAGGAAGGTACTACGCTGCCTGGCGGTGCTGAGCCATGATCATTCGTCCATTTGGCCTGCAAACAACCAAGTATTAGTCAGTATCTTTGGTTGGTCTGTCGCGGAGCTCTGCACTACGCGTCTGCTCGCGCTGCCATCTTGGCCACGCCCAACCTCTGACAACAAGTAAAATCTTTTGTTGTTAAAAAGGGTGCTAAATCAAAATCAATGTGAATAACAGCTGCTCAAGGTTTGTTGTTCTATTGCGTTAGTGGTCCACTTTTACTGGGAATGCTGTCAATTTTTTTTACAACAAATGCAGCATCAGTACTCAAAGTGGTATAATGACATCATTTCAGAAATGTGTACCAAGTGAAACTCTTACTTGTCTCCGCTGCCCATTACGGAGGATTTCTGCCGCCCTGGAGGGTTCTAACTGCTGTTTGCCTGTTCGCTGAGGTCCAACCACTGGTGGGAGCACATCCGCATTCGGCGGTATACCAGCACGCTCCCAGTGGGTGAGGGATCAAAAGACTACCAGGCGCATCACCGGGGGACTGCGAGGCCCAGCATTCAACTCTCACCACAGCTGGTACCTCTTCCCCCGGCGGACACGCCCCTACGACTGTTTTCGGTATTTACTGTTCGCGACACCCGCTCCGCGGGTGCCGCTCACTCTTACTTGTCTCCGCTGCCCATTACGGAGGATTTCTGCAGCCCTGGAGGGTTCTAACTGCTGTTTGCCTGTTCGCTGAGGTCCAACCACTGGTGGGAGCACATCCGCATTCGGCGGTATACCAGCACGCTCCCAGTGGGTGAGGGATCAAAAGACTACCAGGCGCATCAACGGGGGACTGCGAGGCCCACCATTCAACTCTCACCACAGCTGGTACCTCTTCCCCCGGCGGACACGCCCCTACGACTGTTGTCGGTATTTACTGTTTGCGACACCCGCTCCGCGGTTGCCGCTCACTCTTACTTGTCTCCGCTGCCCATTACGGAGGATTTATGCCGCCCTGGAGGGTTCTAACTGCTGTTTGCCTGTTTGCTGAGGTCCAACCACTGGTGGGAGCACATCGGCATTCGGCGGTATACCAGCACGCTCCCAGTGGGTGAGGGATCAAAAGACTACCAGGCGCATCACCGGGGGACTGTGAGGCCCAGCATTCAACTTTCACCACAGCTGGTACCTCTTCCCCCGGCGGACACGCCCCCACGCCCGTGAGTACATAACTGTCATCATTATCCCGCGATGCGGGACGCGCGTGGGACGAAGCACGGGGCGAAGCCCGGGCCAAGGGCGGGCCCGTTTAAGCCCGTTCAAGACCGGGCAAGACTGGACTGGGCCACCCCTTTTGACTTATTCAATTTTTGCTCTAGTTTTCGTTTGCATAGGGTACTTACAAGATTCTCATAATCTGTAAATTAGCATTGCTGTTATTACATAGCTTACTTTTTGCAACTTACCATGTCTCCTAGAGGCACTAGAAGTCTAGTTAAGAAACAGGCCCAATCTGCTGTGCAAATTATCGGCCCAATTGATCAATTCATATCTAAGACCAATGAGGTAATTGATCAGAGCATCATCCTGCTGGAACGCAGAGTTTCACAGGACCTTGCTGCCGCTTGACGCTCCTCTATGGGTCTGCTAGCAACAGCGAAAACCCCACCGCGCCCCTTAGATCCTGTTCCACCACTACTTGAGCACGCGGATATCCACAACGTTCCCTGCACTGTGGATTTGTCCGCGTCTCTAAATCTCTCTGATTCACAGCTACAACATTCATTGGAGAAATCACCGGTAATCTTCACTACCCAGGCTAGCGCGGTCGTCACTCCACCTATAGATAGGGGTTTATTAGAGGGAGCAATCCCTAAGAATAAGAGAAAAGCAACCAAATCCTGTAACTCTACTGGCCCTAAGATTCACCCTAATCCCCCATTCCTGCCCACCTCTTCCCTTACTATACACAGCCCACAGATTTAGCGTTATCGCTACAACACGGAGTTACCTGTTCACTCGCCCAAGCAATAAACCCTCCTCTTACTGACAATACAAATCTAAGTATAAGCAGTTGCGACAGTAGCCCAGTTCGACAATGTGAGTCCTGTAGTAATAATAACTTACTTTTGACAAAAATATGGGACATATTCAGAACTCTTTTAAATCCCTTAGAGCAGTCTCTCCAGCTGATTGAAAAGCAACTAGCACAACTAACACTAGCTTCGAAAACCAAAAAAGACACCAATACAGCCCAAACTGTCACCCCCAATCCTAATCCTAAATCTAACCCCATAACCTCTAAGGTAGGCTCGACACCGTTGAATCCACCCACTGTGATTTCAACAGTGCCGCAAAAACGACCACTAACAATAGGGACTAAGGGTTCTGTACCATCTAAAGTTCCCACGTCCCTACCTACTCCTGTTCTTACTCAAACAAAGCCATCTGAAGTCTTTAACCCCATCCCGAGAACTAGAAAAAGGAGGGGTTATCCGATCCACCTTCCCCCAGAAGCTTCCCCTTACATGGTGATCATGACCGGCGTCCCTGAACTAACTGATAATTTGGACGAACCGGCTTGGTCACTGAAAAATAAAGTGATTCATTGGTTATCCACTAATAGACCTCTTCCACCCTTCTTGGACAACAGAGTCACCACAGTTCGAAGGGTTCCCTGGTTGGGCACTGAGCCCAAAAATATTCAGGGCGACTGTGTTATTGTGAACTTTGTAGATCCAAACACAGTTGAGCATATTTGCTCCTGGGGTGATCATTCAACCATTGAAGGGATAGCCACCAACAGATTGTCTAATTTCTATCCTCCTGTCTCCCGGTACAATGCCAGCCCTGCCTGGAATTGGACTAGAGTAGGGAAATTGGGTGAAGTAGAGAACGGGGCGGTTGGTCAGGTTATGGGTCTATGAATATAGTTCATGCTCTACCTTTAGGTTGGAGAGGTCCACCATTAGCAAATAGGTACGAATGTCTTGACATGGTGGACTGACCACCAACCCCCAGTACATCCATCAAAGGTGGAACCTCCTCCCAAATTTCGTATACACCACATTCATCTTATCTTCCCATAGGATTATCCCCGAGGGATACTGTACTCTCACAGACTCTTAGTCCTAAAACAGTACTACCAGTACCCTCGGTGGAACTACTTCTCAATGCACTACTTCCTTCGGTTCAAGAATCCATAACTGAACAATCAACTAACAATGGAGAACCATCTACCTCACAAATACCTTCTATGAATTCATGTCATCATCTGCTCCCCAGGCCAGTCACTCAATCTTTGCACTTTCTCCCTGGTGCTCTTCAGTCAAACATCTTGTCTCAAGGTCCCTTACCCCCTGTTGTCCCGCCAAGATCAACTGTAACATCGTCCCCTAGTTGGGAGCTCTCCGTTGTTTACTGGAATGTAGCGGGGCTTCGATCTAAGGTGGATCTTCAGCCGTGGCTTGAAGTGATTAACTCCCATCATATAGTATGTCTCCAGGAAACTTGGGCCATTAACCCTATTCATATTCAGGGTTACAAAACATTTCATGTCCCTGCCGCTTCTACCACGCACGGGAGGTCAAAGGGAGGCCTAGTTGTCTATCTTTCGACCAGTATATCGCCACTGACTGTAAATGTTTCTCTTACGTCTGCCAGCTTCCAAATTTTAAGGATTGTTTTTGAAAAAAGCTCTATATTCTATGTTATTAACATGTATAACAATCTTCTACCTGCAGACTATGTAAAGATCTTGTTTGAAATTTCACTATTTATCCAAGACCAGCGGGCAAAGTATTCCCCTCTGCTATGTTACATTGTGTGGGGGGGTGATTTTAATGTTCCTTTGTGCAACAAGTATACGAAAGGTATATGTGGCCTTCAAGATGAATCCAATTCTCCTATGACGCATTTTACTCATTCTAGTACCGGTAACGTCCTGAATGAATGTCTTTTTTCTCTGGAACTTGAGTATGCTAATGAAGTAGTGAACCCTCCCGTTGAGTTTAAGCCGACCTTTCACGGGAGAGGCTCCTCTAGTACCATTGATTACATTCTGTGTTCACAAATTTTGAAAGGTCACTTGAAGTCCTTTATAACAGGCACAGACATTTCCAGTGATCACTTTCCAAATATTATTACCATCACACTTACTACTGCACTACATGCCCATAACAGGACAAGTTTGCTAACCCAACAATCATTGGTCCTAGACAAACAAAACGGTTTCACTGTTAAATGGTCTAAGATTAATCCTGATGACATCACTAGGAAGGTTATACAAAGAACTCTCCCTTTTATTAATACCTGTTTGGCGGAGGACTCGTCGCCCCAGCTGATCCTTTCTAGCTTTTCGGTAATACTTAAAGCTATTCGCCACGAGTTAACTCGAAACCATAAACCTCGTGACAAGGATTCGCTGGGGTGGTTTGATGCCCCCTGCCGGAAAGCTCTTTCTGCCTTAAAAAGTGCATTGAAAAAAATGACAGAGATGTAGCAGAAATATCTACGCTCAGAAAAAGGTATAAATTGGCCCAACAGAGCCGGAAACGGGAAATAAAGAAAAACCTATGGGCCCAATTACATGAGAGCACAAGGAGTAAAGACTGCTCGCTATTTTGGCGGATAGTCAAGTGACCCTTTCTAGTAGATGCTTCAGCCATCCGCCACCTAGATGTGGCGGTGTCAGCTGAAAAATGGGTGGCCCACTACTCGCAAATATTTGGTGACTCCTCCGTTGAAGCCTTAAACTTACAACCTTACGAAGAAGGCCTCATTTTGGATAATCTTTATCCAATTGACCTCTCCTTTGACCTTAAAGAGGTCTCAGCTGCACTTTCTTCCTCAAAGACTGGCAAAGCGCCCGGCCCCGACGGAGTTCCACTCGATATTTTTATGAGTAATCTTGATCTCTGGTCCCCGATAGTCACTCGGGTCATGTTTGCAGTTTCAAAGGCCGGACTAATAGAATCCTGGTCCTCGTCAGTACTGTTGCCAATTTTTCAAAAGGGTGAACGGGATAACCCAGCCTGTTACAGGCCCATTTCACTCTTGGACTCATTGGGGAAGGTTGCTGGCCGGCTAATCCTGGAGCCCCTCCAGGACTGGGCTACGGAGAATAACATTCTAACCGACCTACAGTATGGGTTCCAGGAGGGATTGGGCACTGTAGAACAGGCCCTGAACCTGACTCTACTAATGGGTAAATATGTAGGGGCAAAAGGAGGCAACCTGTATTAAGTTTATGTTGACCTCAGTGCCGCATTTGATTGCGTGATTCACTCCAAATTGTGGGAAATCCTGAGGGACTTGGGGGTTGATCCCCCTTTTCTAAAATTTCTTCGAGAGCTTTATACTGATGCCAACGCGTGCGTGAGGTACGGTATAAATAGTGAATTATCCCAGTCATTTAGCGTAACCAAAGGCGTTAGACAGGGGTGTGTCCTCGCACCGTTTTTATTCAATATTTACACTAATGGGTTGGAACGGGCGATGCTGGAAGGTAGCCAGGACCTTCCTTGCATAAACACTCGGCCTATTCCAGCCCTATTGTACGCCGACGATTCTGTTATCTTGGCGAGAACATTAAAACAGCTCCAATTACAACTGGACAAGTACTGCCTGTTTATGCTCTCGTTAGGCCTAAAAGTTAATAAGAGCAAGACCTTTGTGATGCATACTGGCCCGAAAGTGAAGAAACCGAAACCTCTTTTTGTAGAAAAGGCTAAGCTGGATTGTGCCAGAGAATATCCCTACTTGGGTATTCTCATTGATGACCAAATAACCTGGAAACCAGCCATGGCGAGCAAAAAGTTATTATTTCATCGAACAACAGCGGCGCTGGTTTCTTTTTCTATGAAACTGGGCAAACCAGCTCCCACCGAGTTGATCAAAATCTACCACGCTAAATGTCATAGCGTTGCAACCTACGGTGCAGGTTTTTGGGGCTATGTTCCTTCTGACGAGCTCCAAAAAATTCAAAATAGGTTTTTAAAATATATTCTTGCCCTCCCTCAAAGCGCCCCAATCTACGGTTGCCATATCGAGTTAGGCATGGATTATTTATCGGATACCATCAGTTACCAGCCGATCCTCTTATGGCACCGTATTTGGACCAAACAGCAATGTCATCTCACTCGCTCATTAATTACCGATTGCTTATCCTTGGCTCACTGGAAAAAGATTCCATGGTTATTGTATGTTTTTAACTTTTTGAAAGACTTAAATTGTTTAGTATTTTTTACAGACCCCCCAACACTATTTTATATATCCAGGAAGGCCTTGAAAAACTTGTGTGTAACTCATCTTAGAGATCTTCGTTTATGCACTGAGGCAGGCAAACGTACAAATACTCACTTACTGATGGTACAAACTTCACCTGGCATCCAGTTGTATCTGTCCTTCTTTTTGTCTAATTATGAAAAGTTTGTTTTAACTAGGTTTCGTTTTGATTCCTTCTTTCGTCTTGTTTCTTTTCCCAGGGTTTCAAATTGGTCTCACGAACTGATTAAATGTCCTTGTGATGGAATCGCACACCAGTCAACTTTGCACGTAACATTGTTTTGCAATTACTATGTGATTCCCCGCAAACGCTGGATTATCCCTCTCCTCCGACAAATGGGCTTGAGAAGATGTAGGCCTGCACTCCTGGCGTTACAGTCTCTAGAAACCCAATTTGCTGCTAAAAGCATAGCTTGTTTTTTAAAAGCATGTTTGAAAATTCGTTTACAAACAGTATAGTCGCTTATTAGAGATATTTACTGACTTTTGCTAGTATGTGGAAAATTAGTACGGTCTGGTAAACATTATCTGCGCCATCTTGCCTTTTTTCCCTGATGCCACACTTTTTGTCGTGCGCACCCGCCATTTTAGGTGCCTCGATCAGAACAACCCTTTTTGCTTGCCACTGGCCCCCGGCATAGCCCTCCTCCCTCACAAAGCCCGCACTCTGACAACCCCCGCTCGCACATGCCTTGGGTCATAAACCCCTCTTCGGCACAGCTCT
Organism: Lissotriton helveticus; assembly: GCF_964261635.1. Classification (NCBI taxonomy): domain Eukaryota; kingdom Metazoa; phylum Chordata; class Amphibia; order Caudata; family Salamandridae; genus Lissotriton; species Lissotriton helveticus. Next base: position 18,859,314 of record NC_136063.1, on the reverse strand, counting down.
GCCTCAGAACCCCATCCTGTCCCCAGCGCGACACCTCCCTTCCTTCCTTTTATGGTCCCAGGCCCTTTTTTGATACAAAACCCCTTTTCCTGTGTGCCCGTTTGTCTTCCTCGTTCCCAGGCCGACACCTAGCTCTGCCGATACTGTTTATTGCCCCTCCCCGTACAGTAGAAAGCTTCCCTCATCAAAGGACCCTCGAGTTGATCAACGCCCCCACCCTATGAGATCCGATCAAACCCCCACATTCCGTGAACCGGCGGAATGTCCAGCTGCGCGATAATCATCACCTGTCGTGACCGGGGTGGGGACTTCTGCTGTATATGTGTGTGGGAACGGGCTTGGAGCGGGGATTCCGAGAATGTCTTTCCGTACATCAAAGCATTTGCCATGAATATGTTATATGTAATAAAGCAATAAAGCTGTGTATAAGAGGCCAGGCCTCAGAGATGCGGTTAGAGCACCTCAGAACGATACCTGCTGTTTGAACTGATGTGTTCTCCTCCGGAGAGAATAAACCTTGTTTCCTGCCTTCCCGTCTCCAGCGCCTGCCTCTTCATTGATTAATAATTCATGGGTTAAAGAGGCGATACCGCCGGGCAAATATCGATTGTCCCCTGACCTTAGATTTAACAATTGGCGTCCCAAGCGTGGGGCCCATCAGCGACTCGTGGATCCAGTGGGAGAGGTCCTGACGACAAAGTGAACGACTGCAACGATCGGGAGAGCTCTTGCCCAATAGACCCTCGTCTGGCAGCCGATCATCCGAACTTCACTGGTTCCGAACAGACCTCTCCCGAGTGATCTACGGTCCTGACTGGGAACCATCAGGAGTGCTGCGAGGAATACAAAGAAAAGAGGACGATCGGGCGCTGGATTCGGAAGATAAGAAACCGTCCATACGGTCCGGGTAAGGTCGTGTAGACACGACGAAACACGAAATAATTGTTTAATTGTTCAGAAAATACTAGTATTACTCTTTGTTGACCTATTTGGAGATTCACTGTCTGCACACGAAGAAACAGTAGGCTCTTTTCTCTTTGCAAACAGTGAAGGATAGGTAACGCAGCCGTCGCGCCTATCTTTCACCCCCACTGAATCGATTATTTATTAACGGCCACTGATTAACTGTTTTTGACCCCAAGCTACTGTTCGCGGATTGTTTTCTGGAGATTCTCTGTCTACAAACAGGAAAGAACAGGTTCCCCTTTGCAGATAGTGAAAGGGTAGAGGACGCAGATCTTTTGCGAATCTACTTATTCTTCCCACTGGTCCTCTTTTTGTTCATTTGATATTGGTTCATGAGGTATTCACTGCCTGCAAACAACGTAGAATAGAAATATTCTGTCTAGTCTTTGCACACAGTGATAAGATAGGCAGTGCTGACTTTTGTCCCTCGTTGTGAGCTGTCATGTCTGTCTTCGCCCCACTGGTCGATAGCTGGTTCAGCCCGGACCGTTTATTAGAGGTGGATCATCTAGCTCCGCTGGAAGGCACCCCTAATAAAGACATGTTCATAAACTATGGATTAGTTACCATAGCCTATAGTAAACTGTGGCACAGGTATACCAAAGAAAGTCAAGAGAAACAGTGGCCACTGATAGGATCCTTCGATCTTGATAAAATAGAAACGTTAGAAATAGCCCTTCGTGATAATAAGACAACGCCTATTATGCTCGACTGCCTCGGTATGTGGCGCAAAGAGGCAATGCAACGAAAGAATAGAGACGAGGACAGAGCAGGTAAAGGAACATATCGACAGGACGACCCCAGAACACAACGTCCCGAAAGTAATCCCCCGACACTACGCACAGGACGGCCAGACTTAGGGCAAAACCAATGTGCTTTTTGTAGATATGCCGGGCACTGGAAAGCCCAACGCCCGACTCTACTGAACGTGAGTAGGAGCAGAGGACCGACAGGAATAACAGGCCGGCAGAAAGGGAAAAGGCGCGAGACAAAGATGAATCAGACTGACTTGAACAGGCCAGATAGAACCACCACGTTCGATTACGCCCGATAGCACAGATTTCGCCAAGCCGATTTCAGCGACATGTTCGAGTCCTCATAGACCCAACAACGATAAGACGGGAAAACCCAATCTAGCTCTAAATTGACAGACGACAAACCCCGAAGAAACCCGAAAGAATAACGTACACACATGATCAAGCAACCTTACGTTTAGCCAAGTAGGGAAAAGTCTAGGGTATTTCGAGGTAAGGGTTACACAAGTATCCTTCGCCGAGAGGACTAGGGAGATTGCCAATGTCTGAAAACCTACTACCTCCTTTCTTCCGCATCCTTATAGGCATATAACTAAAGCCTGCCCCATTGCTCTAACAAAAAGTATGCGCAGCATATAGAAATAAGATAATTGTGGCCAATAACTGTTTTATGTTTGTCTTGGGTCTTTTTATATAATATTTGTACTGTCTCCCCGTCTGAGTTTGTGTGTACGTGATGCATGAATCTGCGTCATCCCTCTGCCTGTGTTACCGTGGTACTTAAACTTCTGTTAAACAGAAGCTTTAGCATGGAACAACCTGGAAAGAAAGGAATGGGAAAACGAAATCCGTAGGCCACTGATGAACTTGAACTTTTATTTAACGTAACGAACAAGAAACAAATAACGATACGTAATAATAACACCTATTAATGCCCTAACAACAGAAAACGTTTGAAACAAGAACGGTAAACTAGAAAATGAAAATCGGCAGAACATTCGCCCCCCCCCCCCCATTCTGGAACCTTCCAAAGTAGGGTAGGGTTACGGCTACGCCCAGCCGGCAGCAACCCATATAAGGCGGGTCCTGCTGCCAACAGTCGGCCAGGAAATCGTAACATAGGGTGGAGCCGGAGGAGAGACAAGGGCCAGCGGGACCCAGCCAGGGGATCACCTTGACCACACCGGAGAGTTGTAGGGGGGGGAATGTCTATGTCCTCGACCCCCCCCTCTCTCTCTCCCCCAGTCCGGCCACGGTGGCACGTGAGAGTTGCAGATAGTCCCGCCACATGTCTTCCCGGTCCGGCCACCAATGGCCAGGGACTGGGGCCAACTGGATCCGGCTGCAGCCGATGAGCCAAGGAACCCGTTCATGGGGCCAGAGCAAGAGGCGTCCGGCCGACATCCACCGGAAGCCCGGCCCAGAGACGGACGGGACATTTTTCCTTTTCTCCTCCGTAATGGCCGCGACAACGCGCCAGGCGCCACTTCTTTCTTTTCTCCTCCGTAATGGCGGCAGCAACACGCCAGGCGCCACTTCTTTCTTGAATAATGGCTGCGACAACTCTGGAGGGGGGATGTCTTGTACATACCTCCGCGAAAATTAGCCCAGGTCGGGCTGGGAGGGAGAGGCGACGCGGACGAGCCTCTCCCACCTTCACGGATAGGAGGTTTCCCAGCCCCCGGCCCAGCGCCGTACTCCTCCAGCCAGGCGGTGGTGCCAATACCTGCGTAGCACCGAACATACTATGGTGGCGCCCCAGTACTTGCGCAGCACCGAACATGCAACGGTGCCGATACTTGCGCAGCACCGAACATGCAACGGTGCCGATACTTGCACAGCACCGAACATGCACCGCAGGTGGCCATACTTCCGCAGCACTGGACATGGGATCATTCCAAAAGGTCTCCTCCACTCTTGCAGACTCGACGAAGGGCGGCTGCTGCAGGGCCTCAAAATGGTGTCTGTGCCCCCTGGAAGGCGGGTCTCGGCGCTAGAGTAACTGTGAACAGCAACGTAACTCGGGCGCTTGCACACCGGAGCACGAGCCCCCACCTCCAACAGCACCCCCACAGCCTTGAAGATTCTACAAAGGTCCCAGGAGCCCTCGGCCCCTGCAGGCTTCCGGTGAGGGACAACTGCCTTGACCGCTAACGAAATAAGCATGACATAGCCACTCCTTCTGTTAGCATGAATTCTCGAACTGCCGAAAAGGACTCTGGTCCAACTGCCGGTTGTAGGAAACATTTTTTTCCTCGATACTACTTCCGGACCAACCCGGCCCCGCCCAAAATGGCGCCGGTATCAATAGGAACTCACGAACACCTCGTGGTGTTTTTTTAGCTAAAAAGACTCGATGTTCTGAAAACTATATATGATCCTTTGTACACTTGACAAAAAAAAAAAAGGAAGGATTCACTCGACGAACATGTAAAAGGACCTTGTGAAAAATGTTTTTCAATGTACGATTCATTATGATATTATCATATCTGACATGTAACCTCGCTTATGACACACTCCCATGGTATACCTATAGGAATTTGATTACAACTAGTCCAACTGTGTTTCCAATTATGAAATGAATGCCCCTTGGTCCCTCAACTATTCGATAGACGTTTTTAGTTCCCTGCAAATGAATGAATGAACCTTTTTAAACATGTTTTTAATCCTACAAGATAGCCCCCCCCTCTACTGTACGCACTTTAGCCATTGCCGTATCCGGCCAACCCCGATCACACTGTCCTATCGACATGCTGAACGATTGTGCAAATAAAGGTTTTCGAAACTATGAACGGGTATTGCATGCTTTATTTAAAATATGGGATCGGCGGGAGAGTTTTTTCTGTGCACCCTACTCTGCTCTCTCTTTTAGGTTAATAGAAGATGGTTGCCCAGCCCCGGATGGAGGATCGAATCTAAGACACGACACTCTGCCGTCAAATATGCGACTGACTCAGGGACTCGCGCATGGAGAAAGACCTCGATTTCTGGGGTTGGGTAAGACGAAACGGTGTAAAAGATGGAATATAAAGGATGGGTAAAGCGAAACGATGTAAATGATAGAATATTATAAAAAATACGACACTCAAAGGTACTAGGGAACAGAGTTGACCGAAGAGCTGATAAACCTTAGAACATCACAGCGTTGGAAGAGATTTAAGGACCCCGATAGCTAAGTCCACCTGCCAACTAGAAACCTCGCGCTAAGTGCTTCTGATTCTCTAACGTTTTCCTACTCACAGCCTATAAGGACACACTGCCCCCCCCCCTTTTTTTGGCTCCAGAAATCACAACCCCCGGGATTCTATCCCGAGGAGATAAGACGAGTCTGAGGTAAGTAAAAGACCTTCGTACCCGTGCTTTTGATGTGCTCGAATGTTGTCCCCCTCCCCTCCCCTCTTTTTCCCCCCCCCTGCAGGCCACATCGGAATCACGACCAAGGTACGGTGAAGATCTGAAGCCTCGCCATGTCTGATACACGAAGCGGACTAACACTGCCTGGTGGCACCTAAACACACCCACAAACTGCTCTTGTACCAGAAGAGCCAATAAATTGTATGACATGATGAAAGCGATCACCCTTGATCCGTGTTGCGTGAATGGACACATGTCACGTATGTCTGAAACTATGAGATGATGTTTGTGTATGACTGACGCGTTGACTTAACTGGTTAAAGGACCGAGAATGCAAGAAATGCGACACAATGGTGCCCTTTTACTCGATGCATGTCCCCTGTACCCGGCCTAATGCTCGTCCATCCCAAACTGCATGCTTTCAACATTCTAACACGGACCCGTAATGTCTTATGTTGTATAATACACTGAATAGCCTATCTTAATGCACGGCCACTCCCCATGTCGCACGTGTACTATTTAGCCTGTTGTTGCACATCTCTCTCTCTCTCTCTCTCTCTCTCTCTCTCTCTCTCTCTCTCTCTCTCTCTCTCTCTCTCTCTCTCTCTCTCTCGCTCTTCCGAACGACTAGCACCTAAATTGGCAAACCGCCACCCCTAGTGCACCACCAATTGGCCCCAAATACCACAAGTATTTGCTCGAAATTTATCCTACATACAAAACCACCCTGACGCCGTGTCACTACCTCTCCTTTCTGCTAAAAAATTGATGAAACCGAGATTTGGCCATTAGGGAAAGGACAGGTAAGACGACTGAGGTTCCCTAATCTGACCCGAAATAAGGGAACTACATGTCAACGGCTCCTGTGTTATAAAAAGATGCCTCAGATAACGCGACCTTCCCCGTCCCGAATTGTCGCAATACCCAAACAGTAAAGGTGATCGGAACATCCTCATGTTCCCGGAACGCCCCCTGTTTCGTATCAAGCTGCCCCAGACGAGAGTTATAAAACTGTCCCTCACCCCCGGTTGTAAGAGATGGGTCGATTTACGCCCTTACCACAGTTTTCTATGTCCCTAGTTGTTTTCCATAAAACCCCGTTTTTTTAATTAAGTAGTCAGGTTGTAAGAGGCCATGTAGAAACTAGAACGATGTTTGCGAAATTAAGATTAGACCGAAGTGAAGAAGTCGTTGCAATGAACCCTGTTGAAAGTAAAAGGTTTAGCTGAAAGGCAGGATGCATTGATAGAATGAAAAATGTTTAGCCTATGTTCATCTCTCAGAAAGATACCTATCAGACCATGGTGATAGCACATTGCGCTTTTTTGATATAAAGCCCAGGAGAACGGTATAGCTTTGTAAGGCTCGTACTAGGAAGGTGGGTCTCCGTCAGAGGAACTGACGTAACTGTAACGCAATAAAAGGTACCAGATCTCGTCCCACGACCAACAAACACCAAAGAAATGGTTGTGAAGGAAAGTTATAGTAAATCCAGCAGGCCCATCATCAATCATTTATATGTTAGTTGCGAACCCTAATATGACAGACGTTTCCTTTTTTTGCCGGGAGCTGGGAGAGAAATAGACTTATGTCATTACCTTCCTCTGCCAATTCTCTAAAGACTGTCTTTTCAAACTCATTTAAGGGTACGACTGTCGGAGGAAAGAAGGACCGGATGTGGGAGCACGTGGCCTGACTACAGACTATGGAACACCTGCGACATTGGCCAAGGCGAGACCGCGACAGTAAGGAGCTGCAGGACGAGGCACTGTTTTCGACAAAATAAGAGGAAAGGGCTGACCTGATGCCCCTGCTCGATGTTCAACGTATGCCGAAAAGTCCCCGCTCTCTAAACTCGGTCATGAGCCCGCCTACCTGAAATTTTCCGTCCCCCTAGTCTGTTCCCGATCTGGCCCTGCTCCATCCCCCTTTTTCTCCGACCTACCCTAAAGGACTGCTCACACGCACATTTCTTCCATCTGAACCTTTTTGACAATCAACTCAAAGGACACAGGGCGAAAAGGACCTTTTTGACCAGAAACGCGAGGAAAAGGTCGTGCCCTGCAACGCGGGACCTAGAATAGAGCAGGACCCTTAGCTCCACCGCCGGTGCTCCACAGCGCCAACAAAAGACGACAAAGAATGCTGAGAACTCATTTAACTTCGAACATTGACACCCTCAATCATCGTTTTTGCTACGTCTCATTTCTCTCCCAGCCACCATTGTATTAATTATGCCCCAACCAAACATGAACAGAACTCACATATGTAATGACCTATCAATTTACATTCCAAACGACCATAAGTAACTATGAAATGTACTCAATGCTCTCACTACAGAATCATTTTTGTCTGTTATTGCATTACTATGACTTTCCTGCAAACGAGTTTTATCTATAGACCCGCCTCCTAAGATGAAAGATTTTTTTTTTTTTTTAAACAATCTTTTATTTTGTTTCGAGGAAGGAATATTGGTTAATCAGTTACATACATCCAATCGGTATACAGTACAGTTCGTACAAGTTAGCAACGCAGTAAATTACGGGCTACAATCTTCCAACAAAGACAGTTATTCTTTTCCGGCAGTAGGTCTTGTGAGCCCCTGATATGGAACATCGTTCTCTTTTAAAGTGTATTCCCCTGATAACCCTTCCTCCCAACCCCAGGATGGCTGCATTTCTTACCATTTAACCCCTTAACAATAAACTCCCCAACAATCCCTCCCATCCCTGTGTCATCATCACCCTTTGCTCTCCCTCGCAATGTGACATAACCTGCGTCGCCATTCGCATTGCAGTAGAAAGGCCAGTGTAGTGCCTCCCAAGTTGCCTTGCCATGTCCCCGAGGCCTTCGCCCCGCAGCCGTTCAGTCACTCCTCCTCCCCCTCTGAGTCCGAGTCCTCTTCCTCTGGTAAGGGCTCACAGAGTTCCCCTCTGTATTTGTTCCACGCCGCCCACACCTTATTCCATTTCCGGGGCGCTGCTCGAATCACATAGACCGCTCTTTCCGTCACCATTAGGATGTCCATGTTTTTAGCCCATCTATTAGCGGTGGGCACTTCCGGCGCCCCCCATTTCTGTGCTATGTCACGTTTTGCTACTGTCATTGCCAGTGACGCCCATATCAGCTGATATCTACCCAGATCGTTTGGGTCCCAGATGTTTAGAAGGCACTTACGTGGTTCGGGCAGAATGGAAAGGTTGAGGGCCTGGGAGATGGAACGGAGCACCTGTCTCCAAAATTCGCGAATCTGTGGGCATTCCCATAGTGTGTGGAACAGTGTTCCTTCCTCCCCGCATCCTCGCAAACAGAAGGGGTGTGGTGCTCTGTGTATTTTGTGTAGCAGTGTCCTGGTGTAATATATGCGGTGCAGTATTTTAAGTTGTACCAGTCTGAGCTTACTAGAGATTCCCACCTCTTTTGGGGAGGCCAGGGCCTCGTTCCATTCAGATTCGTCTGTCTCGCCTAGTTCCCCCTCCCATTTACCCTTAAGTTTTAGCGTCGGGTCCTTAAGATTGTTGATTAGCTTTTTGTATGTAAAGGAGGTGGCGCTGTGGAGCATGTATTCCGTTAGCAGTCTGTCTTCCAAAGGAGAGGATTCCGGCAGTGTGGTGCCGGCAGGGATTGCCTGCAGCAATGCATGCCTGATTTGGACATACCTAAATGTTTCTGTGGGTCCAAGGTGATATTGTCGTTGCAGATGAGGAAACGACATTACCGTGTCAGTATCCCAGAGGTCTCCTATTGTAGAGATACCTATTGAATCCCACCGTTCAAACCCTTTACAGCCCCTCAGGTTCCCCAATACCTTCGTATCCCACAAGGGCGTCATTTTAGTGAGGCGGCCTGCCCATCCCAGACGGGCCTGTGCAACATGCCATAGCGTTGCCGTATGTTTGGTCGGGCCGGTCAGGACCTTCAGTTTCGATTTATTGTAAAGCACGGACAGCATACAGTCCGTCCCAAGTTGTGACCAGTCTGCCCGAAAGGCCGGGTCGTCCTTCGGGGCATGGATCCAACTGTTTATAATCTTAAGTTGTGCCGCCCAGTAGTATAGCTGAATATTGGGGAGCGCTATACCTCCCTCGTACCAGCTCTTTACCAGCTTGTCGTACGCTATACGCGCCGGGCCTGTGTTCCAGAGAAGGACAGTGACCAGCGCCACAATCTGTTGGAAGTAACGTTGTGGTACCCTATATGGAGTATTTTCCAGGACGTAGAGGAGTCTTGGGAGGGCCATCATCTTGTATAACGCGGCCCTGCCCAATAAGGTCAGGGGAAGGGTCGCCCAATGTTTAACATCTGCTCGCAGACGATCAATGGGTGGTTTCAGGTTATTAACAAAAAAGTTTGCTTCCCCACTCGCGACAACAATGCCTAGGTACTTGAAAGAGTCCGACGACGTAAGCGTAGGATAGTTCCCCCGCAGCCGTGGCTCCGGGCCTTTTAACGTGTAAATGGTGGATTTCGACCAGTTGAGAGTGTATCCCGACGCCCGCCCATGCGCATCACAGAGGTCTAGTAGGGCCGGGATGCCGGTCTCGGGTGCTGTCATATATATGAGCATATCATCTGCGTACAGCGAGACCTTGTCTTCCCATCCCTCCTCCCACTTAATGCCCGTGAAGAGCGTTGTTGACCTGATTTGAATGGCCAATGGTTCAAGCACCAGCGCGAAGAGCAGGGGGGATAGAGGGCAGCCCTGCCTGGTTCCTCTGCCCAGGGGGAATCTCCGTGATGTGTGACCATTCGCCACCACTTGTGCAACGGGCTTCGTATATAGTAAGCGTATCCATGATATGTACTTCGGCCCAAAGCCCATGCGTTCCAGTACCACGAAGAGGTATTCCCACTCTACTAAGTCGAATGCCATTTTGGCGTCGAGAGAGAGAATCACCGCCTGCTCCGTAAGAAGGTGCGAACGGGCCAGCACTCCATGGACCCTTCTGAGATTCAGTGCAGTGCTCCGGTGGGGCATGAAGCCCGATTGATCAGGGTGGATTAGGGCACTGAGATGGGGTAGCAGGCGGGTGGCTAGGAGTTTAGCCAGAATTTTGGCCTCTACGTTCAGTAACGATATCGGGCGGTACGATGTGCACGCCGTTGGTGGTTTCCCGGGCTTGGGTATTGCTACAATCGTGGCCGTGCGCTGGTCTAGCGGCAGCTCCAGTTTGTCCCTACTCTCTAAATACATGGCCAGTAGTGGGGCACCGAGGTCAGCAGCCATGGTCTTGTACCACTCTATCGGTATCCCATTAGGGCCCAGAGCCTTACCCGATTGTAGCGCCTGGATTGCCAGTTGGATTTCTTCCTCCGTTGGGTCAAGCTCCAGGATGTCACTATCCTCTTGTGTGATGCTGGGGATGGCAATGTCTGTGAGTGTTGTTTCCGCAAGTTGTCGTGTGACCCTCCCTTTTGGTGTATAGATCGCCTGATAGTGCCTTGCTAATTCGCCCACTATTTAAGATGAAAGATTTTAAAATGTAATGTTTATAACTCCTTTACCTGGGTACCTACTTCTTTTCCTATGACCACCACAGTCGACATGAATTGGAAATAGGCCAGCAAGATGTCTTGGATATGTTAAAGGGAGGACTGTGGAAAATTAGTACAGTCTGGTAAACATTATCTGCGCCATCTTGCCTTTTTTCCCTGATGCCACACTTTTTGTCGTGCGCACCCGCCATTTTAGGTGCCTCGATCAGAACAACCCTTTTTGCATGCCACTGGCCCCCGGCATAGCCCACCTCCCTCACAAAGCCCGCACTCTGACAACCCCCGCTCGCACATGCCTTGGGTCATAAACCCCTCTTCGGCGCAGCTCTGCCTCAGAACCCCATCCTGTCCCCAGCGCGACACCTCCCTTCCTTCCTTTTATGGTCCCAGGCCCTTTTTTGATACAAAACCCCTTTTCCTGTGTGCCCGTTTGTCTTCCTCGTTCCCAGGCCGACACCTAGCTCTGCCGATACTGTTTATTGCCCCTCCCCGTACAGTAGAAAGCTTCCCTCATCAAAGGACCCTCGAGTTGATCAACGCCCCCACCCTATGAGATCCGATCAAACCCCCACATTCCGTGAACCGGCGGAATGTCCAGCTGCGCGATAATCATCACCTGTCGTGACCGGGGTGGGGACTTCTGCTGTATATGTGTGTGGGAACGGGCTTGGAGCGGGGATTCCGAGAATGTCTTTCCGTACATCAAAGCATTTGCCATGAATATGTTATATGTAATAAAGCAATAAAGCTGTGTATAAGAGGCCAGGCCTCAGAGATGCGGTTAGAGCACCTCAGAACGATACCTGCTGTTTGAACTGATGTGTTCTCCTCCGGAGAGAATAAACCTTGTTTCCTGCCTTCCCGTCTCCAGCGCCTGCCTCTTCATTGATTAATAATTCATGGGTTAAAGAGGCGATACCGCCGGGCAAATATCGATTGTCCCCTGACCTTAGATTTAACAAGTAGACATCAATTGTCTTTTTAAACTGAAACGTTATTAACTTATCTGTAAGAAATGTGTATGTGATAACCTTTTCTAGGAATTTTGTTGTGTTTTTAATATGTACTTTTTTTTATTGTAAAAACTCCAATCGAAATAAAGACTTTTGAATTGAATTGAAACACGACATTCGCAAAATTATGGGAATTCGGTACTGCCTAATGTAAATTTCACTCAGGTCTACTTTTTACAAATGTCTCATCGTTAGGAATTTAAGCTGTTTTGGAAACTCCCAAAAAGATGGTATTTGTATAATTCTTAACTTCAGAGACAGTTGCTTTCTAGGAAACAATCTCTGTTTTCATTTCTGATTTTATCCCTAACTCAGGGATTTGTGTCATACACTTAGGAAATTTCTTCAAACCTGTTATGTCACAATGTTCCAAGAAAGCACTTACAGTGCATGCTTTACTTGCAGACAAGTATATTGGTTCAGTAGGGAACACAGTGTCCCCTTTATTGTTGTTGAGGCTAGTAATGAGTCTAACTTAGGAGGGGAGCACACAAGAGACTCTATTACTGTTTACATTATGCTATTGCCGTGGGAGACAGCTGGTATTGACTCTAAGTTGCAAAAATCAACTACCCCCTTTTTCCTATGTGCTAACAGTTTTTTTATTTAAATCCGATTAATGCTTCTCTATTAATTTGTAATTATTGTCTGTACAAATTGCAACAATTTTAATTAATTATGCAAATAAAATACTTACTCTAAGTTGCAAAATATGGATTGGTTAAAATATATGAATACTTAAGTTGTACTACTTCCAAAAACCTCGTCTAGCAACAACATGCCCTGGATGGATACTCCTCATTTGACTCCTGTTCTATCTTTTTCAGGAAGATCTAAAGGTAGACTAATATTTGGGTCTTTTCGGCCTTTTATTTGTGCCACAGTAGAACATCCCACAGGCCGAATATGTTTGCAAGCTCATTAGTTGACCGTTTCTAAGAAAGGTATTATTCTGCTTGTCAATTTCTATAACAAAAACGTTACCCTTTGGAATGTTCCAGCATCTTCTATTCCTTCCTCATTTAAACAAGCATTTGCAATGCAATCGGTCTCACCTTTGGGACCTAGAACGTATTTAGCGATTCAGCATATTTAGAGTAGGGGCATGAAATGGGGAGTCCAGCTATTTTGAGTAAAAAGCTAACACAGTTTGGGTAGACTTTATGCACAGCGTTGGGACCAGTGTGACATAGGGAGAGGAAAGAGTTCTGCATAAAGACCGAAAGTGGGGTCAATGGGATAGTATAACTAGAGACCAACAGAGAATGTGGGGGACAGCAGTTAGTATAAAAGAGATAAACACAGAGTTAGGAATGAGGGAGAGGAGAAACTAGAAGAAAGAGACAGGCAGAGTTTTGGGTGGGAGCATCGGCGGGGGTAGCGTGCATTTGAGAGAGAGAGAGTTTAAAGACAGAGACAGGCAGAGTTGGCGGTTGTGGAAAATGAGAAACTTTAGAAGAGAGAGACAGGCAGAGTTTGGGGTGGAGAAAAGGACCTGGGTTTAATGGTAATGTGCATGAGACAGAGAGTGTGTTTTGGGGGCAAACTGTGAATTTAAAATATTGTTTCAGGAGACAGGGGAGTGTTAGTCGGAGGGGCCAACACCTGAGGCACAGACAGGCAGAAACATGTGTGTATGCCCTTACGGTTGTCACTAAGCACTGCCCCCAAGTTTTTGAGGTCTTTACCAAGTTATCCCGGCTGTATTTCTTTTATGCATTCATGGTTTTTGGGGAAAGCATAGAACTACAAGTACCCCCTGGTATCTTCCACAGTTAAAACACAGGTATTTGTAAAGTCAATTCTTCTCTTACACAAAAAAGCTTACAATCGTCAAATACTTGGGTATGTCGGCTGCCGAAACGAGGGGCAAACACATATGTAAAGCGCATACCCCAACTGGCGTGACCGTGAAACTTCCTATACGTTATATGTCACAACGTTTTCTATTCATGTATTGTGCAAAATACCAATACAAATATTATAAAAAATAAAAATAAAATAATAAAATAATAGTAGGCTCAAGAGAATACAGATTGAACAAGAACACCAGGATAAATAGGTTTACCTTGCAAAATGGCAAGAAACCTCGTATGCATGACTCAAACCCTTAAATGTTCATGAGCGCGAAAAATCAGCCACCCCGAGCTGTTCAAAGTAAATTGGTTCCAAGTTTTTGCACGTGTGCAAACTTTGAAGTGGCATAGCTGCCACGAAAACACACTATTGGTGCAATGCACAATTGCAACTGAAATGTAAGCTCACTTGTGAAACAACATTTCAGAATGTAGGGGAAATACATGACAACATAAGAATGCTTTATTGGCATGCTTGTGGGTTGACACATGTGTCCAAAGCTTTATGCTGATTGTAATTAAAAAAGACTCTAAATGCAGTCGCAAATATTGCAAGCAGCTGAAGCTGCCGTAAAAAGAACGGAAGGGGCACAGCCACTATAGTGAGTTCATTTACATTTACATTTACATTTACATTTACATTTACATTTACATTTACAGTTCATGCCGCGTCTGCAATGCTGTGAATGCATTAAGGCAGCCGCGATCACACTCTCCTGGTGCAGAGTGTCCAGGGGCAGCTGTGTTCCCGGAAGGGCTCAGGCATATTGTTAGTCCATGCAGTGGTCCCTATTTCCACCATCTCCCTGGAGCACCACCCAGCGGCGTAACATACCTGGAGGGGGCCCCCTGCAGGGTACGTGAAGGGGCCCCCTCCGGACTCAATCTAGAGCTCCCCAGCAGAAGTGCGGTGCTGATGGGGCCCCCTGGAGGGTGAGGGCCCCTCGTACCACGGGGGCTGCAGGGACCTGTGTTACGCCCCTGGCACCACCCAAAGAGCAGGCACATGAAACGAAAATGGTGTGCCTGCTGTTTAACAAATATACTAACAAAAAAGTTTTGTTGAGGTGCACATACCACAAGTAAAGTGCGCAAAGCGCTGCTAAATATGGAAAAACAGCAATCTTGACCCTAGTAGCCCATTCCTGGTGAGCGCGGCACCTGATCTCGACGTGACCAACAATTATGTGCATGCCCCTCCTATGGAAGTGAACGCCCAGCGAGCCCACCATGGGGATCGGGTGCTGCGCTTTCTAGGGATGGGCTACCTTTAAGGAAGCATGCTTTCTCTATAATGTATTGACAGGTAGCAAACGCACGCAGCTGCCAAAGATAAAGCACGGTCGCAGTAGTGCTGATTTTAATTTAAAAAAATGCTCGCGCAGTCGCCAATATTGTATGCAGCTGAAGCTGCTCAAAACAAGCATTTGCAATGCAATAGGACTCTCATTCGTGCAAGGACGGCATGGACTTTGGGGAGGCGCACAAGAAGGAAGTAGTGCTGTGCAACAGTAAAAGTGAAGGGGCCAGTAGCCATGGAAGGACAGAAATTATGATATGACCATCATAAGGAGGGACTAACAAGCCTAAAATCAATTGGAAAGCAGCATTTAAGAGCGGAGCATACACAAATCTTCCAAGCTATGCTGAATAGTGCATGCTTTGCAAAGCGGGCAACGCATGCACTGCAACACTAGGCTCAACCTAAAAAAGAAGCCTTTGGTATTCTTGCTGGTGATAACAACATTTAATTGGGGCAAATAATCTATTCTCTACCCAAAATTTGTGTGTAGTAGTATCCTTCAAATTAAGTTCAAGCAAGGAGAGTGTTCAGTGGATGTGCTGACAGCTAATTTAGTGAAAGCCTCCCAAAGTAATTTGAATGGCTCAGGTAATATCTATACCTTTAATGCTAGAAATACACAGAGCATGATTGATTATGTCTTTGTTTCTAACAATTGACATGAGTAAATCAATCAATGTTATGTTGAGGTTAGCCCTCAAATGATCATGATACAATCATCCTACCATTTTCTAGCTTTCACAAAACCTCTGGGAAAACTGATCAATCGATCTGCGTGGAGTAGTGCTGAGCATGGCCAAATTACAAAACAGGAATTGGTTAACGTTGACACTTTGACAAACAAAATAGTGAGCTACAGTGTCAATAAAATGTTACGTTGTTGACTGAAGATGTTTGCTTAATATATTGTTTTAGAAGTTTTTAAGTGTGTCAATAACCTGTTAACTTCTTGAAAGATTCGTCCAATAACTTTTAAGAAACATTAATGTTTCAACCACGCTTATTTGACTTTCACCCCACTATTAATTTTTGCTTGAGTCATGAATGATATTATGAAGCTTTGATACGTCTATAAGAAAACAACCCCTAATAGGAGTAGTTGCTAGCACAAGGCTTGGGAGGACTTGTGTAACTTTCTTTCATATGCTTTCACAAACAACGCAAGTGCTTCACCTGAGCAGTGTGAAATATCCAGTCACAGCTCAAGTGCAGTACAGAGTCAGAGTGATAATCTCCTTCTCCCAGTTTTGATCAGCTCGTCATGACCGCGCCTTTTAAATGGAACGCTCGCATGCTGGGCTGATTCCCCTGCTGTGCTGAGCGTTCCATGGGAACGGGTGTGGCCATGACGAGCTCAGCTCGTCATGAGCACCGGATCGCCGTCACTCATGATGAGCTGAGCTCGTCATGAGCATGGGGCCACTGTGCGCCCCCCCCCCGCCCACCAGCACAGCGGGGGAAAACAGCTCCGCACGGAATGAGTTAAATGAGAATATGCATTCAATTACCAGCATTGAAGACCCCAAGACGTGCATGCCAGAAAGAGGTAAAAACACTCATTGTCTCGGCACTCCTCAGTTTGTTACTGCAGCTGATACGGTGAGCAAGAAACCAGAGAACAAGGAAACCTGAGGAGAATATATGAAATTTAATTGTGATACAAGCCTGTTCTTAGGCATGCTATCTGCGTCTTCATTAACCATGGTAATGGATTTAGACCTCTTTTGCCTCAGATATAAGGTGGTAGAATTCCAATTAGCAGATTTATTTAAATGTATGAATGTATAATTGATATAATATGCAACAAAACAGTTTCTGCACCATATCTAGCAGGAGTCACAACAAATGGTAGGATGGAATGGGATGAGGTATTTACTGCACAAAATAAAAACAAAACAAATATATCAGTATTTTCAGAGTTGGTTAAATACCTCTTATTCAAGGTTATGGCCCTTGTAGTGTGGCACACATATGGATGCAGTAGTTACCAGCCCAAAGTCTTCATGTTTGCTTCTACTTTTCTAAATTGTCAGAGGTGTGATATTTATTTTAAGCAGTAAATCCTCCACCCCGTGTTAAATATCCCTGCGTAGAAATTATATTAATAATAGATATGATTCATGCACATATTTATATTTGTTTGTTTGTATGGAATTGAGCTCTGCACTTATAAGCATGGCCTCAGTACCATTTCTTATTTACTCAATAATTCTACCTTACATCATGTCATACAGTTTATTTTAATACATTTCTAATTCATTTCTAAGGAGTGATGCCAGTAACCAGAGAAGTGCACCCAGTCACACACACACATACACACAGGGTTCAGCCACATCCTGTGTATAGAGGGCAGGTATCATACGCCCCACCTCTTCTGTGACAGTATAAAAGACATGTCCTGAGCACAAGTTGAACAGTGGACCCAGGCAGGTGACCAGACACAGAGACTCCATCACACAACTCCTTACTCCCTTGCACCATGAGGACCTTCCTTGCAGCTGTGGTCGTGCTCCAGGCACTGATAACTGGAGGTAAGATGAGCGTGCCC
The DNA here is from genome assembly GCF_964261635.1 of Lissotriton helveticus. Classification (NCBI taxonomy): domain Eukaryota; kingdom Metazoa; phylum Chordata; class Amphibia; order Caudata; family Salamandridae; genus Lissotriton; species Lissotriton helveticus. Next base: position 18,842,023 of record NC_136063.1, on the reverse strand, counting down.
TTTTACAGTCTTCATTTTTTGGGCTAACTTATAGATGCACATAGATTTGAAGAGAGTAACAATCAGGACTGAGCTTACTTTTCTCCAGAAATTAGCTGTAAGTTGAAATGTCCCCAGCTGACTTTATCTACTATCATATGATTGCCCTTTGTCCTTGTCTTTCCCCGTATGTTCCATTGTTTATCTCAGTTTTGGACAACCTGTAATTGCAGAGGAATCTCCACCCGCAAACTGAAAATGTGGTGTTGTCCTAGGGACCCCCCTTGGTGTGCTGCAAGGTGGGCTATAAGTAGAATTATTTGCAGCGATGTGTAGTATTCAGAGGGTGCCCAGCTTTACAAGAGGGTCTGCCTGAGGTTCTGCCTTGCTAGACCCTGCCACATTTCTTAGCCCTGTACCCTGAGACTTGTCTCCCTGTGACAATGCAGTCAGTTATGGTCTCAAACATTGCAACAGGTGCCGCATTGAGGGTAGTCACCTTCAGACCATCTGTTGTCACAGTTTCCATAAGTTGATTAACAAAATATATTTGCCTTAAAGTTGGGAGTGTGGAGAAGCAAGTGGCTAGTTCAACCAGCCATTTCATAAGCCGTCTGTGTCCACAGTGTCAAGACACAGGTGGAAGCAAATGTTTCCCAGTCTTATTTTCAGAGTCCCCTCTCAGGCAGTTTTTATTTCCTAACTTCTTTATCTGTCTCAGGTGGTTTGATGCTGGGATTGTGTCAGGTTTGAAGTGGTAGAACCATTCAGGCATTGCTAATAATACTGATTGAAGATTTATAATTGTCAGGTGTTTCCTACAGGACGTTACGTCAGTGTAACTTAGCTTCTAAAGATTTCCTTTTTTGTCATGAAATAAGGAACAAAATATGTACCAACAAGTCTAATTGTTCCTTGACTTAGGGTCCATCAGACATGGGACTTGTGTCCCACCTCAAGTTCAGAGTGTATGAAAAAGGCTATTCAAAGGAGGATGTAATTTGGAGGTCCTGAATTTAGACTCTTTATCTAGCCTGTGTCCAAAAAAGGTTATTCAAAGGCAAATGAGTTTAGAGTTGTTATCCTGCCAGGCCCGATTGTGTGCTAATAATATTGAAAAACAGATTTTGCCTGATCTGAGATGACCTAAGTATGTGAAATATTTCATGCTGCATGATAACTGAGCTTTAGCTTTCATATTTTATCATAAGTTTTACCTCATTGGGAAACATAATCTTGCTTGTCCAACCTATTCCATAGAGGATTACATGTGTGCTGCAATTTGATATTTTATAGAACTTCTCACCAAAAGTTGGAAAATTAAAGTCTTAATTAAGATATCACATTGAAAACAGTTTTGCAATCTTTTCTCCTGAAAGCATACACATTGAAAAGCAAGTTACATTTTAAGTGTCAATATGAAAGTTTTTTTTTTTTTTGATCAGAACAATTTTATTGAATTTTCAAAAGGTGACATAAAAGACAATACATAAATACATTATATATCAATAAAACCCCATCAATTGATCAATACAAATAATGAACGATTCAAAATAGGTAAAAAAATTACAGTTAGCAAAATAATTAATCAAGGGAGAAATAAAAACAAGGTAAGGAGAAGGGAAAAATGGGGAGAGGGAGAGGGTACACATTATATCATCATATATGGAACGAAGAGTTACTATTAGCATCTAAATATTGAGTAAACATCAATAGTGAAGAAAAAAAAGAAGAAAAATAGTGAAAAACTATTGTTTTAACTGCAAACATGAATCAATAGGTGACCAGAAGGATTGATAAGAAAGCTGGTTATGATTAACTCCCTGTAATGTTAATTGGGCACCTCTTCTTGTGATAATGATCCATGACCACCAAGCATGAACAGAGAGAGAAGAAGCATCTTTCCAACAAAAAGTGATGGATTTTAACGCAGCCGAAATTAAGAAATTAAACAATTTTGCTTCGGAATCTTGAAGTGGATGGACAAGCACAACTGATTTACCAACTAACAATTTATAAGAAAGAACATCCTTAATAGGTAATATTTTCAACAAAACGTCCCAATGTTCAGAACAAAATTTTGAAATTATATGGCATTCAAATGACATATGACGTAAGGACCCAGGATGTAAATTACAGTGCCAACAAACATCAGATGGAAGTAATTTAGCACGCTGCAGATGTACTGGTGTCCATAAGGTATTAAAAGAAATATATGCATTAGTCTGGTAGAGAGATACCGGTAACCAACCAGAAATGCTATTAAGCCAAGTTGCTTTCCAAGAGGCATTGGATATTTGAATGGAAAGTTCACTGCTCCAAAATGTTAAAATTATATTAATATTGGTACCTAATGAAGTAGCAAGTTGTTTATATAAAATAGACACAGCATTTGAAGATGTAGAAACAGCGTGAAGATAAATTATCAAATCAGTTGTAACAGTAGAAGGGACACCATTTGGGAAAGAGCCTAAAATTGAGTTGCATAGAGATTGATATTTAACTAAATCATTCTTAGGCAACTTGAATTTTGATTGTAAATCGTCAAAAGGAATAAAAGCATTATCACAAAATATGTCTTTAAGGTAAAATATGCCCGCCTTAATCCATGAATTCCAGAAATTCATATTTCTATTCAATTTAATAATAGCACTGTGCCATAGCGATACATCCATTGTAGAACTTAAAGGAGAAGCAACATTTACATCCAAATCATTAAAAATTAATCTTGATGATTTGAGTATGGATGAATGGCACACAACAGTAGATTTATGAGACATTGTGAGCAAGGAGGGTAATGGATAAGGAGCAACAAGTGATTTTTCTATATCAAACCAAATAGGAGGTTTAACTACAGGTGAAACAGTGAACCACAAGGAACTTTGTTTTATTATGAATGCTTTGTGATAGAGAAAAATGTCAGGAATGCCAAATCCTGCCTTACATTTCGGTATTTTTAACTTTCTATAAGCAATTCGAGGAGGCTTATTATTCCATAGAAATGTAGACAACAATTTATCAATATCTTTGTAACATTTTAATGGAAATTGAGTGGGGATCATAGCAAGGGAATACAATATTTTAGGAGAAATATTAATTTTTATAGCTTCCATTCTCCCCCACCACTTGAGATGGAGAGAAGACCATCTAGAAGTTTTATTTTTTTTAAGTTTAAAGGAAGTTTATAAAAGATTACAACCAGAAAACATACAATATGATCATAACATAAAGTAAACAGCAATCAAATATAAAGTAGTATAGCACAATATTAGGAAGGGGAAAGGGAGGGAAGAAAGAAAGAAAGAAAAGAAAAGAAAGAGAGAAAGAAATAAAGAAAGAAGGAAAGAGAAAAAGAAAGAAATGGAATGGGGCAGGAAAACAAAAACAGATCATTATGCAAGGTGCTTAAGATATATCTAAAAAGATAAACGTTGCTAAGTAAAATTCTTCACTGTAAACTTTGAAAACAATGAAAAAATGCGTATAAATTACAAACATACAATTCTATAAAAACAATATCAACATCATGGAGGCTTGGGGACTTCCTCAATAGCAGGAGTATGTAAGGAACGGGAAGAAGCAGAAATATCAAGAAAATTAGTAATCGGTAGCCATAAGAGGTCACGCTTAATAGCAAGAGAGAGGGGGGAGATATAAGCTCTATCCAATCTGTGATTATAGCAGACACCATACCACCAAGCTTGAAAAGAGACGTTTGATGTGTCTTTTCAAGATTTAGTAATCTGCTGAAAAGCCACCGCCAAGAGCAGGTCGATAATAGAAGTATTAATGGTCAGAGAAGACCATTTATCAGATACGCTACCTAGGAAAATGTGAGTGATAGAATAAGGAAAGTGTGTAGAAAAAATGGAATTGATTTGCTGCCATACTTTAGACCAAAATAAATGAATAAGTGGACAAGTGAAAAGCATATGTTTGAGATCTGCATATGGATTGGAGCAGGACCAACACGTGGATGGGATAGATGAATCAATAATGTGCAATCGGGCAGGAGTAATCAAAAGCCTATTGTAAACATAAAATAAAGTCTGAGTAGTATTAGCTGCTCTAGAAGATCTTCTTATTTTATTCCATATGTCATGCCATAACGAAGTAGAAAAAGTATCAGCCAAGTCAGATTCCCAAACTTGTTCTATCGTGGATTTATCTCTAACTAGAGAAAAATCATGAATTTTTTAATAAATTTGTCAAGCCGAAGGTGAAGACAGAAGGAAAGGAAGAGTAAGAGAAGAGGGTACAGGGGGAGAAGAAGGAGTAAGAAAAGCATTATATGACGTTTGGAGAGCCACGCGTAACAGATAATATTTATTAAGAAAGGAAGGAGGGAGAGCAAAAAGAGATTGAAGGGAGGAGAAAGGAAGGCATAGGCCATCTTGAAAGAATTGATGAACCCAAAAAAAGACCACGTGAATACCAATCCTTCCAGAAAAATGTAACAGAAGGATTGTACCATATGGGAGATTGCAAAAATTGAGCTCGATCGTCAATACCATTAGTGAAAAAAGGCAAGAAGAGTTTCCTAGCAGTTTTAAGAATGGGAAGAGACATCTTAGATGGGACGCGAGAAAGAGAAATACATTCTTTGAAAGTAAAAGGATGGAAGAAGGAGGATTCAATTGCAACCCATATCGGAAGTGAGGAAAAACCTGACTCCGAGTCTAATAAAAAAGAAGTGGAATGGGAAAGGAAAAATGAGGAGTGATAGGATGCGAAATCCGGAAAGTTAACTCCACCTAGAAACTTGGGACGTTTAAGTTTGGTAAAAGACATCCGAGCCTTCTTGTGTTGCCAAAGAAATTTGGAAAGGACAGAATAGATGGTTTTAAAACAGGACTTGGGGAGATTAACAGGAAGGTTAGAAAGAAAATATAAAATAACCGGAACCAACATCATTTTAATAGAGTCTAATCGGCCCCACCAGGATAAAAAGAGGAGGTGCCATCTAGTCGTGGAGGTTGTTATAATGCCAATTAAGTTTTTGATATTTAAAGCCACTGTATCTTTGATAGAAGGAGTAAATTCAAGACCTAAATATTTGATTTTCATTAGGACTCCAATGAAAAGACGAAAGTAAAAAATCAGCATGGAAACAATATTTATTAAGAGGGAGAATCTCACACTTATCAACATTAAGTTTATAGCCAGAGACTGTTGCATAGGAAGAAACTTCGGCTAAAAAAGCCGGAATAGATGTTTGAGGATGAAAAATAAACAGAAGAATATCATCTGCATAAGCAGATAGCTTTAATTGCGTGTCTCCATATGGAAAACCTGAGATATCGTTATTTAATCTGATTCTTGACAAAAATGGTTCTAAAGCAAGGATAAAAAGTAAAGGAGAAAGAGGACAGCCTTGACAAACACCACGAAAAAGGGGAAAAGAAGAAGAAACAAGACCGTTAACAAAAATAAAAGACCTAGGAAAGGAATATAATAGGGAGATATAAGATATAAATTTGGGGCCGAAACCAAACCAAGAGAGAGTAGAAAGCATAAAGGACCAATGAACTCTATTGAAAGCTTTCTCTGCATCTAAGGCAATCGCAGCTAATGAATGTTTGAAAGTGGGGACCTGCTAAGAACGTTAAAGAAAAGGCGAGTGTTATCCGAGAGAAGACGCCCCTTAATGAAGCCACATTGTTCCGAACCTATCAGGAGTGGAAGAATTTTATCCAAACGAAGAGCTAAAATCTTAGCAAATATTTTGTAATCTAAATTAATTAAAGAAATAGACCTATAATTTTTACAAAGGGTATGATCTTTGTTGTCCTTAGGAAGGAGACAAATGAGAGCTTCTTGGAAAGTACCTTCGGATTTTTGAGAGGAAATAAAAAAGCGAAATAATTGGTAAAGTCTGGGCACAAGAAAAGAAGAAAAATGAGAGTAAAATTCTAAAGAAAACCCATCGGGACCCGGTGCCTTACCTTTTTTAAGTACATGAATGGCATCTAAAATATCTTTGGGGAGGATATCATTATCTAAAGAGGAAAAATCAACATCAGCTAATTGAGGACGAGGAATAGAGGATTAGAACCGATCAATATCGGAGGGTACGGGAGGAGATTCTGGAGTATAAAGATTTTGGTAAAAAGCAGTGAATTCATTCAAAATATCCTCATCTTTATGGAGTATAGTATTAGAAGAAGAAACAATAGAATCAATTTTCGTTCGTTCTTTTTTGACTTTAAGATAGTTGGCAAGAACATTCCCAGCTGTGTTTTGAGCAGAGTAAAATTTAGTGCTAGACTTAAGTAAAAACAAGTTAGCCGAGTTGGTAATTAATTTATTAAAAGAAAGTTTAGCATTAATGAGTTGAGTAAGGACTGATTGAGACTTGGATGAATGATAAGAAAGCTCCAATTGTTTAATCTGAGAAGTTAAAGAAGATAAAGACTGGTGTGCAAGGCGATGTTTCTTGGCAACATAAGAAATAATAAAGTCCCTAGAAGCAGCTTTAAAAGTGTCCCAAATTAATTGAGGAGAAGAGTGTGGTGTTTCATTTTCTGCAAAAAAGCGTGGTGCCAAGTCAAGGAAAGCGGAGGTAAAAGATGTATCCAAAAGGAGGGCATTATTAAAGCGCCATCTTCGTGTGCCTTTAACTGGAGGGAGTAAATCAAGACCTAATGAAACAGGGGCATGGTCGGAAATTAGTATGGACCCAATGTCAGAATGAGTGATATGTTGTGTGAGACTCTTGGAAATAAAGAGATAATCAATTCTTGATTGAGAGGAGTGAACGGGTGAGAAATATGTATATTCTTGTAAATTGGGATTGGAAAGTCTCCAGGAATCAACAAGAGACCTTTGTGAAATAGTGGATGTGAATTGAGTATGAACCTGAGAAGGGGAGAAACGAGACGTGGATTTACTATCTAGAAATGGATCTACAATCATATTACAATCTCCTCCAAGAATAAAGTAGTCATCAGTATAATTCATAGAGGATTGAAGGATGGATGGCCAAAACAATTTGTCTGGAACAGTGGGGGCATATAAGTTGAAAATGGTCAAAGGAATTTTATTAATTAATAACGAAACCACCACCCATCTACCATCCGTATCCATATCCTGGGAAAGAAGTTGTATGTTTAAACGTTTATGACATAAAATTGCAACCCCGTTACGTTTCCCCGAACCTGGAGAGGCAAAAACATGACCTACCCAGTTACGGCGTAACTTAGATATTTCAACATCTTTAACATGAACTTCTTGCAATAAAGCTATATCAGCCTTCAAATGTGCTAAATGGGAAAGAACACGTTGTCGCTTAATTGGGGACCCCAAACCTTTGACATTCCAAGAAATTACATTAATAGACATTTAAGCTTATCAACAAACTCTAATAACACAATATGTAGCAACAATAACAGGAATAACCAGCATAAAATACAATTCAACCACAAAGTAGCAATAATAGCAAAAGATATAGGAATGTAGATCGGAAATGTGAAGGAAAACAAAGAAAGGAAAGTAGCATAGAAAAGAAGATGATAGCAGCATAAGAGAAAGGTAAAGAGTGAAAAGGACAAAAGAAAAAGAGAGAAGGAAGAGAAAGAAGAGAAAAGAGAGAAAAAGGATTAAAAAGAAAAAGAAAGAGTACAGAAGAAAAATAAGAGAAATACAATATATGAAAAACATACCACAGGGAAACAGAAAAAATAGGGATGGTGAAGCCACATGAGGGAGATGGAACGAAAGACGGGAAAACTCCACGACGAGACGGCAGAGAGGGAAACAACCCCAGGAAACATCTCAGCAGAAAAAACAATTTGGGACCATATACGAAACCACCTAGAAAAGAAGAAAACAGGGAGAGAAAAAACTTGAGTAATGGGGGAAAAACTTACTACGGAGCCTACAAAAGAACACAAGCAGAGCTATAATCTCCATAAAGGTGAGGAATTACGTCAAACAATACGTATCAACAAAATGAAAGACAAAAACCACCAATAAAGAGAGACATTACAGGAGACATAAGGAGAACAAGGAAGTCGAACAACTCAAATTAAGGAGGCAAAAGACTTCATGGCTGAGGAATGTCCATTGAATCCACTCTGCAGCTATTCAGGAACGTTGGAGAAGAGCAGGGTCTTCGTAAGTGGTAGTTTTATTGTTATATGTCACCTTGAAAAGGCATGGATGGAATAAACCATATCTCGCATTCAAACTGCGCAACGCCGGCCTCATATCAAAGAATTTCTTACGTCAATCCGCCGTAGCCTTAGTGTAGTCCTGAGCAAAAAATAGTGTAGAGCCATTCCAAATGATTTTCCCCCATTGTTTAGCAGCTTGCAGCACACGAAGGAGGTCAGTATATTCAAGAAAGTACAAAATAACACCCCTAGGCTTAGGAGAAGAAGCTGAAGACGAAGTATTTGGACCAAGACGATGTGCTCGCTGAATGTTCAGAACTGGAGAGTCAGGTAGGCCAAGAAGCGTTGGCAAAAAGGTTTGAAAAAAGGAAATCGGTGTTGGACCTTCCAAACCCTCTACTAAGCCATAAATGCGTAAATTATTACGCCTATTGCGGTTTTCTAACTGTTCCACCTGTTGTTTAAGCAGTGCAATCTCCTTAGACATGGGCGGAATCTGATCCGTAAGTCCTTGAATAAGATCAACACGATTTTCCAACACTCCGACCTTCTGTTCAGTGATGGACCAGTTGGATTCTAAGTTAAGCAGACTCAGATTAGTTTCCTCCATCTGGGGTTTAAGGGCACGGTAATTCTTCAAGAATGAGATCTGAGGAAGCCAAAGAGGATGATGTAGGAGGTGGAGATGGAGGATTCACCTTGACTCGTTTGCCTTGTACCGAGGATGCATTTGGTACATTAAGGGGCGCTTTAGTGTTTTGCTTAGTGGTCAAGCGGGACACCGTAGAAGCAGACCCCTTAGAAGTAACAGTGTCCGTGAGAGAATCCTCTGGAGAGTTTTGTAAGACATTAAAAGGATTAAAGTCCTCCAAATTTGTTTCCTTCAGCTGAAAAGACCCATTGCGGTTAGTACGTGCCTTAGCCATCATAGAAATGAGAGGAAAAACCACTGCGTAGTCGATATAGGCTTGTGAATAACCAACTGGTGAAAATAAAGATAAATACTGCGAATTCTGTCTCAAAAAACACCCATGAGAGTCATTTATACTCAAAAACGGCAAAAGCAGGGCAAAGAGAGGAATAAACCAACCTTATGGCCGATAAGTAGAGGGTTTACTGAGGTATTGTGAGGTAAAAGCATGAGGAGACGGTTAGAAGCGGGAAAATGCGGACGCGCCGAAAACAAAATGGCGGCCGCGGCGCTGCTGAGAAGAGCGGCAGCAATAAACATTAAAATGAGGAGGAACTGCTTACAAAAAGCGACTGTCGTGGCAGCAAGGCAGGCAGCATCCTGTCCGACGCCGGAAAATGCCAAACTCCGGGTCCGAAGATGAAAATGAAGTCCTGGAGGCAGGTCGGACTCCTACGTCCCGGCGGAGCTCCCGTGAGTCGCGGCCATCTCGGAAGGCTCCTAAGCCACGCCCCTGAAGTTTTATTTTTAACGTAATCAAATATAAAATTACTATTTAATTTTAATGTTGATGATAAGGAGGATGAAAATAAAATACCTATATATTTCAGTTTGTTTTTCTTGCCAGACAATATCAGATGAAGGTAACATATCTGAGGTACAAAGAATATTTAAAGGGAAAAGTTCTGTTTCACTAACGTTAAGTTTATAACCTGAAATTGCAGAATATTTGGCAATAATGTCTAATAATGAGGGAACAGATGAAATTGGATTACTAATAAACAATAACACATCATCTGCATAGGCTAAAGTTTTATTAGTGACATCTTTAATGGTAATACCTTGAATATGAGCACAATTACGGATATAGTTAAGAAAAGGTTCAATTCCCAACAGAAATAAAAGCGGTGAAAGGGGACAACCCTGTCCCATTCCTCTAAAAAGGGAGAATTGAGTAGAAATGTGGCCATTGATAAATAAATGAGCAGTGGGAGCATAATATAACGCAGAAATCATACGAATAAAAGAGGGACCAAAATTAAATGACAATAAAGTTTGAAATAAGAACTGCCAATGAATTTTATCAAAGGCTTTTTCTGCGTCCAAAGCCATAACCACAGCGGGAACAAGAAGGGTAGGACTTTGTTCAATAACATGTAATAGGGTTCTAGTGTTATTAGCTGAGTATCTATTTTTCATAAATCCTGATTGATCTGGGTGAATAATAGAATGGAGTACAGGAGCTAATCTAGAGGCAAGGATTTTATCATATAATGTACAGTCTTGATTTATTAAGGATATAGGACGATAATTGGAAACTAGTGTAGGATCTTTATCGGGCTTGGTCAGAACAATAATTAAAGCATCAGCAAAAGAGCCTGAAATGGTACCAGAAGAGCTAAAGTGTGAAACAACCTGAAATAAATAAGGTAAAAGGTGAGGTTGGAATTCTTTGTAAAATTCCGCAGGGATACCATCAGGGCCCGGAGATTTATTCTTTTAAAGTGATTTAATGGCCTTCATAATTTCATCCTTAGTAATGGGCAAATCCAAACCAGTTCTATCTGAGGGAGAACTTTGTGGTAAGTCACAAGTATTCAAAAAGTCAACAATTAATGAACTGTCACATAACTCTGGTTTGTTATGTAAGTTGGAATAACATCAAGAAACTCTTTAACAATATCATTATGGGACAATGCAATCTTACCCTGAGGACCATGAATTGAAGTAATCTGGGTTGTATCTCTTTTAATGCGTAAGTAATTTGCAAGGAGTTTGCCGGACCTATTGGAATTGAAACAAAATCTAGCACTTGATTTAGCAAGTTGAACCCCAGCTCTTTTACTAAGGATGGAATTGTATTCATAACGAAGTTTTTGTAATTACATTTTTTATTGGGGATTATAAGAAGTAATAAGTAACTGCTCAAATGTTGCTATTTGTTTCTCCAAATGTTTAATAGTCGCATTGAACAATTTGCTCTCAAGAGCCATATTAGAAATCGCAGCACCTCTAATGTAAGCTTTAAATGCATCCCATCTATTGATTACAGAAGTAGAATTTTCTGGATTAAACAAAAAATAGTCTTGAATAGCTTATAATAGTTTAGGTTTATTATGCTCATTGAGAACAATACCAGTATTCATACGCCATCTGGTTTGCTTAGTAAAATTGGATGAAATATTTAAAAAAAAAAGAAATTAAAGCATGATCTGATATGTCAATATTCCAATAACCGGGGTAGTTGCAGTTTGGATAAGAGACGGAGAAATTAAAAAATAATCAATTCCTGAGTGGGAATTATGAGGGTTGGAGAATAGGGTAAAACATTTTTCAGTAGGGAAGTGTAGCTGCCAAATGTCAGCTAATTTAGTGGTTTGAGTATACAATTTAAAGGCATGAAACACCTTAGGGGGCGAAATCTAGTTGCAGACATCCTATCTAACAATGGGTCTGCAATAACATTAAAATCACCCCCAGCAATCATTGGAACGTTACCCAACTTTAAAACTTTAGTAGTGATAGCAGACCAAAAAGTGGGATCATCCGCTGTAAAATAGGATCATGAATTGTAATTTGAGCTAATATATATCTACCCTCAGAATCTGAAATTGTATTCAAAACCTGACAATGGAGCCGTTTCGCAAAGAAAATAGAAACTCAATTTTTCTTTCCATTAGCCTGTGAGGAAACAATAGTGTCAACCCATTTTTTATTCATATAATGTAGTATCTTATCTTCAATATTAGTCCCTTGAACAAAGCAAATATCAGCTTTACAACTGCCTAAATAATGCCAACATTTTGTACATTTAACTGGGTGTTTCAAACCTTTCAAATTAAGAGAAACAACTTTAACATTGTGAACATTAGCCATTATAAAAAGAAAAACAAGGAAAAAAGGCATTGGGACAAGAAGAGATGGAGAAAAGCATAATTGAGAGACAGAATAAAATAGCAACTCTGTATTTAAGAACAAAAGAGGAGGAAAAGAAAATAGGGAGAAAAGAACAAACAAGAAACATAAATAGAAATTTAGGAACGCACACACGTTCTACAAGCATGGCCAGAACCGTTGAAGCCCATAAAGATAGAGATTAGTCATAAATGTGTCAATTAATTTCTGACTAGAGGGAGTCAAGTGTTAGGGTCATGAGTATCCATTGAAAGTGGAGCTTGTTGGTCAAGGAATTGCCTCAGTGCTTCAGGACGTTGAAAGGATTTGGAAAAATTATCTTTCCATATGCACATGGTAGAAGGATCAAAAAGTCCATCTTTGAAACCAAGACTCCTAAGTTGTGGACGACAGGTAGAGAATTCTTTATGTATAGCAACCGTGAGGTAATGTCTCTTGCAGCTTTCCTTATCAAGACAAGATGGTGATGATGCAGTACCTTAAATAATATTTGCCTAGGTTAAGTATGGCGAGGGTTACGATGAGAAGGGATTCTATGGGCTTTATCTACTTCAAATTTTTCTGGAAACTTAAGATTCAAAAGACCAGGAAGCAGAGATTCCAAATACAGTCGACATTCAGAACCCTCAACTTCTTCAGGCAGACTAAAAATGCGAAGGTTGTACTGCCTATTTCGATTTTCCAATTCCAAAAGTTTTTTTTTTTTTTTTTAGAGTTTTTTATATAGCGCGAACTTGAACCGAACCGAATCAGTTATCAGAGCGCTTTACATAGCACCAGTTACGTTACATGAGGACACACTTTCATTTTTTAGGCACGGGGAGATTAAGTGATTTGCCCAGAATCACAGGGGGTTTTTGGCGTCGTTACCGAGACTCGAACCGAGTTCCCCAGGTCCGAGGTCGAGCGCCTTAGCCGTTAGGCCAACCCCTCTCCCCAAAGTTGAAAAGTTGAACGTGCATAGGAAGAATTTTAGCAACTAGAGGTTTGAAAGCGTCCACTTTACTTTTATTATCTTGTATTTTGATGGAATTATCAGAAATTTCCACTGACATAGAAGCCATATCTTTGCGCACATTTTTAATATCAGAGGCAATAGCGTCAGTATTAAAACGTAATGCCTTAATTTCTTCCAAAATTAAGGAAAGAGAAGGTTCGGATGACCCCACCACCTTAGACTTAACTGGAGGAGGGGAAACTTGCTGTCTCCTTTTATTGTTGACTGGATTTTTATTTTCAATTGTGAGGTGAAAAATCCACAATTAGTCGAAAAAAAATACACAAATGTGTAAAACAGCACACAAATGTGAATTAAAAGAGTAAATAAGTGAAGAGAGCAGTGAAAAACACTTGAAAGTCACTGGTGCAGCAGCTAAATCGAACTGTGGGCGTGGCTAGGCCCAAGCCAGGCCCTTTCCTGAGAAGCACTCCGCCCCCTGGACATAGAAAGCAGGCAATACCTTCATGTTTAGCTGGGAGCAGGAACCAGGAGGCGATGGAAAATGCACCAAAATCGCATACCAGGTAGGAATCCAGGTTAGCATGCAAGCGCCCTCATTTTTTCATAAATTTTGACATAAAATCGTCGTTTTTGAGGAAAACGGGCTGACGAATTCTCGGAGCCTAGACGCGGCGGCCATCTTGTTTGACGCGCTTGCGCGTCTCCCAATATGAAAGGTTTTAACTTCACTCCAACAGCTTATTTGGAAAACAGACAGCTATGCTCACATTAGATATATGTTGTTGCTCTTTTAAGCTGAACATTTATGACTGTAGGAAACTTGATTTTGCGTCGGTGGCCTCTCTAGATTATTCACATATCAGGGATTCCTATTTTTCTGCTATTATGACTTTGTGCATTGTGCATTAATGCCACAATGTGTGTTGTATCTCAAAACTGTTATGGCTTCAGTTCATTGGTTTACTTGACAGTACAGTAAGTAAGTTGACTCATAAAATGCATTAATGCCATTGATTTAAAATGCCATGTGTGGGTTGCAGTGTTTATTGCATCACATGACACGTCAAATACATGTAATCTGACATATCATTTTTGTTTCCCCAGTCATTTCCCTCTTTACTAATGAGTTGTGATGCACAGCACTCACACAGATGTGCAATATCTTTTGTCTATGACTAATCATGGAAATGTTTTACAGGAAGGGTAGCTTTCCAGTACAAAACCTATGTGAGACATCACACTCGCTGCTTTGCACTATGGTGCATGTGTGTGTGCTTGGCACAATGCAGCAAGATCAGGAGATATTGTGCTGTTCTACTCTGCCTTTTGATGCAACACTGTAATTCAGCTTTGGTTGCTGCTATGTGTTGTTTCAAATGTTAGTAACTCTGCCCCTCTATCTTTAACTAATTCTACCCCTCTCCATTTTCCCTTTTCTATGTATTGTGTCTTTCTCTTTCTTTCCATTTCTGTGTTCCTGTCATTCTCTCTCTGTCTCAGTCTGTTATAATATTATTGCCCTCAGCTGCTGCTCATCTCTCCCATTTTCTGTTCATGTTCCTTCACTTTCTTATTCTCCAAACAGCTAGAATTCTCTGATATTTTTTAATTTTCCATTGTATTTGTACCATTGTGTACAAGGTGTCATATCACAGAAGTGCACCTGGGGCACAGCGAGCATTCGCACCTGCTTGTCGCACTCCTGCCTCTTTGGTATTACAGAAGAGGCCGCGGACACTTGTGCATTCCCTTCTGTAATATCGATATCGCTGGCACACATACCGCGCTAGTGCTATCATCAGAGGGCATTCACACATTTGCATGGGAGTTTGGCACAATCAAATGAGGGAATCCCTTCGACTCTGCACCCGTGCCGTATTGCAGATGTGGTGCAGGGACAGAAACACTGTCAGTGCACCCCCAGATGGCAGCCCTATGAACGGGAAAGGGGCTCCCATGGACCCCCTCACTGCACCCGCCTGCAAGGGGATTTGTAATCTCCCTTAAAAGTGCAGACAGGTATCCGCCTGCACGGTGAAACACGGAGCAGCTTCAGAGCAGCCGCTCTGGTTTTCCCATTAATTCAGGGCTCCCAGCACAGCATGATTTTGCGGCTGCCATTCATCCTAATATGGCACATTTAACACCTTGGGCGCGGCCGCGATTCAGCGCCTGTGCGGCGTTTTACGTTGTGGACGGGTTCATGACGGCCCCCAGCCGTCATCAGCACACGAGCCCCGTGATGCATGATGGCTGGGGACCGTCATCAGCATCGAAGGGGTTAAGAAGATGTGCCTGGTGCAAACAAGGGAAATGCACCATATGTATGATACAGCCCCAGACGATTCTTGGCTTCCCCTTATTCATAAATCAATTCACTGCACAGAGTTTACGGGGCCCTACTCTAAAGCTATAACATCTATACTTGTTCTTTTACATGTAATTCACTCTCTTTCAATAGATAGCACAATTATACTCACATCTCTAGAATGCATTTATTTTTCCAGTAGATTGCCTTCTTTGTGAGCAGTGTCTTGCTGCCGGCAGCAGCCAATGCTCAGGGATCTTCAAGCAATGCTCTCCTGACGTCACTCACTGCGTCAAAGGACTGGAGAACAACACACTGGGTGAGTGCCACATGCCACATTTTGGTAATGTGACCCAATACTCAACATAATGGCCAGTGCTCATTTTGTACAATAATGATTACAGCAGCCAAAGATATTTCTTAAGAGGCCATTGCTGATTGCACTACCTGCAGGCCCTGTCAGTGCTGCCAGCACACCAACAACACCTTTATGCTATTACAGTCCTAAAAGTATGACAATTTGGATTATACTATATGAGCCAAAGCAGTAGAATGGGCCTGCGTAAGCACACTGGTATTAATATATTACTAATCCTATACTGAATTGTTAAACACTTTGCTCATATGCTTTTTTAAATATAGAATGGCAGAGCCAACATGTGGTGAATTGTCATGAATATGTGCCGCTGATATGAAATAGGTGCAGGTGCCTAGCACCAGAAAACACCAGCACAAATTAAGAACTGATTCTGGCCATCATGCTTTGGTGGTCACCTTCCTCTGTGACCTTCAAAATACCCTTCCATTGCATCCACATGGCAGCTACTTGTGATTCAGTAATATGTGCAGTCTGGTATAAATATCTCAACCTTGCCAGCCTCAGTTCTCCTGCTTGCCTGTTTTCAAAGTACTTATTTGCAAACAGTCTCTTGCAGAAAATATGGGAGGTTACAATTATAAAGGCATGAGAGTGAGAGATTTCCATTAAGTAAGCATGGTTGTGGGAGGTGCGAGATGTGGAGGAATTTTTCTTCCTACATAAAATGGCCGTTGGCTGAAAAATATTTTCTGAGTTATTTTTATTCACCAAACCAGGGGGCAGGTGTTTCATCCATACTGCTTACTCATGTCTACTATGGAACTCACAATATGCATTTTGCCAACAGGGAATAATGCTATTCTAACTGCATTCAAGGACTGTCTGGATCCAACCGACAAAGCAGTCTGCGAAAGAGACTTAACCTTTAAAAACTCAGCTACCTCTTTAAGAATTAGCAGAACTTGCTGCGACTCTGACTTCTGCAATGGAGGAGATGTGCAAGGTATGTATGTTCATGGCTCTGACATCCTTTGCACAGGCAACATGCAGAATGCATACAGTCTTTGTCTCTGTTATAAGAAACCGAGGATGTGTACAGGGTATGTACAGTCTGTGATTCCTACATATGTACTAGAGGAGATCTTTAGGGTACATGAAGTCTTTGCTTCTTATTTCTGTAATATACAGTAGGTATAGGGTACGTACAGTTTGTGACTCTGACATCTGTAACTGAGGGGATGCCTGGCTCTCACACAACTGAGTTGGTTACCATCCAAGAGACAGATAGAATGTAAGGCCTGCTGCATTGCCCACAAGTTAAAGTCCTCTTGTACTACAACATGTTTTCACTCATATACCGCTTCAGGAGCACAAAGATCTAATGACCTGACCCTCCACGCAGTCTCCAAGATGTCCCATCCATTGGACACATCTGTCATTTATTCTCTTGATAGCTCTGGGAATACTGATTCGAGCAGCTGTTTTTTTCTTTATGAAAATCTCTAACATAACATAACATACCATGAAATAAAAAGCAAAGGTATGCTCAGTAACAGAAATGAAATGCCGGGTATATAAAGCCTGTGACTCTCACACCTCTAACAGAGGGAATGTGCAGCTTGCATACAGTCTGTGACTCCAACATCTGTGACACATGGCTGTGCAGGGTGCACACAGTAACAGGAGGGATGGGCAGAATACATAGAGTTTGTGGCTCCAACATCTGTAACAGATAGGATGTTCAGGGTATGTTCTGTCTATGACTATGATATCTTTAACAGGGAGGATGAGCACGGTACATACAGCCTATGATTCTGACATCTGTGACTAAGGGGATATGTAAGGGTCATACAATGAGTGACTATGACATCTAAGGGGATGTGCAAGATACATTCAATGTGTGACTGGGACATCTGTGACACAGGGGATGTACTATGTACGTATAGTGTGTGGCTTCAACTTTTATAATGGATGGGATGTGCAATGTTTGTATACTTTGAGTTTCTGACTAATGTAACTGAGGGGATGTGGACCATATGTGCATGAGCTAGCTGTAAGTGATGGAACTAGTGAAATACATGGAGCTTGATTTAGCTAGAGGCATGACTTCTCACAAATAATCTTTATCACTCTATATCATACATCCTTTCCCCAGCTCGTAACCCCAAAATCAAGAGTATACACACCTCTGACAGTTATATATCACAACACAGAGGCCAATAATATCAACCTTCACATAGATTGACTCTGGAGAACCGGGTTATTTAGAACCCAGCGGTGCCAGGGGACACACCCGAAATCTCCGGATTCACCTGTCTCAGAATTACAGAAACGCGGCAACTTCTTGGTGATGTCAAAGATCAAATTTATTGGCTGCAACCAGTAACAGAGGTCCACGAAGTACAATTGCTGTATATTCGTAGGAGACTGCTCAATCTTACAAAGCGCGTCATCCCTTTTACACCAAATATTGTGCTTCAGGCAAACATTCCTTATTTACAGTTGACCAATCTCATGTGTACACGACAAAAGAATTGCATGACAAACCCACATTTCATTGTCCAGCCCACCATTAATTACCCGGACGGGCCCAACACTCTTCATCAGATAAATCGGACGGACCCCTAATAGAAACGGGCACCTCCTCATCGTAAATGAGTCATAAAGAAAGGAGCAGAGACAGGTGTGAGTCAGATAAGACATAGTTGTGTGCAATAAAGGGTTTATGATGTCCTGTGCTTTGATCTTCAATCTCGACCAGTTGCTGGCAAAGGAACTGGCCTAACAGGTTTGGCTTCGGGCAACGGAGTCAGCTTGCCCAGGTCACACAGAAGTCAGCTAAAGGTGTACGTGTCCCAAGGACTCGTTCGGCCTTAGTCATCTGCCTATGTGAGGGCAACCACAAAATGGCTGCCGTACACAAAATAGAACCCAAGGGTTCAGAACGGAATGCCTGATTTCATGGTGATCTCGTCACTCAAACATGATGAAAATACTCGTACATTTTCGGTCCGCTGATACCAAAATCGTCATGATATGACGATATTTATGAAACAGGTTCACGGAACCTCAGACCCTCCTTTTGCCCTTACATAGGCAATAACCTAAACCCAGGTCAGTCTGAATCTAGGTCTATACTCATCCGGTCATCGAGATGTTGCTGTAGCATCATCCTATTACTTAGCACATCTCTCGATACAGGTCTCCTTACACACGATGTAGCACATAGGCCACATATAGCAGGAGCACACTGAAAGACAGAACAGGAAAAGGACGGCTAAGATCATCCCAATGACCATCAGAATCTTCCATCCCCAGGCGGATAACAGTTCCCAAAACCATCCCATCAACGACCAATCCCCTTTATCCACGTGTATAGATTCGGAGATCTTATGCAGTTTGGAAATGGCCTGGTACACTGTCAGAGCGTTGTCTGGAATGAAAACAGCAACTGTATTGGATCACTTTACATACCCCACCTCGGTCTGCAAGTATGACGTCTAACGCAACTCTGTTCTGGAGAGTCATAAGACGATCCGACTGTAGCTCAGCAGTCAAGTTACTAAGGGCACCGGCAGTTTCAACTACGGTGGACTCAACCACTCTCGTCAATTGCCGTATGTTCCTGCTGTTAACCATAGGTCCCCAAAACGGCAGAAAACCCTTCAAAAAATCTCCTAATTCTTGTCCTGCAGTATCTTCCTTACTGAAGACACCTCTAACAATTCTTGTCTTGTGGTAATCTGCCGCAGCTGTATAGGTGGGAGGCAACAGGAACGATACAAAACATGTGCACGAGAAATCAGGGGGCAACCATGTGTACGCTCTATCGTAACAGACAAAATAGGTACCCTTAGCTGCTAGAAACGATGGGGAAGTCTGGGATGCAAAAACATACGTCTCAGTGCAGATACTCTTCCGTAGCTGAGATCTTGGAATCTTGCCATTACCTTGCAGACAGTAATGACCCTGATGGGGTACGATCCAAATCGGGGAAGGTCTTTTCGCTCGCTGGTTCTCACTCAGACTAACTCCATATCCGGTTACGTTCCATCCAATATACGCTAGTGTCTCATCTCTCGGGATAGTCTCATAAGAGATAGTTCCTCTAATCATATCGACTATACCCTTAACTAGAGCACTATTCTTCAGATTGTCCTTCACAGAACGTAGGGGGTGGACTTCATGAGCATAGATGAACATCGTTCTGTATGCACACACAGAACCATTGTAGCTAAATGGCAGAAACAGGTAAGGAATACCTTTATCAGTAGTATGAGGCATAAGACCACACACCCAACAGTTAGTCGTGTTCACTACTAATTGGTGTTGGTGCAGAAGCTGGACGAAGGAGTTATTAGCGAATTCCAATCTCCTAATGGACTCATGTTCAGGCAGAGGGTGAAAAGAATGTGAGGAAACAGTAGAAGGAGGTATGGGCTGTGTAGTGGGTGCAAACGTCACTTGAAAAGAGAATATTATATATCTCATCAAAAACATCATTACGCTAAGCAACATACAAAGACACAATATTAAAAAACATTTTCTGCTCATGATTGTACACATTTTGGCTTTAAAATTCATTTCTTCAACAGGTCTCTCCATCTTGAAAAACTCCATCCTCTAACCGTGCTGCTCGCGGAGGTAGGGTGTTCAGTGCTAAGGAATGCGTCTGTCGGTCCAGGGAACGCCCAAGGACCAATCAGAACGGTCGACCTTGTGTCTTGGGCTGCACTCCAAAGACTTGACGCCACGACCCTACAGCTGAACCCGGACGGCGGTTCGAAAAACAAAAATCGGTCAAAACAGTTTCTCAGATGGGAGAGCTGAATGTTCAAAAATAGATCATAAAAGGAAATCTCTTTAGTTTATTTGTCCATGACTTTTGGTCTCAAATTATAACGGCCCTTCCCGGGCAATGTCTGGTCACAGAACAAGAGTTCAGCCTCGGTAGTGTCCAATTGAACTGACGATGGCACAGCTCCTTGCAGAAGATTGTCGTTTTCACGCTCAGAACTTGTCCCCATTAAACGAGCGTCGCTAAAAGGGAAAAAACGAGGCACAGTCTCAGTTTCAGAATCAGCAATACCCTCCTGAACCCACCGGTCGTACGGCAGAGGCAAAGGGACCCTCTTACAGTGTACGCCGTGGATCCAGTTATTTTTTCCTTGCACTCGTACTGCAGATCGCATTGACAACAGCACTAAGTAGGGACCAATCCAGCGTTTTTCGTTCGCTGGAAGTTTTTGATCAGCACCCACGAGCCAGGATCATAGGCATGTCCTGGATCTTCAGAAGCCTGAGGCAGTGTATCATGAACCTGTTGGTGTAAGACACGCAATTTAGCCGTCAAATCATACAAGTAATCAAGCAGTACAGGGTGTTCAATCTCGCTGAATTTCGTCGGCCTCGGCACTCCCCATATGTTTGCCGGGCGACCAAAAATGATTTAATAGGGACTAAGTCCCACTCGGGAATGTACAGTCATCCTTGTAGACAACAGTGCTAATGGCAAAGCGTCAGGCCATTTAAGACCAGAGCTCGCTTGTATTTTGGCCAGCTTGAGTTTAAGAGTGCCGTTATAGCACTCTACTAGTCCAGCTGATTGGGGGTGATTTGCAGCATGGAACTTTTGGCGGATTCCTAGCCCTTCACATACTCTCTTCATCACTTGACCCACAAATTCACTCCCATTATCACTCCAGACCATTCTCGGCAACCTATAACTAGGGAAAAACTCTTTGACAAGGGCTTTAGCTGTGGAAAAGGCAGTATTATCTTTCAGGGGATATGCTTCTACCCATCTTGAGAAAGCACAAACAACCACGAGTATGTATTTTAGGTTGTTGCATCTCTCCATGTGAATAAAGTCTAGCTGCAAAACCTCGAACGGATACGTCGGAGGAGCAAAATGACCAGCTGGAGTTGGAGTTCCCTTGCCAGGATTGTACCTCAGACAAACCATACAATTCTTGACCACATTCTCTGCACACTTAGGAATTCCAGCATTTTGCCATACTCGGGCCAACAACTTACAAATCCCTTTCACACTGATATGAGCCATTCCATGCGCCATCGTAACCACTGCAAGCACGTACGAATCGGGTAACAACCATTGCTGATGTTCTGACAACTCAATCCAACAACTAATCGCATCCAATTTACCCGTGCTCTCTCTCCACACACTCAACTCTTTCTCTGTAGCCTCAGCTTGAATCGACTTCACACTCTCTATCGTATCCTCACACATTCCTCTATCCGGAACCCATCTCGCCGGACCCGTAACATTCATTTGACTCATCACGTCCCTTGCCACGTCTTTCGCAACTTCGTCCGCAAACGCATTACCGCGACCAACGTCATCGGTAATCTTCTTGTGTGCACTGCATTTCACAATCGCAACTTGCAACGGCAAGGTAAGTGACTCCAGGAGCTCATTCACCAATTGACCATGCTGTATCTTTGTCCCATGTGACATAAGGAACCCACGTTCCTTCCACAAACGTCCAAAACTGTGAGCCACACCAAACGCATACTAGCTGTCTGTATATATGGTCACTTTCTTTCCTTTCGACAACACACACGCTCTCGTAAGTGCAATCAACTCTGGTGCTTGGGCTGAATTATGTGGGATACGTGCAGCTTCAACAATCGTATGCAAAGTCGTAACAGCATATGCCGCAGTCGTATCACCATTCGGAAGCTTGAAGCACAAACCATCCACCCATAAGGTACCCTCACACTTCGCAAGAGGAGTGTCCCTAAGATCTATTCTCCCTTTTGTTTCTTCCTCTGTCCTGAGAAAGCAATCATGTTGCTCAACAACATCTGTCTCTACTGAAATCGGCAATAACGTGGCTGGATTCAACGTATTGCACCTCTTTATGTGCACATGACTCGCTAGGAGTGTCAGCTCATAACCTGACAATCGAGCACTAGTTAAGTGCTGTGTCTTGGCCCTGTTTAACAAAGTATCCACTGCATGTGGGACCATCACGACCAGCGTATTATTCATCACCAAACCAGCAGACTGTCGAATAGAAACAGCGGCTGCCGCTGTGGCTCTCAAACAACTCGGCAACGCCCTAGCTACCGGAACCAAAGTCGACGAGAAATTCGCGCATGGACGTTGCTTGTCCCCAAAAGACTGTGTCAACACTGACAATGCACATCCCTCTCTCTCGTAAACATACAACGTAAAAGGCTTACTGTAGTCGGGGGTACCCAACACAGGAGCCGAACACAATGCATTACGCAATTCGGAAACACTTTTCTGACAATCTTCAGACCACGGGAGGGGATTCGGTGTATCTTTACAGGTCAATGCCACCAGCGGTTTGGCCAGCAAAGAAAAATTTGCTATCCATTGTCTGCAATATGACGTAATACCCAGGAAAGCACGCACTTCTCTCAGTGTAATTGGCACACTCATTTTCGCAATCGCTTGAATTCTTTCTGGGGTCAATATTCTTCCCTCCTTCGATAAGAGATGACCTAAGTAGGTCACTTCTTGTCGACAATACTGTAACTTCGAAAGAGACACTTTGTGATGGAAATCAGACAAATGACGCAACAATGACAAAGTAGCTTTCTTACAAATTTCCTCTGTATCGGCAGCAATTAACAAATCGTCGATGTACTGAAGAAGAGAAGCACCATCAGGTAAGACAATCACATCAAGTTGTGTTTTCAAATCCTGACTATAGATTGACGGACTCTCACAATAGCCTTGAGGAGATCGCTTAAACCAGAAGCTTCAACCTCCTAAAGAGAAGCCGAAAATATCTCTACTCTCCTCGGCAATCGGGATGCTGAAGAAAGCATTCTTCAAATCAATCACCGAAAACCAAGTGGCCGAAGCTGGAATCATTGTCAATAAGGCAGTGATATCAGGAACAACAGGAAACTGTAGCACAACTATCTTATTCACCTCTCTAAGATCAATCACAAACCTGTAAACAGGTGGCTGAGAAGAATCAGTTTGTTTCAAGACAGGTAAAACAGGGCTATTGCAAACATTACCTCTTGTTTCTTCAATTATATATTTCTCAATCAAATCATGGATAATCGCTAGCAATGCCCTTTCTCCATCACTAGAGATCCTATATTGGGGAATACGTGGCATTTTAACATTCGCTTTCAACGTCACAACATATGGCGGTATCTCCAAGAGACCTACATCGTTAGGACCAGTCGCCCAAAGAATATCAGGAAGAGAAGACAATTCTGTCAGAAGTTTATCCTTCGACAGATACATCGGAGAGACCACTTTCTTACCCAGTGTAAGTTGTACCCCCGAAGGAGAACAATACAACGTCGCATACAATCTTTTCAACAGATCCAATCCCAACAAGTTTTCACCACAACCTATCGTCAGAATAAGGGGTGCTTCGAATTCGCGAGGTCCAGCAGAAAGGGACAAAGAATTAGAAATCGGGTTTCTAACTGGGGCGCCAGAAAAACCTACTGAAACATTAGTTAAGCCAGACAAAGGTGCACCAGGGAGTTTAGAGTGCATGATAGAACTCTTCGTAGCACCAGTATCCAACAGAAAAGGCTCTGACACACCTGATGTAATCACTTCAACATAAGGTCCACTCTGATCTACTGGAACTGAAACAACTCCCTCTCTTTGTCCATGGCTGTCCTAGCAATCATTACCATCCACATTCTCACCTTCAACATAGTAGTCATCAGCATAGTACTGAGTCGTCCTACCAGATGCACCATTCTGCTGATTAAAACTATTCATCGTATTCTGTGGAGGAAAGGAATGAGCGTTCTGGGGAAAACCTCCACGTCCCCTACCTCTAGGTGCTTGCTGAACACCTCGACCTCGTGCACCCGAAACACCATTCATACGCTGTAACAAAATAGGGCAACTATACTTAAAATGACCCTCTTCCTTACAATATGAACACTGATTGGGGCCTACCAGAAAACGCTGTTGAGGAGACTCAAACCTTTGCGAGTTTCTCTGAAACTGCTGAGGCTGCTGATAATCACGCTGATTATTACGGGGCTGATACGCTTGCTGTAAAAGCACCTTTGTCTTCAACTCTTTGGTTTTCTTGTCTGCTCTATCCTTCTCAACTTTATCCCTATTTTCGTAGTAAAGTGCAGTAGCCAATATCTGTGCTGAAGAGGAAACGGCCCAAGAACTCTCTGAATCCTTCAATTTCTTACATAATTCAGGAAGTAAATTATGTACAAACTTTTGTCAACGAACAACCGTTGACCACCTTCAGTACTCATGTCTTGACCACTATTGTCGATAAATGTCTCTTCAAACCTTGTGAAGAAATCAGACACGGTTTCCTCTTTCTTCTGTTTACACGCAGACAATTTATCCCAATTTACACGCATCGCAGGCATTAAAGTCTTCATGTAAGTAACGATCTTACCAGGAAGTTCTCCTACCAAAGGCTCAGGTTTAGCACCACCAACTTGCTGGTCATCTGCAGCAGCAATATTAACCCATGAATCACCTAACTCTTGCGCATGATCCGTATGATGAATCAATCCCCATAAAGGCTGTGGAACCACATTTCCAAACAACATGTCTATATCCGCTAGATTCATAACACATGAGTCTGCGGTCTGTGATAATTCCTTGTAATACCCTGCAGGATTTTTACTGGGGTCAGGCAAAGTCTGTTTAAGGGCCAAAACTTCTGCATGCTTCCACGGAACATGTACCCAAACACGTTGAAAATGAGCCGGTAAAGCATCAATGTTATTAGGGGCATCAGCCTGGACTGCTTCCTTCCATACAGGAGGAACTTCTCTCATTGGGTACTGTCTCACCTTTCTCCTAACAGAGGGATCAGGCTCAAACAGCGGCTGAGAAAGAGACTCGCTCCTAAACGACAACAACGTCGCAACTGCTTTCTCAACATCGGAACCCACAATCGTACCTTTCGCAAACTCAGCCTGTATATGGAACAACTCAGACGGAGTCTGTCCCACGTCATCATCTTACCATTCTTCACGAAGGAAAGTACACACCTTATCGAAAACTTATCTCTGCTTCTGTGCTTCCCATTGACGGAAGACATCCATAACAGACTCTACATCGCATCTTAAAGGACGAGTAACCCATTTACACGCCAAACAATCCAATATTTCTCTCTCTCGAGAATCAGGCAGTTGGCTACGCAACTGCTTACGCTCTGAAACAGGGGTCGTACTATGCGACCCAAAGAAAGGAGACAAAAGACTAGTAACAGTGTTGGTCATTCTCTGTCGAAAAGAAGGAGAGGTCGACAGGTCAGGAGATAAAGCGGACAGAGAAAAGGTCAACGTAGGAGCAGTAGAAGAGGAGGTAGCAAGAATAGGTGAAAAAGGCGCAGGCGGCGCAGGAATTAAAGGCGGAGCAGGTAGCAAAGCCAGTGGCCCTTGAGAAGGCTTGACCAGAGGAGTAGTGGCCAACTGAAGAGGAGCTGGCGGCTGTGGAATAACAGGAAGCTGCACAACTGGAGGTTGCACAACTAAAGGTTGCGGAGGTGCTGTAGCACTCTGCGCATAAGGGGGTGGCGAACTCAACAAATGTGACATCAAGGGATCTTTCTCAAGTTCCTTCGCTGCATCTTGCTGAAGAAGCGGCAAAGCCGGGTAGCATTTATCAATCGCCATCTTACGTTGCCTGTGCAACTGCTCACTCGCCTGTTCTTCTTCGTTATCTTTAAACTGTATAGCAGCTTGCATTATCAAGATACCTCTCTCTTTCTTATTTCTCTTCGCTAATTTAATTTCTGTCCGTTTGGCCTCCTTTCGCCATAGGCGGAAAGAGTTAAACATCGCCGGCCGGGCTTTCTTCTTAAAGAGTTTAACCTCTAAATTATCTAGAACTTCTGTTTCAAAACTACCATATTGGGGCCATTTTAGGACACCATCTTTCCTAGTGTACCTAACCCATACTTCATTATACGTGATAGGGCTTCACATAGAGCTCATAGGTTGGAGTTCCAATCGGAGGAACCGGACACGAGTCCTCCAATCAGGAATCCCTATTACAACCAAGACAAAACAAATTTCCAAGTCTGCTAAGACCAGGCATCTTCACTCACTAGTCTAGCTTCAAACTTCAAAGGATTATCGAATACGATAGTCTCGTGAATACACGAGTCCCTCGGCTTTGGTACTTGCAAGTCCCAAATCAAAGATCCCAAGGGGATACCCAAAAACTAAGGACTGGGAGACTCTCCACTCATACTTAACTGAGGTATCGATGACATCACCAGAAGACCCGTCTATCGCCTTGCTCTACAAATCGTCTAAGGCTCCAAGACAGGGCGACAGTCAGGGCAGCAGTCCTTCGTAGCCGTCGGAAAGCGGGGAACCTCGCAGCAAAGACTTTTGGACCACGACGACATACAGGGGTCGATGAGGTGGCTGGCCTTCCTCCAGAATTTTCACACGAAGCTCCTCATGATCATCAGGCTTGGACCGGTACTGCTGAAGTCGCCCTACGTTGGGCGCCAATTGGAGAACCGGGTTATTTAGAACCCAGCGGTGCCAGGGGACACACCCGGAATCTCTGGATTCACCTGTCTCAGAATTACAGAAACGCGGCAACTTCTTGGTGACGTCAAAGATCAAATTTATTGGCTGCAACCAGTAACAGAGGTCCACGAAGTACAATGGCTGTATATTCGTAGGAGACTGCTCAATCTTACAAAGCGCGTCATCCCTTTTATACCAAATATTGTGCTTCAGGCAAACATTCCTTATTTACAGTTGACCACTCCCATGTGTACACGACAAAAGAATTGCATGACAAACCCACATTTCATTGTCCAGCCCACCATTAATTACCCGGACCGGCCCAAAACTCTTCATCAGATAAATCGGACGGACCCCTAATAAAAACGGGCACCTCCTCATCGTAAACGAGTCATAAAGAAAGGAGCAGAGACAGGTGTGAGTCAGATAAGACATAGTTGTGTGCAATAAAGAGTTTATGATGTCCTGTGCCTTGATCTTCAATCTCGACCAGTTGCTGGGAAAGGAACTGGCTAACAGGTTTGGCTTCGGGCAACGGAGTCAGCTTGCCCAGGTCACACAGAAGTCAGCTAAAGGTGTACGTGTCCCAAGGACTCGTTCGGCCTTAGTCATCGGCCTATGTGAGGGCAACCAAAAAATGGCTGCCATACACAAAATGGAACCCAAGGGTTCAGAACGGAATCCCTGATTTCAAGGTGATCTCGTCACTCGAACATGATGAAAATAATCGTATATATTATACGCGCCATTTTCGGTCCGCTGATACCAAAATCGTCATGATATGACGATATTTATGAAACGGGTTCGGAATTCACGGAACCTCAACTCCACGTAATCAGCAACCAATGTCTTGTCAAGGTAACCGTATACTGGGAATTCAGATTTTGATTAAACACAGCTCCCCACAGGATTCTCATCGGCATCAAATCTGTTCTCACAGGTATTGACCAGAGATAAAGATTTCCAATGTGAGGAGTTTTCTTAAAGATGAATCAGAAATCACTTGATCTCCCTGCTCTTCCATGTTCGCTAATAAAAGTAAACATTAAGGGAGGAGTACTGATTCCCACAATAAACACATGTAGTAAGGTCTCTAAGTGGGAAGCAGGAAACTGAAAATAAGAAAGCTGGTCAACACCTTGGCCGAGGAGGAAAGGAGATGCAAGCTTCAGCTCTAATCCCCAGCAATGATCATTGGACCAGTTATTTCAGTCCTCAAAAGTGTCCTTTTGGATATGGAGCAGTAATAATTCATCTCATCGATAGGGGCGTCGAGGTGTTGACCTGCCTCCTGTGAGCCACATCACACTGCCTCTCACTTATGGTCACGCTGATCTTCATTTCATGTACTTGTTTTATTGAGAGCACAACACAGGTCAGCCCTCTTGGCATTTTGAAGCTCCTGATTATAGGGGGTGGAGGAGGGGGCTAATTCACAATCCACCTAATAAATGCTGTTTAAGAATATCTCATTGTGTAAGCAGATGTCTTTACTGCACATGTGTAGGTGGTAATCGAACTATGTTCGACTCACACAGGTACAATTCATTCCATATAGTGGATGTAGTGTGCAAGCCCCAGGCACTGCAGTATATCACCTAAAATGGGTCTGTCATGCCACTCAACAGTGGATTCCTTAGACTAATGAGGAGTGACACCGGGCAGCAGGGGCTGGATCCCAAAACCTCTCCTAATTTCTTCTTGCACTGGAATTAGAAAATGGGAAATGGCTTAATACGTGTCTTCTATGGGTATCTTCTGTCCTGCCTGGTTGCTCATTTGCAGTGCAGTAATCATGCACTTCTACTTCCTATGTCCAGTGATAGTTTCATACCCTGCTGCTAGCAGTCACCAAGGAGAAACCAAGATAAGAAAAAAAGATAATTCCAAAGTTGTTGCTTTGTGCATTTGTGAAGTGTGTGTGTGTGAGTGTGAATGTGTGACAGGAAGTGGGTGTGTGAGTTGGTCTGTATATTCATGTGTTTGAAGGAGTGAGAATCAGTAAGAGTGGGTGTTTGTGAGTGTGATTGTGCATAGATTTCAGTGAATGAGAACCGATGATAGTGATCATATATCAAATTAAAATTCAAATAATCTTTATTTCGATCATAAGAGATCATAAAAGATGTACAAATAAATGCCAACATTAAAAATCATTATGAAATAAGCTATGTGTTTTAAAATACCCAGATCACGATTACAATCTAATTAAAATAAATAAATTTTTGGTTTGAGATCCAAGAGATCATACAGCGTCAGCGTCCCTTATAATTCTTGCTCGTAATCTCCACATTGCCATCAGAAATTTCGCCATTACGAACACAGTTGGAGCTGTTAAGTCTGTTTTGAGCACTCTGTAGGCTGGGGCATAAGTTCAGAAGCCCAGGGTCCTTAAATAGGGGACCAGCCAATAGCTCCTGATTCTGCTATAAGCTCTGCAAAAGAGGACCACGTGAAGGTCACTTTCCAGCCTATAGTTACATGCTGGACAGTTCTCCGAGTCCATGTAGCCGTCCCAGGATTTGGTAAGGGACCTCAGGGAAAGAGAACCGTACCTCCATTGCATAAAGATCTTCCTTACAAACACTGGCGTCATACCGTCTAAGACGTACTCAAGACTGTAGATGTCTTTTGCCTTGATAAATGTGTCGGTTAAGGATCCTTCCCGTATAGAACTCAGAGATTTCTGGAGCATGAAGTTGTAAAATAATTTGGAAAGTTCTTTTCTCGGGAGCCTTGCAGACATTACTTCCGGATTGGACCATAACTCTGGGACTCCAAGGGTCGTACACATGTCCCTTATATACTTTAGCCATGGGATTTTAGCCATGTGGATTGATCTGAGAAGGTCTTGCAATTCACTTCTATAGTGTACTAGATCCTGGCTGCTCCACAAGCGCCTCCAGTAAGTCAAGGGTTTGAGGCCCAGTTCCTCCGTAATTGGTCGTAATGCCAAGTCCATTCTGAGTGGGAGAAGAGGAGTGCTAGGTGGAAGAGCAGCCAATTGCCTAATAAAATTGTTTTCTGCGACTTGTATGGTCTGTAGCGGTGTGTGTCCCCATAACTCTGCCCCATAAGTAATGCCCCCCCGGCTTGGGCTTTGTAAATGTGTATGGCAGGTGCCAGTGGGCGAAGAGGTGATTTTTGGCGATTCTTGTAATGGCACCAGCCCTCTGAATTAATTTTGTGGTTGCTTTTGATTTGTGAGGCAACCAGGTCAGGTTCTGGTTGAGGGTTATGCCGAGATATTCAATTTCATAAACTCTTTCTAGGATTGTAGATCCCAGGCGGGGATTTGGGCAGCTTTTGGGTTTATGATTAAGAATCATGAATTTAGTCTTAGAGGGGTTTATTTCTAATCCCTTTTCATTGCAGAACCCCAAGAACCCCCTCAAGACTCTCTGTAGCCCCATTGGTGTTTTTGACAGCAGCAGGGTGTCATCCGCGAACATAATCGCTGGCACCCTGCTACTGTTCAATTGTGGCGCATCAATATTGGGGATCTTGCTCAAATGCTCTATCACCCCGTTCGTGAATAGGCAGAACAGGGTCGGCGCCAACACGCAGCCCTACCTTACCCCTCTTCGGACAGGGAACCTATCTGTCAGCCTACCGCCCTTTCCATATCTTACTCGGGCGTAATTGTCTGTGTGTAGCCTGATTAGGATCTGTAGGATATCTCCAGGGACACCCAGATCAGCCAGCACCGCCCACAATTTAGCCCTAGGGACCAAATCGAAGGCGGCGCAGAGGTCCACGAAGACCGCATACAGTGACCCACCTTCTAGATGTACCGTCTTCCAATACAAAATGTTCAATCTAAGTATTTGATCGACTGTTGAGACTCCTTTTCTAAACCCCGCCTGGAGAGGGCTCAGAATGTCGGTCTCTTCCATCCAGCTTTGCAGCCTATCAAGAATTAATCTGCCGAACAGTTTCTGGGACACATCAATGAGGCTGATTGGGCGATAGTTGGCGGGGAGCAGAGGCGACCCCTTTTTAAATATCGGGACCACCTCCGCTCCCAGCCAAGTATCCGGTATTTTCATTCCCCCCAGCACTGCATTGAATAAGACCATAAAGTAGGGTGCTCAAATCCCAGGTTCCTGCCTGAAGAGATCGCCTGGCACCCCATCCAAGCCCGGCGCCTTTCCAGAGGAAAGCCCTGCTATCGCCACCCTAATGTCTTTTATGGTGAAGGGGTCAGAGGTATATGTGTCAAGAATAGTAGGTAATATTGGTTCTAACTCCTCATTCTCGGGGGAATATAGCTGCTGGAAATGTTCTTGCCAGACGTTTGCTGCAATGTTGGGCTCAATTGCCGTGGGAAGATCCCCGCTTCCATGATTAATTATTCTCCAGAATCTACGGGAGTCTCTTTTGGCTAGGGACTCCGATAGATTCTACCAGTGCTGTACATCCCACTCTATTTTAGCATTAGCTATAAGTGTTTTGTAAGCCCTCCTTTTAGAGCGGATCTCTTCCCTTGGGCCTCCTTCTTTTATGATGGATAGGAGATCTCGTTTAGCCAGTCGACAAATACTATTGAACCAAGAATTTCTGGTAGGTCCCTGGGTTCTGGGTCGTCTGGTACTAAAGAGATCAGCTTCAAGATTCCTGATTAGGTGTTCGTGTACCTGTGCTAAATCTTTGCTAGTATCTTTTAGGGAGTCTAGGTTCCATAGGTAAAAGGCCTCCTCGAGGATAGGGATAATTCCAGCGTAGAGAGAGGCTAGCTTCTCTTCGCTAGAGGCAAGCTTTTCCCATCTTATCCTCCTCCTGTTGTTGTCCAGGAGGTGTCCCTCTCTCAATGTTTGCTCACTTGACACATTCACCTCCGAGCAGGGGATGGCATATTCTAATTCTAAAGCGTTGTGGTCACTATCCTGCCTAGATGTTATTTTGAAATCCACTACCCTTTTCCATACATGCATCTGTACCAGGAAGTAATCTAATCTGTATTCCCTCCCTAGTTTGTTAAATGTACATTTGCTCGGGATGTCAGACCTAGTGCGGCCGTTACAAGCTCTCAAACCGTAGGTGAGATTTAGTGGATTTATTTGAACGGCTAGCGGTGTCCATGCTCTAGGAGGGGGTGCTTCTGTCGGAGGAACCTGCCAACTTGAATCCTCCTCTAGGGAGGGTCCATCAAGTGATCCAGGCAATGGTTCAAAATGTGAATTAAGGTCCCCCCCTATTAGGTATGATATATCCCCTGGGATGGTTTCTAGGAGGCGTGACAATACCTCTATAGTTTTAGAGGTAGTAGCTATTGGGACAGGCCTGGAGTAAATATTTATGACTAGTAATTTAAAGGGACCCGGCCATTCAAGTAGAACGGCCAATATATCTTCCGAGTCTACTATATATCGTGAAGCTAAGCAGCCTAAGTCGGAAGCCACCCAGGTTGCCAAGCCTCCAGATGGTCGGCCTCTCCCACCCCAGGTAGCTGGAATTGAGAATGTCTGGAAACCCCTAGAGGAGGTCTCGTCCCTAGCCCAAGTCTCTTGAAAGAGACAGACGCTTTTTGGATGTATTAGCTCGGCCCATATGTCCGAGTCTATTTTGTTGGCCAGGCCTGCCACATTCCAAGAAAGCAAATTTAGTGTTTGTGGGATAGTCTGCGTACGAGATTGATTGACCGTTTGACTTATGTGGGCTGTGCGAGATGCCATATCTTTATGCCCTTCAGCCATAAATGGACCCTCCAGAATAATTCCCCTTTCTTTTCTCTGTTGGGGTGAGTCTAGATTCCTAGTAGTAGATATCTCCTCCCTAGAGTTAGTGGTGTCAAGGTTGCCTTCATCACACCCTAGTGTTTGTCCGTATACACCTTCTTCGGAGGCCAGATGTCAGTCCACCATTTCAAGGCAGTCATATCGGTTAGACAGTGGTAGAAGTGGTGGCTGGTAGAATCTTGGAGGCCAAGGCACTTCTCTATCAAATCCACCCATTCCCATTCCTCTTCTCTTTGCAGTCTCCCACCCCTGGAAGTTGTTGTATATAGTCGGATGATCAGGGGGTCTTCGCATTTGGTTAAAGGGGGGTCTGATCCTTCCCTGATTGCCCTCCCAATTTCCATGTGAGTTCTGATGGTATCCTCTTCTCTGGTCATTGGTTGCATGTTCATTTGCTGGATAGAAGAACGAAAGAGGGACTGGGTGAATGGTATTCCCCTCATCCTCCAAAAAGGAACTACAAATAAATGAGACTGTTCCTGGCTCTTTAAAGCTCACCAGTATGCAGTCACCACTGATTGTTTTGGGTCTCTTGCCTACCCACGAGACTCTTCTTACCATGCGAATATCGCTGGTCATACCTCTGGGAAGAGGTCTATGTGTTGAAAGCCAATTGATTACTTTATTTTTTAATGACTCCCCTGTCTCATTTGTATCCGATTTTAGTTCGGGAGCCCCGGCTAGAATGACGGTATATGGAGCTACCTCAGGCGGGAGATTAACAGTAACTGTTCTTTGTGGTTTTACCACTAAGTTATTAAGGTCTTGGACATTTTGAATGATAATCAAGGGGGGTTTGGAAGGACTTTTATGTTGTGTATTGAACTGTGTGTTATCGGTGACTGAAGCTGATTGTTGTTGTGCAGTAGGAGGTTGCTTATTGGAGACACCTGCAGAAGTCACTGGCGTAGATGATTTAACTTTTAAATTTGGTGGTTGATTGCTATGTAATTTAGGGTTTTTAGCACCCAGTGCAGTTGTTACAGCCTCGGTATTTTTTACAAGTTTTGGAGGGTCGGAGTTCTTTTTATGTTTTGGATCAGTGTTAGAAAGTATGGGGCCAGGAGCCCCAGGTTTCCAACCGTCCATAATCTGTAGTGCGGTTTTCTCAATTTTAATTAACCTCGCTTCCATTTTAATCAGGCGGGCTTCTAAGGGGCTTAAGATTGACTTAAAGAGTTTCCCTATGTCTGCTAATGTTATATCCTCTTCAGCTAACTCAAGATTGTGTTCAGTGGTGGGAGGTGGCAGATCAGTGAGAGTGTCACTAGATGGTTGCTGGGGAGAGTCAATCGATATCACGGGTGAAGTTCTATCCTGAGTAGTAAGGTCTGTACTGGGTATATTGTATGTTGGCCCTACCTTCGCTTTTTTTCCCTTCCTTTCCTTATTACTCTGTTTCCCTCTTTTCCTTTTTTGTATGGCACCCTCCCTTAAACCCCGATCTGGATTTAATGGCCCTGCCACATTTGGGGTGTCAGTTGTTAAGGGGGGTTCTTCCCTCGATGGAATAGGGCTTTGGGTGGTTAGATCAGTATCTTCTCCCATGTTTGTTATATTTGGTGGTTGAGTAATTTGTGTCAGTGGCAATGAGAGAAGGCTCATGTCCTCAAGATCACTTAGAATTCCGTCAGAGAGGTCTATGCTAGTGGTTTGCTGGGCCCCTCCACAAGCACCAAGCTGTGAACTATCTATATTCCGCCTATCCTCAGGAGTTTTTGCCATCGATATAGCACCCATCGATGACCTCCTAACCCACTCTATTTCTTGCGAAATGCGTCTTTCTAAGAGAGTGATGTCATCTATCAAGAGGGATCCTGCCTTCAAAAAATAGTTATCAATTTTACCTTGAGTAGGGGCAATTGTCGTGGGTCCATTGGCTGCCGAATTGGCTTTGCTCCTCGTCTCCATTTTACTCATAGTGAGCAATACAACTAGAGGACGCTGGGAGAGGACAGATGAACTAATAGAAGCGAAAAAGAGGAAATGGGGATATTCCTGCTATAAGTGGGATGGCCCAGTCCAGTCTCTAACGTTCTCGAATGGCCTCAAACGGCCCGCTCTTTGCCCGGTCTTCGCCCCGGTCTGTGTCCTGCGCGCGTCCCGTGTGCACGTCACTGGTAGACCTTGATATACGAGGTGTCTAAAAAGGGGGTGGGAAGAGGACCAGCTGCGGCCGATCAGCGGCGCAGGGCAGTCTGGTCCTCGCAGTCCCGCCTCTTGACCCTCAGTAGTTCAAGCAGCCAAAGTCTCCCCGTGTCCTCAGGGGTCAGGCTGGCAAGGTTGTAAATCCGACGAGCGGCACCCGCAAAGCGGGTGTCGCGAGAAGTAGCGCTGGAGCCCAAGCAGAAATGCCGCAAGGAAAAGAACACCAGCCGGTAAGAGGCTCCCACTGCCCACAGGTAGCACACGGTCTTTGAAGAAGAGGGGGAGGGAAGAGGACCAGCTGCGGCCGATCAATGGCGCTCGGCAGTCTGGTCCTCGCAGTCCCGCCTCTTGACCCTCAGTAGTTCAAGCAGGCGAAGTCTCCCCGTGTCCTCAGGGGTCAGGCCGGCAAGGTTGTAAATCCGACGAGCGGCACCCGTGAAGCGGGTGTCGCGAGAAGTAGTGCTGGAGCCCAAGAAGAAATGCCGCAAGGAAAAGAACACCAGCCGGTAAGAGGCTCCCACTGCCCACAGGTAGCACTCGGTCTTTGAAGAAGAGGGGGCGGGAAGAGGACCAGCTGCGGCCGATCAGCGGCGCTGGGCAGTCTGGTCCTTGCAGTCCCGCCTCTTGACCCTCAGTAGTTCAAGCAGGCAAAGTCTCCCCGTGTCCTCAGGGGTCAGGCCGGCAAGGTTGTAAATCCGACGAGCGGCACCCGCGAAGCGGGTGTCACGAGAAGTAGCGCTGGAGCCCAAGTAGAAATGCCGCAAGGAAAAGAACACCAGCCGGTAAGAGGCTCCACTGCCCACAGGTAGCACACGGTCTTTGAAGAAGAGGGGGCGGAAAGAGGACCAGCTGCGGCCGATCAGCGGCGCTGGGCAGTCTGGTCCTCGCAGTCCCGCCTCTTGACCCTCAGTAGTTCAAGCAGGCAAAGTCTCCCCGTGTCCTCAGGGGTCAGGCCGGCAAGGTTGTAAATCCGACGAGTGGCACCCGCGAAGCGGGTGTCGCAAGAAGTAGAACTGGAGCCCAAGTAGAAATGCCGCAAGGAAAAGAACACCAGCCGATCATATATGTAAGTGAATCAAAGTGAGAGTAGGAAAATAGATAAGAGAATGAGTCAGTGAATGAGTGAATGAGAAAGAGTAAGTCAAAGAGGGAGTCCTCTATCCTACCTCAGGCCTATCCCACCCACCCCAGTCCACTACCTACATGGATGTCATCCTTTCATCTCACCTGATATAGTGATATAGTGATGCTAACGATGCATAAATCATTGTATAGCTTGAAAGTAAACTTGCATTTTTTCTTGATTCCAGAATGTTGTGCTTGCAAACAAGTGATCACTTAACGTGTGCTAAACATCTGTAAAACGGCAATTATTGCATGGGGCACCTTAGCTATTCCAGTGGAGACCCATTTTAGCCTAACCTCATCATAGAGACCTTTCACCAGTTCCCCTCCTAGACTAATTGTAGACCTTAAAGGTTCCATATGCATCATAATGCATGCATTAAGTGAGATGTTAAGGCCAGAATATGTTCATGACAAAGACCTTCATGGTTCAGTTAATTTAGATATGATTAATGTGGGTAATGCTCGTTAACCCCATATTGTCGTTTTTTGGGGCTTTTGTCTAACATCTAAAGATAAAGATCCTGTCAACCACAGGACACTCTCTTCATTCTGTCAATAGGGCCTGGATCTCAAACTTACTCTGACATTAGCTTCTCACTAGCTTCTGAATGTTTTTGAGAAGCTGCCAGTAAAGACAGTGTGGGCTTCAGATGCTGCCTTAAAAGAAGGGCTAGAGAAGAAGTGAAAGCACAACCTGCTGCACATCCTCCTGCCACTGTGTCTCTTTTCCATGATACACCTGTTTCTCTGAGGGCGGGTAGTATTTTGATGAAGCCACCTTCTCATAGTCTCAAAGATGTCAACAAGAAAGTGGAGATTCAAAAGCAATTGTCTCACTTACCTGTAACATTATTACTTTTTGAAGATTAAATCAATACTCCTACTGTTTGTCCATTGTGGTGCCTGCAATGATGTGCTGCCTAAAATCTGGAGCCCACTGTCCCCTTCCTTTAAAAATATCTGTATGCTGGGGCATGGAGCATGGGCCAACTGGTAACATCAAAACACACTCAATATATTGGCATTGACACTATTTACTCAAACCTCAAGGGTGCATGGCTGATATGTGGATGGGTTGTTGTCCTCACATCTCCTGGACATGGAGAATGCAACGGTTCAGGTATAGTAGTTACTTCAAGCACACACAATTCTACAGCAGTTAAAGGAAAATAATTGTTATTCTGGGCAAGGATAAAGTAAAACGAATCTGTGCCTCATGAGTTAAACCTAACATTAGTTTTATGTTCATACAATGTGGGGTGTTTAATGTTATTGCTGTTAGGGTGGGAGAATTTAGCATCAACTTGGCATCACTTTTATGAATAGAAATACACTTTTAAATTCCTGTTCTGTTATTTCAGTGCCTCCTATAGATGAAACCCCCAATGGATATAAATGTAAAGATTGTCTCACTACCGAATCTGTGGACCCCTGCTCAGCGGCTGGAGATGTTCAGTGTACCGGGGATCTAAACACCTGTTCCAGCTTCTCTGGAACTGGCGCAAGACCTGGTGAGATAAACCACTTTTTGTAATTATGAGTTATATATCCCACTGCACAAATCTTCTTGGTTTCTGGTCCTTTCTTTTACACTAAGGGGCTGATTATGATGTGGGTGGGACTGACACCGACTTGCCCTCAGTGTCAGTCTCACTGACATCTCTAACCACCATCAGACTGTTGCATTAGGATGCAGTTGGCCCCACCCCATTGGCCCAGCGACTGACCAACAACTTCCAACAGGCTCCAGGATCCCATTGGGCGGTCGGTCCGATCACTTTCTCCACAATGAAGTCAGTTCCTTCTGAAGGATCCGCTGTTTGAATTGTGATCCCCCTTTCTCTGCCAGCCAACTCATATCAGTTCTTCCAATGTGAAAAAAGGCCGGCAAAAAGTTTTTTTTGGGGCCCCTAGCATGGCCTCTATCCCCTGTGGCCCTCCGCTTCGGACACCTCTGGTGCACCCCTAAACATCGCTTCATCGTGTAGCAAACACCACATGGTGCCTTCCAAGGGGAGCAGGATTGTTTGAAAACATGCCTCTTTGCATTGGTTCTTGCCTCAATACAAATCAACATGTTTCCGACCGCTCTCACAGCGCTCAGATCCCAATTTTGTAGGCAGGACGACCAACTACCTGTCAGTCAGTCCGGCTCCCGTAATGATGGCAGTCGGGCGCTCATTTGACCATCATCATAATCTGCCCCTAAAAGCTGTTCATACTAATTAATTGTAATTATTTACATAACATCCAACTGACTATCTTCAGTGTTCACAGTTTTACCAAATATATAGTAGAAATCATCTCTCATTGACCAAATATACCCTGATGATGTGGTATTTGTATAGTGCAAACCTAGACAAAAAGGCACAAAGGTGCTGTACATGGTCAAAGGGCAAACTAAACTAAGGCTAAGCTTCAGAACGACTGCAGTGTTTGGGAAACTGTGTCTAAGACACCTGGAATGTATGTTTTGTCCCATCCATTCTACACCCAGATAGCTTGTGGCCAGCACAACAAAAGTGTCATCAGGCTCAATTATCAGCTGGGTCTTCATTGTATCTGAGGCAGGAAAAGAATCTTATAATTCATAAATTAGGATGTATAAAGGGCATCTGAAAGCAAACCAGGTATAGGCACTATCATAATTGAATTATTTTAGCAAATAACCCTACCAGAGCACTATTTGCAGGTTATAACTCCTTGGCAACAAATATGAACCATTTCCACAAGGTCGCTCCCTCACACACAAAAGATGCATTTTTCAGAACTGGCAGAATTTTCTCCAAGTGCCCCAATCATGCATCCACTGCAATATTAAAGGCGCTAGAATTTCAATTAGTTGCAGCTGTGATCATGTTATGTCTAGAGCGTGGGCCGATCAGCCCGGATAACAGCGTACTTTGTTATGGTAACCTTGGAAGCTTCTGTACGCACTTTACTGGCTAAGGTCGCCATGTGAGTCTAGGGATGTTAAAAACAAGCCGTTCTCATGTGAAGAAATTCAAGCAGTCTAACTTACAACAGTCACATGAAGTGTTATGTGCAAAAGCTGCCAAATGGCAAAATGGTGTTTAAACTTCGAATAAGCTTATGCTAACATAGCAATGTTTGCAAGCAGGGCCCTGCCTTCACTACACCCTGTCTTCATTGTTATTGAATTTAGAGATGTACAGTTTTCTGTAGTAGATCCTGAAGGTGTTAAAGATATTCTGTGGGGCATGAGTAAAGTAATCTGTGTACTCTCCGACTGCCAGGGTGGGACTGCGGCTTACCGCTGTCTAAGAGGAGCACCCAAGAGCCTTGCTGCTTTCTCTCCTTGCTCCTAATGTAGTTTGTTCAGTTTATAGAACATGTCCTCTACTGAGATGTACATAGAGAGATAAGCTCTATTTTGGCATTCTTTAGCAAATGCCTATTCCCCACGTATGGAGTGTGGAGGAGGATGTCACTGCTCCCTAAGTTTGTCCGCAAGTGCAGCATCTCTCAATAGTTGACCCTGGACAGGGTCCTTAGCTGCCCACAGACGTTTTACAAACTCTTCAGCAAGTGCTCAGGAAAGATTTAAGGTGGATCTTATACATGGCAACTTTGAAGCATGTGATGTTGAAGCAACAGAGTTTCCAGGTGTGTTTCTGGAGGTACCAGCAATAATCTGGCAAACAGGTGTGTGAATTTTTATAACAATGTTTTTTATTTTACATGTAGCAAGGTAGAAAGAGCACTAGAATATGGCCTTGAAGAATGTTTATACCCTATCCATAATTATTTTGTATTATTCTGGGCTCCCAATTTTAACATTCAGGCTTGTCCTTTACGGCAACACGTGTATATGGATAAACTAATCAGGGTGGGTTGGGCTTTGTTAATTTTTGCCTTAATAAATGAGGAGATTCATTGTATTTCAAAGCATGATTTACATTTATTAAAATGTGGACCAGACATTAATGGGAAGGAGATTCCTTTGTTTTCAGGAATAAATGTCTCAACAGTCATCTACTATGTATTGACTTCTGCTCCTATAATCAATTTGTGTGGTATCCCTAGCATTGTACTAGTCTGTTTTAAGTGACCATGACCCCATTATATTACCTTTTTTTCCAGGGGTAAGAAACATGAATGGCCTAATGGTGTATAGATTAAGGGGGCAGGTTGCGATCCCACTACAAGAAATAGTGACAGGCAATTCAACATAAATTTGTTTCTATATATAAGATGATGTTACTCCTAATTTGCTGATGGATAACTTTAATCATATTAGCAGTTCTATTAAGTTTCTTCTGACCCGTTCACAATTGGATAATGGAGGAAGTAGTAGGGGATCGTTTATACCCAGTCCTCCCAGTGTCTGAAACAAGCCCTAAGTTGTTCATCCCGGGTATTATGGTTATTGAGTCTTTTCACTTACAATACAAACGCAACCTTTCCCAAAAGAAGAAAACGCTCCAGAACTAGGCTTGGTTGAAACTGAGTTTACCTGCAGGAAATAATAATAATACGTTTTTGGGGGGATACCCAAATGCTTTGTTTTTTAAAAACAAATGTGTTTTTCCTGAGTTCTGTTCTTTTGTTTCTTGTGAGGCCAGGAATGCAGATCTTTCTCTGGAATATTCAAACAGAATAATCTGGACAATGGTGTAGAAGGTTGTGAGGCGATGTATAGATGAGGAATCCTTCCTCTGGATATCACTATAGGCGAGGTCCTTTTGGCTCCGCATGCTAGTGCTGGGGGCTGGTAGATGCTTTTAAATCTCCTACTAAATTATGGGGGCCTATTCTAACAAGTGTATTTAATGTAGTTCCTCTCAACTTTATGCCACCCTCCTGGGCTATTAATGTATCAATCTAAAAAAAGGTGATTAAAAAGGCCCTAAAATAATTGTCCTGTTTTGCTCCTGGACACCTCTGTGAGAAAGATGAGCAGGATCCTACTGAGGAGGTTGCAGGAATGTAGAGAGACCACCGGAAGGGCGACCACATTGCCACCTTCCTTTACTTATATATAGGTGGAATTATCTTGCTATAATATAAAGAATTTTACAGACACTGGTCTGGATCAAGAATTCAAAAGATTCACTACACCAAATTATTATTCCTTTTACAATCTGGTATCTTTGATTCTCCGATCTAATTAGTGCATTTGATTTAGTGAACCATACCATCTTTTGGTCATTGTTGATCTCCCTTGGTGCTTCTAGGCCAAATATAGGTTTCCTTACACGTCTCAATTCGCCCACTTTCAAATTAGGACAGGGCATTTGTCAAGGTTGAGAATTGTTATATATAAGCAGATCCCTGATTTTTATTATATATGTTAAAACATTATTTTAATCATTATGGCAGACACTGCTGAACCAAAGGCTCAATTCTCAGTGTTCACCTAGTAGAACAGCACAGGGCATCTGTGCTGGGCTGTGGAGACATTAGTCAGGCCGTTTACAACTAGCATTATGTAATGTCATTGTGCAGCACTGGCAGCAATCACCGGTGCCCGGCAGGCAGAAGGCAGCAGGCCGCGTCCAGATATAGCAAAGAAGAGACGAGTACAGAGAAGGGGCAGTAGTGGGCTCCAGAGCTTCAAGGGCAAAGTGGAGGACCTGTGATTTGGCTCAAAGCATGCCCAGATGTCTGTGAGGCCTGTTCCCTCCAGGGACTTCAGCAGCCATGGCTGGGTTTAGGGGCATGACCCTGCTCTTGTCTGAGTCATCCAGAGCCTTACAGAGTGGGTGCATCTAGGTCAGTGGCACAATTCTGTTCCACCTAATCAATATTAATTCAGAGCATTGCTGTTCATATAATATGTGATAGTCCTGCCTAATGGTGGAAGAGATGAGAGGATGCAGAAGTAGAAGACACACAATGTAACACTTTCAGTCCCTGCAATTATTACCTTGCGGGTATAATTAAGTGTCCATCATACAATATAGCCTAAGTGAACACATCACACAAGAACAGCTACATACTCAACTTGGCAGGTCCTGGAATTCACCACTGCAGACTGACACAACAGACAGCCAGCAACAATAGCATGAAGAGAAACAATACCTACATTGTGGACATGTGTGTGTGTGTCTGCTATTTTTGAGGACAAGTTCTCTCAGGTAATGCCATACATATAGAGCACACTGTTCAAGTTGTTCAGGGTGTCAAAGTCCAGTCAGTCTCCTCCAAATGTTCTCTTGGAACCGCATGAGTGCATTGTTGCTGCGGTATCCCCAGCACAAATAAACGTGGATCATAAATATTGCCACTGTATAACATTGGGAACATAGAGGATTGTAACATGATGAATTACAAGGATGGATTTTTTGATTACTCTCACTGATGGGCTCATCACCAAGGTGAAGTGGTATTTTAAGAAGTATGCTTGAATATTCAAGAACACCAGGAGACTTGCATAAAGAAATATACAATTGCAATAAACAAAGTTGTATTTTCTGTCATGAATGTGGTACAGTTCATTATAAGATTTTCTGAAAAATAACTGAGCATTTCTGGGTATTGGTAATCAGTTGAAAAAACATTTATTATAAAAGAAAAGGTTGAACAAGTTTTCCAACAAGCGGTAAATAAAAAAAGAGTCCTTTGGTAAACTCCATAAAATAGTGTGGGTGATTGACATTTATTGTTGGCAGTGTAACGCTGAAATTATTACTGTCAGGCCAATAGTTTCCTTGTTTCATGCAGCCCTCTAAGTTCCCACAATAAGGACATGTATTCACCTTTTGTGACAGTCAGAATTCAGCCTGAAATCCCAGAGCCTGGAATCCAGTCCAGGTTGCTTCTAACAATTTGCAGCATCTGTATTAGTTGCTAATCTGAGATCTTGGGGACTTTGGAACTGGGATGGGCATGAATTATTTCCAAAATGGAAAACAAACTTTTATGTAACAACATTGCTAATGACTGATTCTGTTCTGTGTTTCTTCTGCAGGTGAAGAAGTGCAACAATATTTTCTGAAAGGATGTGCCTCTCAAGACTTCTGTCAATCATTTTACCTGGCTGGGTCGCATGCCTACACTTATGATTTACTGTGTTCACCTGCTGAGAAGCTTTGAGACCATTAAGTACACCTCTTATGCAGTAATACCCCAGCTTTTGAAGTGTTACAAGTACCTGGCATGCAGAGTCTGGACTTGTGAAGTGAAACTCTGTAAGAAAGAAGCAGATGAACCCCTGTCAGCCTCCCTGGGAATACATGTAGGCAATGTGCTTTGTACTGTTTGGGCTGTTTACAGACCACCAACCTCCATATTAAGCCATCTTTGGTTCCTGGGTGTTTGAGATGGTTTCATCTGCTTGATGCATTGAGGGATCCACGCCCAGTCTCTTGAACCACCCACAGATATTGGCTCATGATCAGAGAAGGTGCTCCTCCCGCTGAGATACCAATGCTGACTTCACGTGTAACCATGGAGGAAACTGAAATCTAGTGTTACCTCTCTATTTTAAATCACATCACCAAATGTATATCCTGGCAATAAATATACATGCAGATTACATATCAAGTCCCTGTGTTGACATGTGATACATAAAGAGTGTAGCACACTTCTACCTGCTCAAAAAATGGCTGACTTTTAATCTCTGGCTCCTTCAGTTGCGTCACTTTCTTTCCACCACCAAGGGCTGTTTAATTATGAACACATCTGTGCCTGAACCAGAGAGACAAGGTTTCACCTCCCATCTGAGATGCGGCTGGAAATGTTGGGTCAGCCTCTGGGGCCTCAGCTTGAGGTCATCCTGCTTCCTTTCAACAATGATGCCCATCAGAGACGCTCTCAGGAGATAACCAACTAACTAACCATCTACTATCAGTGGGACATTACCAGGTGCTTCCAGTCATTCCTGCTTTGTTTCTCTTTCTTGGCCTGAGAGTTAAACACCTCTTGGAATATAAAATCATGGAAAATATCCGCCACATTGTGTTGATGACGACAAAACAGAAGATCATAGAGTTATGAGTTTATATGTGCTTTGTAATCCTTTGACTGGTCTGATTTATGCTATAGTAAACCCCATAGCATACATAATATAAAACTGCCTAATAATTTACATTGAAAAAATTAATAAACTTAAGTTGACACTGCTGCATCTTTTATGGGTCTGTGATAGCTATTGGTTGTGTGTTTGATGGGAGAGGGGTTGTAAAAGGAGTAAAGGTAAATAGACACCCATATAGAACAGGTAATGTCAAAGACAGGATGAGACCCTCATTGACATAGAACCATGGCGGTAAGCACGCCTGCCGTCACTCTG
Organism: Lissotriton helveticus; assembly: GCF_964261635.1. Classification (NCBI taxonomy): domain Eukaryota; kingdom Metazoa; phylum Chordata; class Amphibia; order Caudata; family Salamandridae; genus Lissotriton; species Lissotriton helveticus. The sequence goes on along the minus strand of NC_136063.1, from coordinate 18,797,740 downwards.
AAGTCCAATGAAGGATGGCTGAACTTAAGGTTTCCCATGAATTTGTCTCTAAGAAAGTATAGATGATCATTAGAGTTTCAACAACTGAGTCCCAGTTTGGAAATCTGGGTCTACTGATAGCTGATTAAGCTATAACATTTTTATGCTGATCCCAGAATTAAGCATTTAAAGCTCCTCGTTATGATGTGGCAAAGAAAAAGAATTTACTTGGTCTGATAGTGACCCATAACAAAGAAATAAAAACATCATTGCTGAAAAAGGGCATCTTATGTGGCAGAGTCTTACCCACCTGTTGCACAGATTGGTTATAGTGGAGAATCAGAAAGCAAATAAAGTGGAAACATAGTTATATTCCATTTACTTCTAAATGTTTAAAATAAATCCTCCCCAGATCAGGAATCCAATGACCTGGAAGACTTAAGTTGCTCTTTTGAATTTTAAATTAACATTGCTCTTGGATTTTTGGGAGGGGAGGGTGCTTCTGCTGCTGCACCTGTGTGGCGCTGAACACAAAACCAATGTTCTTGCAGTGCTCTTAGCCCCCTTGAACCACCACAGTCCAAATATGCATTTTTTTATATAACACTGCAGAGGATTCTGGGATGCCCCTTTGCTCTCAGGTCTGTTGTAACAAAGTGTATTATTATATGGGGCTGACAGTCGCCGTCCGTAAGGAATATTAACACCAACTGCCAGGGTGTCCTGCAAGAGTCACTAATGTCCATGAGCTCAAACCCATGGTAGCAATGACACAGAGCAGACAGGCTCAATCTAAGGAAATGCATAAATTATTTATGCAGTACTGAAACAGTAATACATTCAAAATACCGAACAATATAAAACCCAAATCGAATAAAAAATAAATCAAGAACATTTAAAAAAAGGAAATGTCATGAAAATGACCACAATCCAATAAGGAGAACCAGAGGAATAACATTTTAAAACTTTAAGTACATTTGAGTGGCAATAATATTCCATGGTACACCGGGACCTAAGCACACTTTGTGGCTTATGGTTTATGGTGTATAGAACCTCGAGGTTGTATACACCAAGCAGGTTGGCCTGGTCTAGGATTTTGCCTTCTGACTTAGGGGCATATTCACAAGAACGTGTGATAACCATCACAAAATTAGTTTAACGCAACTCTTCACATCTCAGTCTATAGCAGGAAAACAACTCCCTGTTAAAGTGGTATTCTCAAAATGGCGGTACCATGCGATAGTTTTACGATAACGTGTCAAATGACCGTGTTAGAATTAACGCAATGCTGAAAAAACGCGAAACACAAACGCAAAAATTGTAGCTATGAGGCCAATCGCGATACAAAAATAAGCGATAACCAGTGATAGGCTTGCAATTTCAACGCGTCTTGCTGGAAAATGCACCATAAAAGCAGAATTAAAAAAACGCGAAATAACAATGTACGAGCACAACCCCACATCCATGAGGTAGAACAAATGACCATTGACCCCCATTAAATAGGCATCTCATCACAGTCAAAATGTACATTGACATGCAGTCTGCATGTAAACTGTGCCAATGCTGAAACATGCATGGAACACACTGTGAAACTGATCTCCCCTTCGCATTGCAGAGGGACAAGCAACCCCTACTGCACACAGACTTGTTATGTTCATGGTCAATCAAGGATGAAAGCATGGACGAATGCAGGGGCAGTGACTCTCACTTACGTACATTTTGCCCATGTTGTGGGACTTGAGTCACAGGGGGCATCCATTCATCATGGTGGTACATATCAATGCAACAGAGTGGGATTTCCTACTAACTGTGACACACAGAACTGACAGTTTGAATATGCGACACCCTAAGCAGCCTCCCTGGACAGAGGTGACACACCCACCATCTATGAACATCTCATAAAATTGTTAGCACTACATTTCAACTCACACTTGTCTGAGTGATGTGCCTGTACAGATGAGTGACATACACTCAGGGAATGTTTTTTGGAATGCATTTATTTGCAAATGCTGTGCCTGTGGTCATTTTGTACTGTCCCATGATTGCGAAGGACTGTTGCAATGTGATGTGCTCAGGTGAAGAAATTGTCAATGATCGTGTTCCTACAGGCTTTTCCTGCAGTGGCTACAGTGGGTGTGGTCCACCTGCCTCATCTTCAGCATCATCGTCCGATGCATCTGGCACTTGTATCCATGGACCATTGCTGCGTACACATATGTTGTGCAACACACAACATGCAACAATCATCTTGTACACAATGTCTGGGCTGCACAGGAGCCTTCCACCTGTGACGTCCAGGCACCTGAAACGTGACTTCAACATGCCAAATGTGTGTTCCGCAATGCCCCTGGTGTGTTTGTTGGCCACATTGTACTGCCTCTAGGCCTGTGTGTTCGGGGCTCGGAGGGGTGTCATCAACAAAGCGCACTTGATCACCTGTGACAGTGCAGAGAGACATCAGTCAATAGTTTTTTCTGCATGATGTATTAACAGACTCACTGGTTCATTGGTGTGTGATATGTGTGACTTTGTGACTCCTGTATGACATGTAGTGCTTGTTGCAAATGAGTGGCATCAATGTTGATAATGTAGTCTCACTGCTGCTCCTCCCGCCCCTGAGCCTACTCAATAGTGTGCACAGTGTGGTTGCATTACTTGCACCCCTACGGCACACCATTGTCATGCCAATCTGTGCATGTCCACAAGCCTGACAACAACACAGTGCAGGTGGGTGGCTATGTGTGTGTATGCCTATGATAAGGACCGGGCAGACACAGATGTGGAGTTCTTGCCTGGCTGTATTCACCATGTGGTTGAGGGTAGACCTTTGGTTTATGCTGCGGAAATAGCGACACACACAACAGTTGGCATGTCTGATCCCTGACCCCGAGTGGGCCTGCGTATCCTCATTTACCCCTCGGCTGAGCCCGCACTCCGGGGGCATTCTACATAGCAACATTGTAAATTGTGTGATGGGTGGCACTGACACTACACCAGCGACACACACATCAGTTACTTCCTTGTCAAGGCCTAATTTGACAGCACATATTATATATTGGGGTCGTTACATAGACAATATTTCCTTCATCTGGGCAGGTAGCAAGTTTGAATTTGAAAATGTAACTGAATATTTACACAACAACAATTTCAACCTGCAATTCACATCAAATTTCAGCACTACGGAGATAGATTTTTTGGATATTACTATATATACCAAAGGTCCCAAGATCCTGTCCAGACTTTTCCGAAAAAAGACAGCGTGTAACTCTGTGCTACACGCTACCAGCGCCCATCCCCAAGCACAAATTAGAGAAATCCCTTTGGGTGAAATGACACGAGCACGCAGAAACTGTAGTGAGGACGATATTTTCCATCATGAACTTGACACTTTACAAACCCGCTTTGCCAGTAGAGGCTACCCTAAGGATATGCTCAGACAAGCGAAAAAGAGAATTATCAAAACTCCAAGAGGGAGTTTTTTAAAGAAGAGCTCGAAACATACGAAAAAGAACATGCATGATAAATTGAGCCTCAATATGGATCTTTGACTGAACACCTGACACAAAAACCTAAAATAATACATAGAAGAAGCAAGACACTAATGGACATACTTTGTACGAGCTACCATCCACCAAAGACTACCAACAAAACTTGGTTACCTAACAAACCAAAGGATTTTTATAGGTGCGCACAATGTAACATGTGCCCTTTGGCTGAAAATAGAGTGGTACAAAAGGGGGTGGTGATGGACGGAGCATCTGAACCAATCAAACACTCACACCCAGTCAACAGATCTGGGTTTAATCCATCACCATTCTTTAGCCCACTCTGCCACCCCAGTTCAGACATGGCCATATGCAAATCAGTCTGACCCTGTGCCTCATGGTAACAGTCCAGCCAGAACTGCCAAGCCATGCCTTCCCTGGACCGGAAACAAGCTACCGAGGACCGGTTTCTGGCATTTCAGCCGTCTTCAGCCCGGCTTGCTTGAATCCAGTGGCAAAGTGAGCAAGGGACTCACGTCTGAGCATACCCTGCCAACTTATGGCAAACAAAGTGGTAAAAAAGGGGGTGGTGATGGACCGAGCATCTGCACCAATCAAACACTCATACCCAGTCAACAGATCTGACTTTAATCCATCACCGTTCCTTAGCCCACTCTGCCACCCCAGTTCAGACATGGCCATATGCAAATCATTCTGACCCTGTGCCTCATGGGAACAGTCCAGCCCGAACTGCCAAGCCATGCCTTCCCTGGACCGGAAACAAGCTACCGAGGACCGGTTTCTGGCATTTCAGCTGTCTTCAGCCCGGCTTGCTTGAATACAGTGGCAAAGTGAGCAAGGGACTCATGTCAGAGCATACCCTGCCATACTTATGGCAAACAGTGACTGATATTGGTTCAATGATTGCACACGTTTTCTTTCAGTATGAAATGGAACTGGCAGTATGTGTTTACCAAAGTGAATTCATCTGTGTAAAATGTTACTGGGTTTCTGTAAATAAGATGGATTAACTTGAATTTATGGCCTTTGTAACTAGGAACATATTTGCCTACTTGCATCTCTAAACTGCATCCATGTATTGAGGAATAAAAATGAACGCCATTCATCATTCTCTTCTGCAGACTGTGTTTTATGCCTCATCCGCTCATCCTCACTTTATTACCATATCAATCTTCAGTGATGTTGTGATGGTGATAGGGACCTTACCTTATAAATAAGGCACCCTTTCACGCTGTACTTAGTGTGAATGAGGAGGGCAATGGGAGTTGCAGTGGGCCTTTCCTCCCGCAATACCCATTGATTTGGACGTTGCCTCCTATTTACAAAAGCAGTGTAAATAGGAGGCACTGCTAAAATTAAGACCAGGATAAACCTGGTCTTAAACAGACGAAGCAAGGAGAAATACTTTATTTCTCCTTATTTTTACTGTTTCCATGTGTGCTGCCTTGGGCACCACACATAGAAACAGCAATTTGCCTATAATTGGTTATGTGCAGGAACATTATCAAAATAGGACTGGATCCACTGCTCCAGAAATGTTTCTGGTGATATGTCCTCTTCTCCCTCCAGGAACCCAATAAACAAGATATTTTTGTGAAGAGTTGCTTTTCAGCTTCCTCTGCTCCATCGTGAGATAGGGTGATACTTCAAAGGAGAGTCCTGCACCATGTCTTCCAGCATGGAAATTCTATCCTTCGCATCTGTTACTCGGTCTTGTCACAGTAGGGCTATGCTGAGCTTAACCTCTCTTATCTTGGTCTCCAGCACTTATTGGGGGAAGTGGTGTATCCACTGTGTGGTATTGATTCATGAGAGTCTCCTTCCCTGGGCAATCCTTTCTCCCCCCTTGGAGGCAGTGTATTTGTCCATTTTCACCCACTTGTCCCAGAGAACCATAGTCAGGGGTAGCACCAGCGGTCTGAAGCAAGAGTATGGAGGGTGGGCAGCATCACTATAGCCTTGGTTCATCACTGAAGTCCTCCAAAGTCAATTTAGTGCCATCTAGACCTCAGGGGGAAACCATATGCTGCCACCCCAGGAGGCAGCTAGAAGATAGAAAGGAGGGCGGTCTGAGGCCAAGGGTCTCATTAAGTCCCACACAGTGTCCCTCCCCTCTATAGACCAGGGGAGGTCACAGCACACTCACCCTCCATTCATGTGAAGTTGTCAACAGGATCTTGTCTGGCCTTAGAAAAATTTGCCTCAGGTCTTCTTTTAATAGGCTCCCCATTAAAAGGAGTGGAGGCCCCAGCTCAAAAGGTCACAACAGCTTTTGCAGCCAAACTTAAAATGATTGGGGCGGAGCCTCCCAACCATGCCAAGAGTGGGGCTTCGGGCTCTTTACCTTCCCTTTTCTCCAGCTTGGGTAGCAGTTGAGTGCTGGGTTCAGGTACCACCCCTGCCTCATCCTCACTAGGAGCCCAACCCAGTCGGAGCCACGTTACCAGTCCAAACTCCAGTGGCCAACTACCAAAGTCCCCACATCTGTTTCTGGCAACTCCCTGGCTGGCAGATCATCACCCAGCAGATACCAAAGACACCACCAAGACCGCAAGGTTCACTTGGGGCATGCTCTTAAGCATTGCTTCTTACTACAGAGGGCACAGGAGAAATGGAGTGATGTAGTTGTCCACCTTTATGATCTTAATCCAAACGGAAAAGTGGTTGCGGATGGGCTTCTCAAGCACCCCAGCAGAGGGGCTCAGGGCTATTTGCATCCCCTTTCCTCCGGCCTGGGCTCCAGTTAAGAGTTAGGTTCAGGCACCACCACTTCCTCACGCTCATGAGTAGCCACATCCAGTCAGAGCCGCAGGACCAGTCCACACTCCAGTGGCCAACCACCAGAGTCACCACATCTGGTTCTAGCAGCTCCCTGACTGGCAGATCCTCACCCAAGGGATACCAGGTACACTACCAAGGCTGCCAGGATCATATGGGGCATTTTCCTTAGCATTGCTTCCCGCTATGGAGGGCACAGTAGAATTGGAGTAATGTGTGTGTCTCACCTTTATGATCTTCTTAATTCACATGAGTGATGCTGTTTGCCTCAGATGCTTTGAGACTTTTCTACAGTCTATTGTTTAATGGGTTCCTGTCCAGCTCTATAGCTTTCTCTGAGTGCACTGACTACAGGATTGAAATTGACAACCCTGGCAAAAAAAAATAACATTAATTTCTACTATCCCAGCAAAAAACTATACAATATTACAAGAACATGTGCATACAAGTCTTGTGAGGAACAAATTTGCATTTATTTCTATTGCTGTTTTGTAGGTATTGAAGTAACATACTTCACAGTCTGTCCTCTAAAATTGTGATGGCACACTGGATACCCACAATTCAATTCACACTGATGACGTGTACCCGGACAGTAGTCCTGACGCACTTTGACGCAGACACTCACTAATATAATATTTCATCACCTGGCCTTGGGTGCATGAAACTCTCTAAAGAATAACAAGAGTGCCTCCTAATTGCACCTAGAAGGTCAGTTGCGAAAGATGTCCTTGCATGAGAACAGAATATTACCTCTTTGTAAATACTGTTCCTTCTTAAGACAGCCTGTCCTCAGCAATTATTTGTGAATAGATGCTTTTAAAGCATATACTGTTGATGCACCCCAATATAGTTCCCATTATTTAACCTTCCAACTATAACTGAGGTTAAAAAGAGCCAAGAGTCAAACAGTCTGTGCAATCTGATATAATTAAAAAATAATGCTCTGATGCTACCTTCTGTACAATGTGTTATTATCTATCAAACGTGGTGGGTAGTGTACATCGGAAGTTCACACTACATGCTGTTGGGACAGGAATGTGGTCTGTGCCCTTCATGGTAACAGGGATACTCTCACTCTCGGGCAAGACCCCCAACACAAGACACAAAATCACTGCCTACATGTCAGAAGTTGCTAACTGGATGAAAGCCTACTCTCTGAAGCACAACACTGATAATATAGAAGTAGAGATTTTCAGTAAGAACACCACACTATAGAAATCTCACTGGTGGCCATATGAACTCAGATCCACACCCAGAACCCAGTACAGGAACTTTGGTATAATCTGCACCAAATGGACATGATACAAAAATTCAATATCATCACTGTATCCTGCTTTCACACCCTGAAAATGCAGAGGAAGATCTTCAAATGACTCCAAAGAAACACTAGAAAAATCGTCCCTAATGCACTAGTCACCAGCAAATTTGTCAATGGGAACACCCTTAGTACCAGGATCATCATCCAACTCACTAGAAGACTACAAACCATCCAAAACTCAGCAATCAGACTCATCTTTAATTTCCCACCCAACTCTCACATTACACCACACATCAGGGATACACATTAGCCTCTGATGCAAAAACATGCTCATTTCCTCACTTACAGATTCAATGCACTACACTCCTCAACTCAACTCCCCACCACCCGAACATTCAGCAAGAAGCTGAAGACCTATATGTTCAATTGACCAGCCAATGATATGCAGGGACAGGTACACACACCGGCTCAGCAACAGCATACCCTTCTGGTTAATAGTGCCCTGTAAGGATACACATGACATAAGATAGCAAAACATCACAGTATGCAATAATGGTCCAGCCCTGTGGGTCCAGCCACACATGGAATACTGCTCTACCGTTCTTTTTTTTCATTTGCAGGACATCCTTGAGGAGATTGACAGTAACAGAGCTAGCTTTCTCTAGGGAAGGGGGCCATAAGAATGTGAGAACAGGTTTTGCTGAAGGCCTCAGGGAAGTCAGGGGTTACTGGGCACAAGCTGTGACAGTTGGAGTCTGTTCCCTGTGGTGTCTTGAGGTGAGCATCTTACTATTGGAACTAAACTCAGCATCAAGTACACCCATTAGGACTTGAGCTTGAGGCCGGAAAAGTGAAGCAGTTCAAGGGTTATTCAGGGAGTGTGTTTGGATTGGAAACTCCACGACAGCACAATAAAACATAATACATTAAAGCCCAGCCTGTGCTTTCACTTCTCAAAAGGAATTGCACTTTCATTCACAAACAACCACATTTTATGTATAACATTTAAATGTTATGCTCTCAAAACCAGACCTCTCGATCACTTCTACAACTAGACATTTTTGTGAGAACAACATAAATCCCCTACCAATTGCATTTGACGCCCTATGCAAAGTCTATCCCTATGTTTTTACCACAACACCCCATGATCTTTATTAAAACTGGCTCCATTAGTCGTGACCAGTATCTGACATTCAAATAATTGAAAAGAAAATCAACAAAGGGGTGGAACCAAAGCTCCTTATGATATGAGGCATGTTTTGGTCTCACATACGAGGCACTCCACGGCCATGGCCTTGGTTACCTCAAAGACAGGTTCAGATCGGTCCATCCTGAAAGGGCCCTTCGCTCGAGTTCCAATAAGGACTCTGAAATCCCCCCTCACAGATTGGCCACTTGGGGGGGTAGGATCATTGTCCTCTGTGTGACTCAAAACTGGAATTGCATGCCCCTGATGTTAAAAACAGCCACCTCCCTACTCAGGTTCAGGAAAGGTTTAAATACCTGCCTTTTCAGGCAGCACTAGTCATTGCTTCATTTTCTGGTTCTAGTTACCTGTCATGAGCAGCACCAAAAACGTCCCATTGGAAAAAGATGTGCACTATTAAATCAAATCAGACAGCTTTTAGAAGTCAGTTGTCGAAAATGTATTGGGTTAAATACCAATGCTTATAGTTGATTTGGGGTCAGTCCATTGCTTTTGGTTTATTTATTTTAGTTATAATTTTTACAACAACATCCAAAAAAAGAGGATGAAAAGATAGAGAAAGAGAGAGATGACAGAGGGGGTGAGGATGCCTCACACGCCATGTAATCACATACTACAGTAGAAAGGATGAGCATAGAACCAAGTTGAAGGTGACAGTGAGCATCTTAAGTAACATTTCCCATCTCAGACAGTGGGAGAGGGCCTGTACAAGGGGTAAGATGAGAAGTTGAGGCCAGGACACAACACTAAGCCCCAGCATGGTTTTCCTCAATCAGTAGGTAGTGCCCATGACTGAAATGTCATCCACGTCATCCAGAGCCCCACCTGCTCTCCACTATCCTATGTGTAGGACAAAACGCCCCAGATAGCCCTTGGCCTGGACTGTAACAGCATGAGTTGCCAGTAGCATTTAAGCTGTTCCTCACAGTACACATCATATTGTAGCAACCATTGATTTTTTGCATTGGTCGCCTTCACCAGTGGATGTCCACTCTCCTCTTGGCATGGCAATGAGTCTCTGAGTCTCTGAAGCATCCCCTTTATGTACCCCAACAGGGCCACCAATGGTGTGTACTACAGGCGATGCCTAGTGATCTGAGCTACCTCACTGAAGATGTCGGCCAGAAAGCTCGCCTCCTGAATGGCACATCACAGACATTGGGCACCTTCTCCAAGTCCCATTCTGTACAATTGAGCTGGTGTGTGGTATAGTCTATATAATAACTTAAGATGAATATGTGTAAGTCAGTAGTTTGGAGAGGGGGCCAAAGATTGGGTGCCAAAGATTGCACTTTGGAAATGGTGGGAGTTGTTTCCAATTTCCAGGCAGTCTGAGTACCAGGGATGCACATAGGTGCCATTACCTGCCTCACATTATGCAGGTGGGTTATAAGCCTCCGAGGATTGGGGGAAGTGAGTATAAGGTCTGGAGTGTGAAGTGTGGGTGTGCGCCTGGAATATATCATGCAGCGTGTGGCAGGTGGTGTGGGGTTGGTGATGCAGAAAGGCATCAAGCTCAGTGGGCAAATCTCACTTTCCTTGAGTCATAATTAAATGCTCATTGAGGTAGAAGTCACTGAATAAGAGAAGCCCCATGTGACATGCACGTGGACAGGACTCCTCATCCTCCAGCTTAAGAAGCTGAGGGTTCTGAATAAGTGACATTGCGGGTGTATAGAGGCAGTAGAGCTAGGCATTTTTCTGCAGGCCATCCCAGGCAGTGAGCATGGGTGTATACAAACTGTACAGCATAGTGGCCAGGGGGCATTGAGCCACCAAATCAAATCCCACTGCTGTTTGTGGCTGGAAGAGGATAGTATAGACCCACAAGTTCACAAAATGATCATGAGCACAGTAAGCACAGAGGCACAGATCAAGAACGCTGAGGCAACCTTGAGGAATAGCAAAGTTAAGGTTTCCCATGGCATCCTTGCCTGGTTGACCCTACTGGCCAAGAACTCCAGGTAAGAGCACAGGCACTTCAATAAGTGTTCTGTAAGTGAGATCGGGATATTCATGAATAAACATAGAAACTATGGGGAGTATTAATGCATCAAACACTGACTCCCAGCACATTCACCCTACCACACTTGACCACCAAGCACAGACACTCTTCAAATGTAAATGTACAGGAATTTATATAGCGCAAAATCACCAAGCGGTTTCTAAGCGCTTGCTTAGGGAACCTGCCTGGTATTCCCCTGTGAGATAACCCCGGCAGGGTATCTGCAAGGTGAAAGCCAGGCATCCCGCCGCGAGGGGCCGTTGTGGAGATTAAGCAAGCTATTGTCCAGAGTCGCAGAGTGTGAACCCGTGAATCCAGTAGGCACCGGAGCGAGAATTGTCGAGTCCATGGACATTTTAGGACTCAAGACCCCGCCGAGCTGGGAATTGTACCCTGGTCCCGGGCTGACCTCTGCTACCAGGTCTGCCGCCACTAACCAGTGAGCCACACTTCTCCACTACTCTTCAAATCCACTGACACCCAACTTGTGTCAGTGGAGTTGACCGCACAATAAAGCACAGATTGTACAGAGCAGGAAAAAGGCACCACACTGTACCGCCCATCACAGACATAGCACACCGCCACCTCCACCCAGCTTGTGCAGGCAACACACAAAAGGACCACACTACACCATCAAGGACAAACCACTCCGACACCCAGCTGGTGCAGCCTATCACACAAAGACCCCAGTCTGCAGCAGCTCTCACAAGCACATAAAAATATCCATGTCATTCAACTGTGTTCACAAAGCAAATGTCTTCTACATGATGAAAAGTTTAATAAACTTTTACTCTTTTCCCTATACTTTCTCATAGATAGATCCATTGGCGTGAATTCATATTGGTTTGCATTAACCACTGAAAACTAATGTGGTTCTTATATTTCATGGTTGCAGTTGGTTGAGAAACCAAGTTATTCAAAGTTCTACATTTGTAATTTTGCAAACTATAACCTCACTTTCAGTTCTGGCAATAGAAGCAATATTTTGGGAAAATATTGAGCTCAGTGTTTTATTCACAAATGATATATTTTCCATTCATTAGATATGATTTTGCTGAAAGTACTGTTTCATTAACATTTGGTTGTGGTACCATTTGGATGTAGAATAATAAAAAATGTACATCACATAAGTTGCAGAGTTTCCACACACATCCTTTGCACACAGCATTAGGTTATACACATGTTATACCCATTTCCTCATGGGTAACTAGGATGCAGGAGAAGTGGCAGTCTAATTTATAAGAATTGTAGAGGTCAGTATGTGGCTCTCCTTGGCAGGGACAGTGCTCAGAAATCTTTTTGCTGATCACAGTTCTCTATTGTAATTAATCTGCTTTTTGCAGATCCTAACTGAAACACCCACTAGGGCTGAGGCAAGACCCAGCACTCCCCTATGGCAGGGTAAGAAAAGCACACCCAAATGTAGGCAAAATGACACATACACATTTATTAATGAAATACTTCATAGGGCAGGTTAAATATATCAGTCATGACAGACTCCTAAGTATCAAAAGGACAATTGAAATAAACTGTCAAAATAGAATGCAGTATATACATATAGCAGAGAATAGCAAAGAATAGAATAGAAATAGAATAAAACTGGTTAGGGACACCTCACCGACTGAATCTTCTGCAACTTACTTGCCCGCTCAAGCTGATAATATCCAGTTCACTCTGATTAGTGAGGTGCAAAAAACAAGTGAAGAGTAAAAAACACATGAGGAGCGAAAAACATGCCTTCCCCAGTTTGCAGCTACGTGCGAGCACAGAACATGGCGTCAGTTATGCAAACGCTGCCATCCACAAAGAGAAACTTAAAGCAGAGCAAAGTTAGAAAGCAAGATGCCATGAGACCATGTCAAAACCAACAGCAAGCATTGCCGTGAAGCAAGATAAAGTCAGAGAACAATATTGACATGAGACTATGTCAAAGCCAATAATAAGAACTCATATCAAAATGTACTGTTCTACTCCATAACAGCTCTCACTAAGTAGGCATATGTAAGGCCGTTCTATATTAAGGCCAGAATAAAATAACACGCTAAAGTCAGTTTGAGATGGTGGTAGTTGATGGTCATTATGGGGTACTCAACCACAAGAGTGGCATATTCATTCCATTCCATTCCATGACCATGGACTATCACCATCAGCATATATCAAGAAATGTAATAGCAATGATTTATAACGTTCCATTCTTTGACCAATGACTACTATAACATTGGTCTAAAACCAACTACCTGGGGACAGAGCGTAGATAGGAGATTAGACACACAATGAATACAGCAACATAATGAAACTAGAATACATATCGCTAAAGCTATAACACCTATAATAGAGCGAAGTTTACCAAAATCTGGCAACCACCCAAACAACCAATCCCACCACCCCTTGTTGACATCCTGCTTGACATCTTTAGCCATCTTGTATAATGTATTAATGTGGGACTGAATTGATTTAGAATGATCTGAAAGGTTAAAGCGACACATTCCCTCAAAATCTGAACATCCATGATCATGTATGAAAATGAAATAGTCAATGGTGGCACTATTCTGCAATATTGCTTTCCGTGCCCTGCACATGTCTAATAAAAATTCTGTCAAAGCAATGGATGTATGATTAATATTTTTCACCATAAGATATGCTAATTTACTAACAGCTCTGGAGTTGTAAATTGCTAGGCCTGGAATGCCTACTATAGATGCAGCCAAACTAATGAATTCAGATATCGATAATAAATGCAATTCAGAGTTACAATATTCGTTAAGCTGAACAGCTTCTCTTATAGTTCGAGCATGAGATGATGTATCTAACAGGAACATCATCAGAGTTAATCTAGTAAAGGCACATGGTCCACCTGGGATATTTGCTGGAATGTATGTATAAGTCACATTCCCACAGGAAAATAACCACCCTACCGGCAACTTGACATGCCTGAAATGATTGCAGCAGATACTATATTTTTACACACCATATCGGTTTGCACATATGCACAAACATTGTCGTGTCTATGTTGACATAAAACCTTTTCCTGCCAGGACATAACTGGTGAATTTCTGTCAAGTCGAATTTGAACACATTTACCAATGTTAGTTGGGTCGCAAGTTAAATTGTACCAAATGTTGCCTCCAGTAACATTGAAAGTTTTGACCTGGGTCATATTTTTCCTATCATTAACAGTAGCTTCTGGGCAAAAGCGGCAGAATTCGTAAAGTGATAAATGGAATCTCACATCATGTTCCTCTGCCGCCCCGTCTGCATTCGTGACATTTATAGTCTGCAGCAAAACTTCAACAGGGGTAGGCACAGTTACAAGTCATGTGGATTGGAGGTCCAACTTTTGACATGCTGAAGTATAGCCTGTTGTACACAGTTTGAGCCAGGTATGACCAAACGTTATCCCTCTAAGTCAGCATTGCTGTCAGTCTGCGTTGTCGTCTGGCCACTTATGGGTGAGGGGCTCCTCGTCCCCCCAGGCCCCACCTGCATGTACTCAAATGGAGTCCAGCGAGCGCAAACAGAGCACAGACACGCCACACTGTGATCTAAACGAACAGGAAAAAAACTGGTATTACTAATTCTCGCAAATTACATTTGCCAGCAGGTACATGCTCCCATTTCCCTTGTCCTGGCTTCATTATCAACAGAACATTGTCTTTTCCTGTTGCAATGATTTCTGCCTGTTTGAGGGGTCTATTTGGAAACTCTACCCACACTTTGGCTCTTGGATTTTTATCAGTTGAGCCAAACCCTCCTTCCCCACATACAGTGAGGAGGTCAGGGGCGGTCCCCTTCTTAACTACCCCTCCGTACACTGGCATGATCACCATTTGAGTAACTCAGTCTCCAGATTGTATCATCAGATCAGCATCTCCACTATTAAGTAGGATGACTTTAATTGCACCTTGAAAATCTGCATCAATTGCACCTCCCAGCACTTGGATGCCCTTTAGAGTCGATCAAAGTGCTCTGATGTATCTGAATCAATCAATTAATCAATCATTTGCAAAGCGCACTACATACCCGTGAGGGTCTCAAGGCGCTGGGGGGGGGGGCGCTAGTGATCGAACAGCCAGCTCTTGAGTAGCCTCCTGAAGGTCAGCAGGTCTTGGGTCTGTCGTAGGCTCAGTGGGAGGGTGTTCCATGTCTTGGCGGTGAGGTGGTAGAAGGATCTCCCACCAGTGGTTGTTCTTCGGATGCGCGGGACGGTGGCGAGTGAGAGGTCCGCGGAGCGTTGCTGGAGATTGGGGACGTAGAAGGAGAGCCATCTGTTGAGGTAGGCTGGGCCAGTCTTGTGGAGTTCCTTTCTCCCAATAAAGGATGTTATTGGTAGCCACAAGAGGTTGAATTTGCTACACTGGAGTTAACATTCGCATTAAAGGTGTTTCTGCATTTGCTAAAGGTCTGTTATTCCAAATTTGTAAAGCTTCATTCAAATGATCTCGCCAACATTTCAAGGTACCATCAGACAACTTCCTCAATTGATCTTTCAAAAGTCCATTCATTTGCTCAATCAAACCTGCAGCCTGTGGGTAATACAGGATGTGAAAAATCAACTCAATATTGTGCTGTACCCAATAGTCCTGCACCAATCTACCATTGAGATGAGATCCGTTGTCACTTTGAATCTGTAATGGAATTCCATAATACAAAATCAGTCCTCAATGTATTCAACTGGGTTGCACGTTTACTTGGAAAAACTAGCAAATATCCAGAGTATGTGTCCACAGCCATGCACACATATTGACATCCTTGAGTAGTTGGCAGGGGCCCAATATAGTCAGTTTGCCAAATCTGTGCTTGCAATTTTCCTCTACCAAGCTGACCTCTCACTATCTGTGAGACTGATCAATGTTGGGCATTGCTGACAAACAGGACACTGCAAAATCACGGTTTTAATCAAGTCTAGGGGAATGTGTATCCCTCTATTTTCTGCCCACCTGCTAGTAATCTGCTCTCCAAAGTGTCCGCACTTCTGATGTGCCCACATCACAATCCCAACCAGGTCAGAATCCTGCATTGCCACTTTTGCATCTGAAATGTTCGCTTTTTCATCTGTGAGGGAATTAAACCAGAAGTCAAGTGAGTCGGTAGAACAATGAGTATCTGCATGGTACACAGTAACTATACTTTCTGTCAACATGGTCCAGATCACTTTCCACACTTCCTTGCCCCACACCTCTTTTGCATTTATCATTTAACTATAAGCATGCAATGTGGGAAGCCAAGTTGCTAGCCTGTTGTCCGTGGACCACGAATCAGTGTAAATATGAAATTTTTCTGGCAGTTCTTGTTTCAAAGCTTGATACACAGAGTAAAGTTCTGCAAACTGGATACTCTTTCCTTCTCCAGTAGTAGTCAACAATTTCTGGGTCCAGGATTGTATAACACCACCTTCCATTGCCTCTTAGCTCCTATATACTTGGCTGAACCATCAGTAAACCACACATGCTTCCTGTCCTCCATGGACAATTTGTCAAATGGCTTACCCCACTTGGAGATTCCTGTATCTCAGGTACATCATGCAACACCTCTGTCTCTTCCAATTTCATCTGTGCCACCTGCTCACTGCGGTGCCTTTGGGACCTACGCGGGTCCTATCCTGTATATACCATTTCCATTTTATTATGCTGGCTTCCTGTGCATGTCCTTTTCAATGGGTCTTAGGGGACCCACCGCATTATCGGAATCCCAGGTCTCAAAATCACATCATGCCCTAGGGTCAATTGTTAAGTATCCACTAGTGGCCAAAAGCATGGACGTAACATTTTTTCAAAGGGAGTGCACTGCTCTCCAGCATCTGGCCATTTCTTTGTCGAGAACCCTAACTGGACCCTCGTTCGCCCCTGATTTAGCAACAAACTACAAATAACATACGATCCTTGCACTGTCACATTTAGATCAACATCTCCCTCTCGTACTGGCCATAAATCTAAAGCATGCTAAATAGCCTCTTTTGCTAATTCAAATGCGGTTTGCTGCTGCTCCATCACTCAAATGCATTTTTCTTTTGCATAACTTTGTACAAGTGGAAGAGGTGTGACGCAGTGGCTAGGGCGACTGACGCTGGACGCTGGGGATTATGGTTTCGTCCCCGGCTCCGGTGGCAGGGGTCTGCCCAGCACCTTGTGACTCTGGGCAATAGCGCACACCTCCTGATGACCCCCAATGCCTTGATACCTTCGGGTAATTGTTCGCGCTTTACAAATACTGGACATTTACATTTACAAAGTGGGCAGAGCTTGATGGCCACTTGAACTTTGAGCTCCTAACCACACCTAATAATCCTTCAATAATCTGACAGCCTTGCCGCTTCCGAACCCCTCCTGATGCAGTACTGGCCATCGGAGCTCACCCGCTGAGCATGAAGCATTCCCCGGAGCCACTCCGGACAGCCGCGCAGGAGCTATTACAGAGAGAGTTGCCGGCGGCTGACTGGGCCCGTGATCCCCGACCGGGAGTGGGGCAGAGAGCGGAGCTTCATCTCCCGACATGCATCGTGACCCCCAGCGCCTCGGGGGATTCTGGGGCAACTCCGACTGCGTGACAGCGCTTGCAGCCCTTGTCTTGCTCAGGACCCCGGAGTGAGTCTGGACGGCACCCCTGCACTGCAGGCTGGAGTGGCTGGGCGGCGCTTGTGAAGGCGTGCACGCCAGAATTGCCCGCCATTGCTGCCTCTGACTGTATGCGCACGGGATAGATCACTAGTGCGGGGGGAGGGCTGCAGGGGCGCACTGCACTGAGGAAGAACTTTGCCCTCGCAGTTCTTTTGCTTCTGGTACCACCTTCAAGCATCACAAAATGCACATTATCACTGTGGCTGAATGAGAAGCTCAACAACAGTGGAGCTATCACGCCAGGTAGGCGCACGCCTGTGATGCAGTACTGAGCTTGGGAGAGCCTGCCTGTTTGGGTGCCAGGTTATATCGGGAGTGTGGCGATTTGTGAGGGTCCCACTGAGAAGAGCGCCCTGTACCACAATCAATCAATCAATCAATACACTTGTAGAGCGCACTACTCACCCGTGAGGGTCCCATGGCGCGGGGGGGGGGGGGGAATGCCGCTACTGCTCGAAAATCCAGGTCTTGAGGTGTTTCCTGAATGTGAGGTGGTCCTGGGTCAGACGTAGGTGGGCGGGGAGGGAGTTCCACGTCTTGGCCGCCAAGTAGGAGAATGATCTTCCTCCGGCGGTGGTTCTGCGGATCTGTGGGACGGTGGCGAGGGGGAGGCTGGTGAAGCAGAGTTTGCGTGTTAGAGTGTAGAACGTGAGGGGGTTGTTGAGGTATTCGGGGCCTATGTCGTGGAGCGCTTTGTGTGTGTGGGTGAGGAGCCTGAACGTAATCCTTTTACTGACGGGGAGCCAGTGCAGGTCTTTCAGGTGGGCTGAGATGTGACTGTGGCGGGGGATGTCGAGGATGAGTCGTGCAGATGCGTTCTGTATGCGTTGGAGTCTTTTCTGGAGTTCCTGCGTATAGGGCGTTCCCATAGTCCAGAGGGCATTCCCATAGTCCAGTCGGCTGGTGACGAGGGCCTTGGTGACCGTCTTTCTAGTTCCCGTTGGGATCCACCGGAAGATCTTACGGAGCATGCGCAGGGTGTTCAAGCATGAAGATGAGATGGCTTTGACTTGCTTGGTCATCGTGAGAGAGGAGTCCAGGATGAATCCCAAGTTGTGTGTGTGGTTAGTGGGTGTCGGTGGCCGTGGAGCGAAATGGAGGGAGGCGAAATTGCTGGGTTCTGTCTGAGATGAAAGAGGTGATCCAGTCCAGGTCTTTGCCTTGGATCCCGGCATTGTGGAGGCGGGTTATTTGGGTGCGATGGCAGATTGTATCAAAGGCGGCTGAGAGGTCGAGGAGGATGAGGGCGGTGGTTTCCCCGTTGTCGAGTAGGGTCCTGATGTCGTTGGTGGCTGCGATGAGGGCGGTCTCGGTGCTGTCGTTGGCTCAAAATCCGAACTGGGATGGGTCGAGGGATCCATTGTCCTCGAGGAATGCGGTCAGTTGGTTATTGACGATCTTCTCGATCACTTTCGCCGAGAAGGGAAGAAGGGAGATGGGGCGGAAGTTTTTGAGGTCTTTAGAGTCTGCTGTGGCTTTCTTCAGTAGGGCGTTGATCTCTGCGTGCTTCCAGCTAACTGGGAGGGTGGAGGACGTGAGGGAGTTGTTTATGACGGTCCGTACGTGGGGAGCGATGATGGTGTCGGCTTTGTTGAAGATGTGGTGAGGGCATGGGTCGGAAGGAGAGCCATAGTGGACGGTGTTCATAAAGTGGGCCGTGTCTACGGAGCTGCTGGGATCCAGGCGCTGAGGGTGGTTGTAGGGGGCGTTGGTTCGGTGGCTGGGGGCGGAGTCTGGGTGCCGAAGCTGTTGTGGATATCGCCGATCTTGCGGTGGAAGAACGTGGCGAGGGAGTTGCAGAGGTCTTGCGACTGTGTGATATCATTGCTGTTGGCGCAGGGATTGGAGAGCTCTTTTACGATGCTGAAGAGTTCCTTGCTGTTGTGTGTGTTGTTGTCCAGCCGTTCTTTGAACAATGTCTTTTTGGTGGTGTGGATCTGCTGGTGGTGTTTGCAGGTGGCGTTCTTGAGGGCTGTCATGTTTCTGTCGTCTGGTCGCGGTGCCAGGTTTTCGCAAGGAATCTGCAGGATTTCTTTGATTCTTTGAGGTCGTCGGTGAACCATATTGTATTCCTGTTGCCGGGATTGCATGGAGGCTTCTTCAGTGGTGCAAGGGCGTTGGCACAGTTGACTATCCACTGTGTGAGGTTGTAGGCTGCGTCATCGGTGTCAGTGTCAGTGGTGGTGATGGGTGGGTTCTGGCTCAGTGAAGTGGTTAGCTGGTCTGCGGTGATTTTGCTCCAGCACCTACGGGGGATCTGTTGCTGGTGGTGGTGGGATGTGGTCTTCTTAAAGGTGAAGTGGATGCAGCTGTGGTCGGTCCAGTGTAGTCCGGTGGAGTGGCTGAAGGCAACGTGGCTGCTGGCAGAGTAGGTGGGGTCGAGCGTGTGGCCGGCGTACTGAGTGGGGGTATTCACCAATTGCTTGAGTCAGAAGTTGGCGAGGGTTTCGAGCAGGGTGGTGGTGTTGTTGTCATTGTTGTTCTCCGGGTGGAAGTTCAGGTCCCCTAGGAGGATGTAGACTGATGAGGCGAGGGCATGTGGGCTGATGAAGTCGGCGATGGCTTCACTGAATTGTGTGCGTGGGCCTGGGGGTTTGTAGATGAGTGGTCCTCTGAAGGTGGTCTTGGGGTCGGTGTGAATCTGGAAGTGTAGGTGTTCGGCGGTGGTGAGGGCATCTTCGGAGTTGTTCTTGACGTTGATGGTGTTCCTGTAGATGATGGTAATTCCTCCTCCGGTTTAGTTGATGCGGTCCTTTTCGGGTGATCTTGTAGCCGTCCAGGATGGCTATGGGATTGTCGGGGCTGAGGAAGGCGACGTCTGGTGCTGTTGTGTCGAGGAGGTCCCAGAGTTTGACTGCATGCTTGTGGACGTAGTTTGTGGACACAGTGGGGTGGTGACTGGACTGAGGCATCCCGGGGCATCTGAGTCATATTGAGGCCCCTAGTAGAGTGGCGCAGGCCCCCGCACTGTGTGGTGGAACAGCTGTGAGACCCCTACTATGGACTGCCATCCATTGCCTTGATCCTGCTATAGTTTTTCCTGCTAAAGGTAGAGAGGGAACGGGCTGACTGTGGTTCGCCGGTTGTACCTGGGTCTGGTGTGGTGCGGGTGCAAGTGCTTTTGCAGTGTCTATCAAGAGACAACACAGGGGCCAGCACTGTGGCAGATGAAGATATTTTCTGGACTGACACCTGCAGCTGCTGATGTGGACCTCGGAGGAACAGCTCGGACCGGGACATAGGGCAGCAGGAGCCTCTTGGACTGGCAGCGGGGGCTGCGGACACTGATGTCGCGTCTGCGGTGAGGGCCATGGAACTTCATATGCGACCACGCAGCCCTGGGACTCAGGCAGCCTGATTTGGAGCACGTGGAGTACCTCTGAGGCAAGACCGGTCGCACCAAAGGGCACTTGCCTGACCGGCGGGGGGACGTGGACAGAGCTTGCTGGATGTGAGGGGCGATTGCTTCGGTTGAGTTATAGTAGGTAAACGCAACACAGAGCGTGGCCCCCCGATCGATGCACTTGCCTAGGCTTCAACATGGGTAGAGCTCAACCTAAGCTCTCTTTGGAGCAGAAGCGCTCAAAGTTGCACAACGCCACCACCGAGGAGGACTCCTGGACACACCCCCTGCTGCGGACAACGCTAACCGGGACATTCGCTATAATCTCCTATCTATGAAAAAAGCCCGCAAAGTGGCATTGGCCTCCTTAGGCACAAAAACGGATGCTATCTCTTAAAGAATGAATAGATAGGTGGAACGTCTGGACAAACATGCGGAACGCCTAAATATGTCTGAAAGGAAGCTCACGGAGGCGGAAGAGGCACATACCAAGCTGGATACGGATCACATACAACTGGGGAGGGTTCTACGAGTCCTTCAGGACAAAATGGAGGACTTAGAAGCCGGTTTGCGATGCTGCAACTTGAGAATCACTGGCCTGCTGGAGACGACCTCCACGGGCAATATGGAACAATTTATTTAAAAACTATTGATCACTCTCCTCGGGTCGGAACTTTCTCCAACATGTTTGTGGTGGAAAGAGCTCATCACTCCTTGGGTCCGCGCCCACCAGTGGGCGCACCACCTTGTCCTATTATCGCAAAGCTTCTCAACTACCGGGACAGAGACATTGCGCTGCACCTAGCATGTGAAAAACAAGTTCTGACATATGAAGGATCCTCAATATCGATGTACCCGGACTTCACTATTCGGGTGCAAGAGGCACGCAGACAATTTTCCCCTATGAAGAAGCAACTACGGGACTTGAACTTGGATTACGCCATGCTGTATCCTGCTAATTTCATTGTTAATAGGCAAGGCAGATACCACATCTTCACGGAGGCAAGGGCGCTGCAGAAGGCCCTGAAGGGTTGGTCTAAAGAACACCGTGGGAGTCCTGAGTGGCACCTGCTTGATGAAGCGGCTGGAGGAGCACTGGATGATAAGGACTGAAATGGAACTGCAACCACTGCCTGATGAGTATAATAGGGGGGCATTGCATGGGGGCGATTGGGAGGTCCGGAGGGGGGAACTACTAATGTTTGGTGATAATGTGTCAGTTGGAATATTGCGACACTGAACAGGGGCTTATATGGGATCGTTTGCATCATTTGGATAGGTGGACACCTAGCGGATGACATGTGCTAACTGGCCCAGTTGGTAAGAAAGCTGCAGTGACAGCGACCTGGGGCTCCAGGTGCAAATTGGGATGGAGGGTTGCTGTTGGCTGAATGGTGCCCTGCTGATTCTCGGAACAGGGCCTGGTTGAAGGGGCTGTATAAATTTACAGGCGGTGTTGGGGAGACAGAGCAGAAGTGTGTTTGTACATTCTTCTTCAACTTGTCAAGAGACCCTTTGCTCACGAGTGTCACACACCAGGGTCTTAATTGTGGGAGTGGGGTGGGTTGCAGGGGGTTGGGTAGGGGTACTCTGGAATAAAGCGCGGCCAAGTTGGGGCTGGTCTGCTGCGGGTGGGGGTGAGGGATGGGAGGAGGGGGGACTATGTTAGATTGTTTTTCTTACTTGCAGTTTTATTATGCTTTACACATGTTGCACACATTGTATATGCGCTAAGTAGGTCAGGATTCAAATTGTGACTAGAAACACAGTATGACAACACATAGTGAAGTTAGCGCTCCGAGGTGTACTGCTCCCTTCGACCATAATCATGGAATATTCGTGGGCTTAATGACTACCACAAACTGCGAAAGGTGCTTAACTACTTCAATAGGCAGAACATACATTTGGCTTTACTTCAGGAGGCACATCTCCCACAGTCTAGTGCGCTGCTGCGCGGCAGGGGGTTACCTCAGGATTTACGTCACCTGCACGGGGGATCCAGACCTGGGTTAATCCTAGATCTGAATACACAATTGAACAGCTACACTCCTGCACTGAGGGAAGGATTTTCATCTCTAGATGATGGGGCAGAGGCATGGATTTGGTTGTAGTGAATGTTTATGGCCCCAATTATTTTTGTCCTGAGTTCTTTACGAATTTGGCGGATACCATTTTCAGGGCACACAGTTTCTCTGGGGGGATTTCAACTTGGTCCGAAATCCTGCACTAGATAGATCTGCAGGTCCGGTGAGCAGGCCTGTAGCGGCAATGCTTGCACTGGACAGTGTGATGGTTAGCTGGGACCTTTGTGATGTATGGCGGAGGTGCCACCCTCACAAGGGAGGATTCCTGCATTATTCGGCATATTACAATGTGCACACTCGCATCGATTATTGGTTAACCACTGAGCCAATTATGGAGCAGGTACGTCAGTGTATGGTA
The DNA here is from genome assembly GCF_964261635.1 of Lissotriton helveticus. Classification (NCBI taxonomy): domain Eukaryota; kingdom Metazoa; phylum Chordata; class Amphibia; order Caudata; family Salamandridae; genus Lissotriton; species Lissotriton helveticus. The sequence continues at coordinate 18,774,608 of NC_136063.1, read as the reverse complement.
CTCCCCCGTATGCTCTCGGATCACTCACCACTGCTGCTAGTCCTCGCCACCCCTAAGAAAACTATACTGCCCTTCAAATGGCGTTTTCCTCCCTTTTCATTGCTCGACTCCCTCTTCAAGGAGCTGAGGAAGACGACGTCTGGTGCTGTTGTGTCGATGCCATAGAAAAGTTTTTTACTACCAATATCAGATCGGTGGAAAATTTCAGACTGTTTGGGAGGCTTTCAAGGTGTATATTCGCAGTGTGGCCATGGCCAAGCTCTCGGAGACTCTCTGATCTATGCAGCAAAGGCTAGCAGACCTAGAACAGAAATTGAGGGATTTGGAGTTGCAGCAAGTTGCAGGTGAAGATGGGGAACTTGCAAGTGCAATAAAAGACACGCTAACTGAATACCAGGAGGCTGCAGACAGTGAAGTTAAACACCTGGGCAAGTACGCTACGGCCATACGTATGGCGCAGATTCTGAAAGCTAAACGTGACAAAACTCTGATCGGTGAAATTAGGTCAGTAGACGGAACAATGTCGACGGAAGAAACACACATTGCGGATAGGTTTAAACAGTTTTGTTTGGAATTATATACTTCTCGTTCATCAGTCACGGATGAAGAAATACTTGATTATTTAGAACATATTAAGTTACCATTCTTCACCAACACGCATTGATAGTTTCTCATGCACCCTAAAGATGAAATCACGGAAGCACTGGCGGGAAAGAAAACTGCTAGCACCCCTGGGACGGACGGCCTCACAGTTGGCTTCTTTAAAATGTTCTTGACTAGTTGCTCCCTCGTTTTTCGGCCTAATTCGATGATATGTGCGTTTCAGGTACAATGCCCCAGACTATGAGAGAGCTACCTTGTCACGGATCCACTTGATATTACAAGGGGGGCTAGGCAGGGTTGTCTGCTGTCTCCGATTCTATATGCCCTGGTTGCTGAGCTTTTGGCATGTGCCCTCAGAGAATATCACGGACACAAAGGAATCTGGTTTCCGACTTATAGGATAGTCATGTCCACAAACGCGGACAACACCTTACTATATGTTCGAGACCCGGAACGTAATCTGTCCTCGGTTCTTAGAGAAGTAGTTCACTTTGGTGCACTATCGGGACTACGGGTAAACTGGCCAAAATCCATTGTCTTCCCGCTCATCCCAGTCATGACAAATTTTGAAATGGACTTCCCTTTACAATGGACCACAGAATCGATACGGTAACTAGGTATTAGACTCCACACAGATTCAGAGATAGTCTTCAGAGGGAATTATGGCATTCCCATAGATAAACTGGAGGATGATGTTGAGATCTGGATCTGCTTGCCGCTTTCACTCATCAGCCGTGTTTCCATTATGAAAATGGTGGTCTTGCCCAGATTCCTGTTCTTCTTTACAAATATTCCCATAGTCTTACTATGCACCTTTTTTCATAGACCTCATAAATCAATGATAAACCTAGCATGGGCAGGTAAACAATCATGTGTGCAATGGAGAATACTTATATTGCATACCAGATGGGGGGCTTGGGAGCCCCAGATTTTGACATATATTATAGGGCTGTGCAAGGAGCATGAGCACATAATTGGATGCATGGTGCACCTGACGTGCCGTTCCTCCGCATTGAAAGATTGTTTGCCGATCCACTCACACTCCCAGCCATGTTATTTGAACCCGTGGATCGGAGGACCGGACCTCTGGACTCCATTAACTCGTCCCACCATGCCTGGCATACTCTATTGCAATTACAAGCGGGGGCTTTGCTCTATTCAACGGCTAAGCCGATAGTATGGGCTTTGTGGATAGCCCCCTGCAGAGACAGTGGGGTCACTCGAGCGCTTCACATACTGAACATTGTCACTGCGGGGGACATGTTCCAAGATGGGGTGGTCAAGACGTGGGAACAAATTGCAGGCACGGGAGAAGCCAACACCTTACTGCTTACTTCAGTTTTACAGGGTACGTCGGGCTATGTGTGAACTACTGGGGGAAGACATGAATGTACCCCTTGGAGACGCTAATGTAAAATGGAGGGAGAGCTGTAATTCAGAGTAGCGATTTTCTACTACCGCCTTCGCTGGTTGATAATAGGCGCTGTACAGATCCCTGACCATTGTAAGCCAAGACAACGTATTGTCCCTCACCAAAATGGAAGCTCTTCATTTAGTGTGATATCAGTGTTTACAGTGGAATTTATTTACCAATAAAATGTAGTATTCATTTAGTATGCATGAAGACTAAGTAGTATGCCCACAAGCCGAAATATGCAAATGAGGGAATACTAGTTCCACTCAACTACCCTTCAAATACATGATGAACACTTCAATTGATTGCTAAAAGAAGACTAGTATTATTCAAGAAGAATAGTATTTGAAGCTCAGCAGTATTCTGTTAGGGTTTATTTGCAGCTCATGTGCTGTTTCAAGAGCAATATGAAGGCTAGTCTCACTGATTGTCACCACTGTTTGAAGACTCGTCGTATTCTTTGTGAGGAATATCTGAATACTAATGGCAATGATTGTGAAGACTCAAGTAAGACTAGCAGAATTTAAAGTGAATGTTAATTGAACACTATTGTGCTATTTCAAGAGCAAAATTAAAGGCTAGTCTCATTTTTTGTGACCGCTAATTGAAGATTAGTGGTATATTTGTGAGCAATATCTGAAGACTAATGGCAATGGCTTCAAGGGTTAAGTAAGACTATAGCAGAATTCAAATTAAATGCTAGTTGAGCATTAATTCTGATTAATTTATAACAATTTTATTAATTTGGTTGCTTGCACAAGGCTTCTTTTAATTATGGCTTTTGGACGAAATTTTATGTGTTACATATCTTGGGAGTCAATGATTCTAATATGCCTGCTACAAACTCAGTCATGCATTTAGTAAGCATTTTGTAATTGTGGTATGTGAGAAGACCGGAGAGAGGGATTGTAGGAGAAGCACAAAGAAAAGGAGCCAACCCAGACATACACAGGATTGTACCAGGAGACCTCTCCTCTTTCAAGTACAGAGCCAGTTGAATTGTTGAGAACCTGACTGAATTCCCACTTGGTACATGACAAGACAGGATCACCAGCATTTGTTTTTAGGTTACCCAAAATAGGCAATAGGGCAAAATTCAATTAGTTGTCGGATAAAAAAGTAATTGTTGTAGATCCTCCTGTGTTGATTGTCCACCTGACTCCATTGTTGTTAGAACTTATAAAAACAATTCACTAAACACGTTTGTACGAGGCGTTTATTAAGCATGGGCTGAAAATTCGTTCCACTCGCGGAATTTGCGGATTTTCCGCGTTTTCCACGATTTCGCGATCCGCGAATCTCGCGAAATCGCGGTAAAATCCGCGAATCAGCGGGGACGAATTTTCAGCCCAGCACTTACAGGGTTACAGCAGCAGGTGCAAAAGTTGAAGCTAATTTTTTGTAACCTTTTACAAAAGGGTTACAAAGAAATTACCTTCAACTTGGGCACCTGCTGCTGTAAGCCGGTAAGTCCTTCCTGGCGCCTCGTTGTATACTTGCTACTTTTCTCTGACCCTGCTCTGACCCTTGAAGCAGGGTCAGAGAATAGTTACAAGTAGGCAATGAGGCGCCTGTCACGAAAATTAAACCTCAACAGGAAGCACTGACAGATATAAAAACAAGCATTTGCAATGCAATAGGTCTTGCATTAGGAACGTTTGAGCTATTGGTTTTGTAAATGACAATTTTTTTTATTTATGTGTTGGTTTTGAAAATAGATAAATTAATAGCTTTGTCATTTACAATGTCAATAGTTATAACTTTCGCAAATGTGACACCTATAGCATTTGTAATGCAACATGTTTTGTATTTACGTGACTTAGCTGTATTGATATTACAAATTAAAATGGCTTTTAATTTTTTTAAATAATTAATACTTAAATAAAAGTGATTTTAATTTATAATGGCAATAGCTTAAACTTTTGTAAATAACTTTTGTGAAGATTATGTTCAGTGTATTTTATTGTGACGAAAATCGAAGAACAGAAGTGAAATATTAATATCTTTTTGTGACATTTGTAATAAAGTTTGAAACATTGAGAGAACATATTTGAACCAGTTGTTGTTGAATGGTTGCGCAGATTGATGCAGGGGTGGCGCTGAGTGGTGCTGTGGTGGTGCTGAGTGGTGCAGTGGTGATGCTGAGTGGTGCTGTGGTGGTGCTTAGTGATACTGGGATGGTGCTGAGTGATGCTGGGGTGGTGCTGAGTGGTGCTGAGTGATGCTGTCATGGTGCTGAGTGATGCTGTGGTGGTGCTGAGTGGTGCTGTGGTGGTGCTGAGTGATAATGTGGTGGTGCTGAGTGATGCTGTGGTGGGCTGAGTGATGCTGTGGTGGCACTGAGTGGTGCTGATTGGTGCTGTGGTGGTGCTGAGTGATGCTGTGGTGGTGTTGAGTGATTATGTGGTGGTGCTGACTGGTGCTGTGGTGGTGCTGAGTGATAATGTGGTGGTGCTGAGTGATGCTGTGGTGGCGCAGAGTGGTGATGTGGTGGTGCTGAGTGGTGCTGTGGTGGTGCTGAGTGATGCTGTGGTGGTGCTGAGTGGTGCTGTGGTGGTGCTGAGTGATGCTGTGGTGGTGCTGAGTGGTGCTGTGGTGGTGCTGAGTGATAATGTGGTGGTGCTGAGTGATAATGTGGTGGTGCTGAGTGATGGTGGGGTAGCGCTGAGTGATGATGTGGTGATGCAGAGGGCAGAAAGGCACAAAAAGCAGTCTAACAAAGGACAGAAGGGCAGAAAAACAAGGGAAAAACGAGTCTAACAGAGGGCAGAAGGGCACAAAAAACGAGTCTAACAAAGGGCAGAAGGGCACAAAAACAAGGGAATAACAGAGGGAAGAAGGGCACAAAAAACAAGTCTAACAGAGGGCAGAAGGGCAGAAAAACAAGGGAAAAATGAGTCTAACAGAGGGCAGAAGGGCACAAAAAACGAGTCTAACAGGGGGCAGAAGGGCAGAAAAACAAGGGAAAAACGAGTCTAACAGAGGGCAGAAGGGCACAAAAACAAAGGAAAAACGAGTCTAACAGAGGGCAGAAGGGCACAAAAAACGAGTCTAACAGAGGGCAGAATGAATCCCGCCCTGCGTGTTTGTCCACGAAGATGCCACCTTTTTGTGCAATACCTCTACTCAACTGGAGTACTTTCTATTGTCTAATCAGTAAGTGCTCCCTCGTTGGCTTAATGTATAGGGGCAGATTTACAATTACTGGTGCATCCCCAGGGATGCGCCAGTTATTGTGCGCCGCATTTACAATGCGGCGCACCATGTGGCAAAAACAGCACAGATGCGTCACGCATCTGTGCCGTAAAAGCAGCGCATTGCTGGAGCTGCATCGCAATTGCGACGCAGCTCCAGCAATGCTCTGGGGGGGCCTATCTCCCCAATGCTGCATCAAGCCTTGCGCCTGATTCAAGCAGGCGCAGGGTTTTGACGCAGCATTGGCTTAAAAGTGACTGAGTGAAATCTTGTAGATTTCACTCAGCCACTTTTAGGAGGCGTTCCTGAGCAGGAACGCCCTCCCCTGCGCCGGAACGCCTCCTGATGGTGCAGGGCTTTACAACGTGACGCATCTCTCAGATGCGTCACGTTGTTAATACCCAGCACCATGGCACATCTTTTGTGCTGCCGCTGCGTCACAAAAGGTCTTGTAGAGGGTGGCAGTGGTGAACCAGAGGGTGGCAGTGATGAACCAGAGGGTGACAGTGATGAACCAGAGGCTGTAAAGGGTGAACCAAAGGGTGACAGTGCTGAACCAGAGGGTGGCAGTGCTGAACCAGAGGGTGGGAGGGTTGAACCAAAGGGTGGTAGTGAGGAACCAGATGGTGGCAGGGGTGAACCAGAGGGTGGCAGTGGTGAACCAGAGGGTGGCATGGGTGAACCAGAGGGTGGCAGTGGTGAACCAGAGAGCGGCAGTGGTGAACCAGAGGGTGGCAGTGCTGAACTAGAGGGTGACAGCGGTTAACCAGAGGATGGCAGTGGTGAACCAGAGGTGCTGTGATGAACCAGAGGGTGGCAGTCGTGAACCAGAGGGTGGCAGTGGTGAGCCAGAGGGTAACAGTGCTGAACCAGAGGGTGGCAGGGGTGAACCAGAGGGTGCTGTGATGAACCAGAGGGTGGCAGTGGTGAACCAGAGGGTGGCAGGAGTGAACCAGAGGGTGGCAGGAGTGAACCAGAGGGTGGCAGTGGTGAACCAGAGGGTGGCAGTGCTGAACCAGAGGGTGACAGTGGTTAACCAGAGGGTGGCAGTGGTGAACCAGAGGTGCTGTGATGAACCAGAGGGTGGCAGTCGTGAACCAGAGGGTGGCCGTTGTGAACCAGAGGGTGACAGTGCTAAACCAGAGGGTGGCAGGGTTGAACCAGAGAGTGGCAGTGCTGAACCAGAGGGTGGCAGGGGTGAACCAGAGGGTGGCAGGGGTGAACCAGAGGGTGGCAGTGGTGAACCAGAGGGTGGCAAACCAAAAATCCCCAAATTCACACGAATTCGCGGATTTTGCTTATTGCGAATTCGATTTCGCGCGAATTTGCCTAACGCGAATTCGCAAATTTCACCCATACTTAGCCGTTATGACATTGACTTGTACATTTTCTAAAAAAGGGAATGCAGTTGGACACAATAGTGTGTGATATGACCTTTCAATGATATTTGCCTATGCAAGAGCTATTGGAGTGACAGAGTGGAGTTGCGTAGAGTGGTATACAGTGGAGTGGAATAGAGCAGAGTTACTAATCTGTTTCTGCATAGTGGAAGTCTTTTTGTGAAGGTTGCTGGGTCACCTTTCTTTAGCCATTGCTGTATTTGAGTTTAACGGAGTACTAATGGAGTAAAACCTTTGCTAAGCTACTGTAAACAGCAATAAAAATGGCAAAATAATAAATGCAAACTTATTTCCGAGATATGCAGTTGAGGAGTACAAAGGGAAAGTGTCAGATAATTAGGTGTTTTGGGTTATGTGGTCAAACTTGCTGCTACTCAGTTGGTTTTAAAATATGAGTTTCACTTACCTTTTTAGCAACCGTTCTTACCTTGAAATGTTCTTAATTTTCAGACCAGTAGAAGGGCAATCTGACGAATAGCTGTAATAATTGACAAGGAGATATAAGTGATTTACCAATGTAAAAAAAATATTTTGTAAATAGGCACATAACATTGTGAATTCAACTTCCTAAGCATAAACTGAAACAGAATGTGTGGTTGAGTTTCACTAACCATACACCATATAATGGCATATTGAGTGGTGAATATCATACATTTATTACACAGTCACCACAGTTTAGTTCTAGTTTGGCCAGAGTTTCCATAGGAAAGCCATTTCTTCCATTCTTTAATTGCCTTGGTACTGTTTCATTAAAACATTTTTTTTTAAAACAATCACTTCTGGCTGAATCATGGAACGTTATGCAGAATTTATACCAAAATTGATCAGCAAAATGTTAGAAATGTATACAGAAAACCTGATTTTGGTTATTTGGTGTAAATTTGTTGAGTCATTTTTGAGAAATTAGCATCAAAATGGAGATCAGGATAAGCTGGTCTCGTGTCTTCATGGACTAGTGCATTAATTGTAGGAGTCTATTCATGACCTCACTGCAACAGGTTCAAATCCCAATCCACCTTTTATCCAGAGGTTGATAAAATGAGTACCATTGAGTTGGGTAACAATAAACATCTACTAAACAGCAACAAGATACCTTTTCGCTGAATGTGTGCATTACACATGTACATGTTATGTTAGGGTAAACAACAGTTAAAAGTTAAAAATAACTGAACTATTGGTGCCAGAGAATCTGCGATTGGCCCATTCAAAGTGAAAGAGTGAACCCTGATTGGCTGGCCACAAAAATGAGAATGTTGCGTCAGCCATCTCAATCCTCCAGTCCTGAAGGTTGAAAAACACGAAAGGCCTCATAGGGGTCAGGATGAATGAATGAATGAATTCGGATTTCTAGAGCGCGGGTAGCTGCCCTGAGGCGTCCAAGCGCTGAGAATATCGCTGAGGTTCGAGTTGGGAGGAAAGCAGATTCAGCTCCATAGTTATGTGGTAAACAGTAGCGTTTTCAGCTGTTTACGAAAGGAGAGAATATCGGGGTTTGATCTAAGATGCTGAGGCAAGGCGTTCCATTTTTTTGCCACATTGTAGGAGAAGGAGCGGCCTCCGGACCTTGATTTCTTTATTTGCGGCACAATGGCTAGGTTTGCAGAGGTGGAGCGCAGCTGTCTAGTAGGTAGGTAGGGTGTGATGAGAGGGAGATTGATAACCGGGCCTCGAGACCAGAGGGTCTGGTGTGCGATGCAAAGTGATTTGAAATCCACTCTTTCCTTTACGGGAAGCCAATGCAGTATCCTTAGTCCGGGTTTTACTGAGGATCTGCGGGGGATTTGTAAAAGTGTTCTGGCTGCGCAGTTCTGTATTAATTGTAGTTTGCGTAAAGTGAAGTCAGGAGCTCCAAGATACAATGCATTTCCATAGTCCAGCCGCGATTGGATCAGGCCCAGGACTACGGTTTTTCTTGCTTCAAAGGGGAGTAGAGGCAAGATCTTCCTGATGACTCTCAGGATGCCGAAGCAAGTGGCAGAAAGTTTTGTTGCCTGTTGGTCAAAGGACAGGGACCTGTCGAGCCAGACACCAAGGCTCTTAATGGCGTCTTTGGGAGCCGGGGCCGGACCTAAGCTGGGGGGCCAGAGAGTGTCTATGATAGATGGTAAAGTGTGACCCAGGAGCATGCCTTTGCCTTTGAGACACCCCACTTTAATTCAAAACAGGTAAAAACAGAAAATAAGAAGATTGGGTCGCAGGTACCCTGGTGTCAGTTCCCGGTACTCAGGTACCCAGCGCAGTAGCCACTGTGGTACCAATAAAACATTAAAAAATAAAATATAAAACCCTACGGCCAATCACCACTTTGCACAAGTGAAAGACAGGCACCTTCACATCATGGAAACCAACAACAGGACAGGAATTCCCACCATTATACACAACCCAGCATTTTACCAGAGGTAGCCAAAATATCATGCGTGCTCACATATGGCCACGAATGACACTTTTTGTGAATGGGCCAACATTTTCCAAAGGTTGGGTATCATGAAATGGTTGCCTAGTTGCCAAGGAAAGCCATTATGTGAGGGTCAGCATATCACCAGTGTTGGCAATGGGAGCAACACTACTCCCTCAGGCTCTCACAGAGCCTTACATGTTTTTCTAGATGACCTTTTACTGCTGTCACGATGCCAAATGGTGCTTCGGGCTGCCTTGCTTCTCCCCTCACGTAGACAGCAGAAGTTCCCCGATAATTCTACTCCTGAGAGAAGTGGGCATGAGTCCTTTGGGTAAACTACAGGAGACACCTGGGAGAGAATGACACTGCCTGGGGGAGGGTTTGAAACAGGAGAGCTTGTTATGTGAAAATTGTAGGTGTGAATGAAAGCATGAGTGACTCCACACCCGTCTAAACATTTACAATATTTCTGCTAGGACCATGCGGTAGACTAAAGTAAATGAGAAAGCTAGCAGGTGAGTGACAGTTTGAGTTAGCATATACAAATCTTTTATTGCTTCATCTTTTTAAACTCAATATTATTTGGTGTTAGAACTTTCTGTGTAGAAGCCTCTACTCCAGTGGTGGCTGCTTTCAATAGTAAGTGGTAGGGAAGCGGATATTTAGAAAAGAAAATTGACTTACCTGCCGCTGTACAGCTTCTTCCATGAGCACATTCCAGCTCCCAGACTGCACACCCAATCCCGAAGCTGCTCTGATGCTACTATCGAGCATGACAGCATCACCAGGATTGGCCTGAGGTGACCGGTTTAACCCTCAATAAGGCATATGATTCTGTGGCTTTTCCCTCCATGGAAATACAACACAGCTGCGTTAGAGAAATGTAAGTGAGCATGTTGGTTTGGCCGTCCTTGGTTGGCCGGCCAAACCAATAAGTGAACTAACAGTGCCTACCACTCCTCCTACCTGCTATTGTCCCTAAGGCCTAGCCAAGGAAAAATAAAATAATACGTTGTTTTATTATCATTTTATTGTTCATCTGCTGGCTTTTTTGTAGTGGGGGGGCGCGACACCCCTTTACCACTACGGAGGAGCTGTCGGTGCTCTACTCTCTACCCTCCCAACCCCACCACCTTACCAGGAGAAAAGACAGAGGTGAAGACTAGGTAGTGTTTGAGAGATAGAGGAAGCTGGGAAGACTGGGAGTCTCTGTCAGGTATCTTTGGGCTTGAATATTTATGTAGTTGTGCCTCTATATATGATCTAACCTTAGGGTAAGAGCAACAAAAGATCTGGTGGCATGAAGAGATTATATTTTGGAGATACTTGCATAGTTAATTTGTAGGGGTTCATTGTTCTCCCTTGAACCCAAAATTTAAAAAAATGCTCAAAGAAGATTAGTGTTGGGGGGGAGGCTTTTCTTCCCATAACTATTTTGGATCCACATACTCATGGGTGTGAGAACCTGGAAAAATCTGATTGGCTGGGCAAGACTTGCAAAACAATGTTGTGGCTGCCATTACAGGACCCTGGGACTCGTTACCGCAGTCCTGAAAAATTAAATGCAAATAAGAAGGGGAGGAGAGTCCCCAAAGGGACCCGTTTGGTTAAAACAAATATATAAAAGGAAATTTGCTGTGTGCGCCACAAATTCCAGGCCTGGGTAAGGGGGAGCAAGATCTGTGAACACAGGACGGTGGCCATCAAGTCAGTGCAAGCCTTATGGGCAAGAAACCACAAATACACTTCAAGCTTCATGGAGCCCTGTTGACCCAGTTGCAGGTCCTGTAAATCTGAAACAAGGTGTGCGAACCCCACAAAAGGGCCATATAAGTCCTTGAGCACTTGAAGGTTTGTGAATAATATAACAAGAGTCCAAAATTATTCATTTTTTTAAATCACACCCTGCAGAGGCTTTGTGGTTGGGTGCCTGAGTCAGGTTGGGAATGCACCAGGCCCTGCGACCGATTCCCCTTCCACATGGTGGAAGGCTGTGTGTTTGAGAGATATCAGGGCATTTGCCTTTGGCCTATGACCTATGTCTAGGCCCTCCAGCCACCCCCACTGCGGGGTGAGTGCAGACCCACGGCTCATGAACTACAAAAGATTTTTGAACTTTACGTGGAGTGGTGATTTTCAGTGATTTTCCACAAACAGAGAAGGATGCTTTCACCAATCCAGTGATTTTCAATGTGAATTGCTATAGAAACCAAAAATTGATGAGAAATTATAAGCTAACTATTTATTAGTCAGGCCCTGTGCCACCACCCGCTGAGTACTGCAGAAAGCTACATGCTGCAGGAGCAGGGCACCCTCAGCCAGTTGAGATCAAAGCCTGCCTGTGGCCAACTTGGACTGCGCACGATCAAAGGCCATATAACCTAAGTGTATGTGAGGTTAAACTAAGGAACATTTGGATGTGGTACAAGATGTAAAACGAATGACAAAAACAACAAGGATTAAAGCGGGCCACAGGCCGCTCCAGAAAAAGATGCTGTAATCCTGGCCAGTACTAGAGAGAATGGGATATTAGCTGGGATCATGGAGGAACGAGCAAAGATCAATGTAGAGCCCAACACATGGACAGATGGAACATCAGAGGGCCCCTTAGTAGCCTTAGGAATTTCAGGTTCCCTGGGGGGATTGCTGGAATCTCTTTTCTTCACCATGGCCTCAGACATTAAAAAGGGTTTCGCAGTCTCAGAATCAAACCAGGGGGAAATACGACTATTCTGAGAATCACTTGAGAAAAAACTGGATAGTTTAAGTTCAAGAACGGTGGCCTTGAAAAATGTGGTGGAAGTACTTAAAGATGGTTTGGGAGAAGTCAGAACAGATATCTCCGTCCTTAAAAAGGAGTAGAATTGTTGGAAAACAATTCCAGGCGCAACAACTTGCGGCTCTTAGATATTCCCGAAGGGAAGGAGGGTGTGGACCTCAAATCCTCTATTGTATCTCTCATTAAGGACACAATACAGATTAAAGCCTCGGAAAAGGAGTTAAGGAGAGATATTCAAAGAATCTATCGGGATCCATTTAGAAAACATCCAAATCGGACAAAACCTAGGAAGATCCTGAACAACTTTCTAACTTTTTCTCTCAAGGAAGAGATTTTAACAGCAGCCCTTAAATTGAAATCTTTAAAACCCAGAGACTCTTCTTTCTCCTTTGAAATTAGATCAGACCTCTCTCGCACCACTTTTGGATAGACAGTGGGAGCTGGGGAAAAGAATGGACGATTTTAGGAAGCTAGGAGCAACAGTCCAATTAAAATTTCACGGGCAATTAAAAATCATGTTTAACAATAAAATTTATTTTGCTAAAACAGTGCAGGAAGTGGATGAGCTCCTGGAGAACCTAAAAATCTATCCCAGTCTTCTGTATACATATCGTACGTAATAGATTGTCCTTTCTTGGCATATAATTGGGCATGCAGTTAGTGGTAGAAGCATACAATGACAGCCGTAAAATAGGGAGAGTAATTTTGAGAGTAGGTAGGGCTTGCTAGCGGGCAGAAGCTGGACATGTCCAGGAAAATGGGGTAGGGTTTTCCAGGGAGGGGTGGGAGCGAGTTTTGATAGGGGGAGAGGGCTCGGGTGTAGGAGCAGGGAAAAAAAAAATCACTCTCCTCTTTCTTTAGCTGAAGTTCAAGATTTGATGTTTTTGGTTTGGTGCCGGTGTACTGTAGTCTGGGGTAAATTCCAAGGTTTCTATACGCCATGAAAACATTGCACTGTCCGTCCTGGAATGTGAATGGCCTACGAGTTAAAAACAGGAGGGAGAAAATCCTACAGTATTTAAGAGACTCACCCGCTCAGGTAATTATGCAGCAACAAACCTACCTGTTGAGAGAAGAAATTAACGATATCTGTAGGAAGCTCAGGTGGGTGAAACATTGTGCCTGTTCATGTCAGACTGCCAATGTAAGGGGTGTAGCTATTCTAGTAAAAGTAAGAACAGATTTAAATGGCAGATGGGTAATAACTAAGATCTCTGTAGAGAATATCCCTATTACAATTGTGGGTTGTTATGGCCCTAAGCAGGACGATCCTTCAACCTTAAAGACTATGTTTTTGAATCTTTTAGAATTCCCTGATTCAACTATTTTGACAGGGAATTTTAATATAGTTTTGAGACCAAAATCGGATAAGTCATCAAAAAGTAGAGCTATAGTTTCTTCTAAATCCAGGGGCTTTTTAAAAGCAATGATGAAACAACATGCTATTTGTGATTTATGGAGGGAGAGATCAATTGTGTGTATCTTTTTACAATACAAAATACAGACATGAATCACAAATAGACTACATACTGATCAGTAATGATATGAGGGGTAATACAAAAATCATCGGATATTTGACCCCCCATTTGTCGGACCATGCAGCGGTATGGATTGACCTGGATTTAGTAGGTGGTGTACAATAGAGGGTATGGACTTTCGACCGTTCACTCCTCCTAGATGATACTGTAACTGGTCATTTGATCCAGGAGGTTAAAACCTTTTTGGATGTTAATATAGGATCAGCGGACATTATGATCGTATGGGACACCCTGAAATCTTTTTTAAGGGGGTTGATTACGAATAAAACTGTTTATAAAAACAGACAGTACAGACAGGAAATTGCATCTGTAGAGCGCCAAATGAAGGTGATGGAGAATAGGATTGACGGCTCAACCGATGAGAAGCAAGAATTAAGAGAAACATTAGGTGTAGAATTAGATCTTTTAAAAGCAAATCTCTGTCAAACGGTAAAAAATCTCCGCAAACATGCAGAAATTCCGCGAACATGCAGAATTGCTTGTTCGCAATGCTATTATATTGTTCGCAATTGCTGTTTGTGTGCTCGGGGGAAATATCTCGTGAACACGCATTTGAGAACGAGAACAAGCAAAACATTTTTCGAAGTCGCGGAACCCAGAATTTTGGGCAATTTCGCATTCTCCGCGGAACGCAAAATTAGTAATACCCAAATTCCGCAAATTCCGTGAGCGGTAACAGAATTTTGGCCTAATGTACACCCTAACTCATTAATAAGCAGGGAGGAGGAGATTGGAGAAATATTCCATGCTTCCTTTGAGGAATTATATAAGGTTGATAGTGATACTGACAGTCTATCCATACAAGACTTGCTGCTTCCAATCCAGCTACCTTCTCTTTCTACAACTCATTTGGAAAGCTTGGAGGCAGAAATAATGCATCAAGAAGTCAGGAAGGCTCTTTTAAATTGTAAAAAGGGTAAAGCTGCAGGGCCAGATGGCCTCTCTGTGGAAGTTTACAAGAAATTGGATGAAATAATTATTCCCTTCTTGGTTGAGATGTTTAATAACATTTTGATAGAGGGAGCCCAACCACCTATCACATGGGGGAAGCAAATATTACCCTTATTTTACAACCAGGTAAACCTCCTACAAAATGCTGTTCATATATACCGATATCTTTGTTGAACTCAGACTAAAAGGTTTTTTCAAAGATATTGGCAGACAGACTAGGGGGTATGGCTGGTGAGCTTTTACATACGGATCAAAAAGGCTTTGTAAAAGTTTGGAATCTGTCTGATTTGACTCAAGATTTTATTGGTGCGATAGACTTTGCGTCCACTTTTTCTCTTCCCCAGGCGGCTATGACATTGTATGCAACTAAAGCATTCCACAGGGCGGATTGGAAATACCTTATAGCGGTTTTAGAGAAGCTGAACATAGGGCCAAAATTCTGCCAGGCCATCTGCCGTATCTACAGTGAGTCATCAGCTAGGTTGGGAATGAATGGCAGAACGACTACACCATTTAAAATCAAAAGTGGAACCAGGCAGGGCTGCCCCCTCTCCACTCTCCTCTTCGACTTATATATAGAGCTGTTTGCCCAGCGTCTTAGGGAAGAGCCAGCTATTACACCTTTCAAGAGCGGTTCATGGGAGAAGAAGGTGGCCCTGCATGCGGACGATATTCTTATTCTTTCGTCGGACCTGGAATCCTCTTTTACTCGGGTGATTGAACTAGTGAGAGATTTTGGGTATGACGTTAATGCCGATAAAACCAAGCTTATGTCTTGGAACCTGCCGGAATGCCGATAAAAAAACAAAAAAGAACTGCGTTATCTGAGGAGCAAAATTGTTCCAGAAATAGATAACATTGCAAAGGTCAATCTTATAAGTATCTTGAAAGAGTGTCAAGAACTCATGAAATCTTGGGTTCACCTTCCATTATCTATCTTGGGTAGAGTAAATCTAATAAAAATGACAATCTTGCCAAAGGTAATGTTCTTATTTAACACCATCCCATTGAATTTTGAGAAATCATTGTTGGATACATTCCAGCAATCCATTAACTCTTTTTTTGTTTGGGCTTTCAAAGCTGTTAGAATATCATGGAGGAAGCTTAGACGTAGCAGGGAGAAAGGTGGTTTGGCACTCCCCGATATTCAATACTACGCTTGGGCTTTTCAGCTAACGCACTCCAGAATGCTGCTAAAATCTCCTGACACTTCAGGGAGAGGTAAAATGCTTTTAGCTATGTTGGAACAACTGGGGTTTACACCTGAAGGCTTTCTGTTTACGTATGGGGACAAAAAGTTTTTCAAAAAAGTCAGACTGAAAGTCCTAAGTGGCACAGCTCAAATATGGGCTAGGATCAAATAATTAACGGGTCTTGAGTACTATTCAAGCCTGGCTCCCATGTGGTATAGTCCAGGAACTCCAAGTTGTCTAAAAGACCAGCAGGCTGTTCCTTTGAAAACTGCGGGCTATTAGTATGAGGGGACCTTGCAGTTGATGGATCGCTCTTACTGTGGGCCATGTTGAGCGATAAATTGGAGGGAGCAATATCAAAGTTCAAGTATTTACAGTTATTAAGCTCGTCCCAGAGTTTGAGGAGTTCATTAGGCTGGGGGAATCCCCTGGAAGAACATCTGGCTAATAAGCCAGTAGGCAAGAAGGAGATCTCTTTTTTTCTATTGGGATATCGAAGAGGCTATTGATGGCGAGTTCAAGCTAGCTGAGGAGCTATGGGGGGGAAGTCATCCCGGAGACAGATTTGGAGGACTTGTGGAAGACTTCTTATAACATTCTCTTCTCAGTCGTGAAGCCAGCCTGGCTGAGGAGGAATCACTATTTCACGACACATGAAGCTTACTTTTCACCGGCCAGGCTCTCTAAAATTTCTAAGGGTCCACCTGCAAGGTGTAAAAAATGCAACTTGGAAAGCGTCCCAGAAGTGCATATGTTTTGGGCTTGCCCGTCTCTCTCGGAATTCTGGAGGGAAGTTGGAGACTGCTTAACTTCTATTTTGGGACATACAATACAAATTTCCCTGAAACATATCATCTTTGGTGTATTTAGTGACATCACTGGCCCTGATAGAGATTCTCTATTTTTTGCTATCTTGATAGCCAGACGGGAAATATGTAGGGGATGGGTTGAGTCAACACCCCTAACACAAGCAAAGTGGTTATCCTCGGTATATAAAACCTCTAAAATAGATCTGGCCCGATTGAAGAACTCTAAGCAGCGCACCATTTGGAATAGACTGCTAAACTGGACTTTGGTCTAGATTTTTTTTTTTTTTTGATTTTTTTGTCCTATGATTGAGACTCAGTGAACCTCTCAAACTGTACTGGAGAAGAGCTGTAACTCAGCAGGCTTTCGCCTGTCTAGCTACCGGCTTCAGTCTCAAATTCTGGAGAGAGTGCAACCACCCTCTCCTCAACAACGGGAGGGCAGCAATTGGAGTGAAGTCAGTTCTTGCCACTGGTAGGTGGGGGACGAAGGGTGGAAAAGATCACCGTACAGCGCTACATCTGTAACTTGAGTAGCAGTGGCAGCCTTCTGATCTTCTGTTAGCTGAAGTTTGAGGCGAATGAGGAAAAACATGCATGGTACCCTGGCACTTTATAGTTAGTTAATACATTAAATGGGAACTGAATGTCCCGATTATTTTTTCAACCCATTGTAGCGTAAGGGGCTGGATTTCAATGTGAACAACATACTGTTTCTTCATAAAATGCAATTGGTATTTTTCCAAGTTAGTTAGGTCTTTTGGCCTAAACAAAAATGACAGACTATATAGCCACGCATGAAGTAACAAGTAATTCCCAAGGAAAATATGTTGTTATTGAAACAATACATGAGGCATTAAAAAGATCAAATACTGTGTAATAGACCAAGTATTCAAGTATGGTAACTATTCAAGATAAGTGTAGATAATCACAATCAGCAAGCAATACATTATATCGCAAAGATTATTGATTATGACGCAGAAATAAAAAACCTCAATGGAATAGAACTGTGTTGAAGAACAAGAAGAACACAAAGGGTTGAATAAACACAGGTGCTTTGAAATCTGGAATCATCTTCAAACCACTCCAGAAAACAGAACAAAAGAAATTACCACATTTTAAAGAAACAATACATAAGGAACATAACCGTAACTTGAACAGTGTGCTCACCTAAGGCATAAACAATTTGATAAGTGTCAACTAATTTGAAAGTACCAGTGGTATATGATTAAGGAATAGTAAAGCGTTCACATTGACATTCAGCCACTTTGCACAATGTATATTTTTGGCAAAACATGGTCTGGTACAACCTGTATAAGCGGAAAAAACAGAAATCCTCCATTCACTGGATGTATGTACGGTGGGTTGCCTCTAGTGCTAGAGGATGCAGCACTTCTCCATGACAAGAGAGATTTCTATTTACAAGTGATTCAGAGTCATCAAGTTGAGAAGGTCAGAGGTCTAGAGTGGTGAGCTGCAAGGTGTGGGAACCGGAAAGGGCTGTGGCAACAAAGTAGGGACCATACATCAATCCAACAGCCATGAAGCATCAAACATGACCAAAGGGGAGTTCCAGCAGCGGTCAGGTGTAAGGAGCTTAGCCCCCTTGAGCTTCGAGGGCAGCCAATACCAGACATGGAGAATTCTGTATAGTATAAAAGATTACGTCCGCACATCCACAATCCTGTGAAGCTCCTTCCAGGCTGACAGCATTGCCTCCAGGAAGGACTGGCGAACATTCATTTATCAGAAGAGCGTAGGTATGGAGGCAGAGAAGGGAGTGGGCCTCGGAGTACATGGTGTTACAGTTGGGCCCATAGAAGGGCATCAGTACAGATAGCTGGCTGGAACACAATTTAATAGGCTTTCACATGAGACACTCACAGGCCTCCATTTGTCATATCTGCCCACAGGTGAGCTGCCCTGACCTGGAGTCTATTCCCACCCCAGACATAGGCACTGACATCCACATCTGCGCTCGCTAGAAGGGTAAGAAGGACCCAAAATATAGATAAACTGAGGAGCCACCCTCATCTTAATGATCTGGACTCTTCACCATAATGAGAGGTTGAGGAAAGACCACCTCTGGAAAACCCATGTCATGCAGTCTAGCACAGGGAGAAGCTTAACTTCTACCATGTTGATTTTGATGGCCAGATAGCTGAGCACCAACGAGACCAACCACATGTGGTAGTCTTGGATTCAAACTTTGTGGTGAAGCGTGACAGGGGGAGGGCTTCACTCTGGGACAAATTAAATTTACTGCCCCTGAGCCAAGCAAAGTCATCAATGAAGGACAATGAGAGCACTATTGAATACTAGTACTAGTACGAGGATGGTAGTAAAGGAGCAGGATGTCATTTCCATAGAGTAAGGCCTCAACCTTCACAACTGCGGTTGTGACACCCTCTGGCTTTTGGCAGGGTGCTGAAGTGAAGGTCTCTGGGGTGAGGGAAAATGAAAAAGGACAAGAGGGCAACCCTGATAGGTGCCCCTGTCAACTGAAAATAGGTCTGATAGAACCCCATTGCATTGCAGGAGATATCCACAAAAAGAGATTTGGACTAAAGACTTCCCTTGCAAATAAATTTGTCTCCCAAGCTCATGTGGGATATAAAGTGAAAAAGGTAATGCCAATCCACCCAATCAAGTGCCTTCTTGGCATCCGGAGAAAGCATGAGAAATTTGAGCGGGTAGTTTTTCAACTGCTACTGTAGGTGCATCAACACCCAAAGAGGAAGTTAAAAGCTGTGGACCAACAAAAAACCTACATGGAATTTTCGGATTAGAAACTGTATCACTTTACTTAGGTGTGGTGCCATCACCTTTGCCATGATCCTAAATCCACATTAAGTAAGGATTGGGCAGTAGCTAGCACACTCCAGAGAGTCTTCACCCATTTTTGGAAGAAGAATGAAAGTGGTGTTGATATAACTATCCCTCAGGGAACCCATTGCTTCAGCCTCCTGGAATGCCTATGTCAGGTCGGAGACCAGTAAGTCCTCACCTGGGAACGGGTCTTCTCCTGGGGGCTTACACGTCAGGAGAGCTCCTCTGTAAACTCCCCGACAACAGTGCCAGCCCCTTCTCTTACTTGACTGGTAGGTTCAAAGGAGCCAGGAACAAATTCATTAGTTTGGGTTTCACCCCTTGTTGTGTGGCATTGTGGGAGGCTTAGTAGGAGGGAATTAATAGAAAAATTGCGCCTTGAGGTATTATTTTCTCTTGTTAAACCTTTTTTCACAAGTCATATACATGTACAGTAATTGAAAAGAACATCAGAAAACGTGGTATTTTCGTTTATGAACTTTATATCATACCTGGAATTAATATATTTAATTCAACTGTTATATAAAACAGGCAACACAAAAGACACTACTACATTCAATATATTCTCAGTAGTGTGTTACACCGTTGGTACAATATGTATAAACCATATATATACATAGAATGCTACTGTGAACCACAGTCAGCTTAGTCCATCATTTTCTTTTTAACAAATCCTGTTGTTGGTGATTCCTAACCCAAAACGGTGCCTGGGCGTCGACGTTTCGGTCTTTATTGTATAAATCACACCAAGACCATCATCAGGACTAATGTTGCACAAAATATCTACAAAAAATATATACAATATGTACAATCAGTAACAATACAACCACATCCAAATGTCCAATATACTTAATAGTCTGCTGACATTAAACCATCACCACACCCAGTGTGACTGATTATATAGCAACCACCACCACACGGCATAATACTCACTGAGAAAATATATTTTCTCCAAGTCTTCCAGATCTCACTCTGGCTTCTCCACAAATGTAAGTCAAGTTCAACTATCGTCCTGAAGTAGGTACAGAGACATAAAACGGCCCATCAGTGTGACTGCAAACCATACCTATTCTACACTATGACACCGACATCAGTCCACTGCTTACCTCTATTTAAGTCTGAGAGGGTATTGAAAAACAATGCGAGTCCACAGTTTAACTCCGTGTACATAACGTATTATCTAGAAGACACAAGCAAGGGGGTCCGCCATCAGAATCCTGTACCACTTTAACTTAACGTTTCCTAAAGCCTCAAAAACAGCGTTTGTACTTACTCGTATGCACCGCCATCGACGGGACCTATCCTCGTCACTTTCAGTTCGCGTCTGTAAACAACCGCGCGAGGTTAATAACACTATTCCCGTGGAGTGCGCACATGCGCATAAGATACCAAAAATCGGTAAACACTGCAGTGGCCATATTGGAATGGTGGATCTACTCAAAAGCGTCCCTATATAACATATAGAGCGGAGAGTCATGTAAATATACACGAACAACATTCTGGAGAATAACTAAATCAACACACCAAAACCAATTAAACGATTAATTAAAAACAATTCTCTCACATTTTTCTCATCGTAGTTTCATAATAATGCCATTCTTACCAAGCACTAACAAGCTAAAAGCAAGCGTTCCTCACCTAAGGGGAACCCAACATAGAAGACCACTATTTATAGATTGTATAAAAGACACATCATATTCATTGAAGCTCAATGCACACAACAATACATGGAACAATCAAAGAGTTGCCAGACTGTGCCATTCCACATATTGATTTAATCCATGCTCAACTGTTCTATTTGTCCATATCCATTTGTTCTCTTTTAATGTCAGCAGACGATCTACATTGGTCCTTCTTTTTGAACCCTTAACCACTTCCAGTACAAACCACTTCATATCTTTAGGACCATGCAAGTTATGGATGTAATGGTCTCCTAAAGGTGCTGTCAGTACCTTGCATCTGATTCGTGATTGGTGTTGCGATATTCTCTTTTTTTTTTTCTGTGTGGTCTTTCCAATATACATCAGACCACATGGGCACTCAATACAGTAAATGACGTTCTTTGTCATACAGTTTGAATGGTGTTGCAGCATCACTTGTTTCCCATTCAAAATACAGGATTTAGTCATTGTAGTGGTGTCGCATACAGTACATTGTCCACAGGGATAGTGTCCCACAACAGGTGCCAATCCCCATTCATTCTGTATAGTATTCGTACATGGTTCTCTGTATGTTTTAACCAAATGATCCCGTAAATTCCTGCCTCTCTTAAAAGCAAAACGGGGAAAACTCAATTGTGGTTCTACTTTCTGTACTAAGTGCCAGTTCTTGGATATTATCTTTTTAATTTGATTTGACTCTGTTCCAAAAGTAGTGACACACGCTATTGTGTTTTCGGCTTTATCCTTTGCTTTATACTCGTCCAAAAGTGCTGTCCGATCATAGTACCAGGCCCGTTTAAGAGCCCTTTTGACCATTCTATGGGGATATTGTCTAGCACCTAGTTTCAATTGGAGGATTTTAGCCTCTCTAAAATAATCCTCTTTTCTAGTGCAATTGCGTTTGATTGGTACTATGATCGGACAGCACTTTTGGACGAGTATAAAGCAAAGGATAAAGCCAAAAACACAATAGCGCGTGTCACTACTTTTGGAACAGAGTCAAATCAAATTAAAAAGATTATATCCAATAACTGGCACTTAGTACAGAAAGTAGAACCACAATTGAGTTTTCCCCGTTTTGCTTTTAAGAGAGGCAGGAATTTAGGGGATCATTTGGTTAAAACATACAGAGAACCATGTACGAATACCATACAGAATCAATGGGGATTGGCACCTGTTGTGGGACACTATCCCTGTGGACAATGTACTGTATGCGACACCACTACAATGACTAAATCCTGTATTTTGAATGGGAAACAAGTGATGCTGCAACACCATTCAAACTGTATGACAAAGAACGTCATTTACTGTATTGAGTGCCCATGTGGTCTGATGTATATTGGAAAGACCACACAGGAAATAAAAAAGAGAATATCGCAACACCAATCACGAATCAGATGCAAGGTACTGACAGCACCCTTAGTAGACCATTACATCCATAACTTGCATGGTCCTAAAGATATGAAGTGGTTTGTACTGGAAGTGGTTAATGGTTCAAAAAGAAGGACCAATGTAGATCGTCTGCTGACATTATGGATATGGATATGGACAAGTAGAACAGTTGAGCATGGATTAAATCAATATGTGGAATGGCACAGTCTGGCAACTCTTTGATTGTTCCATGTATTGTTGTGTGCATTGAGCTTCAATGAATATGATGTGTCTTTTATACAATCTATAAATAGTGGTCTTCTATGTTGGGTTCCCCTTAGGTGAGGAACGCTTGCTTTTAGCTTGTTAGTGCTTGGTAAGAATGGCATTATTATGAAACTACGATGAGAAAAATGTGAGAGAATTGTTTTTAATTAATCGTTTAATTGGTTTTGGTGTGTTGATTTAGTTATTCTCCAGAATGTTGTTCGTGTATATTTACATGACTCTCCGCTCTATATGTTATATAGGGACGCTTTTGAGTAGATCCACCATTCCAATATGGCCACTGCATTGTTTACCGATTTTTGGTATCTTATGCGCATGTGCGCACTCCACGGGAATAGTGTTATTAACCTCGCGCGGTTGTTTACAGACGCGAACTGAAAGTGACGAGGATAGGTCCCGTCGATGGCGGTGCATACGAGTAAGTACAAACGCTGTTTTTGAGGCTTTAGGAAACGTTAAGTTAAAGTGGTACAGGATTCTGATGGCGGACCCCCTTGCTTGTGTCTTCTAGATAATACGTTATGTACACGGATTTAAACTGTGGACTCGCATTGTTTTTCAATACCCTCTCAGACTTAAATAGAGGTAAGCAGTGGACTGATGTCGGTGTCATAGTGTAGAATAGGTATGGTTTGCAGTCACACTGATGGGCCGTTTTATGTCTCTGTACCTACTTCAGGATGATAGTTTAACTTGACTTACATTTGTGGAGAAGCCAGAGTGAGATCTGGAAGACTTGGAGAAAATATATTTTCTCAGTGAGTATTATGCCGTGTGGTGGTGGTTGCTATATAATCAGTCACACTGGGTGTGGTGATGGTTTAATGTCAGCAGACTATTAAGTATATTGGACATTTGGATGTGGTTGTATTGTTACTGATTGTACATATTGTATATATTTTTTGTAGATATTTTGTGCAACATTAGTCCTGATGATGGTCTTGGTGTGATTTATACAATAAAGACCGAAACGTCGACGCCCAGGCACCGTTTTGGGTTAGGAATCACCAACAACAGGATTTGTTAAAAAGAAAATGATGGACTAAGCTGACTGTGGTTCACAGTAGCATTCTATGTATATATATATGGTTTATACATATTGTACCAACGGTGTAACACACTACTGAGAATATATTGAATGTAGTAGTGTCTTTTGTGTTGCCTGTTTTATATAACAGTTGAATTAAATATATTGATTCCAGGTATGATATAAAGTTCATAAACGAAAATACCACGTTCTCTGATGTTCTTTTCAATTACTGTACATGTATATGACTTGTGAAAAAAGGTTTAACAAGAGAAAATAATACCTCAAGGCGCAATTTTTCTATGAATTTATATTACCCAGTTCCTTGGGGAGTATTGGGTTGCCCTCCTCTGGTAATTGTATTGGCGCAGACAAGTTCTGCAAGGGCCCTTTTTTGGAAAGTGGTTTTGTAATTATTTGGGTTTGTCTGCTTGCATTTTTCAAAATTTATATGTTTCTCACAAATTATGTGTTTGTAAAACATTTTTTGTAATTCTTCACATGTGAATATTCGTGTATGTTTTATGTACAGGAGTAGGATTTTGTAATTAGTATTGTATTTCACTGTGTGCTTGTACACGACTTCCAAATATCTAGATTGTAAATGTCAGAACATGAGACTCTCACTTATAGCGATGAATATATTGCTAAAATAGCAAGCGGACCGTCCCTACTGGGACCTCAGAATACCACAAGCACACATAACATACAACAGACCACAATTCGCAACAATTTGGAAAGATTGTGGAAAAAACTAATTAGAACAGAGTTACACGCGAAATTTCTTACAGACTGTCTAAACAATAACATCATCCATATTGGGTTGCAGGTACGGAATATTCCGGCTATATTTACTGAGGACGAGGACTTTAAGTTGGGTTTTAGTTTTGTGTCCAACAAGTGCTCGCGCAGTTGGATGGTGCTAGGAATTGAAACTGCATTAAAGCATATCGATAAACTCAAACAAGAAATAGCAGATTTGGAAAAACAAGTTAGGGAAGACAAAACTGTTACTGATGCTGAGGAGTTCCTAAAGAAGTTAGAGACACAGATAGCTGATTTCTTAAAAAACAACATTTTGAAGAAAACTGAGAAGTTACAAAAAGATTTAAAGTATTATTCAAAGGAACGCACTTATCCCTACCTTAGGAAAGAGTTCTTCCAACAAGGTCAAACACATTGGGCTCCTAAACAACTAACATTTTCTGACACAGCTTCGTCAAATTCAGATGATAGTACTAACCGAGCAGGGGGTTCCAACCAAGGCTTTAACAGAGGACAAGGCCGTGGCCATTTTTTAGGGAGGGGTCAGACTCCACCACGGGGACGAACACGGGGAGGACGCAGGGGTCGATACAGGAATCAATATACCCCGGGTTTCCGACAAACAAGAAACAACTATTACGAGTGGTAAAAGACATGGAAACACTTGTAGCAGATGAGGTCGAGAATCCTATGTTGGAGGTTGTGCCTATTTTTAATCTCTCTAGTCATGAGCTTACAAGACAAGAATTAGAACTCCTGAGCTATGGTTTGTCGTATGTACCCACCAATAGGAATGACCATTTTACAACGCAGATGGAAGTACACAGGTTTTTCCGTACGTTGCGTTTGAAACATTTCTTTAGTAAGACTACGGCCCTTAGTGACTCCCACAATGTGACGGGTTTACGGTGTCCATCTACGTTCTACCCTTCCAATAACTTAATGCCCAAATAGCTGTTAACGTTCGAAAATACAGTTTTGGTTGAGCTGGACCAACTTTTCAATGATAAGAGGAAGTTTGTAAAGTATAGCTTCACTAAAGAACAACGTGAAATGTTAAATGCATTATCTAAACGCGATGACATTTACATTAAACCCGCTGATAAAGGGGGCAGTATAATAGTACAGGATAAAGCAGGCTATGAGAGGGAGGCTTTACGCCAACTGAACAATGACCTACATTATACCAAACTGAGAGGAGATCCCACAGAAATGATAATGAAAGAAATACTCGCAACAAGCAAAGAGGGCCTGGAGGGGATGTGGTTAAGCCAGAAAGAATTTGATTACCTTAATAAGAAGGAGTTCACAATTCCAGCATTCTACATACTCCCCAAAATTCATAAGAACGTAGAGCACCCCCCCGGAAGACCCATTGTGGCGGGGTGTGGGTCGATTTTACAACCCTTGGCGGAGTATGTAGACTACTTTATTAAACCTTTTGTGCCATTGACTAAATCCTACACTAAAGATAGCATTAGTGTAATAAATGCCCTGGAAGGGATGCCATTTGATTCAGATAAGAATATTCTAGTCACCATGGATATTGAGAGTTTATACTCTAATATCCCTCAGAACGAGGCTTTAAAAGTTCTCGAGAAAGTGTTAGAAACCCAGACCCGTCCTACACAAGTACCAGTGGAATTTGTCATTAAATGTGCTAAAATAGCCCTTGAGCGCAACTACTTCCTATTTAAGGAGGACTTCTATGGCCAACGTAAAGGAGTGGCAATGGGGGCAATTTTTGCCCCGGACATAGCGAACCTGTACGTGGCAGATTTTGAGGATAAGATCATTCACAACAATAACCCCTTTGAGACACATATCAAACGGTACCTAAGGTATATTGACGATGTTTGCTTGATTTGGGAAGGCTCTGAAGATCATTTACTATCATTCCATGCATGGCTCAATGAACAAAATATTAACTTGCAATTTACTATCGAGCATAGCAATCACTGTATAAATTTTCTGGATCTACAAGTAATCAATGACAATGGTAGTTTAGTGGTTAATTTATACACGAAACCTACATCTCGTAACACTTTGCTGAAATATTCAAGTCATCACCCCAGGAATTTAAGGGATAACCTCCCTTTTGGCCAATTTTTAAGAATCAAACGCAATTGCACTAGAAAAGAGGATTATTTTAGAGAGGCTAAAATCCTCCAATTGAAACTAGGTGCTAGACAATATCCCCATAGAATGGTCAAAAGGGCTCTTAAACGGGCCTGGTACTATGATCGGACAGCACTTTTGGATGAGTATAAAGCAAAGGATAAAGCCGAAAACACAATAGCGTGTGTCACTACTTTTGGAACAGAGTCAAATCAAATTAAAAAGATTATATCCAAGAACTGGCACTTAGTACAGAAAGTAGAACCACAATTGAGTTTTCCCCGTTTTGCTTTTAAGAGAGGCAGGAATTTACGGGATCATTTGGTTAAAACATACAGAGAACCATGTACGAATACTATACAGAATGAATGGGGATTGGCACCTGTTGTGGGGCACTATCCCTGTGGACAATGTACTGTATGCGACACCACTACAATGACTAAATCCTGTATTTTGAATGGGAAACAAGTGATGCTGCAACACCATTCAAACTGTATGACAAAGAACGTCATTTACTGTATTGAGTGCCCATGTGGTCTGATGTATATTGGAAAGACCACACAGGAAATAAAAAAGAGAATATCGCAACACCAATCACGAATCAGATGCAAGGTACTGACAGCACCTTTAGTAGACCATTACATCCATAACTTGCATGGTCCTAAAGATATGAAGTGGTTTGTACTGGAAGTGGTTAAGGGTTCAAAAAGAAGGACCAATGTAGATCGTCTGCTGACATTAAAAGAGAACAAATGGATATGGACAAGTAGAACAGTTGAGCATGGATTAAATCAATATGTGGAAAGGCACAGTCTGGCAACTCTTTGATTGTTCCATGTATTGTTGTGTGCATTGAGCTTCAATGAATATGATGTGTCTTTTATACAATCTATAAATAGTGGTCTTCTATGTTGGGTTCCCCTTAGGTGAGGAACGCTTGCTTTTAGCTTGTTAGTGCTTGGTAAGAATGGCATTATTATGAAACTACGATGAGAAAAATGTGAGAGAATTGTTTTTAATTAATCGTTTAATTGGTTTTGGTGTGTTGATTTAGTTATTCTCCAGAATGTTGTTCGTGTATATTTACATGACTCTCCGCTCTATATGTTATATAGGGACGCTTTTGAGTAGATCCACCATTCCAATATGGCCACTGCAGTGTTTACCGATTTTTGGTATCTTATGCGCATGTGCGCACTCCACGGGAATAGTGTTATTAACCTCGCGCGGTTGTTTACAGACGCGAACTGAAAGTGACGAGGATAGGTCCCGTCGATGGCGGTGCATACGAGTAAGTACAAACGCTGTTTTTGAGGCTTTAGGAAACGTTAAGTTAAAGTGGTACAGGATTCTGATGGCGGACCCTCTTGCTTGTGTCTTCTAGATAATACGTTATGTACACGGAGTTAAACTGTGGACTCGCATTGTTTTTCAATACCCTCTCAGACTTAAATAGAGGTAAGCAGTGGACTGATGTCGGTGTCATAGTGTAGAATAGGTATGGTTTGCAGTCACACTGATGGGCCGTTTTATGTCTCTGTACCTACTTCAGGACGATAGTTGAACTTGACTTACATTTGTGGAGAAGCCAGAGTGAGATCTGGAAGACTTGGAGAAAATATATTTTCTCAGTGAGTATTATGCCGTGTGGTGGTGGTTGCTATATAATCAGTCACACTGGGTGTGGTGATGGTTTAATGTCAGCAGACTATTAAGTATATTGGACATTTGGATGTGGTTGTATTGTTACTGATTGTACATATTGTATATATTTTTTGTAGATATTTTGTGCAACATTAGTCCTGATGATGGTCTTGGTGTGATTTATACAATAAAGACCGAAACGTCGACGCCCAGGCACCGTTTTGGGTTAGGAATCACCAACAACAGGATTTGTTGAAAAGAGAAAGATGGACTAAGCTGACTGTGGTTCACAGTAGCATTCTATGTATATATATGGTTTATACATATTGTACCAACGGTGTAACACACTACTGAGAATATATTGAATGTAGTAGTGTCTTTTGTGTTGCCTGTTTTATATAACAGTTGAATTAAATATATTGATTCCAGGTATGATATAAAGTTCATAAACGAAAATACCACGTTTTCTGATGTTCTTTTCAATTACTGTACATGTATATGACTTGTGAAAAAAGGTTTAACAAGAGAAAATAATACCTCAAGGCGCAATTTTTCTATTAATTTACATTACCCAGTTCCTTGGGGAGTATTGGGTTGCACTCCTCTGGTAATAGTAGGAGGGAAAGCATGAGCAGGGACACCACCTGATGTCGTATCACCAGTATGGTCAACTGGGATTCCCTTTAGTTTAATTGGTCAGATAGCAGTTTTCCAGCCTTGTTCTCCTTATTGTGTCACCATTATTTCTTGAACAGACTCAGCAGGCCCAAACGTGGATGCCGAAACCAGCCCCTATCCTGGGCAGTTTGGTGTAGGAATATACCTCTCTAGAGTAACTTTGGCTGTAGGTTTTCCAGTGGAGGGGCTTGGATTCCCTGCCTCCCCAAAAATTTGGGACAGGGACGTGTCAAACTTGAGGGTATCTGAGTGGTTGTGGGGGTGGCTGTATAGCTGTGTGAGTTGTTGTGTGGGTATTTAAGTAGAGGACTGCAGATCCAGATGAATACTGAGAGTAATGGAGAGTAATGGATGGAGGGACACCAAAGCAGCGGATTGCTGTGCAATACAAAGAATACAAGTAGTTCTCACCTCCGGTATCAGCAGTGTCTGCCTCTTGTTTCAGTGGTGATCTGAATTTTTCCCTCTCTCTGTATTTGCATCAGGATCTGCTAAAGGAATGACTAGGTTGGTATCTAGGGGGGTGGTGATCCTCCTTGAGAATGAGCATTGAAGTACTGTTTGCTGTTGTATCAAGGGTGGTGTCTATAAAAAGATCAAAAAGAGTTCAAGGTCCTTCAGGTCTGTGAAGTCTTTTTTGGATTTATGGTGTGAGTTCCTTGAGGCCAGGTTAAATGTCTGTTTGCTTCAGTTCCAAATGGAGGACCAAGAACCACTTGTGTTTCTCATTAGTAGTTGCTTAGAAGTCAGCAGAGAAGGCGATGTGGTTACTGTCAGTGAACAAGGGTTCAGTGGGGCATTTGGCCACCAAAAGGATGCCTAAATGCGCTGTGGCACAGGGTCAAACAGGTCTAATTGCTTCTCATCTGTTTATTCATCAGGGGAAGCTGACCTATGTTTCGTCCATGGGACTTTCTAAGGCTAAAATAATGAAGTACGTTTGATGCTACAGTAGATCAATATCAAGGCACAGACTTTACAGCCGAGAAGTCCTTATAAAAAAATTAGTACAGAATCCAGTTCTCGAGATATGACTATTAAACTTGGGGGCCTCAAAATCCAATAAATAGAGTGCCCGGGCCCTTCCACACATGTCACTCAAAATTCAACAAAGTATCTGAAGATCTGTAATGGCCCCAAAGTATATGCCCGTAATGGACCGTAAGTCCAGTTGGCATTTGGTTATTACCGGAACAGGACTTATCAAGGTCCATACATGCCTGTATCTTCAGCCAGGGATTTGTATCTAACCCCACTACGCTGCCCAAACCGCTTTGTATCTTGGTGGGCAGTCCCTTTTTGAGGATTTTACAAATAAATGCAACATGCAGGCCTGTATCAGTCCATGGCTGCCCTATCTCTTGTCCCCATTGTTCCCTCATTCTATCAAAAAAATCAGTCATAGTCTCCCCAGCTTTCATAGTTTCTGCCATTAATCCCTTCGGTGCTCATGACGGCTCCCAGCCGTCATGAGTCACAGTGGGCATGTGCTGATGAAGGCCGGGAGCCGTCATGACCACGCCCGCGATCAGAATGTCCAGCACCGGCGCGGAATTCCAGACGCAGCCAAGGTGTTAACCCCCCTACATCTGTGCAGTCAGGGAACATTTCCCTCAGGGCTGTCCATATTTGGTGCTAGTATGAAGTGAATGCAGCCGCCTCATGCTCGGTGTTTATTAGTGTGACTGCTGGGATGCGAGCTTGAGTGAACACTTTATAAGTCTCCTCCCCAAAGAGGCTACTTAGCAGACTTTAGATTTAGCACCATGGGGTTCTTCTCAAAACATGAGAACCATTTCCCAATACTATCCAGCAAGGTTTGCAAGCGGTCCTTAGCCCTTCTTTATCCATCTGTGCCCATGGCACATAAATGGTCCCTGATGTGCTGCTCTGTATTAACAGATACATTTTGGCTTGGGAAAACTCCACTGGTCTCTCCCTGACAATGTTCACATCGTCTTAGGCAATCCTCTATGTAGGGGAAGTTCCTCTTAGGATTTCCGCCTCCGTGCCGGATGCAGTATTCTGCTACGGCCATGACCTCTGTTTCAAATGATCCTTCCTCTTACCAGGGTCTATCATTGTGGTCCTTTCCCTTTGTACAGTGGGTTAGCAGATGGCAAAATGGCAGTGCAAATATGCTCTGTTCCTCTCCAGCCACTATCTCCCTTGGGGTCAGTTTGTGTTTCCGGCGCACTCGTGAGTAGCAGCGTACACCTTCAACGCTCCAAGAGATGGCATCTTGCTTCTCCTGCATTATATGGGCCGATTATGATGGTCGGCAAGTCTACTAAACAACTTTTCCAACCGACTCTGTAAAATTTCCGACTGAACAATTACGATAGTAGTAAACTGTTCTGAATGTCCGAATCTGTTCCGAGTTTCACTCGGAGACCCCGAGTCGGTCAGAGCCGATTCATACAGCTCAATAGATACTGTTTCTGACCGAGCGATTATGATGTCAGTTTCTGACAGCCATTCCGTGTCTGCCTGCCCGACATGAAAACGGCTGTTGGAATCTGACTTCGGGGTCTCCGGTTGAGGTCCGTGGGGGTACCCAAAGAACCCCTCTGGTAATCCATGCACAGTGTGAGAGGCACCATGGGGTGCCCGCAACTGAGTGTAAGGTTTCCCAAGACACCCATTTTCCCCCACGGGTTCCTGTGTTAGTGTACTGAACACAGGCTCCAGTTGAAGTCAATAGGAATGCTATCAAACGATGTTCGGAAGCATCGTAATCAGTCGTTTGGATCCACCGATTCAGTTGGAAACAATTCCATAACCGAGTCGGTCTAATGAGTTT
Source organism: Lissotriton helveticus (assembly GCF_964261635.1). Classification (NCBI taxonomy): domain Eukaryota; kingdom Metazoa; phylum Chordata; class Amphibia; order Caudata; family Salamandridae; genus Lissotriton; species Lissotriton helveticus. The sequence goes on along the minus strand of NC_136063.1, from coordinate 18,743,147 downwards.
CCGACCAACATCGTAATTGGCCACTTACTTGTTTTTGTACCAGGACACAGTGGTCTCCTGTTTTCTGGTCAGCGTTGCCAATTGTTGGTGGGGAGCTGCGACGCCTTGTTTGCTGACCATGGGTAAGGATTATCGATCTGGGCCTCCTCAAAGATGGCTCATAAGTCTAACAGTGACTTTCCCCTGTCCTTCTGTCTGACATATTTGGTTTGTTTGTGTGTCCTCATGTGTTCGATTATGTTTTTATCAGAGGTTCCCTCCTATAGGCCACGGAAAAAAGTGTGCTTGGTGTATGCATGCCACTGGTTGTAAAAGTTGTCATGCTTTTTAAACATTGTGGGCAACCTGGTTTGCATGTGTTTTAGTGGTGGCTCCATGAGAAGTTGGGTACTTTTTATGGGACAGATGCGCCCACGTTTTTTGGAGGGGGTTTTAAAGAATCTCAAGTCCTACTCTGTTCATGGGGAAATGCACACAGGGATTACTGGTTTTAACAACTCACTATGAGTTCAGCGCTATTATCTGAGGCATCGTCATAAACATTTCACAGACACAAATGTAAATTTCAGCGTTGGGGAGAAGAAAATGAATAACTCAAAGAACCACAGGCCCCTCTTGACCAAACACATGCTACACCTGATCTCACAGATCATGCAAACACCCTGTTGCATCATGCAAAAGCATTGCATAGTGTACTTAAATATGGCCGTGAATGTTGAAAAAATGGGTTCCCTCTAAACACTTATGCACCAATAATTAAAAAGAAAAATCTCAAATGGTTACGGAAACATATGGAATATTTTGGCATATACTTGGTACTTCACTACACATCTCCACGGAACACATTGCAAGAAATCTAACTGATACTTGGTCTCCGAAATATATCACCAGACAACTTTGGAACCTAAGTTTCCATCCGACTCTGTAAAATTTCTGACTGAACGATTACGATAGTAGTAAACTGTTCTGAATGTCCGAATCTGTTCCGAGGCTCACTCGGAGACCCCGAGTCGGTCAGAGCCAATTCATACAGCTCAATAAATACTGTTTCTGACTGAGCGATTATGATGTCAGATTCTGACAGTCGTTCAAGTCAGCCTGCCTGACACGAAACTGCTGTTGGAATATGACTTTGGGGTCTCCAGTTGAGGTCCGTGGGGGTACCCAAGGGACCCCTCTGGTAATACATGCACAGTGTGAGAGGCACCATGAGGTGCCCGCAACTGGGTGTAAGTTTACCCCAGACACCCATTTTCCCCCACGGAATCCTGTGTTAGTGTACAGAACAGAGGCTCCAGTTGAAGTCATTAGGAATGCTATCAAACAGTGTTCGGAAGCATCGTAATCAGTCGTTCGGATCCACCAATTCGGTTGGAAACAATTCCAAAACCGAATTGGTCTAAAGAGTTTCCGACCAACATCATAATTGGCCCCTTACTTGTTTTTGTACCAGGACACAGTGGTCTCCTGTTTTCTGGTCAGCGTTGCCAATTGTTGGTGGGGAGCTGCGGACGCCTTGTTTGCTGACTATGGGTAAGGATTATCAATCTGGGCCTCCTCAAAGATGGCTCATAATTCTAACAGGGTCTTTTCCCTGTCCTTCTTCTGTCTGACGTATTTGGTTTGTTTGTGTGCACTCATGTGTTCTAATATGTTTTTATAAGAGGTTCCCTCCTATAGGCCACGGAAACATGTGTGCCTTGGTGTATGCATGCCACTGGTTGCAAAAGTTGTCATGCTTTTTAAACAGTGTGGGCAACCTGGTATGCATTTGTTTTAGTGGTGGCTCCATGATAAGTTGGGTACTTTTTATGTTTTTGAAAGGTTTTTAGCGAATCTCAAGTCCTACTCTGGTCATGGAGAAACGCATACAGGGATTACTGGTTTTAACAACTTACAGTGAGTTCAGTGTTATTAACTGAGGCATCGTCATGAACATTTCACAGACACAAATGTCAATTTCAGCTTTGGGGTGAAGAAAAGTAATAACTCAAAGAACCACAGGCCCTTCTTGACCAAAAACATGCTACACGTGTTCTCACAGATCCAATTGTCTTTTTCCCTAAACTCCAAATTGCACCCTATTTCCCATCCAGGGGCTTAGTGTACAATCTGTGTCACACCCAGTGACCCAAGCGAACAACACCTCCCACTTCTTTCAGATACCAACAGTGTTTAAGATCCCGGTAGCACTAGACTTTGTGCTTTACTCTGGATTTATCAAGCATCTCATGGCCATGCAATGTGGCCTTGTGTAGCCTAATACATTGCATTTTAGGGCTACATCATGGAAACACCCTGTTGCATCATGCAAAAGCAATGCATAGGGTACGTAAATATGGCCGTGAATGTTGAAAAAATGTGTTCCCTCTAAACACTTATGCACCGATAATTAAAAAGACAAATCTCAAATGGCAACAGAAACATATGAAATATTTTGGCATATACTTGGGTACTTCACTACAGATATCCACGGAACACATTGAAAGAAATCTAACTGATACCTGGTCTCTGAAATATATCACTGGGTTGGGTATACTACTGTGTGTTAAAATGATGCTATCACTCCAATTGTAAATGTTCAGTATTTGTTAAGAGCAAACAACTACCCAATGTTATCACTCCAATTAACTTTGGGACTGACATGTGTTCATTGCAACTATCACCCAATTTTAAGAAAATAATAGATAAGACAATCTTAGTTCTTAAATGGCAGAGTAAAAGAATGAGAAAACAGTTAAAAAATGGGGCACATAAAATAAATCTCTTAAAACCAATTGCCCCAATTGTAGCCATGAGAAGTTGAGCACTTCTTCAACATTCTATAAGACTCTATGGAATTCATCAGATTCCTTGACAGACTCAACCTTAGCATCCCCCGGGGCAAATACTAATTTTGCATAAATATTAAGTGAACAATTAATAATTAACTGAGAAAATAATTATATCCAATTAACTCCCCACCCTTTATTCTGACAAATGCAACAACTAACTAATTAATAACATTAAATTAATAATTCATGTATTATTTTGAATTAACTTCCAAACCTTTACCCAAACGAACTCAACAACCTAAACCTGATATATAACTTAAAAAATATCTTAAATACACAATTTACATATGTATTTATCAATTAAATTAATTTTAATAATTTACATTTACCGTTATAATTAATTTCAAACACACCATTTACCCCTACAAAAACACAAGAACCCACACATAAAATATCAATATAAAATATAAATAAAAAACAAAATAAAATTAGACATTTACACAACCAATTCTCATTTATTTTCTACCCATTACCACTGTAAATCCCACAACCTGCAACAAAAACTTAACATAATAAAATAAAAACATGAAATAAAAATTATTAATATACTTCCCACCTTGCACCTCTTTAAACCCCACAAATTACTATGGCATTAAAAATAACAATAAACTAATACATTAAATTTGAAACAACTACACATTTACACAGTATATTAAAAAAACGTTAACAATAATTATACAAACAACTTATAACATATACAATAAAAATAAATAGTAAAAGAGATAAAATAATAAAAAACAATATTATGAACTGTGATATTTTTGTAAATGATATTAACAACATACATATTTTTTACATTGCGAATAACCATTTGCATGCGCGACAAATTTGTGCGCCGTGAGGGTCATTAACATAGTGGGCGGGATTCAGACGGCCCCCGTCCATCATGACCATGCACGGGGTTAATGATATAGATATTTTTATCATAATAGTAATGACCTGGAAATCGATATTCTTGTCAACAATAGTTTTGCACGCAATGTTTTTGCATCATAATATTTTAAACTCAATATATTTGCCTCTCGATATTTGTTTTTCAATATTTTGTTAGAATAACTTCTCATGGTTGATAAATTTACATAGGGGGGGCAGGACCAAGCTTGCTGGTCATACAACTTGCTCCTTCATTCTGTTCAGGATGCATATGTTGAATTCTTTGCCTGGGGTCAATAGAAGAGGGAGCCCTATGTTGTCTGCACAGTTAGTCAGGTCACCTTTCTCAGGGATCTTGATGAGATATCCTTTCTTCCAACTCTGATGGCACCTTCTTCTCTACCCAGATCCTTCCAAACATGGAGTGGAGAATGTCGGCTTATGTTTCAAAGTCTTCCTTTAGTGTCTCCACAGGAATGTTGCTGGTCCTGCTGCTTTCCCATTTCTCAGACGTTTGATGCCTTAGTTAGTCTGCTGAATTGGATTTGCAGCTGGCTGGTTAAGGATGTGGCATGAGATGGTTCAGCGGTTATTGAAAGTGCACCATCCATCTTCGTTGTTGGCTTCCGTTACCCATGATTGTCTTTTCAGGTTTGTCTTTAACAGGTCTTTCTGGAGAGTTTCCTCGATATATGGTAGAGTCCGTTCACGGCCCTACCATAGCCCTCATTGCAGCTACCAACAACATCAGGGCCCTTCTGGACCGTGGTGGAATGGCAGCCCTCATCCTCCTGGGCCTGTTAGCTACTTTTGACACCATATCGCATCACACCCTGATCAACAGACTACACCACATCGGGATCCAAGGATTCACACTCAAATGGAACACCTCATACCTCATCGGAAGAACCCAGAGGATCCATTTACAGCATTCACCTCGGAGCCCAAGAAAGTCATCTGCAGAGTCCCCCAAGAATCATCTCTCAGTCCCACCCTCTTCGACACCTACTTAACCCCCCTGGCCTACACCATCAGATTGCTCTGACTCAACATCATCTCCTATACTGACTACAACCAGATCATCCTCTCGCTGTCCACACCACCAGAGCCAGCTTCTACAAATGCATGATGAACATTGCTGATGAATGACAACTGTCTCAAACTCAACACTGGCAAGACAGAGGTCCTCATCCTTAGGAACAGCACCTCACCATGGAACAATGCATTATGGCCCACAGAACTCAGCCCACCCCCATCGTGACAGACCACGTCCACATCACATTCCTCTTCATCATATTGGTCAGAAAGCTATATATGAAGAAGCAGGTCTACACAGTCTGATCCGCCTGCTTCCACACCCTTCTCATGCTCCACAAGATCTTCATGTGGCTCCCATTCAACACCAGAAGGACATTCACACAGGTCTTTGCCACTAGCAAGCTGGTCAATGAAAACACACTTTAAGTAGGAATCACTGTACGTCTCCTGAGGAGACTTCAGACAATGTAAAACTCAGTGGCAATAATCATCCTTGACCACCCCAGAGGGACCCACATCGCACCACATCTAAAGAAATTACACTGACTCCTGATCAAGAAGAGATGCCAGTTCAAGATGCTGCCGCACTCATACAAAGCCCTGCACAACGAAGAACCAGCATACATCAAAAAACACCTGGCCTACCACCAGCCACAAAGATACTTTATATCTGCTTTCCTGTTCTTCGTAGAGAGCCCCCGTATCTGCTGAAGCAATAACAGAGGATGATCTTTATCGCACCTGGCGGTCAAGACAAAAAATCGGCCCCTGCATCTGAGGACCACTCCGTCACTCCAGCAATTCAGAAAAGATCAAAAGACTTGGATGTTCATTTGTACAAACTATCACACATGAGTCAATATTGTCAATGCCTCAAGACCCTTACAGGTCATTTGCTGTGCTTTAAAAATATTTGATTGATTGATTAACTGGTTCATTGGTTGAAGCAGTAAATACCCCTAAGTAGATTATTCATAATTATGACTCCTACACATATTTATATATGTTTGTTTGTTTGATTGGAATTGAGCCCAGCACTTATAATCATGGCATCAGTACAATTTGGTATGTACTCAATAAATCTACAGTACATCATTTCATACAGTTTATTTCAATATATGTCTATGGGATGATGCCAGCAACCAGAGAAGTGCTTTCAGTCACACACAAAGAGTTCAGCCACATCATGTGAACATAACTCAGGTATCCTGGGCCCCACCCCTTCTGTGAGAGTATAAAAGTCATGCCCTGAGGATGACATGTGCAGAAGAACCAGGCAAGTGATGCAGGTCAGAGATTCAATCCCCTACTCCTTACTCTGCTAGCACCATGAGGGCCATCTTTGCAGCTGTGGCCATGCTCCAGGCACTGATAACTGGAGGTAAGAGTATCATAACCTTGTACAGTCTTGATTGTTGTTGCACAAAGCCGCACATAGATATTAGGAGAGTAATGATCAGGACAGAGCCTAATTTGCTCCAGAAATTAGCTGTACAGTTCCTTATTTATGAAAAAATTGAATATTTGTGCTCCTTCCTCTGGCATTGTGTACATCCTAGATCTATGCAGGCTATGTAGGCACCTTTGCACCATAAGGCAAGGGTGCCTCGCCACAGGCAGGATTGTTTTTGGGCAGGAAGGATAACCTTCTTGTACAAAAACAATCTTAAGAGGCATTTTCCTCTAGCGTTGTGTCCTGCAGAATGCTGCACATATGAAAAGAGGAAATTACAAAGGGAAATAAATATATTTCTCCTCAATCCACCTTGCTTGGCAAAGTGTAGCATTTCGGCACATTCCCAGTTTCACAACTCTTACAAAATCTGGGAACGCATTCAAGATCCAGAAATGCAGCAAAATCCAGGGCAGAATACATGGGAACGCCCATGCTGCACTCATGAAATGATTCCCAAGTTGAAATGTAACATAATGCAGCACAAGAAGCTGCCTTGATTTACATTTCTATAAAAATCCATCCAAGGGCATGAACATCTGGCTGTGTGCGGCATTGTACTTGCATCACTCTATCGGGCACATTAGGATAACGGGCGGATCACCACCGTTCGTATGGCGGTGACAATCCGCCTGCCAAAAACCTCCGCCCCCTACCAATTTCCCCGCCGACACATTACCATGGTGAGGGGGACCCCGGCGGACGTGAATACCGTCCGCCGGTTTTTCGCCGGTAGGCAATCTGCCTGATTGCCTACTGGCCGGAAAAGCAGTTTATATGGTGGCGGTGTCTGTTAAACAACGCCAGCCATATTACTATGAGGGCGGTAGCATGCCTTTGGAAAGGCATGTTGGAATTGCTTGTGGGGGCCCGTTGCGGGCCCCCAGAGACTCTGGGGGTTGGGGGTGCACATGGGGGTTACCTATGGTACCCCCCTGCAGTTCCATGCACAACATGGCAGGCACCGCGTGGTGCCTGCCATTTTGTGCATGGAAGTGCACAACATGCCTTCCGGGCATTGTGGCGGGCGGTGCTGAGTGCACCGCCCGCCACAATGTTAGGAATGCAGGATGCGCCCGCCACTGTGGCGGGCACTTCCTAATTACACCCATGGGACCCCAGCCCTTATGGAGGGCCGGCCCTTTTTAAGATGGTATAGCGGGCAGACAAAGTCCGCCCGCCATCCTAATGTGCCCCTAAATATTTTCATTTCTCCAAGCATGTTCAACTTTCCATGGGTGCTCTAATGAAAAATATTTAAAAAAATAAGTGTAAGCACAGAATTGTGTAGTGGAAAGGTACACTTCCAGTGCAAAACCCATGCGACACAACACACAGACCCCTCTGCACTATAATGCGTAGCACAAGGCAGACAAAAGTACTCCAGCACAGACAGAGAGAAAAACACAATATCTTCAAAATGGTGTTGTTGTGTTCTCTCTCTCTTTGACACAACACAGCTCATCAAATGTGGTTCTCTATGTCTTTCTATTTGTTCTTATCTATTTATATTGGTCTTGTCTGTCTCTATGTGCCTGGGTCTAGCCATTTGTGTGTTTGTACCTGTCTCTTTCTGTCTCAGTCTGTTTCAATCTTCATTCTGGCTCAGTTTTTGCTTGTTTCTCCCCAAGTACCCTTTTTTGTTTACTTGACTTAATTTTTGATACATTACCTATTTTATGTTATATTTAGTACCACTGCGTACCAGAATGTTCTTCTCTTCTCCTTATTTCTAAAACATTTCCATGCGAAGTGTGAATGTGCCCGGCTCAAAGGCTAAAGCACCATAGTTATTTTTTACACGTATTTCTCTATGTTTGAATGAAAAGCACAATTTTGCTCAGATCTCTAGATTGATTTTCTTTTTCCAGCAGATTGCCTACTTTGCGAGAAGTGTCTTTCTACCGGCAGCACCCAATGCTCAGGTATCTTCAAGCAATGCCCTCCTGACGTCACTCACTGCGTCAAAGGGCTGGAGAACAACACTCTGGGTGAGTGTCACATGTCCCATCAGTAACGTGACTCAATCCTCAACATTTTGGCCAGTGCTTAATTGGTAAAATAATATGTACCAGGGCCCAAAATATTTCTTCGGAGGCCACTGCAGTTTGCACCACCTGAGGTCCTTGTCGGTGCTGCCAGATACATGTACCAATGGCACACCTACAGGAATGAATGATTAAATGAATGAATTAATGAATATTGATATTTCTTGACCTCAAGGCTACTCTGAGTGTTCAGGCAGTGAGTGGAATGTACGAGGGCAATGGAAGAGGGTATTATAGAGTGAATAGTCTACATACCATTACAGTCCTAAAAGTAAGACAGTTGGGACTATACCAGGTGAACCAAAGCTGTAAGAAGGGCAGAGCAACCACCCTGGTATTATTATTTTATGAATCATATATTCAATTGTTAAACACTTTGCTCATGTGCTTTTTAAATATAGACTAACAGAGCCAGCATGTGGTGAGTTGTCATAAATATGTCTGGGTTTCAAGCACCAGAAAACACCAGCACAAATTAAGAACTGATTCTGGCCATTTAGTGGTTGGTTGTAAGGTACCTCTGTGACCTTCAGAATGCTCATCCGTTGTATCTACATTGGGTAAAATGTGTAGGCCGGCATACTTTCCTACCTGGGTCCCTTGCTCACTGTGCCACAGGCCCCTAAGCTAAACTATAACTCACTAAAGAGGTCTACTAATGGTGTAACAGGGTTGATGTGCTTGTGCTCACTTCCGGAGAGTGCCTTGCCTTGTAGTTCAAGATGGATTGTTCTCATGGGTAGCAGGTCAGTACTGACTTGCATATGGCAGGCTTCTTTTGTAAGGAGTGGCACCGTTGGCATAAAATGATGGGTTGGAAATCTTCTGGGAGCTATTGAAACACTTCCGGCGGGATATTTCTTTCTACCTAAAAATGGCATTTGGTGGATAAAGACTGAAATAAAGCTATTTCAACACATTAAACCCTTGCTTTTTCTTGGTTTGGCTGTTTCATCCAGATTCCTTTAAGGTAACCATGTCTGCTCAGGAACTCATACTGAGATCTTTTTTTTTGTTTAATCAAAACTTGTATTTGTGCCAACAGGGAATAATGTTGTTGTAACTGCGTTCAAGGACTGTCTGAATTCCTCTGAAGAAGCAGCCTGTGGAAGAGAGTTTACATTACACAACTCTGTGTTCTCTTTCCGGATCAGTAGAACATGCTGTGACTCTGACTTCTGCAACGGAGGGGAAGTGGAAGGTATGTATCAGAGTGTGTACAGACGCCGACATCTGTTACACAGGTAGGGTGCAGCGTAGATGATGTCTGTGACTCTAACATCTGTACCCCAGGGAGTGTGCAGGGCATGTTCTGTAACAGAGGGGCATGCAGGACACGTACAGTCTGTAAGTCTGGCATCTCTAGCACAGGGTATGCACAGTCTATGACTCTAACATCTATAACAGAGATTAGGTGCATCGTAGAAGCAGTCTGTGACTCCCACACCTATAACTCAAGGGTTGTGCAAGGTATGCTCCTTAACAGAGGGGTGTTCAAGTCTCGTACAGTCTGTAATTCAGACATCTCCAGCATAGGGGATGCACAGGGTATGTGACTCAAACATTTACAACATTGGGGATGTGCAGGGGAGATAGAGTCTATGAATTCAACATCTGTAACTGAGAGATTGTGCAGTGTGGGCAGTTTGTGACTCCAACACATTTAAAAGAGGGGATGATTAGAATATGTACAGTATATGCCACTGACATCTGTAAAGGAGGGTCTGTGCAGAGACATGCAGTCTGTGATTCTGTCATCTATATAGGAGGGCTTGTGCAGAGACATGCAGTCTATCACACTGACATCTGTAAAGGAGGGGCTGTGCAAGGACATGCAGTCTGTGATTCTGTCATCTGTAAAGGAGAAGCTGTGCAGTGACATCCAGTCTGATTTTGTCGTCTGTAACTGATGGGATGGGCAGGGGACATGCAGTGTGTGCCTGACAGTTATGACAGAAGGGATTTGCAAAGTTCGTACAGGCTGACACTTCTGTGACATAGTGTGAGGTTGGCCTGGTATTTGATGCACACTTATGTAGTGGGCACCCAGCACCAGTCCAGACAACCCTTATGGTGATTTTAGTAATCTTAGACAACCTTTAAAAGCTCTCTAAGTGGCAGCTGAGGAGAGCAGCCTTCAGTCCAGAAAGAGTGAATAGCAGCTTGTTGTACCAAAACATAATCTTATAAGTATAGATTAAATGAGAAAAGAACCTCAAAGTGTATTTATAAACATTTCTATTTATTATAAGACACAGATATGTTCCTATATCTCCTAGCCAGAGACATGTACGATATTCACAATACTTTGTAATAGCAACAGGTAAGTAGCACGAAATACACAGTGGTCACCAGGGGAGGACCGAACCATATACTAAAATAGTGGTATGCGAACCACGAGTCGAGTCAAGACTATGCGGAGAAGATGTTGAAGTGTCAGAGACCCAAGGAACCACCCAAGGTAAGTAACTAAGAGGCCCACAGAGGCCACGCACAGTGCAGGTACATGACCTCGGAAAAACACAAATTAATATTTAAGTCGCGGTTGGAATGTTAAAAAAGAAGGACCCTTCCCAGTGGACCCTGAAGTAATCCCTTGGAAGACAGAAGGATAGAGAGACACCCCACTTGTGGATACCGTAGGAACCAGGTTACCTGCACCAGGGAAGGTGCATGGGTGTGAAGTGGTGTCGGAAATCGTTGTCAAACTCAATGGGAGAAGATGCCGCTGCTGGGGAAGGTGAAAGTGTCTGGTGGAACCCAAAGTTGGATTCAAGATGGGAAGAACCTGCAAGCAGAGGGAACAGAGTCTATGCCACTCAGGAGTGACCTTGAGATGCTGAAGACGAATGGCCACTGAGGTTGGGGGTTACAGGAGAGCTGACTGTGACCTTGGAACTGCAGCTGTGTGTACCAGGTGATGCTGTGGAATACCAGAAGCTGTACACAAGCTGTGAGGGGTCAGTGTTCAGCGGGAGCACCAATAAGCCTTGGCAACTGCAACCAACAGGGAAGTTGAATGAGGTGTCAGGAACATCAATGTCCAGCAGACTGACCACAGGCAGGGGAGTTAGGGTAGGCCCCGAGCAATCAGAGGAGCCCATAATAATTCAAAGGTGACCCTCAAGAGGACCCACTGGCGAGAGGCTCTAGAGTAGCAGTTGACCTCGAGCAGCTCACCAAAGATGCAGGTCAATGGTGCAAGTGGTGCTGTGGGAGCAAAGATCTTGGTCACTGGAGATGCTTGAGGTTGGCGCTACTTAGATCAGGAGATCTTGGTGGAAGGAAGCCAACAAGCCTTTGCAATGGAATGTTGACGCAGTGCACAGTCGTACGGTTCCTGTGGCTCCAACGAGGGATACTGACCTCAAACTTGGTGAGAGGACAGGGCAGGCTTGAGGGATGTTAAGAACCACCTCCTATGTTGCAGAACCTTTTGGAGTCTGGAGGAGCTCAGGATCAGCAGGCCAGTCAGATTAGATTAGGTGCCTGCGGGTGCAGGGAAGTGATTCAGTCACTTCACTGGAGATTTCTTCAGATGTCTTTGATGTCAACAGGCCTTGGAAGGTTCCTGTATGGTGCACACGATTGGACATTGCAGCAGACAAGCAGGGCAAAGAGATCAAGTGCAGCAGTAGTCCTCTTGGTTGCAGTCTCAATGCCCAGAGCAAAGTCCAGCGAAGTGCAGAGTTTCGTAGATGGTTGAAGTTGAAGTGGTGTCTAAAATGTATCTTGTCCCATGACAAATCTCGGGACTCACCCACAGGTAAGCCCTTAAATACCCTTAGGAGCGTTGAGCTGATTCAGGGATCCATCCCTAAGGAGGGCTGGACAAGTCGGAGGATACTCCCCTGTATTTTGTCCAGTTTCACACCAGTCAGTTTGGGGAGCATAGATGGATCTACTAGCAGCATCTATGTGAAACAAACTTTGACAAAACACCCAGCGGCATTCATTATCTATCCATGTGTTAACAACACGGCAGGGAAGTTCTAATGGAGATGAATGGCCACACAGCATTTCTTTGAGTAATTGTGAGTGGCTGAGAGCATGCCATCACACCCCATTTTGATGACTGCAGCTAATCACTGTGCCCACCCAATGCAGAAGAGGGAAGCAGTAAATCAAAACCTAGATCTACTGGAAATGTTAGACGTTTTGGGATCAGCATCTATCAGCTACAGAAGGAGTGCCCAGGCAGAGAGTGGTCCGGGGATGATCACATGTGTCATTGGGGTCATGGTATACCCATCTCCCAAGCAGTATTCATCGCCTGTAGCCCAAAGGTCGAGGGGTCTTTTGGGTGGTTGGGAGGTAATGAGGGAGGCATCAGGCTGTATCCACTGAGGAAGGCTCTAGGACCCATGTAACACCAGCAAAGTGTTGGCAGTAAGAAAGTACAGGAACGTTTTCCAAACAACATTGCCATAAAAAACAGGGTACAACAGGGTACGATCAGAACAAGGGTAATGTCATGTAATCCCCAGACGCACTCCAGAACGGAGGCAGTGTAGTCCAGTTTGGTTTGAATGTTCCTGCATGCTCTGAAGTTGGGGCTTGCTTGAGCAGTGATCTCAACGTATTCCTGTTCCTTTTTTTATCACTGCCTCCACCTCCCCACTGAGCCCGAGGGAATCTGATTCCCTGCAGAACCCCAACAATAAAAGTTGCTGTTTCTGATAGTGGCGTTCCCCGGCCCTGGAAGTCTTGGTGGCAAAAGAAAACGATATCCAGGGGGTCCACATGTTCAATAAGGCATTGTCATAAGTATTTAGGAAGGTTTCCAAGTTGCTAGGGTCAGTGAACCTCCTAGACTTTCCATCAATTGTTATCTGGGTACAGGCCGGGTCCAATAACTCAAAGTTAATGTCCCAACACCACAAATGGGGCCATAGAGTGAGAAACCGGTTGCATCTGGTGTGTGGTTCTGAAGAGGAATCCGCTGAGATAGCACTATAATGTCCATTACTGGGATCTCCAGGTTTTGCCACTTGTCTAATTTCTCTGGCATGTTGATGGTGGAGAAGGCAGGCAGCAATCGGGTGGAGTAGACAATGCAGCACCTAGGAGCAAGAGAATACCCTGTGTTCTCAATGGAATTCTAGGGATTCCAACAGACTGAGCTAAAACAGCTTTGGAATTAGAAAACCATCACATCCTCCCCCTCCGCTCCTTCAGGCACACTACAAACTAAAATATTATTCTCTCATCTTGATCTGTCTTCTATGTCTATGACTTTGTACATGAAAAGGTAATGTATCCGCCCGAGTCCATTTTGAGATTGTACTTGGTCCACACACGTGTCAAGGTGGGGGTGAAGGAAGTGACCTCCAGGAGTCGGTAGTTTACCTACAAAGTGAGGTTAATCATTTGGTCAGAAGGATGGTCCCTATTTCTAAAATCTCTTTCTGTATGGCATCCATGGGCATCCCAGTAGCCTGAGTTGTTTCTGGTTGGGGTGCAAGTGTGGATGGATGCCAATAGTGGGTGACTGCATTTGAAAAGAATAGTTGTTGTGCTGCTTGTTTTGGCTGCAGCATATGGGGGACAATAAAAAGACCAGCGGACAGGCTGTGAAGATGTGGACCAAAAGCGCATCTGTGAGTGGTGCTAGGGACTGTCCAAGGGCCAGCCGTGACCCTGCCAATAGGTCCAGGGACTGCTCTGTGGCCGATCTGTGAGTTTCAGGAGGGCGGGGGTAGATATATGAGTCTATAGACCTTAAGTTAATCACCAGTTTCTTGCCCAGTGCAGTGTACTGCAGTGTCTCCAGGCTTCCAGGGATTGTGAACAATGGCTCATGTACCCACAAAGCAGGAAAGATCTGTAATGCAGTCACCTTGGGGCAGCATCTCATTGGGCAGCATAGAGTGCCCTAGGGGACCTTATGGAGCCGGCCACACCTCAGATGAAGTGGCCCTTTGGCCAAATAATTAACTATCCTAGATAAGGATAGGGGAGAGCAAAGCAAGTCTCTGGGCCCTCGGTAAAATAAAGAGACTGAGGACAAAGTCCACAACTTATCTCTGCTTTGATTTCACATCCCTTTAAGCTATTTGTTTATCTTCTCCAGAAAGGAGGAGGGAACGCATGCTACGCTGGGTTCCTGCACGGCTCCTCATTGGGCTTCAGGTGCCTTTATGTCAGCCCAGGAGAGGCAAGCCCTCCTCAGTCGCTTGTGTTGCTTAAGCCTGTTTCTTGTGGCTAACACAGCTATGAAAGGACTTGCCCACTACTTGCAGTCAATGCCCCTTCCCTGGGTGCTGTTTTAATGGTTCCTGGGCAGCAGTGTTTCATGGGCAGGAAGAATGGATGAGGCCTGCAAGGGTGGGGGCTTAGTACAACTCCCCCATCTGCTGTGGGGCCACCTGATCCTGTTGCTCTCAAACATTCCTCCAGAGCAGGAACTCTATCTGGGTGGGGCCATCTTAGAGGTTATTCGTCTGCCCGTAGCTCCACCTTCACAAATATGTAACTTAAATGAGACATTGCAATAATTTTAAGAATTGTGACCTTTGCCCACATTTAGAAGCTCAGCTTCAACCAAAATGTTGCATCAATTATCTTAAATTAGGTGATTTAGCACCATAATTAGGTATATTCCTAAATACTTCAAGTTTCAAGTTTATTTTTATTTGTTTTGGTACTCTGCTGAGGACCACAAATTTTATACGATAAAATTCAGTTACAAATACTTTTAGAATTTCATATTAATACAAAGCTAAAAAAGGTTTTAAAAATTTATAAAAGTTAAAACAAACTAATTCATTGGGGGGAGATTTACATACTGTGATCAAGTCCTTTACAGTAGTGATACGGCAATTAATGTAAATAGGATTCAGATGTTTTGTCCTCGCTGCCACTAGTTTTGGATTTGGGCATGTAAATAAAAGATGTTCTACGTCCTGCTCCCCTCCGTGGCAGAGGTTACATAATGAAGAACCATTTAAGTTCCATCTTGATGTTAGGGTTAGAGTTGGTAGAATGCCAAACCGTAACAGGGTGATTGTTCTCCTAGCACCGTGCGAAAGAATAAAGGCTATGTATTGTTGCACTTGCTTAGGGGCGATTGTTTCCGCAAAGTTTTTATACAGGGTCAGTTTGGCACAATGTGAAAAATCAAGATCGTAACTGAGTCTGGGGGTTAAACATTTTAAAAAAGGTTTCAGTTGTGATGGTGTCCACGTGAGCAACAGATTGACGTTGATCTCAGCTAGTTTAAATGCAGTGGACATGTTGCTGAAGAATACTTGTTTTGAAGCATCACGGTCGAAAATCTCGGCTTTGAGTAGTGAACGGAGGGTTCCATCCTTTGCGTGTAGCAGGTTATATGCCCACCTGATGACGTTTGCAATGGCTCTTGAGAATGAACTGGTGAGTGAGAATTCGAGGCGGAGAGCTTGCACCGGAATGGATTGTGATACCTTCAGCATTTTCCTTAATATCTTCCCTTCTTTTTGGTCCAGGATGACCACTGTTTTATTGGAATGTATTCCAGAGCAAATGATAGAACTGGAGGTATCTTTGTACTATATACTTTGAGAAGGGATGAAAAATGTCTGATACCTGAAGCCGTGTATAGTCTTTGAAGGGCTCCAGCGTGCACCTCTGATTTCTTAGTCAGGTTGTTAACTTGTGTATTGTTTTTTAATGTCAAAGTAAAAATCCTGCCCAAATAGGTGTATTCGTCTGTCTCTTCTATTGTTCCAGCTCCGAGTCTCCAACGGAATTTGGTACTTCTTTTTCTTCCTGAGAAGGAAAATATTTTTGTTTTTGTGAGGTTTGGAACTAAGAAGTTTTCCTGGGTGTATTTGTTCAAAGTATCTAAAAGTGTTTGCAGAACAAAGGGCGTGAGATCTAACACTACAATATCGTCTGCGTATAGAAGGACGTGGACGTTTTGGGCAGCGATCTTTGGAGGCAGACTAGGTACTTGTTGCAAATGCTGAGGCAAATCACTAAGGTATAGTGAAAATAACAAGGGGGCTAGGAGACACCTTTGCTTTAGTCCATTTGCTGTTGGAATTATGTTGGTCAGGCCCTTATCACACCCCATTTGCACTTGGCACCACGTGTGCGAATGTAGTGTTATTATGACTTGCAATAGTTGTTCAGGAATTCTTAGCTTCCTCAGTTTTTTCCAAAGAGATGGTCTGTCTACTCGATCAAATGCGGTAGAAAAGTCAATAAAAGCTGCGTATACCGGTTGGGATTTTCCTACAACGTATTTGTCGAGGATTGTTTGTAGTATCGCGATGTTGTCGATAACCGAGTGCTTTGGCCTGAAACCGGTCTGATATAATGGAATTAGATCCTTTGAAAATGCCCAGTTTTTGAGTTGGTCCAACACTTCTGCGGCAAAGATTTTCCCCGTGGCATCTAGTAATGCTATTTGGCGATAGTTGCCGGCCTGGTGTCTTGATCCTTTTTTAAAGATCGGTATTATAATACTCCCCTTCCAGGATTTTGGCACTATTGCTGTTTTGAGGATGTAGTTAAAGAGGGGAGAAAGCATCTTACTCCAACCCTTAGGGTCTGCCTGTAGGACCTGGATTGGTATTTGGTCTGGGCCGGAGGCTCCTGTAGATCTCGCCTTTCGAATATGCATTTCTATTGAGAACGGGGAGGAGTGTCCGATCGGATCGTTGTTTCTTTCACTATTGTTCGCTGTGTTTTCGACCGCTTCATTACTCGTATTTTCTTTGTACAAAGCTGTCAGGTAGGTTTCCCAGTCTTGGGGTGGGACTGGGGTGGAATGTAGTGCTTTTTTTGTTCCGGTTTCCTTTGCGATTAATGACCAGTATGATCGTTGGTTGCGCTTTTTTGCCGCAATTTGTAAATCGACCCAATTTTTATCCTGCGTTATTCTTTTTAGACGACACCTTTCCCGCTTGAGTTGATTTTTCAGTTTATGTCTTTGAACATACCCTTCTAGGTGATTCATTAAACGAGATGATTTTTAATTTTGATCTTGGTTTTACGAACGAGCTAGCCCACCACACAATGCCATTTGTTCCAACATTTGTGGGGCGGGGGGCTTCGACTACCATTGATTTTAGCCTCTGTACAAGCAGCTCGGCGGGCAGACTGATCAGTTCTAGTATCATGCACTTACCATTAAGTGACCATACCCACAGGTACTAAAAATGGAGAATCTATTTTCTGTTGTGGATCATGTAGTAGGTCCCAATATTAAGGCGCCGGACGTGAATTTAGGTACCCAAAATGGATATAGCCTTAAATGGAGTAGAGTGGTCCCGGCTGATTTTCTGTCTAAATTAGTGAATAAGTGTAGGAGTAATTTTTTGACCTGCCTGAACGAGCATGCCGACAGAAATGAAATTCTAAATAATTTTTATGTTATTTCTATTGCAATCAAGGAGGCGCTGTGGGTTGCAAAGAAAAACTCCCTAAAGCACAATAGAAAATGGTTCGATAATAAATGTACCAGTGCCCTATCAAAGCTTAGACAAGCGATCCATAAAAGACCACGGGATGTAACCCAAATTAGAATCTTGAGGAGGGACTATAACATAGCACTGAAGGATAGGAAGGCGGCTATAAGAAAAGAGGCTTGGGATGATCTATGCGAGGCGTCACAATCAAAGGATCCGGCAGCTTTTTGGAGGGTAATTAATACCCCGCTCCTATATGAAAAAAAAGCACGGATGGAAATCGCCATCCCTGAAGATGAGTGGGTGGCGCACTTTTCTTCGCTTTATAAGGCCGTGGAACCAGTCCGTGACGTAAGTCAGGACTTTATGTGCCCAAACATAGACTCAACCAAAGTCCTGGTCGTAACCCTCCCCGAAGTTCTGGCGAGCTTGAAGGCAACCAAAGGGGGTAAGGCGGCTGGACCAGATGGCATACCAGCAGACCTCTATAAGGCCAATACTGAATTATGGGGGCCTTTGCTTGTCCAGATTTTTAATGTTGCTCTGGCTAAGGGCTTAGTTCCTACCTGGCTTACATCGATTATAGTCCCAATATTTAAGAAAGGGGACAGGCAGAATTGCATGTGTTATAGGCCAATTTCTTTATTGGACTCCTCTATAAAAATTTTAGGGAGAGTTGTTTTAGATAAATTGCGAATCTGGTCAGAAGAGAATGGGGTGTTATGTGATTTCCAATTTGGGTTTCAAAAAGGCTTAGGGACTATAGAGCAAGGATTGAATTTGCTCATCCTGCAGCAGAAGTATGTAAGGGTTAAAAAACAACGTCTATACCTCACCTTTGTTGACTTATCGTCAGCTTTTGACTGTGTTTCACACAATAAATTGTGGTCAATTATGACTGAGTTGGGGGTAGACAATGCCATTATCTGCTTCTTGCGAGATCTATATTCCGGGGCCAATGCAAGTGTCCGTTTTGGGAAAGATGGTGAATGCACTAGACAATTTGGGATTGGTCGGGGTGTACGCCAAGGGTGTGTTTTAGCTCCATTTTTATTTCTGCTATACATAAATGGCTTGGAGAAACGACTCGTGCAGGAGGGTAGGGACATGCCTATGGTGGGTGGAAGGCCTGTCCCTGCCTTGATGTACGCGGACGATGCCGTTTTGATGGCACGAACCCCAATGGCGTTACAAACCTTGGTTACTTCTTTTAACAGTTTCATGCTTGGTTTAGACTTAAAGATCAACTGCTCAAAAACACTGTCCATGTTTTGTGGGCCAAGATCAAACAAGCATTTGAAACCCATTTTTATAAATTCCAATCCCCTGGAAAAGACCTCCACTTTTCCCTATTTGGGAATTCTGTTTCACGAAAGTGGCTCATGGACTAGTGCAATCCAGGCTAGATCTTTGCTGTTTTCCAAAACTATTATGGCCTTAAAATGTTTTATGAGAAAATTAGGGAAAAAACCCATAAAAGAGATTTTAACTATTTATTGGGCATCCTGCTTAGCAGTAGCCACCTATGGATCAGGGCTGTGGGGTTACTCAAATATTAGCACAATTCAAACCATGGAAAATAAATTTTTACGCCACATCCTGTCTGTACCTGAAAGTACTGCAACTATGATATGCCATGTTGAATTGGGAGTAATTTATGTTACTGACACGATTAAGATTCAGCCAATCCTTCTCTGGCATAGGGTGTGGACAAATGATGAATGTCTGGTTAATCGGGCTATTTTAAAGGACGTTTTAGTATTGGACAATATCAATGATTCCAAATGGATATGTTATGTCAAGAACTTTCTCAGTGAAATAAATTGTGTTCAATACTTTGAGGACCCACCAACTATGGCATACATATCGAGAAGAGACTTGAAAAATTTGTGTATTGCCCATCTTAGGGACAAAAGACATTTAGAGGAGGCAAGAAAAAAGACTGTCTCTGCCCACCAGGATATTTAATGCGGAGATAAATTACAGCCATACTTGTCCTTATATATGTCCAATCATGAACGTTTCCTTTTAACCCGGTTTAGACTCAATATTGTTTTTAGAGTCTTGTCTTTTCCCGTGATGAATTGTTGGTTGAAAGAATTACCCTTTTGCCCATGTGATGATGTCTCCCCACAGTCTGATATTCATATCTTATTCTTTTGTAAATTTTATACTTTTTCTCGAAAGAAACTTATCATCCAGATTCTCAAAGACTTAAATATACGAAGATGTCGCTTAGCGTTTTTAGAGTGCCAGAAAATGGAAACTGTTTTTATGGTAGCCTCATTGGGTGAATTTTTTAAATCTATTTTTAAATGTCGTAAATCGATCTTAATGAATTAATCTCCTTATTGTACATATGTATTTTAAATAACGAATACATGACTCCCGTGTAAACTGTATTTTCTTTATGCTACTTTTATGGTTATTCTTGTCTTTTTAACCGAATAAAGTATTTTGAATCTGAATCTGAATCAGTTTATTAATTTCTGCCTGCCTTGGAATTGAGCGATCCACATATTGGGCTCTAATAAGTTTGTTTAGTTTTTTTGCAGTTGCAGAATTCAGCATATTATTTCTATTTTTATTTTTTACTGGTGCAGCTTGTTTCAGTTTGTTTAGAAAGACTTGCTTTAGATTCTCGATGATGGATTCAAAATCCGTTATTAGGTCAGCGGAGTATTCCGTGGATAAAAGATGGTTTGTGTCAATTAAAGTTGTTATTTTGTCTAACATAGTTGAGTTCCAGTAGATCCGTCTTTGGTTTATTTTTGTCTCGACTGTGCTATATTTATACATTATTTGGCTGGGTGAGCAGGTGCTTATTTTCAATTGCGTGTATAATAGCAGGATTGCGTGGTCACTCTCTTCAGAGAAGTAGGTGCGAAAGTGTGAATCAGTCTCATATAACTCCATGCTGCAGATCATGTAATCTAGGATTGAAGGGGTGCCGTTTCCCCGTCGTGTGTGGGATGCAGGGATGTTTCCTTCCACGTTCCCGTTCAATATTATTCCGTTTAATATTGGAAGTGACGCTAGTAGCATTTTGCCCCTTTTATCGGCCCTGCTTCTGATCGGGAATATCTGCATCGGTATTTCTAGAGCTTCATCTTTATACCAGTTCGCCCAGTTGGAGATTTCGATGTTTGATATTTTACCATTGAGATCGCCCATGATAAGGTATGGCGGGTAAGATTGAGCTTCAATTATTTGCTGAATGGCATCGAGGGTTTCCTCAAATTGGATATCATTCTTTGATCCGGGGGGGACATAAACGTTAAAAAGTAAATACTTCAATTTAGCTTGCTCACATTTGAAGTGGAGATTCCAATGGAAGATTCTGTAGTTGTATATGTGAGTGGTTAGTCTTGACCTTCTCCAATGTTGTTTTTGTAACTGGATTATGTTGAAAATATTAGAGTCTCAATTAGGCTAGAGATAGACTCATTGGGTAGGACGTTATGTATAAGCACTATACCCTCCTTCCTGATGGCTATTTCTAGAAAACTTGAGTACCAGGATGAATAGTAGTAGGGACAACTCCTCTCTGTATCTCGAGCACGGAAGAAGTATCATAGCTCACCATCACTGTCCCGATGGCAAACGGCCATTTGACCCTGGTAAGCAATTTCTTACTCAGCCTGAATATCTTCAAGATCCAGATAAAATAGTGGCATTCTACCCTATCAAATGTTTTCTACACATTCAATGAGAGAGCTGCCTTTGCACACTAGTTAGCTTTCATCCACCACTGGTCATGTAGCTTTGTTTGTAAATGGGATGCGGAGAAGTGATATGCCATGAAACCCACTTGGTCTCGGTCAACTAGGGATGTTATTACTAGATTCAGCCTGTTGGCCAGTACTTTGGCCAGTATCTTCATGTCTTTATATGGTTGAGATACCATGAGAGGAAGACTATGTCCTCAGATCTTGTTGGTGACATTCAGTTGTGCAATATTTGCCATACACTTCTCTCAATCTATTAGGTATATCAATTGAATGCAGAAATATCTGTCTCTTTGTATCTTTTATGGCAGAGACTCCTTCTTGTGCCTCTTGGGAGTTCAACTGCATGGTAAGCAAACATCCCACTGTCTTCCACCATTAACAGGAGTCTATAGTTTCCACATTCATGGTAATTTAATTGTTTAGGTTATAATGAACTCCTAATAGTCTTTCAAGTCTGTCTTACAGTTTGCAGCTTCATTAGACTGGGTCAATTCTAACATTCCTATATCCAGTTCTCTCTGGTGGGCTAATGCTTCCCTTTTCCAGATGGTGGAGGCACTCATTAATTTCCCTCGAATGCTCACTTTCCCATTCCAATAGCATGTGAGATGAGGGCACTGACATGTCGTTTTCAGTCAAGTAGGTATGGAGTTTTGTGAGTGGGAAACATTTTACCTGGTGCAACTTGTAATGAGACATGTTCTATTGAGCTATTGTGGGCTTGCTTAAACAAAAATAAAGTCATATTTGAATTATATTGTGGTCCGCGGTGCTTTTTGGGTTAATAAAGATATCACACACAAAGTAAAGTCAAAGTCAAGAAGTAGTTCATCTGGTTACATGTTCCTGGCATGCAGGAAGTCTGTGCATATTGTCTGTCTGATGAGTGGAGTACCCTCTAGGAGTCCCAGTGGGATAAATTGGACTGGATCTCTAGGAGGAGGTCTCTGTCTGCTCTGTACCTGGATGTGGGATGATCAGATTTATCCAGATATGGGTCTTTGCAATGTTCCTGTCTCCCCCTAACAGTAAATTGGAGTGTGGGTACTGAAGTGTATTTCTCTTTAGGGTCCTAAACATCTCAATATAAGTGGAGATTGGTCCATATGTAGATCAAGCACCATGTCCTGGATCTGCATTGATCTCCTAATGAGGACCAAATTGTCCCCGTGGTCTCACCACTCTATATGAGGATTGCCACTTCTTTTTTATGATGTGACTTGTAAGACGGGCAAGAAGGGTCGTTGCTACCATGTTTGTCGGCATTAACTTCTCTACATACCGAGTCACGGCATGATCTATTTATCTAAAGGTCAGAGAGGTTTGTTTCTTGGAAGATGGCTACAACCAGAGATAGTGAGTGGAGTTATGTGGTATTAACCTTATTTTGAGATAATACGTATGTACATTTACAATCATTGAAACTATCGACAGACAGTTCTGCAGAGCCTGTCTTTCTTTGAAGGACATGAGGGAGTAGAGACCCACTCTCTGTTGTTTAAGTTAGCAAAGTACGGTGTGTGTGTCTTTGTAGTATTACTTTACATGTATAGCTGTGAAGGTTAAGGCAATATAGTTTTGTCTAAATGTACTGAGTTTGCTGTTTTGATAATTTAGTGAACTGAGGACTTGGTACTCACAGGATGCCTTTGAGTGATTCCAAGGGAAGTGATCCTGTCCTCACTTGTTCTCATCCATAGGCAACTGTGACAAATGTACAACTGTAACTGAGGTCGGAACCTGCAGCCCGGGTATCTCACTCTGCTATGCAGTTGGCTTGAGTTTTTGATGATGCCGAAGAGAACCCAAGGATGACATGGGTAGGCAGATGGGACAGCCAGATGGGACAGCCAGGAATAAAGAAAGTGACCTAAATGTTAAACCCGCTTGTCTTATGCATATTTGACTGATGGTAAGAGTTAGTTAATAGTCAGTGAATTGCACCCCTCACATTGTCGACTCAGACAAATCCCAAGGCAATGACCTATCCATACTAAAACACATCAGCGCCATCACTAATGGAGCTAACCATCGGT
Source organism: Lissotriton helveticus (assembly GCF_964261635.1). NCBI lineage: Eukaryota > Metazoa > Chordata > Amphibia > Caudata > Salamandridae > Lissotriton > Lissotriton helveticus. The sequence goes on along the minus strand of NC_136063.1, from coordinate 18,719,739 downwards.
ACATATCCCTGGGAAACTCAAACCTTTTCTCCCCTCAACTGACCTCACAACTGTGAATCATGCATTGAGACTTGAATCTGTGGAGCACTACACTCTCTTGTAAATCTACGTCCCTTCACCTCACAGAAAACTCAGTGAAAACTGGACAGCGACTCTCCCCACCCTTGCAACCCTCTTACACAACTTCTTCAGAGCTGTTATATTCACTATCATTCAAATTCTTCTTTGCTTAATCACCAATGTGCATTTTTATTTACACTTTATGTTACTTCAGTTCTGGCAGCTATTTTGTTTTACATTTCCCACCTTATTTCTTTTACTCCTGGTTACAAATATTATATATTTGTATTCACACTCTATGTGCCCATTGCTATTTCTAATGTGCTCTCTCTATGAAGTGGTAAATTGTCATGAGCATTAGTACTAGTTTGCCATGTTTGTTCACTAGATCAGGGACACTGTGGATCTACTCTCCCCACACAGGAAAACTCCTCACCTTACGTCCACACGTCCTACTGTCTATTGAATTCGTCTTTTATATAATACTGCTGTGCATTTTAATTTACACTTCATGTAACTTGTGCACAAGAGTCTATTCGACTCTTCTTTTATATAATGTGGGAATGTGTTTTCCTTTATTCTCTATGTAACTCATGTACTTGCTCCTTTTTTGCATACCACTGTATACCGTCTACTCTTTTTACTGTTGCCATATATTTGATCTATTCTCTATATCACTCATGTTACTACTGTTGTGCTTACTCTGTAAAGTACTCTGATTCCTTCAGGTCAAGCGTGCAGAATATAAAACTCATAAATACATAATGGTTAAGTATTATGCAGATTCCTGGCAGTAAATATTGTGTCATGTTAAATGGGCCAAGAGTGCGATAGCAGTGACTAAAGGAAAAGAATGAGAATAATAATAAGAGGTGGAGCATATGGTGCTCTAACACGTAAAAGTACAGAAACAACAAAGAAAACACTTTATCTGCCAGAAGTCCGATCTCCACATCATCAGATGGGTGTCAGTGGTGATTTTGATTTGTGTCTGGGAGGGTGTGACTTATTGGGTTGGTTTGATTTTGACCTCATAGCCTATTGCTTGGTCATGTCCAGTTGTTGTGGAAGGCATGTATTGTTGTCACAGTGCCGGTAAGTATTCATGTTCATTCCTTAAGTGAGTTAAACAATCCCTCCAAATTACTTATGTCTTCAAAGTCTGTTGTTCGCTCTTTGTTTTTGATGAGCATGATAGACACATCCAATTAACGGTATCTAAATCCCAATTTTATGACCCAGTGATCGCTCATGGAGGAGTCATGTTTCTCTGCATTGGTTATGATGTAATTATAGCATGTTGACGCCTACTAAAAGAGGCAATAATCTGCCTGAGGTTCTTCTTAGGTTGAGTGTTGCATAAAGTTCAGTCTGTGTACTCGTTTGACTTCCAATGGGAGGTAAAAATCATGTTTAGGAGTCCAGAGAGAAGGTTTGTCAGGAATGCGACCATGTTATCTCCCTCCATTTTGTCAGGTATGTCAACTAAATGCTATCTTGATGACTTCTGTCCTCCATGTCTGTGCTCTTCCTTTGTGAAAACCTGGCTTTTTTCTGAGGCATATTTGTAAAGTTGTCCCCTCTGTTTGTGTGTTGGATGATCCGCTCTAGCACCTTGATGCCCTTGGGCTAAGTTGCGCTTTATAAGATCACATTAATACATTCATTCATTCATAGGAACCAGTGATCATGTTGCCAGTCTATACATGCATCAATTTTCTGTTCTTCTAAGGGTAATCTCTCTCCTGTATCTTTGCAAGCATTTTGGAACAGTGTAATGTCTGAGTGTATTTACAGGATATCTGCTGTTTGTCATTCGGATCATTTTACCAGTCACCGCCTCAGTGAACAGCATACATGTATCAAGGAAGAGTAGTGAAAGTCTACCTGACAAGTTGGGTATCTTATTCTAGGTGTAGCACCGCAGGGTCAGGGAGCTAGAGAGCCCAAGTGAAGGTGAGCTGTCCCATGACAAGGTATGTCCACCAGCTCCCTCGGAACACATGAGACGTTCAACTGGTATCTGTGGGGGGTGACTGTGAAGAGGGCAACACTGTGGTCATTGGTAAAAATGATGCCCCCTGTCAGACCTTGCGCTCACTTAAACTCTTGCTGTATAAGTAACTTTACAGGGCCTCTCTACTCATTGTGGCTCTCACTGTTGATTCCCAAGCTCCTGCAGTATTGACAGTGTGCTGCTTGTCATTACGTTGTGCGATCATTCATGGCAGGTCAGTGCTCTGAATGGGACGTGTCGATGACCCGAGAATCATTGCCAAGAATTACAAGATTTATTTGGGTGGGGTGCCTCAGGTAAATGTAGAAAATATGGGGCCTATTTTGCCTGTTCCAGAGTACTCCAGCCAGACCATGAGGTTAGTTTAGGTCCAGTCCCTTTTCCATGGCCCTGAGGACTAGTCGACCCCTCCTGTTCCAGGAATTGCCCCTCACCTCCTCCAGATGATCTTCCATGGTGCTGCCCCATATCGCAGGTCAGTGGTACCTTCTCTTATCGGGATCCGGTTCATGATTGGCTCTGATGCGCTGCTCTATTACCAAGATGGGGCTCTTTAACAAACCCTGTGTCTGTGTGTCTCACTGGAGGACAGTATACTTTCCTCCAATTATCAAATTCTCCTGTCTTGGCCTTCAATAGTTCATGACATCCGTGCCACGTAAGGGACATTTCAGTAGTAGCTGCTGCTTCTGTATTGTGAATGGTGTCCCTTGATGTGGGTCCATCTGTCCAGTCTTTGAAGAATGGAAACCTACTTAAAATATCCACCTGTATTCCTTTTTTGGTAAATACACACCCATAATGCTGGCTTATATTCCACGGGACCCCCAGCCCAAAAGATCTCTACAAATCAACAAAAAAAGAGAGGTCTGTGGTAAGACAGTGACCACTAGAAGGAGCAAAGAGATTGGGAGAAAAGCCAATACCTGACCCAACTTAGGTAAGTAAGAAAGCCCTCACACACCGACCTGGTCCGTGTCATGCTTCATCATCGGGCCCCACCAAAAAGGTATAGTACCTTTTTGGTGTGCTGCGACGCCAGAGTTACTGCGGAGCAGGTTTCCTGAAGTAGATGTGCAGTGAGAATACTTAAAAGTGTCTAATGAGTATCAAAAAAACGTATTTTAATATTAGATCCCTCAGACACAGCTAAAAGTTATGCGATTGGAATGTTAGCCAAGTGTAAAAGTTTGGTTAATTCCAATTATTCTTAGTATCAGTCGACATGTTTCAGCCTATGAAACGGTGTTAATGTACCAGGCATTCTTCAGGACTCATGTTGTGTAATAAACCCTGGTGGTATGAGCGCTCTAAGTCTCACCCTTACCTAGGGACGTGAGAGTAAAAAGAAAATAGAAAAGGTGAAAAAGTGCAAAAAAGGGGAGAGCGGTTGCTCATTCCCAGTCACTCCTGAGTTAGGAGGATAGCCTCACTTTTCAATGAGATGCAAATTGCACCATGGGTCACAGGAGGGGGGTGGAGGCTTACTTGGCACACCGCCCTCAAAGCCGGACACCCGTGTGGCACCTAGCTGTTCCTCAGACTGGACCCCGAAGACCAAAAGATCTCTACTCCCATGTTGCAGAGGGTCCCCTGCCACGGGGCTATACCACGGCCTCCATCCCTTCCTCATTAAGCAGCCCCAGACTTAGTTGACCTCAGAGGGTCGGCACCTGCCACTTTGCTCACAAGGGATCTCAGGCATCCTGCCCTCTGCCTCTGATCCTCTCCCTGCTCTCCAAGTGCTCTTGGAGGGGCTTCCAAGGGGCCCACTCACCACCTGATGTTAACTTTTGAGTTAAAGACGCTCACTCCTCATGTGCTTAAGTCAGCAACTGGACACCAAAAAAGAGGCTCCTTCAAGCGCTAGTAGAAAGCCACCATTCACCCAGAGCCTAGTTCCACGCCCTCACTAGTGAATGTATTTGAAGAGCTGTCAGTGGAGATTATGAGACCTATAGCTGCGGTCTTAAAAGAGACACTAGACAAGATGAGGAAGTGTCAAACTTCTGCGTCCCTTCTCCACACAACATCTTTCTCTCCAAGGGCAGGCAAGTCTACATGTGCCAGTGAGCTCTACATTTCCTCATTGTCTCAAAATGTCAACAAGAGAGTGGAAATTCAAAAACAAACAACATGCTTTGTAATAGTATTGTGCATTTTTTAAGGAGAAATCAATACTCCATAATGATGCCGTCTATTGTCGGCTGGCTGAGGTAATGAGCCTACTTTGTCCATGCCCTAAAATGTCTCTGTCTGTTGTGGCATGGTGTATGTGCTAAAGTGTGAGTTAAAAAAAACACTCAGCATATTGGAATAGACACTTTTTACTTCTTTTGATTTGAATATTTACGCTGCACAGCTATCAGTCCGAAGGGAGCATCCTGGCACTATACGAAAGAAGCGAAGGTGCTCAGGTAGGCATGAGACAGGTTTCCATTCCACTAGCGAGGAATAGAATGCATCTGTGGCCCGAATATCTAGGTTCTCATGCTTTCCTAAATAGGCTTTCTGATTCCATCACCCATAGTTGTTTGGACATGAGGTTCCATACTCTTGTTTCCCAAAATGCAATGGATATTCCTCCTTCGGTTTTATACATAAAGATTGGCGCTCCTTCATGGATGGCCAGCCAACGCAGAGTGTGGTGGTCTGTAGTGGTCGATGACCGAGGTGGCATTTTCAGCACCAAACGGTTCGCAGCATGCTGCACAACCTGTCGCTTTTTTTATTACTTGTTTGTTCGTTCCTGCGAAAAAGGCTAAGGCTAGTGCAGTAGTCTCATCTAGATAGAATAAATGCTATAACTACAGTCTTCCTTGCGGAGTAGGGAATGAAATAGGAAAACTTTTGAGAGTTTTTTTAAGGTTAAAGCACATTGCTGACATTGCCAGAGCTTGTGGCCAAAACGAAGGAGAGACATCAAATTTTACCCCAAAGTTCTTGGTGATTTCTACTGTATTAGGTGGAGCAGGAGCATCTTCTGGCCAACATTGGATCGAGTTGAAAGGATTGTCCTTCCCTACCAATAGGATCTTGGTTTTATCTGTATTGCATTTAAGATGGTTGAGTCTCATCCACAGGATGACCTCTGTCATGTATTGCTTAAATTTAAGGTATTTTAGTTGTGTCTTTGTCTAGGGACAGAATCAATGGCGTATCATCTGCATATGAGGTTGTGTCAATGTTAAAAGAAGATATTAGCAAGATCAGCTGAGCCATATAGATGTTGAATAAAAAGGGACGAAAGAAGAGCCCTGCAGGATTGGCCTAGGGCACGGGTACTCATAGTACGGCCCGCGGGCCAGCAGCGGCCCGGCAAGCCTTCCGTGGCGGCCCGCGGACCATGAGACATAGTACCTGTGTTTACAAAGACTGTCTGCAAACACTCTGCTGCTCTGTGGGGGCCAGGCAATTTATTCCGGCGAAGCCAGAGTGGAGCTGCAGGGGCGCCAAGAGGGTGTGAAATACAGCAATGCCCCATTCACAAGCAAATGGTCTTTTTGAAGACCTGTGAAATGCTCGGGTGGGGCTGTGTGTCTGTGCGCGCTGGGAAAGCAGGCTGAGGAAGCTGTCTCAGCCCGGGTGACACAGGCAGGGTGGGGTGACAGAGGGAGGTAGAGGGACAGAGACAGAGGGAGGGAAATGGAGACAGAGAAATGGAGACAGAAAAAGGGAGACACACAGACAGAGGGAGGAGGGTGACAGAGGGATGAGGGTGAGGGAGTGCGGGAGGCACAGTGAGGGAAGGGGAGTGAGGGAAGGGGAATGAGGGAGGGAGTGAGGGAAGGGGAGTGAGGGAAGGGAAGTGAGGGAGTGAGGGAAGGGAAGTGAGGGAGTGAGGGAAGGGGAGTGAGGGAAGGGGAGTGAGGGAAGGGGAGTGAGGGAAGGGAGTGAGGGAAGGAAGGGAGTGAGGGAAGGGAGTGAGGGAAGGGGGAGTGAGGGAAGGGGGAGTGAGGGAAGGGGGAGTGAGGGAAGGAGGGAAGGAGGGAAGGGGGAGTGAGGGAAGGAGGGAATGAGGGGGAGGGAGTGAGGGAAGGGGAGTGAGGGAGTGAGGGAAGGGGTGTGAGGGAAGGGGTGTGAGGGAAGGGAGTGAGGGAAGGGAGTGAGGGAAGGGAGTGAGGGAAGGGAGTGAGGGAAGGGGAATGAGGGAAAGGGAATGAGGGAAGGGGAATGAGGGAAGGGAATGAGGGAAGGGAATGAGGGAAGGGAGTGCGGGAAGGGGAGTGAGGGAAGGGAGTGAGGGAAGGGGAATGAGGGAGGGAGTGAGGGAAGGGAAGTGAGGGAGTGAGGGACGGGGAGTGAGGGAGTGAGGGAAGGGGAGTGAGGGAGTGAGTGAGGGAAGGGGAGTTAGGGAGTGAGTGAGGGAAGGGGAGTTAGGGAGTGAGTGAGGGAAGGGGAGTGAGGGAGTGAGTGAGGGAAGGGGAGTTAGGGAGTGAGGGAAGGGGAGTGAGGGAAGGGGAGTGAGGGAAGGGGAGTGAGGGAAGGGGAGTGAGGGAAGGGGAGTGAGGGAGGGAGAGAGGGAAGGGGAGTGAGGGACGGAGAGAGGGGAGGGAGTGTGGGTGAGGGAAGGGGAGTGAGGGAGGGAGGGAGAGGGGGAATAGGGGGAAGGAGAGTGAGGGGAAGGGAAGGCGAGTGAGGGTGAGTGAGGGAAGGAGAGGAATGGAGAGGGAAGGAGAGAGGGAGAGGGAGTGAGACAGTCAGAATAAGGGTGAGATAGGGAAAGAGAGGGAGTGAGAGGGAGTGAGACAGTCAGAGTGAGTGAGACAGAGGGAGACCGGGGAGGGAGAGAGGGAGATAGAGGGATGGAGGGAGGGAGGCAGAGAGAGGGAGAGAGAGAGAGAGAGAGAGAGAGAGAGAGAGAGAGAGAGAGAGAGAGAGAGAGAGAGGTGTGTTTGCCAGGTCTGGTAGCTCAGTGGACGAAGGAGTCTGCTGCAGGGACCTGTGTTCAACCTCATGGTCAGTTTTTTTGTTGCTCTAGCCCCGCCCCCCCACTGACCCTGCCCCCACCGGTGCGGCCCTCGGACACAAACCACACTGTAAATTTGGCCCCCAAGAGAAAGTTTGTGAGTACCCATGGCCTAGGGTCACTGTTTGTCTACGGTTGGTAAGAAAGGATTTTATCCAGGCCATTTCGGTAGAGGAAATGCTTTGTTTGATTTTGAATTGAAGAATGTTATGCAAAATGGTAACAAACACTGTAGATAAGTCACAACAGGATCAGTATAGCATTTTTTCCTTTGTCTAAAGTTATCTTCAGTGTATCTACTACTTCCAGTAGTGCAGACTCAGTTTAGTGTTTATGACAGAAGCCAAATTGGCGGGGGTGTAATATCCTGGCTTTCTCAAGTAAGTCAGTGAGCTGTCTGTTAAAAAGTCTTTCTGTGGTTTTACCTAGGATGGGTAGTAGTGATATAGGACAAAGATAGGAGAATGTAATAGGGTCTATGTACTGTTTTTTCCACTCGGTAGGAAATATTGCTGTATATAGGGATTAATAAAGTTGTTAATTACTGGATTCAAAATGTCTACCTTTTTGTGAAGAACTACAGGGGAGTATGTGTCAAAGGGGGATCACGATTACAAGCAACAATGGTTTGTCTTGACTGATCCAGTGAGATTTTCTAAAAGGCCTGGCAGGATGGTCCTATGAATGTAGGAATAATGTATTTATTTATTTAAGCGACTTGCAAAGCACACAAATACCCTTAGAAGCCTCGGTGCTATGGACTGAGCAGAGGAACGGCCAGTGGCGGGTGGCATGTTAGTTAAAGAGCCATATCTTTAATTGTTTGCGGAAGGTAAGTAGGGTGGGACTGGTCTTAATATAAAGGGGGAGCATGTTCCACAGCCTGGTAGTGGTAACAATGAATCTTCTATTGCCTCAAAAGGGCTTTCTTGTTACAGGGAACAATCAGCAGGTTAGCTGTTGAAGAACACAAGGGTCTGCTGGGCATATAAGAACATAGAGTTTTTTTTCAGAAATGCAGGTCCCGTGTTATGGATTGCCTTATATGCAATGCATAGTGCCTTGAACTTGGTTCTACTTCTGATGGGCAACCAATGGAGCTGTCAAATCACCTTGGCTATTGATTTGAACTTGGGGATGGCTAACACTACCCTGGCTGCTGCGTTCTGCACCAGTTGTAACTTGTTTAGGACTTTTTCCTGGGGGTTGATAAGTAGACTGTTACAATAGTCAACCTTTGACATTACTAATTTACTGATGAGAGTACTGCCGGCACTGACTGAAAGAAAAGGTAGAAGTTTTTTTATCATCCTCATGATATTGAAGGATGAGGAGACACCTGCATTGGCGTGGTGTAAAAATGAAAGTTCATCGTCGAACATAACACCCAGGTTTCCAACCTGTGTGACCGGGACAGAGGTGAGCCTAGCTTAGCTGGCCACCAAGTGGGAGACCAGCTAGGGGAAAGATTACCAAAGATCAATACCTCCGTCTTGTCAGATTTTAATTTGAGGTAGTTGTTTGTCATCCATGCTCTAATGGCTAGCATTCCCTCTTGGAAGGTTGTCGCAACTGCTGTTCCATCGTTATGTACCTCTAGCACTAGTTGTGTATCATGGACGTATGATGTTAGGGCCATATTGTGAGATTTGATGACCCTCGCCAAGTCCGACACATAGATATTAAACAAGGTTGGACTAATCGATGAGCCTTGCGGCACCCCACAAGGGAGTGCAAATGGTGGAGAATTGAAGTCGCAGAGAGTCACTAGCTAAGTCCGATTAGAAAGGAAGGAGGCCACTATCATTTATCATCCTGATTTCATCAAAGCCTTGATGAGGGCTTTTTTCTGTGCCATGGCCCTTTCTGAAGCCAAATTGGGTGTTGTCTAATAAGTTATTTTGATCAACAAAATGGGCCAGCTGAGTGTTCATGACCTTTTGTGGGGAATGGGATACATGCAATGGGTCTGTAGTTTTTTGTCTTTTTGGGGTCAAGGTTATTTTCGTTAGTAACGGCTTGATGACGGTCTTCTGTCAGATGGAGTGGTAAGTGCCTGTCCTAAAACATTGAGTTACAGATGTTTGCTAGGTTGGAGCCAATGATGTCAGGGATTAATTTTAAAGTGGAAGGAGGGCAAGGGAAATTGGGGGATCCTGATTTGACAGTGGTGAGTAGGTCATGATCTGTTCTGGAGAGAAGTGGCTAAAGTCTGAGAAATTAGGTGTAATTTTTGTTAGTAATGTTATTATCAGTGGCTCTGTCTTCGGGGATGGGGGGGGATTTTGTCGTCTTTGGAGGCGTTAGGCCGATTGCCTGAGTTGGTGTGGGCTGAAAAGTTGGCGTAGATAAGGCTGACCTCTTCTTGGAAAGAATTAGCCAGTGAGTTGCAAAGAGTTTGGGTGGCAATTGTGGGGAAGTTTGTCCCTGATAGCCTGGTCACTACTTGGAAGAGCTGTTTAACAGAGTCTTGCACTGTTTCAATTTGTTTAAGGTAGTAGTTACTTTTCTATGTGATTAAAAAAAGTTTGTATTTGGTCATTGCCTCCCTGTAGTGCATTTTTTCTGCAGGGTCATAATCTCGACGCCAGCGACTTTCTTGATTCCTGCACCGTTGTTTCTCAAGTCAAAATCAGGGTATACATCTATCAGCTGTGTGTGTGAAGTTTTACATTCTTTTTGGATGTTAGTAATTTTTGATTTAAAGAAGATCGAGGTCTAGGGCCAGATGTAGGAAGGCCATTACCGGTCGGTAACGCCCGAAATCGGCCGTTACCGACCGGTAATAGGCGTTTCCATTGTAGGTGGCAAATTTACCGAATTCAGTATTTACCGAATCATCATTTACCGAGTCGGTGTTTACCGAATCGGTAAATGATATGTAGGAAGCACTATGAAGAGTGCTTCTGTGCTTACAGGATTCGTTATTTACCACCAACTATTAGTTGGTGATAAATAACGAATACCTCTGTAAATGCAAATCTGTGCATTTACACCTGTGCCATGTCACAGACATACATGCCCTCAAAGTGACACACTGCCACCCTTGACTCTTTCCCTAATACGATTTGGTAATTGACATTCATTCCTATGGGCCTCCTGGCCCATAGAAATGAATGGCAATTACCGAAATGGTAATTACCGATTCGGTAATTACCGAATCTTAACGATTCGGTAATTTTTACCGATTTTTTATCTACATAGGATTTACCGATTCGAAAATACCGAATTGGTAAAATTCCCTTAACTAACATTTGTGGGTTAGTAAAGGATTTTACCATTGTGAAAATCATTTTCTGATCATTTCGAGTATCGAAGATCTTGTTTGAGAAGTACTCTCTTTTCTCTAGCTTAATTAGTAGATGGTATTTTTTTCTGCTTCATCTGAAGCGGTTAAGTTCACCTGCACTGTATGCTCTTCTCCATCTCCGTTCCTGTTATTTGCACTGGAGGCGGAGTTCTGCTAGTAGAGGCATATACCAGGGTGCTGAAATTTTGTTTTTTTGTGCATTTGTAGCGTGCTCTATAGGCAGTAGTTGATCACTAATCGCTGTTATCCATATGTGAAAGCTTCAGGTGTCATCTAAGGTGTTACTTGATACGGTGGGTAGGGTAGCGCTTGCCAAGTGAGGCAATGCTGAGTTAGCTAGCATCTTAGCCCATTTACAGTTTCCTAATAGGAATGTTTTTTGATTAGAGGTGTAGATTAAATGTGGGAGGTTAATGTTGAATGAAATCAGCATACAGTCCGACCAGACTTGGGTCACTCGGGTGCTGACTGTTAGAGAAATTAAATATGAAGATATACTTCATCAATGTTGTGCCCAGCCTAGTGGGTAGGGACTGAGAGCAATTGGTAAAGTCCAAGAGTGTTTAATGTTTCAATGAGGTTATCTACTCCAGGATTGCTGCAGTATTCTAAATGGAGATTAAAATCGTCTAGAAGAGTAACATTTGAATCCTGGAGCATAAGGTGGCCTAACGCATCACCTCAGGCATGCCTTTTGGTGTGTGTTCAGTACGCCAGCGGTGTTGTGTTTCCGGATCATGTCCTTATATAGGCACAACTCACATTGACCTTATTTAGGCATAGAATCCCAGTCGTTATTTAGGCATTGCCCATGCAAGCCAAAATACAGGCTTGGTCAACTACATCCGTCCATCCCACGTCACAACGACTTAGAAACCAGACTCTCAAGCCATTGGGACTTTCCCTGTTTGAATTATTGATTTCTCCAAGAACTCATTTATTATGCATGAACTACTATTCCTTAGGGGTTCATTCATGACGGCTCCTCTGCCCATCTTTATGTCAATGCTAGCATTCCTAAGCACCCTCCAGGTATAAATATACCTTCCTTTACCAAGGCAAACCACGGCTTGCTTTGGCTCGGCTCACTGCGGCAAGTTCGTAAGAAACCACAACCAGACGCTGTCATCCTCCTCGCAGAGAATCCAGCATCCAGTGTTCTGACTCCCTTCGCAGTGCATTAGAGATTGAGATCCGGAAAGAGTTTCCCACCTCTCTTATTCTGAGGTATGGAGCAAACTAGAACCTAGAGGGACTCTTGGCAATACAAACTATAGTTAAACTATACTATAGAAAACAGCACCTACTTCTTACCTCGTATTACACATAGATTAGGTACACTGGGGTAGAACTATGTAGACGCACCAGACGAGTATTCAAATTTTTAGCCTGTGATATTTATATATGTATATTTGAATATATGTCAAAGCTAAAAGACAATGCTATTGCAGTATTATTTCGTCTTACTGCTCATGTTGTACGTATTATATCTTGCATACTGTCTTGCGATTGTAACAGCTCATATCACTTCCATGAGAAATACGACTGTTCAATAAACCCTTTTATTGAAACGGCCATCTATCTATTTCTGTGTAACTCTGAAGAAACTAAGCATGCACGATTGACTGAGTGAAACTGTTATCTACTGTTTCCACAATGCTGAGACTGTTCCGATTCTAAGGGAAACAAAGTTGTTATGTTTATGTGGTTGTTAGAAACAAATCCCTTCTTTTTATTTAAGAGGTTTATAGTGATCTCAGAGTTAGCTGGCACACAAAGTAATTGAGTTTAATTAACTTGATAGAGGCATATTGACCTTAGTCCTATGGTGGCAGATCCATTAAATACTGGTCCTTGCCGACCACTAGAGTGCTGCAGCACAAAGATGGCAGCTCAGAGTGGGCCTTCCTTCTCCCGAAAGGGGAGGGGACAAAATGTCAAGATGAAATGAAGGAAGTAAAATGGAGCATCTGCAACTTGAGACCTCCCTGTGATGTGCAGGCAATAACTAACTCAGATTCAAATTGAAGGTACGCAGAACATCTTCATAGTCATTTCCCCCAAACAATGTTACTATTTTAAAAGTTTGTTTTCAAAGAACTAAGTCACTATTTAAAATCAAGAATCGAGCAGTAGCGTTTAGAGCCACCATACTAAGGCATGCACTCTAATTCTAGCTTCTTCGGCTATAAGTACCCTTAAAACCCAAGGGTACATTGCATGCAGGTTCACGGCTGATATGCGGGTGTATTTTGCCTCAAGTCTCCCAGACAGGGAACCATGGTGCAACGTGTCTGTTATTTGCACACTTGTTTTTATGCAAAAAGAGGCGCCTTCCTGCACAAAACCCATCACAAGAGGCATTTTACTCATTCTATGTTTGCTGTAGAAGGCAGCAAACGTTGAAAGGGTGAAAAACGCTCAGGGAAGGCATTTTTGGTGCTGCCCCAGGTTTATGTGATTTTGTAAATCTGGGGCAGTGTAAAATTCCATGGTTGTTGAGTGGGAACACCCACAGCAACCCCCTGGAACGCCTCCTTGATGTAAAGTAAGGCAAGGCAGCACTTTTCTCTATATCTATGAGGCCATGCAGAGCCATACCTCATAGATATTATTGAGAGGCCTGTGCCACCACAGAGTCATGAAAAGATACGCTGCGACAGTGTTGGCCTCTTGTAAATGAGTGACACAATGCACAGGTCTAGTAATTTACCAAAACCCACACTATTCTACAGCAGTCAATGGAAAAGAATTTCTATTCTAGGCAAAAGTAAAGTAAAAAAAATCTGTGCCTCATGAGTTGAACATAACATTTGTTTCATTTTCATACAAAGGGTGGTGTTTAATGCTACTGTTCTTTGGATGGAAGACTTTAGCCAGTAGGCTTCTCAAATCATGTTCTCTGTTATTTCAGTGCCTGCCTTGGATGAGACCCCGAATGGCTATAAATGTGACGAGTGTTTCACGGGCCAGTCCTCGGGCTCCTGCACACCGACTGGAGAAGTCCCGTGCACCGGGGAGCAGGACACCTGCACCATCTTCTCCGGAAATGCAGTCATACCTGGTGAGATAAACTGATTTTCATAGTTATAGGTTATATTTCCCACTGCACCAATCTTGGTTTCTGGTCCTATCTGTCAAACTAAATGCTGTTGACGCTAATTCATTTTCATTTTTTTCATGGAATCCACCTGAATGTCTTCAGTGAGCTCAGTTACATCAAATACAAAGTAGAAATCATGTCCCATTGACCAAATCTACCCTGATGATGGGGTATTTGTATAGCTCAAACCTAGACAAGAAAGCAATGGAATTCTGTACAGGGTCGGAGGCAAACTTAACCAAGACTAAGATTTAGAGGGTTTGCCAAACAGAATCTAAGACAGTAGATGCTAAATGTACACCCATGGAGTGTGGTGCATTCTCAGATTCACCAAGTCTGGTAAACCAGGAAAAGCTTCAAAAGGCTATGGCTTTCCTTTGAAGGTACAATACGAATAAATATCTTTATTTTCACTCATTATTTCCTCTTTCCACATGTGCTGCATTCTTCAGCACACTTACAAAGAGGATAACACCTTCAAAAGGTGTCTCCTCATTCACAAAAACAATCCTGCCTCCAATGCAGGCACCCTTGCACCATGAAGCAAGGGTAACTACTCTGGCACTAGGCTGCCCGGAGAGACAGCAGGCATGCACCATATCTTTTGAAGTTGTCTGTCTGAGTTGCGCCACATCAACGTTTGATACATCTGACCCATAGATTGTGTGTATCTCAGTATCCAGATAGCTGCTGCTACCCTACACTAAAACCAGGTCATCAGGCTCCTTTTCATCCTGCTAAAGACGATGCACACACCTGCTGAAGCATGTAAGTGATATGGCTACCCCTTCCTAAGAATAACACACACTACCCACAGCAGTCAGCTTTGCTCCTCTTATGTGTGTGTTCGGCAGATCTCAAGTTAAGTAAGCCACTTTCTGTATGGCGAATGTTCATTTGTTACCACCAGAAGGCCACCAATTGTTTACATTCTTATTGAGTAATACCCTCTCCCAAAGTGATATGGGATTTGCAGAGTTCAGTGATGGGGCAGTTGAGGTGGGAAAGAATGGCGGACATGTCACTTTTAGTAGCGTAGACATAGCCATGCTGAACACCATAGTGCCAGTCCAGAGCTTGCTAATACATATTGGACCATACGTATGGAAATAGAGTTTTATGATTCTCAAATTGAGATTTTCAGCAAATCACAATTTGAGAAACGTAAAATGCAATGTATGTTGGATTTGCTAATAGAATCCCACATATTTCTTGTTTGTGAATTGCAAATTTAGATTCGCAAATAAGGAATACCTTCCCATTCATTCCTATGGGCTAGGAGCAAATAGAGAATCGCAAATTAGGAATGCAATTTCAGGGGGGGCAGTGTGTCAAAAAGGCACCCTGTTGCACCCCTGAAATGTCCATGTGTGCCCTTGTGTCACACATACATGCCCTAAGTTTACGTATGTGTGCCACATGGCATTTTAAACAATGCAAAATAGTGAATATTTAAGTTGAAACCGCAAATTACCACCAACTTGAAGTTGGTGAATTTGCGATTCCTTAAGGACAAATTGCATTTAAGGAATCTCAATATGCGATTCCTTTAATGCAATTGCAAAATGGGGAATCGCAAAATTTGCAAATCCTTATTTTGCAAGGGTGTTTTTGTTTGCTAAATTTCACGCTGCTAATTTTCAATCGCAAACATTCAAATTCTGCGAATTTCAACGTTTGCGATTGCAAATTGGCTTCATACATATGGCCCATTGTCCCTCATCGTCTGACCAGTTTTCCAGAAAATGACATGGAAGGGAATTCCGAATGACAATAGTGTCACTGAGTACGGTCGGCGCACAACTGGTTTAGAGGACTCATCCCACCCGTTCAATGAGTTTCTATGCCTCCCTTGCCGAAAGCTGTGTCTTTTCAAATAGGGCTAATGCCAGTGCTGTGATCTTTTCCTGTCTAATATGAGTGCAGCACATTAACTTGGAGCGTGATGAAAGTAAGGTGGTGGTGGGCTATGGTAGTGACCATTAGCAAGTGAAGCTGGTGAAGTATACAGCAGGAAGAAGGAAGGCCAGTATATTTTGGTAGTGGACTGCTGTGGTGGTGTCACAGAACCAATGAGCAGGAGGTGGAGAAGGGAGTGTGCAGGGTCAAGGACATGGGTAGAAGAGAGGCAGATCACAGTATTTGTGAGGTGCTGTGGGTGCACAGAAGTGGTGCAAGTGAGGGTAAGCCTGAACCCCAACATTATCTAAGGGCATGTGAGATTGTAGGCAGATCAGGGGGATTTGGCACAGGGAGGTTAAGCCAATAAAATGCAGAACAGACAAAGTAAAAAAAGGTGGTAAGGGTATGAGTAGTAAATGTATGTTTCTATCTTACGAGGTACCCGTCAGGGATGCCCCCTATCCCCTCTTCTATTCGCCCTCTCATTGGAGTCTTTTTTGTCCGCACTTCAACTTCAAAATCAGATCGTACCCTTTAGATCAGGAACACAAGAACTAAAAATAACTGCATACGCTGATGACATCGCGATCTACACTGAAGATGTCGCAGAAGCATTAAAGGGAATAGCATTAGAAGCCGAAAAATATGGTAAGGTGGCGGGTTATAAATTAAATCTACTAAAAACGCAAGTAATAGCTAATTACACACCTGCAGTGGCTGTGCCTGAGATCTGCCACTCCGCCACGTATCTCGGGGTTAAAATCACTGCTAAATTACTAGAAATCAATAATTTAAACTATAACGAACTAATTAAATCAACCAGCCTATTGCTAAAAAAATGGCACAGATTACCTTTGAACCTAACTGGCAGAATTAACTTAATCAAGATGAAAGTTTTGCCCAAATTTGTATACTTATTTCGGTCCATACCATTAGCATTAAATAATCAATTCTTTAAAAAACTTGACGGAATACTTAGCAGCTTTATTTGGGGGTATAAAAAAGCAAGAAGATCACTGGCCCTTATGAAAAATAATACGAACTATGGCGGACTCAATTTTCCTGATTTCAAACTATATTTTTGGTCTGCTTTTGTAATTCGTCTTCGCTCCTTATTAAATGAAAGAAGGACTTTATTTTTTCATTTTTTTACATTAAAATCCGATTCGAACATGTTTCTGTTCCGAATTAACGACCCCAATTATTACAAAAGGGTTAGATTTAAGACTATAAGAGACTTAATAAAGATCTGGGGTAACATACTTTCTTTTTGCAATACCAGCTTTTTTCACCCCAAGCTTCCGCTTTGGGGCAATCCGGGCCTACCAAACATTTTTTCTGACATTAATACTCGCTGCTGGCTAAGATCGGGTATCACGGTTCTAGGGGATTTTTATGGAACACAAGGTTTTTTAGATTTCAATACTCTCAATTATTATATAATCTATCTGAAAATATGAGATATAAACACTTACAGATACACAACTACCTGATTAATAAAAAACAAATATTGGAGGTCACTGAAAGTGATATCTGGACATGTCTATACTCATCCAAAAATAAATCCACAATAAGCGAAGCATACAAGCTTTTTACTGGATTTAAATCAAATGATTGTATTAAACTGGCTGACAAATGGAGCAGAATGTTGGGGTCAAATATAACACTGAAACAGATTGAGAGTTCTTTAATAAATATCAATAAACGAGTGCGATCATCAAACCTCAGATTACAACAATTTAGAACAACCTGTATGCTGTACTACACCCCGGAAAGAATCTCAAAATGGCCAACTAATAACATTCATAGTGATCGTACAAAATGCCCTAAATGCTCTGCCGAAGCAGCTGATTTAGCACATATCTTATTCTCGTGCCCGAATCTTAAAACTTTCTGGCATGATGTAGAAAAAGTTCTTAAACTGAAACATATTCAGCTGCCTACATTTACGGCCACTTCTGTTTTGTTAGACACTTACCCGGTATCTTTTCCACAAGCCGCTTTGGCCACGATAATAATGTCCTGTGCTAAGCTAACTTTGGCCAGAGCTTGGATTAGTCCAGAAATACCTAAGGTCTGGGATTGGTGGGCCCTGGTAATCGAGATATACTCAATGGAACTAGCTCTAGCTAAGATCAGGGGCTTACAGTCATTAAAAAAGCATGAACAAATTTGGGGTACTTTTATAGATTGATGATGCTTCATTTTGTTTAATTTTTTTTTTTTTTTCTTTTCTTGTGATACAGGGGAGGGGTGTAGAAAATAGTTCGAACTATACTATTCGCATCAACGTTGAAAAGAAACTGATATTATTTTTTTGTTCATCTATTCCCAAAATACCATTTCATGATTTAGCTGTATTTGTTTATGCTTTATATGGAAATAATTTATGTATGTCAAAATTGATCACTTATGCCTTAATTTACTTATTCCTTGTACGCCTGCAAACAATAAAAACATTTAAAAAAAAAATATATATATATATGTTTAAGTGGTGATACAGTATCTGTTTCATGTGTAATGATACCCCTCTGGGAGACATCAGATGGCATGGGGTACTCATGATGGTCATGCGCTTAAGAGATAAGTATAGTCAGTGTGCCATGACTGGGGGGAGAGAGGAGAAAAAATTATACAGTAGGTCTCAAGTAGGTCTTGGCACATTAGTGTATTTGCAACTTCAGGCCAACTAGACAGATGGCAAACAAGAAACTGTCAATGTATGATGATGTATACAGGCCATTCATAAAGATGGGGAAGAGCGGAAGGCTTCCAACCTGAGGTAGGAGAACAAGTGCAATAACAGAGACATGGCAGAGTATAGCAACTTTACCAGAACCATGGACGTCAATACTATCACTAACAGTAACATTAACATCAGCATCAAGATTAACATTGTGGTCCCCTAGAAGGTCTCACTGCACAAACCAATGTCCCTGGGGCAGACATATATCTAGAAACACCTTCCTTCTAGTGCTGGTCTCTGATTAAAAGTCCACTGTGATGAGCATCCTGTAAAATAAGAAGGGTTTGGGCATGACATTGAAAACAGGCTATCAGCAGAGGAAGTCTGGTGGATACAGTAGAGAAGTAAGTTGTATAGGGCCAAATGCAATGTGCCCTCTGAATTTCCAGTTGGGGCTAAAGGACAGATCCAAAAAGAATGTGCTGGTGTCATTGGGTTCTAGATATTCTGGTATTCCATAATAGCAGATGTTAAGCTGGGGCGAACAGTCTTCAAGGTCAACTTATATTTTTGGGATTGTTGTCCGGTTCCAGGTGCACCAATCAGTGTTCTGCGTTGACTTGCTACCCGTCCACTATGTCCACTCTGGCTTGAAAAAAGCTTATGCTGCCCTATATGGTGTCCTATATGGTGTCTAGGGGGGTTTTCTGGTGATGGTGATGCAGAGGCCAACTTCTTTCCCTCCCCAACTACACCCTTGAAAAGTAGTTGGTGAGAGGATTTATACGAGAATATTGTGTTAGGAGCCGGGTTCAGTAAAAGATGTAAAGAGGCAAGGCCCAGGTGCACAGTGATGTGAGGCAGGTGAGAGACATCCATCACTGTCCAGTCCAGGTGGGGTTAGACAGTGTAGCTGCCCGGCAGGCTGCCAATGCAGGAAAGTGTGAATCAGTCAGGCCAAGACATGTAGTGCAGTAGCATCAACAAATAAAGGTGCATCATCTCAGGTCCTGACACTCCAGTGGGTTGGCCTTTAAAAGAGACTCAGGAAGGAGACCAACAATGGGCTGGGCTGAATCCCTTCAATGAGAAAGGGATCCAGTCATTGGTGATAGTGTCCCAGGTCCAGCACCGAGGTAGTGGAGAGGGTCTTTTGAAGAGATGCCCAAGAAAATGGTGGGGGACTGGCCCAACTTCAACAAGGCCCAGAGAATTCCAGGTTGCACCATGGTTCTGATATTAGAGCTGCTCCGCTGTGGTGATAAGACTTGTGTCCCCAAATTAGCCCCTTGAATTGACTTGTATGGTTCAGCTGTGATAGACAATGCTGAAGCCAAAGGACATAGCCCAGCAGTGATGGGAGGTAAAGACACTAGTCCTGCCAGCTCCAATCAGCATTAATGGATATTGTTAGGAAGCACCGGCAGCAGTTACAGATGCCCAGCAGGCAGCAGACTCTATCTGAGCAGCAGAAGCAGAGCCAGATGTGGAGAAGTAGCAGTAGTGTCCTCCAGTGCTTCAAGGCCTCAGGGCCACAGTGGCAGGTTCGGCTCGGTGTAGAAGAAGGGACCATGTTGTACTCCGAGGCAGTCTGAGCCACCCAGAGTGGAGCAATCTACGACTGTAGAGCGACTCAGTCCCACCTAAACAATATAGATCAAGAGAAATGCTTTTCATATTACTTGTAACTGTCCTGCCCGTTGGGGAAAGAGATGATAAGATACAAAAATAGATGACAACAATATAATTCATTTGCTTCCTGTAATTCTTACTTTTCTATGGTGACTAAATGTCCGTCATACAGTAAATCCCAAGGGAATACACCACACAAGATCAATACTCTTAGTAATAATGGGACACAACAGTAGATAGTAAGTGGCAGGTGATCAGGATGGGGATTATACAGCTTTCCTAACACCTGTTGTCCACTCTTGCGAGCACAGTGAGCTTCATACTCACCATGGCAGGTTCTGTAATTCACCACTGGACACAGACTCAACAGCCAGCCAGCAACAATACCAAGAAATGAACCAATTCCAACATTATCATCATATGTGGTGTGTCTCAGCTGTTTTAGAGGTCGGGTTCTCCCAAGTAATTCCATAAATGTAGGGAAGGCTGTGCAACTTCTCTAGGGTGAGAGTCCAGTAAGTCTCCACCAAATTTCATGTTGGAGCCACAGGGTTGTTCTTGCTGTACCCCTCGCAGAAAGAAAGACGGTTCATATCTATTCTCATTTTGCATCAGTTGCAGCCTAGAGGACAGCAGTATGATGAACCACAAGGATGGATTTTTTTGTGAACTCACGCTGATGAGCTCATCACAAAGGTGAGGTAGCATAAAAAGATATACAAAAAAAATAAAAGAGTTTTATTTTCTGTCATGAATGAGGTACAGATCATTGCAACATCTGCACAAAAACAAGTGAGCATTCTTGGGTTTTGGAAATCAGTTGAATTAACATGTAAAGTGTTAAAGCGTTAAGGGTAAAAGAACAAAGGTAAACAAAGTTTTTAAAAACATTAAAAAATATAAAGATTGCTTAGATAATCTCCCTAAAAGAAAGTGAGGGATTGATATTTATAGTTGACAGTGCCCCTATTTCCCACCATAAGCACATGCATAAACATTTTGTGACAGTTTTCAACAGCTACCAGTGTGTGTATTAGTGGCCAATGTGAGATCTTGGGATCTTTGGACCTTGATGGGCCTGATTTCTCTCCTAGATGGAGAAAATATTTATGTAGCAGCATTGCTAATGAGTGATTATTGTCTGTGTGTTTTTTCCACAGGTGGAACTCTGCAACCCTATAGCCTGAAAGGATGTGTTTCTCGAGATTACTGTGACTTATTCTACATACCGGTGACCCAAGTCTACAGTTATGATTTACAGTGCTCACCTGCCAAGAAGCTGTGAGAGCACTATTCACACCTCTGATGCAGTCCCACCCCACCTTAGTAATAGTCAGTAGAAACATTCCTAAAGCTCTACAAGTACCTGCCATGAAGAGGAACACTATAAGATTGAAGCAGGTGAACTCATGTCAGCCTCCCTGGGACACAGAATACAAGGAGGCACAGTACATAGTAGTGTTTTCTCTGCCATGCTGTTTATTTACCCCCGGCCTCTATATTCAGACATACATAGCGCCGGGGTACCTCAGAGGGATTTCTCTCCTTGGTGCATCGATGGTTGAACCCCTGGCACTGTAACCACCCAAAGATCCTGGCTTGGGATCAGATAGGATTCTCCTTTTGATAGGATACTAATGCTGGCTTAATGTGTAACCATGGAGGAAACTGAATTCAAGTGTTATCTCTCTATTTGAAATAACATCACCTGAATTATGATGGTTTTGCCTATGCATATCCTGCCAATAAATACAAATGCAGATAACATAATACGCCCCCGTGTTGACATGTGATACACAAAGAGTGTAACACACTGCTACATGCTCAAACACTGGCTGATATTTGAATTTCTGAATCCTTCAGTTTTATAACTTCCTTTCCACCACTAAGCTCAGTTCAATTATAAACAAATCTGTACCAGGGCCAAATAGAAATGGTTTTCCTCCCGTCTGAGATGCAGCGGGAACTATTGGATTAAGATATATATAATCACCCACTGGCGACTGTTCTTGAGTTCATCCTTCTACTTCTCCACATTGAAGGCCATCAGTGACCACTCTCAGGAGACTCCCAACTATCTAACCAGCTTCTAACAGTGAGACCAAGCCAGGTGCACTGGGACATTCCTGCTTTGTTCCTCTATCTTAGCTTTCATATTTCCATCAATAACATCACAATACAGGTCAAATTTATTGTATTAGCTATATCAAGGGGTGTCAAGAGTTTCAGTCTGTCGAGAAGGCGAGGCACATATCTCCTCTGTAGTGATTCCAAACTCCCCACACCTTGTTCCACTTCCCTGGGTACCCTCTGGCCACATAGACAGACTTCTCCCTAAACATGCACCAGTCTATGTCTTCTTACCACCTTCTCAAATGAGGCGGATGGCTTCCTCCCCACAGCTGTGCCATGTTTCTTTTTGATATCATGTAGGCTAGGGTTGACCATTGTGTAGTGTACGTGTTAAGATCTATAGGCTCCCAAACATTAATTAAACACCTTCAAGCCTCGGGCTGTAGGACTTCCAGCAGTGTGCGGTGTATGCCTTGCCAGTATGATTGGAGGTGTGGGCAGTTCCACAAAATGTGGATGAATGTCCCTATGTCTCCACACCCTCTTATACACTCTCCACTCTCTACTTTACCCATCGGTACCAAACAAGCCCCTATGTTATAGATCCTATGCAATATTTTGAGCTGCATCAACCTCAGCCTGGCTTGGATGGCAACCTCCAGCGGGGAGAAAACTGCCTCTCGCTAGTCCTCTTCATCGAGCTCTAAGCCATCACTGACCCATTTCTCTTTTAGAGTTTGTAGCAGGTCTGCCATTTTATTAATCAATTTTCTATAATTAAGGGAAATGTTTTCTTCCGGGAGATGCATGTCTAGCAATCTATCCTCTAGAGGGGAGGCTTCCAGGAGTGCTGTGTTTCCCGGCACCTGGGTGAGCAGAGCGTGCCGCACCTGGAGATACCGATAATGCTCTGTGTCTGCTAAGCTATATTGTTGTTTGAGAGCATTGAAGGGGACAACCGTCCCCTCACCCCAACCTGTGAAAGTCCAATGAGGTCCCATTTGTCAAAGCCCTTGGATTTCCAAAGGCTCCCCAGCCTCTCGGAATTCCATAATGGAGTAGCCAAAGTGAGCTTGTCATTCCATTTCAGGTGTTTATTGGCCACATGCCATACATGGATTGAGTATGCCGTAGTTCCAGTGAGAGGAAATCTACAAAGCTTGGTGCAGTGCTCTGTTGTATTCTCCCCCTGGGAGCAACCATCTATCCATGGCATACCCAGGATCATTTGGGCGGCCGTAAATCCCATGATTGATGGCCACAAGATAGGATGCCCAATAATATTTCTGTATATCGGGAAGACTAATGCCCCCATCATACCAGTTGAGGGTTAACTTGGAGAACGCAATTTGGGGCCTGCCGTCCCAGGAAGCTCCTTTGGAGATTTTCTATTTCTTTAAAAAAAGACGCTGGGACTGGGTCCATCGCATTCTGCATACAAAAAACTAGGCAGGGCCATCATTTTGAAAAGGACTGTTCTGCCCAGCAAGGAGAGGGGTAGGGATTTCCAATGTTTGACATTGCTTTTCAGCCTCAGTATGGGAGGATCTAAATTACGGGCTAAAAGGAGCTTCGAGCTTGGTGTCACGTATATGCCGAGGTATTGGAAGCCATAGTTCGCTATCTGAACCGGGCAGTTCTGTGGTATGATGGGCGGGTCTCCCTGAAGAACGTAGACTACTGACTTGGACCAGTTTATGGTGATTCCAGAATATTTCCCGAATATTGCAAGAATGTCGAGGAGACTAATCAGTGAGGCTCCTGGAGTGGTCCTATAAAGAAGAACGTTGTCAGTGTACAATGATATCTTGTCTTCCCAATCCAAGGCCCACCGCATTCTGTGGATCACCCGATCTTGCCTGATCCAGGCCGCCAGGGGCTCCAATGCCAATGCAAAGAGAAGCGGAGACAAGGGGAAGCCCTGGCGCATGCTCTGGCTCAGCTGGAAAACTGGGGTCTTATGGTCATTCACCACAACTCATGCCATAGGGCCGGAGTTAAGTATGGTCAAATTTTGCGGATTTGCGGTGTGGTCTTGTTGACTCAGATGTTTCAGATGTTGGTGAGAATTTGGTCCAACAACATTGGTAGGTCCCTTAACATATTGAGTGAGCTCCCACCCACAAGCATGTGGCAGCCATTGCAGTACACCGAATTAACTAACAGGTAGGTTGCCATCTTCCCTGGCAGGCCTGTTTGGAGGAGGGAGGCCTGTAGCACCACTCCCACCATGCCCCCTGTCCCACACCCTAACAGGATGGAGTCCTCCCTCCCACCCACAAGCATGTGGCAGCCATGGCATCACCCTCTTCAAACTTACAGATAGGTAGCCATCTTCACTAGATGGCCTGTTAGGGGGAGGGAGGCAGGTAGCACCACTCCCACCATGCCCCCTGTCCCACACCCCAGCAGGATGGATCACTCCCCCCACCCACAAGCACTTGTAAGCCATTGCAATACTCCAAATGAACTAACAGGTAGGTAGCCATCTTCCCTGGGAGGACTGGTTTAGGGTGGGCGGCCTGCACTACAACTCCCACCAGGCACCCCTTTCCCACCCCTAAGCAGGATGTAGCACTCCACACCAACCCAGAAGCAGTTTGCAGCCCTTGTATTGTTCACCCTCACCTACCAGGTAGGTAGCCATCTTGCTTGGGAGACCTGATTGGGGAGGGAGGCATGTGCCACTACTCCAAGCATGCTCTCTGTCCCACACCCCAGCAGGATGGATCAATCCCCCACTCCACCCACAAGCATGTGGCAGCCATTGCACTGTTCTGCTTCACCTAACAGGTAGGTAGCATGTACGTGCAGCCATACATCAGCCAGCCCTCACAGATAGCAAAGAGTCACACACCAGTGCACACCTATGCACAGCACACTCTGATGAGTGCATTGCCATGTGGAACAATCAGCAAGGACCATGTAAAATTACATAAAGCATGTGTGGGCTCATAAATCAAAATATGTACATTACCGGTCAAAATCATGCAGTAGAATACAATGGCCACTCCATGGCCAGATGTGACATCAACCAGGTCATACGAATCAACAATGAGAGAACCATGAAACTCATTTGTGCTGGTCCCTACATGGCAACTGGTCCCTGTGAACATGATTACAGCACGATATGCATGCTATGCATCGACACCTGACAATATGTACGAGTAATGTATGTACCCCTGCCTCATGTCATGAGACACAGTATTGCACATAGCAAAAGATGTGAAGATCAGTCAATTGTGTTATGGACAGACACTGTATGACACACAGCTAACAGAATTCTTGCTGAGTGCACAACACGGACCATCCCCCATCTAATCCACATGTGACCAAGATCTCACTGCTGAGGTCAACATCGATAACCAGCAAAGTCAGTCTCCACCCCCGGTGGAGGTGTGGCGCCGCGGCTAGGGTAACTGACTCCGGAATCTGGGGATCACGGTTCGATCCCAGGCACTGGCGGCAGATTAGCCCAGCACCATGTGACTCTGGGCAATAGATTGCTTAATCTTCCCGATGGCCCCCTGCGCCTAGAGACCCTTACGGGTGATTGTGCACTTTACAAATGTGGATTATTATTATTATTATTATACATGGACTTCCGGATGTAGACTCCTAGGATTTTCAGGACGATGAGCTCGAGGCCGGCTCATCTGGTGTGTCTGGGAGCACCAGGTCCCAGGACCCATCCTCCCCACCACAACATCTGCTGCAACACCAACAGCACAGCAGAACCCTGCTGTTACAGTCTGCGCATCCCCCGCCACCACCACCAGTCCCACCTGCAACACCCTCCCTGTCCCAGGAGATGACCAGCCCACACCAACAAGTGTGTATAGCAGGGAGAGTGTGCGTGGACCCACAGTTGCAAGGCAGCAGGTCAGTGGCAGCAGGGCAGGTGGGAGGGCAAGGGTCACTGCCAGGCATCAGGAGGTTGGGACCCCATCCCTGGACCACTTCACCAGAGTCATCGGGCCTAGGAACAGGTCCAGGGACAAAGTGGCCAGTCTGAGGAACTCTTATACAAGCTCATCCTGCATCAGACAAATGGTGGTCCTCATGGGCCAGCAAGTGGCGTTACTGAGGGACAGATCTACATCCCAAACATCACTCCCACCCACCTCTGTTGTGCTGCAGGATGACAGTTCACATCCTCCCCTGTGGCCACTGAGAGGAGTGAGTGCTCAGGCACCGTTGGCAGCACAGTGGGCCCCCACCAGCAAAGTGACCAAGGGGCCATCCAAAGAAGAGCCTGGGAATGTCGAAATATTGTAGTGTGAAAATATTGATAAAGTATACTCTTTTGTGATTGTTAATATTGTTTGCAAATTTTTGTATATAAGTGTTTCAAAAAGTTATTTTGAATGTATTAAAAAGGTCATATATAATTTTAAGAGCGGGATGGTGGTTGTACAGGGGATAAGGATGACGGTGTTTAAAAAATATATAATTTAAATTAAATAATATTACATTTTTAGTAAAATTTAGAATGTATTTATGAATAAAAAAATGTAATTTTGAAATTGAAATTTAAACATAAATATTTTAAATAAAATTTAATTTCATATTTTGTAAAATTTAGAATGTATTTATTAAGAAAAAAATGTATTTTGAAATTTAAATTTGAAATATAATTTTAGGAGCTGGATGTTGGTTTTATAGGGGATGAGGGTGGGGAATGATTTAAACATATACATTTTAAATTAAATATTAGCAAATTTTTTGTAAAATTTAGAATTTTTTTATGAATACAAATTTTACTTTTTTAAAGGTAATTTAAGGAGTGAGATGTTTGTTTTATACTGTTTAGTGTCCTGCACCTACCCTGTTTTAATATGGATAGGAGTAGAAATTATAAATTAAATTTGTTTAGTGTCGAGCAACTACCCTAAAGTATTATAGACTGCAGTGGAAATAGTAAATTAATTATTTTTAGTGTCCAGCATATACCCTAAATATTTTAGACTGGAGTGGGAATAGTAAATTAAATATGTTTAGTGTCCAGCACTAACCCTAAATTATCGTAGACTGGAGTGGGAATAGTAAATTAAATATGTTTAGTGTCTAGCACTTACCCTAATTTAATATAGACAGGAGTGGGAATAGTAAATTAATGATGTTTAGTATCCAACACCTTCCCTAATTTATTATAGACTGGAGTGGGAATAGTACATTAATTATGTTTAGTGTCCAACACCTACCCTTATTTATTATAGACTAGAGTGAGTATAGTAAATTAATTAATTTTAGTGTACAACACCTACCCTAATTTATTATAGCCTGGAGTGGAAATAGTAAATTAAATATGTGTAGTCTCCAGCACCTACCATAATTAATTTAGAGTGGAGTGGGAAAAGTAAATTAATTATGTTTAGTGTCCAGCACCCACCCTACATTATTATAGACTGGAGAGGGAATAGTAAATTAAATATGTTTAGTGTCCAGAATGTACCGTAAATTATTATAGACTCGAGTGGGAATAATACATTAAATCTGTTTAGTGTCCAGCACCTACCCTAATTTATTATAGATTCGAGTGAGTATAGTTGATTTAATATGTTTAGTGTCCATCACCTACCCTAATTTATTATAGACTGGAGTAGGAATTGTCAATTATTTCTGGTTAGTGTCCAGCATCTACCCTAATTTAATACAGACTGGAGTGTGAGTAGAAAATTAAATCTGTTTAGTGTCCTGCACATACCCTAATTAATTTAGACTGGAGTAGGACTAGTAAAATTATTCTGTTTAGGGTCCAGCACCTACACCAATTTATTATAGACTGGAGTGGGAATAGTAAATTAAATATGTTTAGTGTACAGCACCTACCCTAATTAATTTAGACTGGAGTGGGAATAGTAAGTTTAATATCTTTAGTGTTCAGCACCTACCCTAATTCATTATACATTGGAGTTGGAATAGTAAATTAAATATGTTTAGTGTCCAGCACCTACCCTAATTTATTATAGACTGGACTGGTAATAGTACATTAAATATCTGTAGTCTCCAGCACCTACCCTAAATAATTTAGACTGAAGTGGTGGGAATAGTACATTAATTATGTTTAGTGTGCAGCACCTACCCTAATTTATTATAGATTGGAGGGGGAATAATGAATTAAATCTGTTTAGTGTCCAGCACCTACCCTAATTTATTATAGATTCAAGTGGGAATAGCATATTAAATATGTTTAGTGTCCATCACCTAACCTAATTTATTATAGACTGGAGTGGGAATACTACATTACTTCTGTTTGGTGTCCAGCACCTACCCCAATTTATTATAGACTTGAGTGTGAATAGTAAATTAAATATGTTTAGTGTCCAGCACCTACCCTAATCAATTTAGACTAGAGTGGGAATAGTACTTTAATTATGTTTGTTTTTGTCCAGCATTTGCTCAAATTAATTTATGTTGGAGTGGGAATAGTAAATTAAATATCTTTAGTGTCCAGCACCTACCCTAATTTATTATAGACTGGAGTGGGAATAGTAAATTAAATATGTTTAGTGTCCAGCACGTACCCAAACTTTTTATAGACTGGAGAGTGAAGAGTAGATTAAATATGGATAGTGTCCAGCATCTTCCCTAATTCATTTAGATTGAGGTAGGAATTGTAACTTAATTATGTTTAGTATCCAGCACCTACCCTAATTAATTTAGATTGGAGTGGGAAAAGTAAATTAAATATGTTTAGTGTCCAGCACATACCCTTATAATTTAGATTAGAGTGGGAATAGTACATTAATTATGTTTAGTGTCCAGCACCTACCCTAATTAATTTAGATTCAAGTAGGAATAGTAAATTACTTATGTTTAGCGTCCAGCACCTACCCAAATTAATTTAGATTGGAGTTGGAATAGTAAATTAAGTACATTTAGTGTCCAGCATCAACCCTAATTTATTATAGACTGGCGTGGCAATTGTAAATTATTATGTTTAGTGTCCATCACCTACCATAATTTATTATAGTCTAGAGTGGGAATACTATATTACATGTGTTCAGATTCCAGTACCTACCCTAATTAATTTATTGTGAAGTGGAAATAGTAAACTAAATATGTTTAGTATCCAGCAACTACCTTAATTTATTATAGACTGGAGTGGGAATAATACATTAATTATGTGTAGTGTCCATCACCTACCCTAAAGTATTATAGACTGGAGTGTGAATAGTAAATTAAATATGTTTAAAGTCCATTTCCATAACCTGATTAATTTAGACTGGAATTGGATTATTTAATTAATTATGTTGAGTGTCCAGCACCTACCCTAAAATATTGTAGACTGGATTGGGAATAGTATATTAAACATGTTTAGTGTCCAACTCCGAAGCTAATTTATTATAGACTGGAGTAGGAATAGTAAATTAAATATGTTTAGTGTCTAGCACCTACCCCAATTTATTTTAGATTGGAGTGGAAATAGTAAATTAATTATGTTTATTGTCCAACACTTACCCTAAAGTATTATAGACTGCAGTGTGAATATTAAATTAAATAGGTTTAGTGTCCAGAACCTACGGTAATTAATTTAGACTGGAGAGGGAATAGTAAATTAATTATGTTTAGTGTCCAGCACCTAAACTAAATTATTATAGACTGGAGTCGGTATACTGCATTAATGTCCATCATGTACCCTAAAGTATTATAGACTGTAGTGTGAATAGTAAATTAAATAAGTTTAGTGTCCAGCACCTACGGTAATTAATTTTGACTGGAGAGGGAATAGTAAATTATTTATATTGAGTGTCCAGCAC
The DNA here is from genome assembly GCF_964261635.1 of Lissotriton helveticus. Classification (NCBI taxonomy): domain Eukaryota; kingdom Metazoa; phylum Chordata; class Amphibia; order Caudata; family Salamandridae; genus Lissotriton; species Lissotriton helveticus. The sequence goes on along the minus strand of NC_136063.1, from coordinate 18,690,224 downwards.
CTACCCTAAATTATTATAGACTGGAGTCGGAATACTAAATTAAATATATTTAGTGCATAGCACTTACCCTAATTTATTATAGATTGTACTAGGAATAGTAAAATAAATATGTTTAGTGTCCAGCACCAACCCTAATTTATTGTAGACTGGAGTGGGAATAATACATTAATTATGTGTATTGTACATCACCTACCCTAAAATATTATGGCTGGAGTGGTAATAGTAAACTAAATAAGTTTTTTTTCCAGCACCTACCCTAATTAATTTAAACTGGAGTGGGATTAGTAAATTAATTATGTTTAGTGTCTATCACCTACTCTAAATTATTATAGACTGGAGTGGGAATAGTAAATTATTAATGTTTAGTGTCTAGCACCAACCATAAATTATTATAGAGTGGAGTGGGAATAGTAAATAAATTATGTTTAGTGTCCAGCACCTACACTAATTAATTTAGACTGGAGTGGGAATATTAAATTAAATATGTTTAGTGTCCAGCACCTACCCTAATTTATTATATACTGGAGTTGGAATAGTAAATTAATTATGTTTAGTGTCCAGCACCTACCCTAATTTATTATATACTGGAGTAGGAATAGTAAATTAAATATGTTTAGTGTCCAGCACATACCCTAATTAATTTAGATTGGAGTGGGAACAGTAAATTAATTGAGTTTAGTGTCCAACACCTACCCTAATTTATTATAGATTGGAGTGGGAATAGTAAATTACATTTGTTTAGTGTCCAGCACCTACCCTAATTAATATATACTGGTGTGGACATGGTAAATTAATTCTGTTTAGTGTCCAGCACCTACCGTAATGTATTATAGACTGGAGTGGGAATAGTCAATTAATGATGTTTAGTGTCCAGCACCTACCCTAATTTATTACTGATTGTTGTGGGAATAGTAAATTAATTAATGTTAGTGTCCAGCACCTACCCTAATTAATTTAGACTGGAGTAGGAATATTAAATTAATTATGTTTAGTGTCAAGTACACCCCCTAAGTTATTATAGATTGGAGTAGGAATAGCAAATTAAATTTGTTTAGTGTCCAGCAAGTACCCTAATTAATTTAGACTAGAGTGGAAATAGTAAATTAATTCTGTTTAGTGTCCAGCACCTACCACAATTTATTATAGACTGGAGTTGCAATAGTAAATTACAAATGTTTAGTGTCCAGCACCTACCTAATTTATTGTAGACTGGAGTGGGAATTGTCAAATAATTCTGTTTTGTGTCAAGCACCTGCCCTAATTTATTACAGACTTGAGTGGGAATAGTAAATAATTAATGTCTGTGTCTAGCACCTACCCTAATTAATTGAGACTGGAGTGGGAATAGTAACTTAATTATGTTTAGTGTCCAGCACCAACCCTAAATTATTATAGATTGGAGTGGGAATAGTACATTACATTTGTTTATTGTCCTGCACCTACCCTAATTAATTTAGAGTCCAGCACAAAGCCTAATTTATTACAGACTAGAGTGGGAATAGTACATTAATTATTGTTAGTGTCCAGCACCTACCCTAATTAATTTAGACTGGACTGGAATAGTAAATTAAAAATGAGTAGTGTCCAGAACCGACCATAATTAATTTAGACTGGAGTGGGAATAGTAAATTAATTATGTTTAGTGTCAAGTACACCGCCTAAATTCTTATAGATTGGAGTGGGAATAGTAAATTAAATTTGTTTGGTGTCAGGCACATACCCTAATTAATTTAGACTGGAGTGGGAATAGTAAATTAATTCTGTTTTGTGTCCAGCACCTGCCCCAATTTATTATAGACTGGAGTGGGAATAGTAAATTAATTATATTTAGTGTCCAGCACCAACCCTAATGTATTACAGACTGGAGTGAGAATAGTAAATTAAAGTATTGCTAGTAAGGGGCATATTCTGATGTCGGACTGAAATCGGTTAGGAGCTGTAACCGAGCGACCTGCTGTGGTCATTTACGTCCCTGCATGTAAGATGCGACCGAACACTGTTTTGTCACACTCGTATGCTTCACAATGGGCGCATGCATTCCAAGAGGACTGTATGCCTCCATTGTAAAATGCAGGGGTACAGTTCATCCCTGCACCTTGTGGCCGGCACCCCAAGGTGTTTGCCACCGGGTGCAGGGATCAACGGATGGGCACCATAGGTGCCCTCAGCCGCCATTCGGTTATCTCACACATGTGGGGGCCTTGCTGGTGGCCCCCAGAGACAGTTTCTGACTGCCTTTTTGTGCCAGACAGACCGGCACAAAAAGGCAGTGAAAAAGTGCCATCGTACTCCCTCGGTTGTAAAGAGGTGACCGGGGGGAGTACTGGAGGATTTCTGGATGGCAGACGGGTTCTCCGAGCCCGTCGTAGGCCATCCGGAAATATGAGTTGGATTCCTTTCCGACCGAGCCCATCGGAATTGCACGTCGGAAAGGAATCTGTCGGAAGGGCTCCGAACATGGCTTGGAGCTCTTCCAACCGTAATCGGAATTGGCCCCTCAGTGTTTATGTGTTGTTTTATGTGGATGGGAGTATATGTGCTTTTGTTTTGAAACTTTTTATTTTCAGAACTTCCTCGAGTCTGAAGTTTTTTTTTTTAAGGAAGTGTTTGTTAGTTTTATTTACTAATATATTTCATACACTGCTTTAAATTTTTCGGCTTTCCTGGAGCATTATTTACTATTTTATCAATTTTCGGGTTTTTTATGGTTTTTTAATGGACATGTGCTACATGGATTATTATTTATTGCTACAGTTGAATTTTTCCATTTTGGGGGGAAACTGTTGTCTTTATTTATTTGGATTGTGTCAGCAGAAAATACATTTTACAGCAGTTGGAATAAGCTTGGTAAGTTTATTTATTATTATTTATTGTGGGTGGAAAATGTTTTTTTAATTATTGTATGTTATTACAAATTGCATTAATGTTTGTTAATAAATTAAAAATATATTACACACAGTAATTATGTCTGTGGTATGTTTAAAAGATGATTATTTTGTGTTTTATTTTTATTAATGCTTTAAAGATGAGTTTTGGCTATCATGTTTAGGTACTCTAGGCCTTTTGTGCTAGGGTACCATTTTAATTGTTGTTCTAGATATTTATGCAATTGTTTAGTTTGTCTTGATGTTTTTGGAGTTGAGTTATGGATTGTTCCTGTCTGAACACTTAATAACACTATTCTTTTTCTATGCATGATATACATTTTTCTAGTGTTGGTTTGGTTCTGCCAGTTGATTTAAGGAAGGCATTATGCCATCCTTCTACTGCGTTATTTGTTTTAGATTCCCTATTTAATATGCTTCTGTATAAGTTCCAACAGGGAATTATAAATGTAGGGTTTCTTCTGTGGCCAGATCGATGTAGTCTGTGAAGCCATGTGTCCTCAAAATAGTACAATAATGGACTTAGGGGCCAATTCCGATCTCAGTCGGTAGGGCACCATATCGGGTTCAGCATCCGCAGATCCGATTCGGGGGCTGATTTTCCGTCGTTGTCGTACTTGGTTTTGGACCTCGAAGTACGATGCGAACAAGCGCAAAATCTCCGGCCGAATCGTTTCTGGGTCCGAACCCCTCTGTACTACTCGGTCACAAGCAAACCGTGGCGCGCAACGGAGACATTTCACGACCGAGCTAGTATGATGCTCTATTCGGACAGCCGGATCGAGTTGGAGCCTCCCACTCGAAATAGCTCCCGGAGTTGGACTTCAGGGGTCAGCGTCAGACCCCCTGTGACCCGCAGCCTTACAACTCGGGAGACCCAGGCATTTACGGTGCAGATGGCACCGACGCGTACCTACTGTAGGGGTGCACTTGTTCGCGACATACCCATTTAGTCAAAAGGGGCCTATGTACGCGTCTTACGACCGGCTCCAATTAACTTCTATGGGAGTCTGACCGAACCGAGTCTGACAGCATACGGCTGCATCAAGCTCGCTCGGCCGGACTGCAGGAGTCCTGATCAGTCAGAAAACACCCCGGATCCGGCTCAGTCGGAGTGCTTTCCGACCGAGATCGGAATCCGCCCCTTAGTTTTGCTTCATGTTGTTTGTAGAAGGTGCTGTCTATTAGGATATTGTAATGTTCTGCAACATCAGTGTCAGGCACATATGCCAGTGCAGATGATTTTTTAATTTGAAATGCAAAAGAAGAATTAGTTGCATATTCAATGCTTAGTGCAGATTTTTGCATGCGCCTCCATAAGCACTGATTAAAATGATAGTAACAGCCTTGAATGCAGGTATGGGGATGTGTTTTTAATAAAGTATTATTCATTTACTGTTCAAAATCTAGAATGATTTTTTCGGGAGAAAGTCATTAGTTTTTAGTTTTATTATATTTAATAGTTGAGTTGTGTTTGTTTGGTAATAATGCGTAAATGAGTGGTATATTGCAATTGTGATGTAGCCCATGTATTGTGTACATTTGGAAAAAGGGCTTGGGACATATAGTAAAAGTCCCATCCATCATCCAGTATTGACATTCTTGTAGTTTTAGGAGATTAGTTGCAGTCAGGGCAGGACTGGCAAGGCCGGGCACCGGGCAATCCCCCGGTAAGCTGCCAAGGGTGGGGGCCGGTTTTTGGTCCGGGGGCCGGTTTTGTTCCAGGGTGGGGAGGCGGGCCATTTTTTTCTACTGCGCTCAGTACATACTAGTCGCTGCGCATTGCTGCACTGGCTGCAACAACGAGCATTCATTATTAGAGTGGCATGTCTAATAAATGAATGTTTGCTGCAGCCAGCGAAGCAATGACTAGTATGTACTGAGCGCAGTACAAAGCCTGCGGGCCAGCCGGCACGGCATTCACGTGACGTGGTGGAGTCACGTGAATGCAACTACAGTGTGCGCTCCACTTCACTAACAGAGCAGTTAGCCGTCCAGTGCAGGCCCTGTGTCTGCTAAAGAGCCGAGCCTGCAGAGTCATGCAGCCTGCTTCGGTAGACTGGGTTGACTAATGTGCCTGTTCAGTGGGTTGAAATTGAGAAACACGAGGATTACAGTGTGTCTCAGCTGCAGTAAATATGACCTCCGGCCACACCAATTCAATTGCCGAGGGAGGGAGTGAGTTGCCCGGCAACAGTTGGTAAGTCAAATTCACAGAGTTGTAGGAGTGTAATATCTGACCTGATCATCTCTTATGAAGCCCCAAAACACTTCAGTCTCATACAGATTACCAGTCATTTCCCCCTGCTTGGTCGAAGAAGGTTGGCACATCACACTAGCTACTCTCACCGGCTCTATATTGATATATGGGATAACACTGTATTTTTGCCTAGTCAAAAGAATACTTGAGCACTTCCAAGGCACTCACACCATACAATTCGACTGATAATAGGCTATCCTAGAGTTATTCGTTTATTTCCCTTTCTGGAAAAAATCACTGTCTCGATATTAGAGCCAGTCTTGTTTAAGGTCGTTTAAGGTTTATCTGGGGTATCTCTAGTAATACATAGTCTGGTATTTGAGCCATTGCGCTCATCTGATTCTCGACTGTTTTAATAACGCAATCTTCAGCTGGAGATTTTTTTAGCTAGGATCTTACTTTGCAGAATTCCGTTCTGCTTTCCGGTAGGAGTAAGACAAAGCTACCCTCCTTTAGAGAACTTTGAAAAGTGTATTATGTTGCTGCCTTGCCCACACTGCGTGAGACTTCAGTCTCTTTGCTTTACCTTCTGTTACTTATCGTTCCCCACAGCGCACTGAAGCCCTTTCGAATATGTGCACGCTACAATACGAAGGGAAGTTGAATTAAATAGGATAACACTTGTAAGATTTGCTATAATATTTTAGGAGACCGTGTAAAGAATGTGTGATAATAAAGGATGTTTCTTAGGAGATCTGCATGATGTTTGGTCACAGGGGCACATATAAGCTGTGGGGCAGCACGAGAGGGCTTAGGTGGTGTGCACAATATGTGTATTAGGAAGCAGCTACACAATGACATGCAAAGACAGTGGGCATCACCGGAGATTACTGTATTATTGTTGGGTGGGGTGAAGCAGTTTGAAAGGGAGGGTGGTAGCATTAAACTGACATCAACTCAGGCAGGCAGCCTGTGAGTGTTGCCTAAATCAGCTTCCACACTAACTGGGCGGTCCAGAATTGGTCTGTATTGTTCATGTTCCTCGTTGTACTCCTGGACAAACCAAATCAATCTCAAATTGTTGCTTTGAATCTCACTCGGAATATAAAACACAACAAGGGCACCCAGTCGAGTCAGCACAGGACCTCGGGGAACATATTAGTGAAAGCAACAGTGGTCCTATGCAAGGGGAATGTAAGCGAGGGATAAATATAGACACAATGGACATTATATTGTATATTGACTTGCCCAGCCGGGCAGAGGTCCAATATTTAATTTGGAACGAAATTATTAGAAAAATACCTTCACCAATTTCTTGGAGATGGGCACAAGCCTGTACCCGAACGTTTACAAATTGACATGGTTAGCAGAGTGGATAGAGAGTAGAAAGAAGAATTTAGGCAAAAGCTATTGTATTCTGTGCGTATAGCGATAACAGAATTTACATTCACACCGTTATTAAAGTCAGAGTGATTAATACACAACACAATATACGGTGTAGTAATTGTCGATGGCGTTTCGATCCCCTTTAAAAGATTATCGGGATCTTCATCAGGACTAAATGGAGCCTACAAATTCTTAGCCATGATAGCCTAAAGGAAAAGGGAAAAAATAAAGAATTTTGTCCAAGGGAGGACGCATATTAGAGGACAATGCGAACTTGGGTTTGTACATGATCTAAAAATATGGCAAGAGTGACATTGCGTGCTGCCTTATGGGCCTACACAGTGTTGTGCACAAGCAGTAAGGTGAGGTTTCAAGAACTAACATTGTAGGACATACTAGTGGTAACAAAAGCATTTGTTTGAGTCCACATGCAACAGATGTTCATGTAACAAAATAAAGGCACTCTTGAACTTCATAATGCAAGTTGGGCGTACATCATAGTTAACAGCTATACAATGATTAAAAGGCAATACTGCGAACGTGAGGTGCCCCGATCATTCCTCCGTCAGTGAAAGAAAGGGTTCGGGGTGTAACGTGGAGGGTGAAACAGTGATTTAAAAACGGCGCATAGAGGGATATTTAGTGTGCCTCGTGTGGAGGGTGAAACAGCGATATAGCGATATAAAACGGCGCATGGAGAGATATTTAGGATGCCTTGTGTGCCCATGAGAGCATGCCACGCACAAATGCCCCACAAACTACTAACTTACCGCAATGGGCAGCTGACACGTAGGTGGCGCCGGCCGGTACAAGTGAGGAGCGGTAGACGGTAGTCGTGACCTGTGAGGGACCAAGAGGCTAGTGAGCCGTCAGGTCCAGTGGGGGAGGAGGGGCAAAAACCTCTCAAAAGATCGAACACTTACCCGTGAAGGAGCAGAGTGTTCCGTCTAAAACGGAAAATGTATCCAGCAATAGGAAGTTTCAAAACCATCAATAGGACGGGGAACAATCTCCTGGAGGAGGGGAAAAAGACTAATGAAGCGCGACGGATGCGTGCGAGCCATGCAAAGGGTGAACATGCAGGAAGGTGGCTTACCCCGCTTTGGAAATATGACGCGCCAGCAATGGATTAGGTCGTATCAACAGGAACCTAAGGAGATAAGGACGATATGGATGGCATATTAAAGAAAACGGGGCGAATCTGCCCGAGGAGTCGGGGAGAGAGAAAGCAGCCCAGAGCTTACCTTTACGTCGGACTGCATCGGTTTCCTGGGCCGGTGTGGTGGCAGGAGAACCAGGAAGTGTATTAAGGCTCAGGGATTGGAGAGGGCGGTCACATGCTTAGGTTAAAAATAAAGGAAGGACATGGGGCGGCCATCTTAAGTGAGTGAGGAACTCATTATACTAATGCAAACGTGATGTGGAGAATTAGGTGAAAGGGTGAGACCGTGCGTGACAAAGAAATAAGTGGCAAACTAGTTAATAACAACCACAAATTAATGACCCACACATTTCACTGGATCCTTGACTGTAAGACCCAAATTACAATAGTTTATGTTAAGTTGGTCCAGTCCTCTTGCTGGTTGAGTCCTGAGTTTAGGCTGTCAGTTCGTAGTATCCATTTCAGTTCTTCCTTATTAAGAAGCTTAGACAGATCTCCACCTCTGAGGGGTAGAACAATCTGGCTGATCACAGTCCATCTTAGATCATTCTCGGTGTGCCCTTTGCAAGTGAAATGTTCAACGAGGGGGGCTTTTTCAGTTTTACATCTGATCCTACTGCGATGTTGTGAAATTCTCAGTTTGATCTTCTGTGTGGTCTGTCCCACGTAGATCAAATTGCATGGACACAGGATAGCATATACCAAATTACAACTATTACAATTGGTAAATGTGCGCAAAACATTTTTTACTTCACCAAAGATAAATTCTTTTGATTCAATGCAAAGACCACAGACCACACAACAACCACATTTAGAGTGTCCTTTTAGTGGGGGAAGTTCCCATAAGTCAATGAGGGTATTTGATGGTTTAGCTGATGGAAGATCAGCTCTTACCAGATGGTCTCTCAGATTTTTACTTCTCTTAAAGGCAAACATGGGGGCTTCAAACTTTAGGTCTCCAGAATTGAGGATGTGCCAGTTCTTCTTAATACTTTTGCGAATCTTGTTGGACACAGCAGAGAAGGTCGTGACACAAACCAATTGGTCTGATTGCTTTTTTTCTTTGGGCTCTAGAAGGGATTCACGCGGGCAATACCATGCCCTTTTCATGGCATTTTTGACTAACCGGCGTGGATACCCCTGAATCTCAGTTTATCAGCCAGTGTGTTGGCTTCCCTGAAATAATCCGTTTTGAGAAAGCAATTGCGTCTCAAACGTAGAAACTGGGAGTAAGGTAGGCTGTCTTTTAGGGCTCGGGGGTGACAGCTACTGTAACTCAATAGAGTGTTTCTTTCCGTCGGCTTACGGAATAAGGATGTGAACAGTAGGCCGTCCCTATGTTGTATGCACAGATCCAAGAATGGAATGCTAGTTTTACTGTGGGTTAGGGTAAATGTTAGGCCATTGCAGTTATTGTTGAGCCAATGCTGGAATAATGGCAGTGCTTCAATTGGGCCTTTCCAAATCATAAAGACATCGTCTATATATCGTTTCCATTCGACCATTCCCAAATGGAATGGGTTGGTCGGAGGTAGGATGATGCCACATTCAAGCCAATCCATATAAAGAATGGCCAGGGTGGGGGCAAAAATAGCGCCCATTGAGGCACCCTTCACCTGCTGATAGTATTCACCATTAAACATAAAGAAATTCTGAGTTAGGCAAATTTCAAGTAGTTGAATTATAAAGAGAGTTGGTACAGTGTGTGGACGTGGTCGTGTGTTAAGAATTCGTTCCATGACCAGTAGAGCTTCTTTTTGGGTAATATTTGTGTACAACGATTCTACATCAAGAGTACATAGAGTTTCAATGGTTGGGTCAAAAGGATGGTTCTCGATTAGGTTAATCATATACATGCTGTGATGTACATAACAGACAGTACAAGGCACAAAATCTTTCAAGAAATGGTTAACATAATGCCCCAGGGGCTCCAACACAGATCCACAGCCAGAGACTATGGGGCGGCCGGGGGGATCCTCCAGCCGTATGTGAATCTTAGGAAGGGTGTAGATGACCGGGATTCTAGGATGGTCTACATTCAGGAATTTCAATTCATGTTTTGTGAGGAATCCAGTTTCAAAGGCCTCTGTCGTGACCTTTCTAATCAAAATTTGGAGTTCTCTAGTGGGATTGGTATTCAGCCTGCAGTAGTGGTCTGTGTTGGAGACCTGTCGTGCCAGTTCTGTTTTGTAGTTAGTTATATTTTGTAGTACAATCCCGCCCCCTTTGTCTGCGGGCTTGATGATTAATTCATTCCTGTCACGTAATGAAGTGATGGCATTTTTCTCCTCAAGGGATATGTTATAAGGAATGAATGTGTGGGATTTAGCCAGGGCAGTGGTTTCCTTAAGGATGACTTTTTCAAAGGTGGTAATCTCTTTGGGTATCTTTACCAACAACCCCAAATACAAATACTTACATTCCTCTTGACTCTCACTCGGGCACATGGGGTTTTAAACAATATTATATTTCATGTTTTCAATACTTCTCTGTTTCCATACCATGAATAACTCATATGTCCACTCCCAAATTTTGGAGTCACATGCATGCTTTGCATCTTGGGTGTCTATGGCTCCCCGCCATGTGCAGTGCTCCCACTGACATTCAAGGAGTAACTTGAATAAACTGTGAGTGGGGTTCAGAAGCAGCACAGAAACCTGAGAAGACTCTGAGCAGCATTTGCAAGCACCCCCAAAGACTCATGTGTTATTCTCTGTGGAATGACGTGTCCAGAGATACACAGCACTGGCTGCACCAACAATGGTAAATACTGCAAAGACTTTCTGTTTCAATTAAAGTGAGTCTTATCATGCCCTGCATTTACCACAATGCACTTGGGAGAAATATGTGCTGGCATGCCAGGCTGTGTGCTCCGCACTCCCCTTTCTAAATCATATTTGCATGACCTCTAACAGGCGTACAGTTATATCTACTTCCCAGACTGTATTCTCACGGTACCATCCTACATTCAACCCAGTAAGTTCCAGGACGAGTCTGTTCTTATCTCCGGAGCTGTGTTGGATGCCCTTGTACAAGTCGCTGAGCATCTTCCATGGGAGCTCAGGCTCCCGCCACTTCTCTCACCATGTTCTCTGTCTTAGACCCAGTTCCATACTAGTTCAGAGGAAGAAATGTGAAGATTCTCCATTCACTAGTCCGAGTCTTGCAGGGAACCATAACATACACATAAGACCCAAATGCCTAAGTTTCTTCGTAGCATCAAAACTGTCTCTCTGGTGATGCGCTACTCTGGTTCAGTCTTGCTGCATTCTCATAGCAGATGAGTCCGGTTCACCTGCTTGCCTGATGAGTAGCAACTCGCTCTCTATGCAAGTTTCCAGAAGAGAACAGGGCAGTCAGTCCTTTTGGCTTCAAGTATTTTAGCAGACTTTAGCTAGGCCCCTCCACCTCTGCCTGCTCTCGCGCCTGTAAAAGACCAGTACTGTACTACTGGTATAGTAAGCTGACCAGCCTGGCAAGTGGACTGTCTCCACATAACATCAGAATAAAACCATGCTAATATGTGAATATGAAAATAAGGTTTGAATCAGGGCCGGACTGGGATCTGAAAGGGGCCCTGGCAAATTTCTGAAGACCAGCCCCAGTTGGGCGCGTAGCGAGCGAGTGCAGTGAGCGAGCTTGACCACTAATACGGGAGCTTGGAAGGGTTCTCCCCCCCAAGAAATTTTTGGAAAACGACAGACCAAAATGGTGAAATTTACAGCACATTTTTCATTACATATTCAATTGTATCAACTTTCAAAGCACAGTCAATAGTAGATGATGACCTTAAAGAGCACCAGGTTACCCACCCAGTCATATGTACCCATAGACATTCTTTCAGAGAGCACCAAAAATAGACACAAGTAGTGAATCAGAGGGAACACAGTAAAAGTGTGACCAGTCCCCCACATGGTGTGTAGTGAGCAAGTGCAGTGAGCAACCACTACTAGGGGGAGTTTGGGGGGTTGAACTTGTCCCCCCCAAGAAAATTTGAGACAGAATGGCCAAAACAGAGCATTTTTCAAAACATTTTTCATTACATATTAGATTGTATTAACTTTTAAAAAATAGTAAACATGTCCCTCATGTTATCACACATTAAGCACTGACATTTGATGTCACACATGCCTACTTGAGTGGGTGGCACAATAAGTGTTGCAGGCCAACTAGCAGCATTTAATGTACAGTCCCTGGGTACATGTAGAACCACATTTCTAGGGACTTACAAGTAAATTAAAATTGCCAATTTGGTGTAAGCCAATTTTACCATGTTTGAAAGGAAAGAGGGCAAGCACTTTAGCACTGGTTAGTGGTGGTGAAGTGCACTGAGCCTTAAGAACCAACAAAAATGACCTTTTTTGATGTTTATAAAGCAGATGAAATCGTATTTTAATTTGGAGGAATCTGAGGCCAACAGGGACTTATCTAACCTTGTCTCAGCAGTCACCACCTCCTAAAATGGCCCTGAAACTGCTGCTGCATTATTTATCCACCACTGAGATTTTTTTTTCCCACGGAGCGAGGAGATAGTGAGAAGGAGCAAATGTAGCAGTACAGCTCACGGTGAGTAAGTCATACCTGCCAAGGTTTCGGATTGCTATGTGTGGCATTTTCATAATTTCTGTGGAATTATTAGTGACATTTCAACGACACTCTCTCGTGAGCAAAATCAAACAATCAATATGAGAAATTACACTCATTTGAGCAACAAGGAACTCTAGGAAGATATTGAAACTGCTGTAAACCACCAGAAATGAAAAGGCACTAACAATTGACAAATAGTCTGTCCAGGCTCTGTCGGATGTAAGATCTGACCAAGCAGGCTGAGAGGCACCTGCGAGAATCCCAGCTGCTAATTATAATTACATTACTCAGTCAGTGTGCTACAGGGTCAGTCAGGCTGTAATAATATTTTAGACCTTTAGTGCTAATAAATAATAATGTATGGACTGCACTCACTGTGTCAGTGGAGTGGAGGTCTGGGGCACTAGCGCGTCCTGAGAGCAGTGTACAGGCTCAGGCAGAGCAGTTACGCTGGAATTAAATATAATGTACTATTGGTTCGAAAGTTGGACATCACCTGACCAGAATTAAACGGAAAGCAGAATGTGTCTGACTCCTACATATAATTCAATCACATGAGACAATAGTAAATAACATGGATCTGCTCTGTGCAGCGCGAGAGAGCAATGAGCAGGGAGGAGCTGTAACATGGTGTCAGTCAGGCAGTAAGTGACGCTCTAAATTGAATATAAAACAGATGCAGCCAGGTCCTGTATTACTTATATTTACCACGCGCCAGGCTGTGAAACTACGTGTTGCAGTCAGTGGAGGCTGGAGCAAAAACAGATGCAGGGCTCGACTGAACCGCCCGGCCCAGGCCCAAAACAAAAATAATGTTGCCGCCTATTTGAGATACCGGCATTTGTAACAGATGGAGCGCGCACGCTGGCTACTTAAATGCAAAGCTCCTTGGTGTGAGGCGCCTTGCAGGAGTCACAATCAATTAATCCACGTATCACTGAGTCTGACCAGGCAGCCTCTGTCCCTGTGGGACCGACCAAGAAGGCTGAGAGGCACCAGCGCAGATCTCAGTTATTGCCTTTTAACCACTATTTAACTAACATTTCCGCGGCACCAGCTGAGAGCACAGCTGAGAGTTACAGAATCAGACTGACTGTAAAAAGAAGCATTTACAACAATACAATCAGATCTCACACACACCTGTTAGCTCGGCCGGACTGTGCTTACATGACTTCAGCATCGCATTAGAATCTGTAGGGACTACTGATATTTCAACACGTAAACACAGGTTAGTGTTGGATTAAGGGTTTCAGTGTATTTCTAAATGGCAGTAGTTCAAATTGTAGTTGGCATTTTAGGACACAGTAATCTCCAGTGTATTAGTAAATTTGGTACCTGTTTCATTAACATAACATATATGATTTTAACAAAATGGAGCGTTATTTCCTGTGAGTGTTAACGATGAATCTAACATAGAGGGCCGCAATCACTTTCTTCAAAAGCTCGTTAAAACATTGCTTTTTAAGCGCTTAAGTAGGATGAGTCCATGTCACTGGAATTCCATTTAACCCTGGATTTTCATTTTACACACTGGTGCTGCTACGAGTCCTGCAGCACGCACCAGAGGCAGTCAGATCCAGGCCTGCCAAGTATCACGCATCAGACGTGACAATAACGCAATTCAGTGTGGTGTTCCGCATCACCGCACTGAAATGCATTGTCATGTTACTAGCGTGCCGGCTCTGCTCCACGCAGACTTGCCTGCCCCGGCGCTGCCGCCAGCAGGCTCAGGAAACCGTTAAGGATCTCGTTCACTGTTGCCTGCTACAATGCATCCTGCTGGGCTGCATTCAAATTCCCGCCTGCGGCACGGCTGTCACAGTCATTACTTACAACCAGGCCTGATGTCATCCCCGGGCGAGGCAGTCCTGTGCCCAATACTGCATAGCTGCCAAGGTTTCAAATTGCTATCTGTGACATTTTCATAATTTTTGTGTAATTATGAGTGACATTTCAATGACTATGAGTGACACTTTCTGAAGAAAATCTGAAAACTGCAGCAAAACACCAGAAATCATTGCCAGCCTATGGCCCCCTACCTGCCAGCAATCAATCAGGACTCCAGGGCCTCTCTGTGTCCATGTGACGTGGGACCACCAGCCCAACAGGAAGGATGTGTGAGGCTCCAACATGAACAAGACAAGTTACACAGGGATCCAGGTATCTCAGCTGCCTGTCACAGAGTCAGTGAGCTGACTCACGCAAGGACAGGCTGAGCACCATTCTCCATTATCCTCATAGGCTGAGGCTGGGGCAATAATCTCCCATATAATATAGCTAGTCCTTCCATCCCCACATTCCCAAATTGTTGATGTCAATAAGCTAGCCTATCTATTGTGCCGTACTAGTCAACATCATATATCGAGGCTATAAATGGCGTTACATTTGAGAAATGGGAGGATGATTGTACAAGGTAGTGTGGGCGGTTCGGTTTCAGGGACCCTGTAGCATATCATCTCGCGAGCAGCAAATATTCTTGAGTATGAAATCCAGGCCACAGAAAAATGACTTTCGCAAGAGCTGGCTGCAAAAAGATCGTCTCTGGGTAAAATTATGATGGCTGTTACACCAGAGCGGCCGCTTGCTCGTAGTAATCAAACCAACAGTATCAATGCGGTGAGGATGGGAGTTGTTTCATCTAGAACTAGCTCCTCACTAGATACCACCAGTGGCAGTATATCAATTCTGGATAGCAGACCACCGGTATCTAGTCCCTGCCAAAACAGTAACATGAGCATTGAGACTACCCATAGGGCAGGGAGAAAAAGTGAAGGAAATCCAATTCCGTCAATCATAGGCAAAAGAAAGCGTGGTAGAGGGATTCAAAAGGGAGGACGTGTGAAGGCACAAAAAGTACAATCTTCTTTGCCACCCACAACCCAGGCTGATCCCCCCCTAGTATTGTATGATTCACCGGCCACCGCTCCCTGTAACCATGTTACTATGATCACCCCCAGCCAACCGCCAGCAAATCCGCTCCCGAGAGGAACACTAGAAGTCCTAGAACAACTTTTAAAACCTTAATACTTCCCATTTCGGAGAGGGTAAATCTTCTGAGTGTGAGCGTAGGGAGACTGGAAAACTTGGTTATATCTAATACGGCAACTCTGGAAAAGGCGGTGGGACCAGAGTTTGTTCCAGGGTCTCCACCACCCCTTGAAAAGGCTACGATATCCTCAAAAGGCCCACAAGCCAATCCACACCCCCTAGTGCACACACAAAAAACAAGAAACATCACCATCCCAAAGCTTCCGCAGGTGCAAATATACAGCATGACTTGGTTCAATCTAGGGTAGCAGTAGATCTGGCTGAAAAGGGTGGTGGGAAGAGGGCCGAAATCACCAACTCAAAAACTGGTCTAACGCGTATGAGCCACAATCCCTCACGGATTGAGGCCACACCACAAAGAGTACCCAGTATACCTAGTATGCACCTACCACCAGAGGCTGCACCCTATACGGTAATCATGGCAGGTGTGCCGGACCTACACCATGAAATGCGAGAATCCCATATAGAGCTTAAAAACAAGGTCATTCACTGGCTTAATGGGAACAGGCCACTCCCCCCCACATGCAAGCAGAAATTGTATCTGTTGGTTGGGCACGAGAAGAAAAGACGTGGAAGGCGATTGCATCATCATAAATTTCAGGGATCCAAATGTGGTTAGGTTGATTGGCGACTGCTATAGAAACCAGGGTTTAAAGGGGATTCTTACCCTGGACTTGGTGTACTTTTTTCCACAATACTCGAGAGGAGAGACATATATCCAGTCAAACGGGTGGGATAGGTTTTCCGGACTTACCCATGTCCGCAGCGGCCAGGAGTTCCGACTCCCCCTGCTCAATCGATTTGAGGCTTTGAGTAGCTTGGAGTATCTGGACTGACTGAACCCAAGTTGTAATGGAAACAACATATCAACGCATAGAGGGATAGTTGGCAAAAAATGATGAGGAATGGTATTTAGTAGCAATGTAAATGGGGGGTCCCCGAAGGGCACAAAAGCAGAATTGGTCCCAGAAAACCGCCCACCCCTAGACCGATATGATAGATCAAGCTTTTTTAACTACTCCCTCCCCTTAGCCGGAGTCCTTGACACCACCCTATCTGATACTATTATAACCAACACAGGCTCCACAAATTCTGGGGCGGCTTTAATGGTTGGGGGGCTCAATTTGGGTACTGATGAGCACAGTTCCAGGGACAAATGTTCAAACGCGATTGAGGGAAAGATCACGAGTGGCACTGTCCTCCCGGCTGACCAACTGGTTTTGCCCGCTCAAGCAATTTCCACGGACCCAGTCACCTAAAAAATAGCATTGGTTTCATGGAACGTAGCAGGTTTGAGAAGCAAAATTTCCATAGAAAAGTGGTCAAATTGGGTGGAGAAATTTGATATTTTAGTCTTTCAGGAGACATGGGCTGTAGAGCCGCTTTACCTACAAGGTTTTCTTAATTTCTATAAAGCAACACATAAAGGGGCAAAGGGCAGACCCATGGGTGGTCTATGTATCTGGGTTAGGCAAACTATCGATTGTAGCCCCGTGGAGGTAGCTATAGACAACCCGGATCTTCTGGCCCTAAAGTTGTATCATGCAGGTAGCCCTGATATACTTATTATTAATGTTTATAATAGAGGCTTGCCTGGTGGGCGTGGCACCGGTACTTTTCAAAGCCTTGACAGTTTTTTGGATTCTGTCAACCCGGGCACAAACATAATAATAACCTGTTCTTTCGAGCCACTGCATGTCGATGGGGATTCTTTTCTGACAGAATTAGACACCCAATGGAACATTCCCCCCCTCAACCTTAGCCCCATTAAGAAATGGACTGAATCGGCCCTACAATGGATGGGCCTTTGCCTAGAACGTGGTTTTAGGGCAGCCATTGGTAGGACTGTCTCGGACAAACAGGGCAGAGACACTTTCGACAATGGATCGCGTAAAAACAGAATAAGGCCGAGTGTTGGGCAACCCTAAGGGATATGGTGATAGTGGATCGCCCTGAGAGCGACCACAACCCTCTTGTAGCCACTTTACAGCTGAGTGGGGTTCCGGATTACATTGAAAACACGTAGACAATCACCCTGATGCGCTTTTAACTAATGACCAACGTAGGGTGTGCTGGGCGAAGGTTGTAATTGACCCGGGAGCATTAGATGCAATAAAAACTAAAGTAACCAAGGCTGTTGAAACCCTGCGCTCTCTTCCAACGCAGGCTGCTATAAACCTGAAGATAACCCAAATCCACGAAGACCTGTTTATGGGACTAAAGATGCATTTCACCAAACCAGGAGATTCAAAAGGGAATGGGGGTTAATCAAAGTAAAAAAACTGGTATAATAAGCAGTGTAGGGAGAACTATGGCATACTAGCTGCAGCCATTAAAGCAAAGAACATGGAGGACATTAGACTAGCTAGGCGGAGCTATTCTAAGGCCAAACAGAAGGCTAAGCTAGAGTGGGACAATGACCATTGGCAGGACCTCCTTGTTGCCAGCAAACAGAAAAACTTGACAAAATTCTGGCACATTGTGAAATGGGGCAACTCTCAAAACTCCCAGATACCAGCAAATCATATCCCTAGTTATAGATGGGTTGACTCAATTCTCAGGGCTAAACCTGAATGAGGTAGTCACTCCCCTTGTTACCCAAGATATGGTCAGTGTGCATGACCTAGTTTTTGACAGCAGAGAAGTTGAGGTAGCCCTTAGTAAGATCCCCAGTGGCAAAGCCCCAGGTATTGACTGTATTCCAGCTGACCTCTTCAAACATGACCTGGAAACTTGGGTCCCCTATATCACCTATTTGGTCAATGCCATTTCTAAGGGGGCCGGTGTACCAGAATCGTGGAGAGGCGCTGAGATATTGCCAATATACAAGAAGGGGGACCGCTCCAACCCGAGCAATTACCGTCCTATCTGTTTGATAGATACAATTAAAAAAATCACTGCTAGGATGGTCTTGGACCGCATACAGAGTTGGATGGAGTTGGAGGAAATACTATCTCCCCTTCAGGCTGGGTTTAGATCCTGTACCAGTACTATTGAACAGATCCTGAGGTTCAATCTCATCTACTGGAAAACGGTCAGCCTTGGCGGGGTTACCCTGTTCGCCGCCTTCGTTGACCTTAGGTCAGCATTTGACCTTGTTCCTAGAGCCAAACTGTGGGGGGCCCTAGAAAACATGGGGATGCCCGTGGAACTCCTTAACATTGTAAAAAAACTGCATGAGGCAAATTTTTCCCAAGTGCGATGGGGCAAGCAAGGGCAAGTCACTCGCAGATTTCCTGTGTCAAGGGGTGTTAGACAAGGGTGCGTCCTCGCGCCAACCCTGTTTCTGTTATATATAAACAGGGTTGTGCAATATTTTTCAAACTTTTCGACGGACGCCCCTTCCCTGGGTGGGACCAAATATCCGCTAGTGATGTTTGCGGATGATACACTCCTATTGTCTCAGACACAGAAGGGCTTGCAGTCCGCCCTAAACAAATTTGATGAATTCTGTAATGACCACAACCTACAGGTAAATGTGTCAAAGACGAATTTCATGGTACTAAACAAGGGTAGACCCGTTACGGGTCATGTCACAATGAATAACATGAAATTAGACCAGACTGATGTAATGACATACCTTGGTATAGTACTAAAGAGTAAAATGAGCTGGAAGCCGCAAATTGACACTCTAACTCTCAAGCTTGTTCAACTTACAGGGTGTGTGATAAAAGAGGAGAATGTCCCAGACCAAAAGGATAGGTCCAGCAATAAAAATATATAACTCTAGGATTGGTTCAGAGATCTTGTACGGCGCAGACCTTTGGGGTTTTGCTGACCTTTCCTCTTTAGTCAAGGCCCAGAATACATGTTTAAGAAACCTAATAGAACTCCCTAGTTCCAGCCCTACGAAACCACTATTACTAGATCTTGGGTGTCATGCCTTGGACGACATTGCCCGTTTTAAACCACTAGCCTTCTGGAGGAGACTATGGTCCACTCCAGAACTGGCAATGTATGCTGAGGCAGTGTTGTATGTACGCTCTATTATGGGTGCGGGAAATCTCCCCTGGTTTAGGCAGATCAGACGGCTCCTGGAGGAAATGGGACTGGGAAATCTGTAGTCTGACCCTGCCAACAGCCCTTTTCCACCTAAAAAGCTATTCAAACAGTTATACTGGACCATGATTAGCCAGAAACATTTCAGCCAGACTAAGGCTACAACCCTATCTGGGAGGTTTCTGTAACAAAAAAATGACCCTCTACTAGAGGAGTATTGGGATACCATCACCAGGTCCAGTGACAGGAAATTATATCATCAGCTTAGGGTTGGTAGTCTACCCATCCGTGTTTTTACCAAGACCTGGTGGGGACAGGGTAGCGATTGTTGTAAATGGTGTAGGGATTGCAGAGAATCTATAGGCCACATCTTTTTTGAGTGTCCAGCCTATAAGGCCTCTGGGGCTAAATGGTTAAAACCAATCTGCTGGAATCTGGGTACAAGAGTGGGATCAGACGCCCTAAGGGTATTAAGGTGCCGCTCGTAGGCTGGGACTCTGTGTGCTGTCCTGATTAAATTGGAGTGCCTTCTGACCCTGCCTGTCACTGCCGTTATCAGGGGATCAAGAACTTCGCCCGTCGCGTGGAAGAGACCAGGGACTCGGGACTGCGAGGTCCAGCGGGCCTTGCACCAACGATATTGGCCGCAGCTGGGGCCTCTTCCCGAGCCCGCCCACTGACCGCTTATTACGCCTCGCGGCCCCCGCTTCGCAGGAGCCGCTCGTAGGCTGGGACTCTGTGTGCTGTCCTGATTAAATTGGAGTGCCTTCTGACCCTGCCTGTCACTGCCATTATCAGGGGATCAAGAACTTTGCCCGTCGCATTGAAGGAGACCAGGGACTCGGGACTGAGAGGTCCAGCGGGCCTTGCACCAACGATATTGGCCGCAGCTGGGGCCTCTTCCCGACCCCCCCCATCAACTACTTAAGACACGCCCATCCCTCCTAGACAGCATCGATCAAACAATTGAATCGGTGCTACAGCAATAAGGACACCATCGAACTCACAAAGAGATCGAGACTCACAGCATATTACCCAAGGGTCAACGTCTCCACCAATACTCCATCCAGTCCTGTCTCGGGAAGAGGGGAGTGATGTTAATTGACCTCACTAACGGGGTCTTCGGGAGGGTGCAGTTCTGAAAAGAAAAAGACCTAGGCAATCAAAGGGGGCCAAGAGGGCTAAAATGGATTTCATCCCAAATACCACTGTGAGCATCACTGAGGTCACGGAAACCCACCCCGCCATGGTTGCCAGTGAAACGGTGAGCCCAATGCACCCTACCCACACTTATACCTCACTACAGCCTGGACCGTTTATCTTTGGTGAGGGGTCTTCTAGCACTGTGGACCACTCCATCCACTCTCTTACTAATATTAAAAAAAAATTGCTAGATCACCTGTTGGCTAGGCTTGACTCTATAGATGCCAGACTTCTAGTCACAGAAAATGCAAGTGGGGGTAGGGTTGTCCAACATGGTTTGCGAACCAGCACTCAAGGAGCAAATCTGACTAATAGTGGGATTCCCCCCCCACCTATTGGTCCTAGTGATGTGAGTCCAAAACAGCTCACTTCCACTGTCATTGTGAATGTTCCAATTGTCACCCTATCCCAACCCAATGTATTACCTCCTCCAAGGCAAGTCCCTCCTGTGCCTCTAGTCAGGAAGTCTAAGTTGCTTCTTCCGTCTACTACAATGAGGCAGGAAAAGCTGCCCAATGGAATGGCTGACCGCTCCAATCGGACGAACAATAGCCAAATTCGCCCAAAAGCAGTTAATCTGCCTCCAGAGGTGGCAGCCTACACTGTAATTCTGACTGGGGTACCTGAGCTCTCTAGTTTTGCGGTGGAATCCTTTGATTCCTTACGCAATAAAGTTATTAGCTGGCGGGATATTCACAGGCCTCTACCACCAAATCTGAGAGGGGAAGTTTTGATGGTTAGGAGGGTTCCATGGGTTGGGCATACCGTAAAGAAAATAGGGGGTGATTGCATCCTTGTTAGCTTCAGAAATCCACAGATCGTCCCACACATATGAAATTGGCTGGGGAGCATAGGGAATACATCCATTGAACTGGTCCCACTGTCGTTTTTTTTACCCAAGATGCGATGATTCGCACCTAGGGCCAAATGACGGTTGGACTAGGGTGGGATTCCTCATTGATGGGTCAAGGTATAGGCCCTTACGCCAAGACATATCTGCATATAATAATTATTTCCATGCAAATAGATACAGTTGCCTTGAGCAGGTTGACTGACTCTCGATGGTTGTATCCACTGGGGATAGCGAAGGGGTGGTTCCACATACTGTCCCGTCGGGGTCAGGGACAGACGTCAATGACACTGCCAAATCACTAGAGAATCCAATAAATACCAATACGCAGGGCCTCCCTACCAATTTAATGTTAAGATCACTGCACCATAACTCAACATCTCATTTTGTGACTAATTTGGGGAGCCAACAGGGGCTGGTAATTCCGGATAGGAGTCCACCGTCCTGTACAGTCAATGACGGCGAGAGTGTGAGGGGTTTGGTATCTAAGTTAAGACCGGGCAGAATGAAGGTCCTCTCATGGAACGTTGCAGGTATTGCTAATAAAATTGATTCTAACGACTGGGGATCCCTAGTAGATAGTAATGACATCTGTCTCTTTCAAGAGACTTGGGCTAGGGAATCATTCCCCAGAACGGGCTATGCAACCTTTTACGTCCATGCTAGGTGGGGTGGCAAAGGGAGGCCTTCCGGTGGACTCGCGATCTGGGTGGCTAGTCACATTGGCTGTACAGCGGAGATAATACCAACCCACTCGGAGGATATACAATGCGTGTTTTTCTCAACTGGCCGCACGCCTTTAAAATGGCGATTGTCAATGTGTACTCGCGCCCAGTGAGTGTGTCCATGGAATCTTCCACTCTAGATGATCTATCTTCATTTTTGGGTCAACTTCCCGATGATTATAAGATACTGTTTGGTGGAGATCTCAACTGCCACTTTGAGTCACTTAAAGGTCTAATGGAAGGTTCTCTAGCAACTGAGGATGAATATTTGGGGCATTCCTCCCTGCCAATCCCCTAACCCGAAATCATGGTCCTCCCTAGCAGTGCAGATTATGTTTCTCTCTAACCCTGAACTACGCTTTGAGCGCCTGTAATGGGCGCACTCCATCTGATACCCCCTCAATGTGTACCTTCAATAGGAAGGACCACGAGTCGCGTCTGGACTACATTTTTGTAGATATAGGTATGTGGTCCAGGGTTTTGGACTTTAGGGTAATTGAAAGAGCAGATAGCGACCACAATACGCTCTGCTTGGATATGGAGCACCCAGTGTTTAAAGTAGGGATGCCACCCATTGACCCAATTGAAGTTACAGAGAACCTAGTCTTATCCAGTAATAGACGTAGGGTAAGATGGGGGAAATTAGCCAGTTCAGAAGAGTCCATCACGAAGATCTATGATCTGGCACTCCCAAAGTTGATTGAAATGGACGAATTGATCAACAAGCCCAGACTAAATGGTTTCAATGAGAAACTAGCCCAAATCCACATGACATTGGGTGAGGTTTCAAATGCTATTGGGAGATTAGCGTTAGGGAAGGCTCCGGGTCTCGATAAACTCCCTGGAGACTTGTTCAGACACCATCCAGAGATCTGGGGTCCCTACTTTCTAATTATCTTTAACGCTATTTTGGGAGGCATGGAGATCCCCTGTACTTGGCTGGGGGCAGAGATAGTACCAGTTTTCAAGAAGGGCTCCCCTCTGCTCCCGGCCAACTACAGGCCGATCAGCCTTATAGATGTACCACAGAAACTCTTTGCCCGTATTCTGCTGGACCACCTCCTGGATTGGATGGAGGACAATTCGATCCTCAGTCCGCTCCAGGCGGGCTTCAGGAAAAACACGTCCACCATGGACCAGATTTTTTGCCTCGTTCTTCTTTACTGGAAAACAGTGGAGATCGAGGGGTGGAGTCTGTACATGGTGTTTGTGGACCTGAGGTCTGCATTTGACTTGGTACCTCGCAAGAAACTATGGGCGGTCCTCAGCGAGCTAGGTGTTCCTCCACTGCTACTACAGGCAATAATCAGGCTCCATGATGGGAATTTCGCCCAGCTTAGCTGTGGGAGGGATGGGGTGTTGTCATCTAAATTTCCAGTTCTCAGGGGGGTAAGACAGGGTTGTGTCCTTGCGCCGACCCTGTTTTGCCTCTTTGTTAAGGGTGTAATATCCCATCTTGATAATGTTAGGGACAACGATGCCCCCAGGTTGGCGGGCAGGAGGGTTCCGGCAATTATGTTTGCAGATGATACCCTCCTGCTCTCCAAATCCCCGATGGGGATTCACCGGATACTGGATGGGTTTGGGGACTTCTGCAGGGCGCATGGCCTCGAGATCAATGCAGAGAAAACCAAATTCATGGTATTCAATCCCTCCACAACAACTAGGCCTAATCCAACTTTGGGATCAGACAGGCTGGAAACGGTTAGAACGTTCCAGTATCTGGGGGTAACTTTACATGAAAATTTATCCTGGGGTCCACAGATAGCGAGATCCCGTTTAAAGTTAACCAAAATTGCGGGGGCAATCTTGAAGGTCTCTAACTCATCAACTTTCAAACCTGTTAGGCCAGCCTTGGAGATGTATAAAACTCAAGCCAGAGCAGCCTCGTCCTATGGAGGTGAGCTGTGGGGCCACAAAGCTGGGATAGAACTAGTCAAGGTGGAAAACAACTTCCTTAGACGCTTGTTGGCTCTCCCCAAAGGTACACCTTTGCTACCCTTGAGATTAGATCTGGGGCTCCCTTTAATAGGGGATGAATTGGCTCTAAAACCACTGAGGTGCTGGCACAGGCTTTGGTCTACTGGCGAACTTTCCCACTACAGGCAAGATCTTATGCATGTCCTGAGCCTTAACCATTCTGACAGAATACCATGGGTGGCATATGTTAAGCGAGAATTCCATCGATTGGGACTGGATGAGCTGTGGGATGACCCCGAAAGAGGTTATCAAGGGGTGTGCCGCAAAATGCGCAGCCAAGACTTTCAAGGACAAAAGCCTAACTTCCCTACTCTGTGCACAGAAAGTCGGCACCCTCACTGAACAATTTCTGGCCACCAAAATTTCTTTTTATTTTGAAGATTTTATGGATATCATATTCTCTACTACCGCAAGGAAACTTTTTATTCAGTGGAGGTTTGGTACACTGCCCCTTAAGGTTTTTACAAGTAAATGGACAATGTTGGGCGATAAAATCTGTCCTAGGTGCAGTGCAACTGAGGAGGACGAACTACATGTGCTGTTCTTTTGCCCTGCCTACAATAGACCGAGAAAGTACTGGCTAGCGCCACTGTGTAGTAATCTGGGTTTTAGAAGTCATTTACAATCATACAGAATTCTGAAAACAAGTACCCTGCACTATATTGTTTTTGCGGTAGCCAAGTACTTAATGGCCATGTGGCAGATAAGGGGAAAAGTACTGAAAGGAAAACTTTCTAACACTGTGTAAATGAGTTGTAGTTAAAGGGGTCGTCAGCTTCTTTGACTTGTAGGCACTGAATCAATTAGTTCTTTGCTTCCTTGCTCTGTTTTTACATAGTATGTTTTATGTGTTTTAAATGCTTTTACTGTATCTTTTATGGTCTCAATTGGCCGAAATAAATAATTTTTGGATTGGATTGGTATTATGGTTTGACACCAGTGAACCAATTGTCATTGGCGTTGCCAAATTTTTAGGTTGGGCATGGATAATCAGGGCCAGGCCCGAGTCAGTATAGCTTTGTTTTAATGGTTTTAAAGTTTTTTATCTTGTTTATAATGTAAACTGTATTTATAATCATGCCTATCTTCGACTATTTTTAAAAATCAATTGTCTTTTTATACACCATGGAATTGTATATCTTTTTTATATTTATTAATCCTGTTTATTTCCTTGTGGTTGTATGTACAGTAGAACCTGTCTTTTATGATGAATTCAATCGAAATAAAGACATTTGAAATTGAATTGACTTTAGGAGACCAACAGTACGCTCCACCACACAACGGGTCCTCCCATAGGCTTTATTGTAGCAGACATCAGCCAGGGTCCTGGGATTCCGCAGTGGGCTCAGCAGCGGGCTCAGCAGCCATGAATGGTTGGGATATGCAGAGCCACCCAGGTATAACAAATAGACATTGCAATGTTGCACAGGCAGAGGGCAGCAGGTCACTTACCCAACACGCCATATGACTAGCCATTATCACCCACAATCCATGCACGCTTGGGAAGGAGATTAGCTATCAGCCGGGGCACAATGCTGTTCCGCAGGATGAAGGAGTCATGGGCCGAGCCGGGGAATTCGGCACACACATGTGAGCTGATCATATCTGCAGGCACACCACTTGCACATTAATGTAGTGGTAATGTTTGCAATTCTGGACTATGTGCTCACTTGCCTGTGGTGGCACAAGCCCGACATGTGTGCTCCCTTCACAGCTGGCAATTCAGTACCCTTGTGAAAATGAATATATATGTCCTTGTATATCATCATGGCGGACAGGACATCACACAGCACCATGCTGAACATCGGTTGAGACTGTAGGAGAGTAGGGTCTGCTATCCTATGGTCACCCCAAATTTTTGCTTTTTGCTTCACTGGTTTATGACTTAATGTGGCTGTGGGCCTGCTAATCAGACCCACAGCCTGCTGTTCTCTCTCTAAATTATTGCCAATGTACTTTGGATGCATTACAAAATTGGAACTGGTTAATCTTATTGGCCCCTGTAACAGTGTACCCAGGTACCCAGGGCATATTTGCTTCCAAGGCCTACCAGGGGCTGCAGCACGTATTGTGCCACCCCTGGCCTGGCCTCCATATTTGACACAACTGGCTGATCACTCAGCTGGGGTAAGTCGGTGTAAGCACCCCTTACTTAGGTGTAGTATGCCTATACCTAACCCAAAATGGACACCTATGCTCCTATCAGCCACTCCTATGGAAGGCCTCCTCAATCCTGGAGGCAGAGTGCTTGGAAATATGTGAGATGGTGCTCTGGCATGAGCTGAGCCTGTCTGCGGCTTTCGGAACCATGTCCTTTAGCTGTTTCATGATACTGCCATACCATATACTCTTAAGTGCATTATGAACCTCGCGGTTAAATGCTATCTTTGGTTTGGCTTTATCAAAACATGTCGAGTAAGGTGTCATACGAATTGGAATACTACCCCCTCGCCAGTTCTGGCGACGGGGTAGCATTCCACCCTTCTAGAGGGATATGACATGTACCTAACCTGAACCCCGGTTAAAGTTAAACAGAGCCTCAGCATCACAAAATGGATGCTGCCACCACAGACACAAGTCTGACCTCCTGCTGCTGGGAATCCTTCCAGCGAGGGCATCTTGGACAAAGGGTTTCCTGCCTTGGGAGGTGCTAGCACCACCCCAGACAGGATTTTGTGTATTGGGTAGGACAGGGCTGAATAGAATCAGACATGCCTGGGGCACACAAGGTGTCCCTGTGCATAGGCCAGTTCAAACCGGTGCTGGGGCTCTCCAGCCCCCGTTTTGGTGCGAAGCTGGACAAAGGAAAGGGGGTGTAACCACCCCCCTTCCTGGTCCCACCCAGAGGAGGGACCTAGCAGGTAATCCGGCCCCTAGAATTCGAATAAGAGTAGGAGCTGTGTCCCAAGACTTCAGATCATCCTGAACTCGACTTGAAATAAGAATAAAACTGGACTTCGACATTCTGCTGCACAGAAGACTGAGGAGAATCTCCCTTGTGGCCAAGGAGTGACCACCCTGTGAATACAGGCACCAACCAGCAACTCGACATCTGCTTTGCCGCCGCCTCCCGCCGGAGCCCGAGCCCAGAGCCTGACAAGACCCAGACTCCCAGACATCTCAGAGCCCGATCCACAGTCCCTGAAAAGAAGAGACCCGTGGAGGCACCGAGAGACGTGGGACCGGACATCTTGGAAGACCCCCAAAGAGCTGACTGCGTAGCACCCGAGGCACCCTTGATGCTGTGCTTTGGGGTTTGAGAAGCCCCGACACTGAGCAGCATTTGCACCGAAGATCAGCCCTCCAGCATCTCCACAATCTGCGTGGGGCCCTTTTGCACGTTGCCACTCGATGCGCCATCCCAGTCTCTTGCCACGTGGCTAGTGGCCATCTTGGCAACGAAAACTACAATTTGCAATGCTGGTCTGGTTGCTCCCAATTGGCCCTTGCTCCCCTGAAAAGGAGCACCCGCTCTGACCTTGCTGGTCCGAGTGTTAAGCTTTTTCCACTTCCTGCGTGGCTTGCATTAGCCAAGGCCTGTTTGCTTCTATCAAGTTGCCGACACAGCCATCAGCTAGAACCTTTGTGGAACAGCTCGTGATCGACTTCTGGACATCCTTGACCTCTTTGTGTCCACGTGGCTGCAGAGACAAGCTGCACCTCTTCACCTGTTTGCACCCAACATTGCCTGGTTCCATCCTGGTTCCACGGTAGTCACTGGCTAGTGACTTTGAACATTGTCCCCTCTGCTTTCAGGTCTTCACCTCTTCAGATCCACCCTTGGATCCACCGGAACTCTCCTCGACGACCCGCCTGCAGCCTCTTCAGCTCCAAGCACCATCGACCTGCGTGACGAAACCCGACACAACTTCGCACCTGTGCACCCGCTTTCTGTGGGTGAGGTAACTCAGCAACGCTGGTGTTCCCACACTGGTATACACCTCTAGTGCCTGTGTCTAAAGTTTTATCCTTGTAGGTCCATCGTCAGGTTCCTAAAACATTAACTTTGTAACTTTTACGCACCATTGACTTAACATTGGTGCATGCGTGCACTTTGAGCACTGCACCCGAGTCCCGCGGGCCTTTCCCGACTTCATCACTGCTAGTCTCGAACAGCTCCAGCGATTCCCCACTATTTTAGTATATGGTTTAGGTGGTCCCTAGGGCTCATCCATATTGTGCAACTTTTGTATATTTAAACTGTGTTTTGTTTTAACGCATTTGCTTCTGTGCTCATAAAGAGTATAGGGGATATGTGTAGAAATAAATCTATATATATTTTCAATATATATCTGTGTGGTGTCCTTTCATTTGGTACTCAAGGGGATTGTGTATGGTAAAACAGCTTGCTTCACATGCCTTTACAGAGTTTAGCCTAAGACTGCTTTGTCCACGCTACTAGGATAGCTGGTCTATTAAGGTTGACTTACAACCAATCATCATAAGGGTTGCTTGGCATGGTACAAGGTGATCACTAGAACTAGTGAGCAACATATACCAGGCCAACTTCTCACATTGGTGAGCAGCGGTTGGGATTTGAGCTTGCTGTTGTTTTACCATTACAATCTTTGAGAGTATCATTTGAAAGATCACACAGGTACCTGATAGGTACACTAAAACAAGACTAGTATACTTAAGTTCTACTGAACTTAGTTGTTGTAGAGGATAGGGAGTAGCACACCCTGACTACAACTACTAGATAGGTTTGGGAGGCAAACACCAGTGTAGGTAGATTGCAACATATCCACCCACACTAGAGCAATGTTTGGAGCAGAGGGATCCACTGGACCTATTTCTGTGGAGAGTGACCCTCCAAGGGCACCATCCAAATTTGCTATCTTTACTTTTAAAGAACTGAGGCAGCTGTGTTCCTTAAGAGGAATCAAAACGAGTCCTACCCCTACAGCAGGTCACCTCAGAGAGCTTTTAGACCAGTCTGAAGCTCTAAGGAACTCCAAACCAGGCCCCTCAGGGACTGGAGATGGAGGATCCCCCACTGAAGATGACAACACTGACACCCCTGCCCCTGTCATCCAGATAGATGAGGAAGACCAGGTCACTGGAGATACTCAGCCAGAGGATGAGGAAGAAGAGGAGGAGGAAAGTGGGTCTGATGATGAGAGAAATAGACAGGTGCTAGTCAGCAGGCTTAACCTGGCTAACTTAAGCACATTTGGGACTGAAAGTGGGTCCAAGCCACTCAGACCCCCAAGTGGACTTAACCAGGAGCAAAGGAGGAGAAGGAATCACTCAGGTGAGTCCAATGCCTCCCAAGCTTCTAGAGGATCTCATGGACACTCCAGAAGGGAGCTGTCTTGCCCTAAGAGAAGGGAACATGAGGCCTAAATGAGAGAGGCTGAACTTAGGATCCAGAAGCAAGAATTAGACGTTGCCCTGGCCAAAGAGAAACTTGCTAGAGCAAGGCAGCCTAGAGAGAGTGGATTAGGATCCACTGGTGGCAGCACTATCCCTAAGGATAAAGACAGGTCCTATGATAATAGAAACCTGAGTAAGATTGTGCCCCCCTACAAGAGTGGGGATGATATCCACAAATGGATGACTGCACTTGAGAGAGCTTGCAAAGTACATCAGGTCCCTCAGGATCAGTGGGCAGCAATCTTGTGGCTCTCCTTTGAAGGTAGAGACCGAGACAGACTCCTCACAGTTAGTGATGGGGAGTCTAGAAACTACCTGGTCCTGAAGAGTGTTCTGATTGATGGGTTAGGCTTAACCACTGAACAGTACAGGTTAATGTTCAGAGACACCCAGAAGACACAGACTCAGGACTGGTCTAAATTTGTTGAATGTGCCACTAATGCTCTGGAGGGCTAGTTGCTGGGAAGTAAGGTTACAGACTATGAGGGATTGTACAATTTACTGATGAGAGAACAGATTTTAAATAACTGTCAGAACCAGCAGTTGCATCAACATTTGGTTGACTCAGATCTAACCTCTCCCCAAGAATTGGGAAAGAGGGCAGACAAATGGGTTAGAACCAGAGTTAAGCAAAAGAACCAGAACCGGGGTGGTGACCAAAAGAAAACAGACCAGAAGGGTGGGGAGCAGAAAGCTAAAGACCAGAAGTCTTCAACAGGGCCCCAAACTAATACTGAGGGTGGGTCCCAAACTTCCAAGAAGAAGAAGAAAGAAGGTCAAAGAAAAACCCTAGTGTAGTACATGTAAAAACACCTCTCACTGGACAAGTGAGTGTAAAAAGGGTGGAGCCCCCAACACTGCAGCCCCTAAGGCACCTGCACCCAACAGTACAGTCAGCAGTGTTGGTCCACAGACTAAGGGGGTAGTGGGTATCACCTTGGGAACTGAGGGAGATTCTGGCCTAGTCAGAACCCCTACACAGGCTGTTCTGATCTGTGATGTGGAGATTGATTTGTCCACTACTGTCAGTCCCAGTAATCTGGGCAAGTACAGGCAGACGCCTTTGATTAATGACAAAGTGGCTCAAGCTTACAGGGACACATGTGCCAGTGTCGCCATGGTGACACCTAGCTTTGTGGACCCTGGACAATACCTACCAGGTGATAATTACCTGGTGACCAATGCCAGCAATGTCACTACTACACATCGTGTGGCACTTGTTTACTTTTCCAGGGGAGGGGTAACTGGCCTAAAAAGAGTTGTGGTTAGTGCTGATCTCCCAGTAGAATGTTTGTTGGGCAATGACCTGGAGAACTCTCCATGGTCAGAAGTTGAGTACAGGACTCATGCAGAGATGTTAGGGATATCATCACATGTCCTTGCTGTGACCAGGTCACAGGCCAAAAAGTGCCTCTCTGAACCTCAGGTCTTGGATCCTGGAACAATGGACCAAGTACCTTCCAAGAAGAAGAACAGGAGGGTAAATGCTGTGCCTTCCCAACTGCCTACAAGTGAGGATCAGCCTTCACAGGAAGATGATCTTGAGACCCCTGAAGGAACTGTCCCTGAAGAGCTTGAACCTGATCAGGTTGAGTTTCTGGGGACAGGGGGACCTTCTAGGGCAGACTTGGGGCAGGCTCAGTTAAGCTGTCCTTCCCTTGAACCCCTCAGACAGCAGGCTGCTGCTGAGGCTGCTGGGAATGCTCAAGGTACCCATAAAGTATATTGGGATGATGGGCTCCTTTATTCAGAGGGTAGAGACCCCAAGCCTGGTACAACCAGGAGGTTGGTCATACCTCTGCAATTTAGGGGCTTCCTTCTTACCTTGGCCCATGATATTCCCTTAGCAGGACACCTAGGCCAGAATAAAACTTGGGACAGACTTGTCTGTCATTTTCACTGGCCTCACATGTCAGAGGATACCAAGGAGTTTTGTCGCTCCTGTGTAACCTGCCAAGCCAGTGGCAAAGCAGGTGGTACCACAAAGGCCCCCCTGATACCACTACCTGTGGTGGGGGTGCCCTTTGAAAGAGTGGGGATTGACATTTTAGGACCAATGGATCTCCCTACAGCATCTGGGCACAGATTCATACTGGTGGTGGTGGACCATGCCACCAGGTACCCAGAGGCAATTCCACTCAGGACCACAACAGCTCCTGTTGTGGCCAGGGCTTTACTTGGAGTTTTCTCCAGAGTGGGGTTTCCTAAGGAGGTACTTTCTGATAGAGGTGCCAACTTCATGTCAGGATACTTAACAGCTATGTGGAAGGAATGTGGTGTCAACTACAAGTTCACCACTCCCTATCATCCACAATGCAATGGGCTTGTTGAAAGGTTCAACAAAACCCTAAAGGGCATGATCAAAGGATTACCTGAAAAGCTCAGGCGAAGATGGGACATCCTTCTGCCCTGCCTTCTGTTTGCTTACAGAGAGGTCCCACAAAAGGGGGTTGGCTTCAACCCCTTGGAATTGTTGTTTGGGCACCCTGTAAGAGGACCCCTGTGTTTGGTGAGGGAAGGATGGGAGTTACCTCTCAAAAAGCCCAAGCAAGACATAGTGGACTATGTATTTGGTCTCCGCTCCAGGATGGCTGAGTATATGGAGAAGGCATCCAAAAACCTTGAGGCTAGCCAAGAATTACAAAAAACTTGGCATGACCAAAAGGCTGTCCTGACTGAGTACCAGCCTGGACAGAAGGTATGGGTGTTGGAGCCAGTGGCCCCAGCAGCACTCCAAGACAAATGGTCTGGACCCCATACAATCATTGAGAAAAAGGGAGAGGTTACCTACTTGGTGGACCTTGGAACTCCGAGGAGCCCCCACAGGGTGCTCCATGTTAACAGGCTGAAAGCATATGTTGACAGGGCAGACATGGGCTTGCTCATGGCTACAGATGAGGGCCAGGAAGAAGAGAGTGACCCTCTCCCAGACCTGCTGACTCAGAACCCTGAGGATGGTTCGGTTGATGGTGTGGCCTTAGATGGCAGCCTCACTGAACATCAGCAAAATGACTGTAGACAAGTTTTGCAGGCATATAGACATATGTTCTCCCTGACACCCAGTCAGACTAACTGGTGTACCCATGTGGTGGACACTGGTGATAGTCTCCCTGTAAAGAACATAATTTACAGGCAACCTGACCATGTCAGAGATGGTATCAAGACTGAGGTGCAAAAGATGCTGGAATTAGGTGTCATTGAGCCTTCAGAGAGCCCCTGGGCTAGCCCAGTGGTTCTGGTCCCCAAACCTCACACCAAAGATGGGAAGAGAGAGATGAGGTTCTGTGTGGATTACAGAGGACTCATTGCTGTCACCAGGACAGATGCACACCCTATTCCAAGGGCAGATGAGCTCATAGACAAATTGGCTTCTGCCAAGTATTTGAGCCCATTTGACTTGACAGCTGACTACTGGCAAATCAGGTTAGCTGAGGAGTCTAAAGCCAAGACAGCATTTTCTACCCCAGGTGGGCATTATCAATTTGTGGTGATGCCCTTTGGTTTGAAAAATGCACCTGCCACCTTCCAAAGGTTGGTGAATCAAGTCCTTACTGGGTTGGATGACTTTTGCGCAGCATATCTGGATGATATTGCTGTCTTTAGTTCCACCTGGGAGGATCACCTGGTCCACCTGAAGGAAGTGCTAGAGGCTCTGCAAAAGGCAGGCCTCACTATCAAGGCAACCAAGTGCCAGATAGGGCAGAGTAAAGTTGTATACTTGGGCCACCTTGTAGGTGGAGGCCAAGTTCAACCTCTGGAGAGTAAGATCGAGACCATAAAGGACTGGTCCCATCCAACTACCCAGACTCAGGTCAGAGCTTTCTTGGGCCTGACTGGGTACTACAGGAAGTTTGTTAAGAACTATGGGTCCATTGTGACTCCTCTTAATGATCTGACATCCAAGAAGATGCCCAAAAAGGTTCAGTGGACAGAATACTGTCAAAAGGCATTTGATGACCAGAAGAAGGCCATGTGCTCTGCACCTATCCTGAAGAGTCCTGACTACTCAAGAGAGTTCATTGTCCAAACAGATGCTTCAGATTTGGGAGTGGGAGCTGTGCTTTCACAACTTAATGTAGACGGTCAAGACCAGCCCATTGCTTTTATTAGCAGAAGGCTGACCCCCAGTGAGAAACGTTGGTCAGCCATTGAGAGGGAGGCCTTTGCTGTGGTGTGGGCCCTGAAGAAGTTGAGACCATACTTGTTTGGCACTCACTTCAAGATTCAGACCGACCATAAGCCCCTCTTATGACTTAATCAGATGAAGGGTGAAAACCCCAAACTGCTAAGGTGGTCCATTTCCCTACAGGGGATGGACTTTACAGTGGAGCACCGCCCAGGGACTGACCATGGTAATGCAGATGGTCTCTCCAGGTACTTTCACTTAGAACATGAATACACAACTGGTCAAGGTTAGTCTAATGTCCCTGTGTTTGGGGGGGGGTTGTGTAGGAGATTAGGGTCTGCTATCCTATGGTCACCCCACATTTTTGCTTTTTGCTTCACTGGTTTATGACTTAATGTGGCTGTGGGCCTGCTAATCAGACAGTGACGAGGGGGACCCGGACTCGGGCCATCCGGGCTTACCTATTCATATGTCCCCTCTTTTTGAACAGCATACCGGCACCTGGAAAACCTTGGACGTTGACGTCTACAACCCATTGCTGAACCCGGAGGACCACTGTTTATTTAATTGGGCGGTGCCGGACCTGGGACCCTCCCTCCGTTTGCCGGTAAAACCCTGCCCTGCAGTCACACAGGTGTGTGTTACACCCGGAGGAGTCGGAGGAGAAGAGTGGCGAGAAGCGGACGGAGCGGAGTGGAGAGCGGAGCGGGGAGCGAGAGCGGACGAGTGGAGGAAGGACGAGGAGAGCGAGGAGGAGCCGAGGAAGGACGAGGAGAGGCAGGACGGGCGGAGGACGAAGGAGACTGAAGGCGAGGACCGAGGAGACGAGAACACCGGAGGAGGAAAGAGGGACGAGCGAGACTGCATCGACAAGCCAGGAGGCCATTGTGACGGCGTATCGCCCAGCCACGCTTCCCGGGAAGTGTGGCTAGAACAGGTACGGTCACGCTTCGCAGGTTGGGCGGGACGTAAGCGGGCCAAACCCCCTTGACCAGCCTCTTGACAACCCGTGCACCAAACCCCCCCCCCTACACTTCACTAGTATCGGGGTAGTTAACGAGCACGTGTGACTCCTCACTCCCTTCCCTGATATAGAGATCACCGGTCTCCTGACTAACGCTGGTTTCTCTTTTTTTCTTTTGTTACCGCCGCCGGCCCTCGCTTGACAACGGCGGAAGCCAGGACTTCATCTCCCAGACGTCCATGGGAGTATAGACGGCGGAGAGCCCTAAGAGCAGCAACGGAGGACACTGAAACTCCCCTCCCGTTTTATCGAGTGCCGGTTTAGAAGAGACGGCTTTACAAAGTAATAAAACCTGCAGTACCTAAGACCCTGTTGTCAGTGGATTTGTTCAACAACCCCCCTGGAACCCCACACAGACCCACAGCCTGCTGTTCTCTCTCTAAATTATTGCCAATGTACTTTGGGTGCATTACGAAATTGGAACTGGTTCACCTTATTGGCCCCTGTAACAGTGTACCCAGGTACCCAGGGCATAGGTGCTTCCAAGGCCTACCAGGGGCTGCAGCACGTATTGTGCCACCCCTGGCCTGGCCTCCATATTTGACACAACTGGCTGATCACTCAGCTGGGGTAAGTCGGTGTAACCACCCCTTACTTAGGTGTAGTATGCCTATACCTAACCCAAAATGGACACCTATGCTCCTATCAGCCACTCCTATAGAAGGCCTCATCAATCCTGGAGGCAGAGTGCTTGGAAATATGTGAGACGGTGCTCTGGCATGAGCTGAGCCTGTCTGCAGCTTTCGGAACCATGTCCTTTAGCTGTTTCATGATACTGCCATACCATATACTCTTAAGTGCATTATGAACCTCGCGGTTAAATGCTATCTTTGGTTTGGCTTTATCAAAACATGTCGAGTAAGGTGTCATACGAATTGGAATACTACCCCCTCGCCAGTTCTGGCAACGGGGGTAGCATTCCACCCTTCTAGAGGGATACAACATGTACCTAACCTGAACCCCGGTTAAAGTTAAACAGAGCCTCAGCATCACAAAATGGATGCTGCCACCACAGACACAAGTCTGACCTCCTGCTGCTGGGAGTCCTTCCAGCAAGGGCAGCTTGGACAAAGGGATTCCTGCCTTGGGAGGTGCTAGCACCACCCCAGACAGGATTTTGTGTATTGGGTAGGACAGGGCTGAATAGAATCAGACATGCCTGGGGCACACAAGGTGTCCCTGTGCATATGCCAGTTCAAACCGGTGCTAGGGCTCTCCAGCCCCAGTCTTGGCGAGAAGCTGGACAAAGGAAAGGGGGTGTAACCACCCCCCTTCCTGGTCCCACCCAGAGGAGGGACCTAGCAGGTAATCCGGCCCCTAGAATTCGAATAAGAGTAGGAGCTGTGTCCCAAGACTTCAGATCATCCTGAACTCGACTTGAAATAAGAAGAAAACTGGACTTCGACATTCTGCTGCACAGAAGACTGTAGAGATTCTCCCTTGTGGCCAAGGAGTGACCACCCTGTGAATACAGGCACCAACCAGCAACTCGAGGTCTGCTTTGCCGCCGCCTCCCGCCAGAGCCCGAGCCCAGAGCCTGACAAGACCCAGACTCCCAGACATCTCAGAACCCGATCCACAGTCCCTGAAAAGAAGAGACCCGTGGAGGCACCGAGAGACGTGGGACCCAACATCTTGGAAGACCCCCGAAGAGCTGACTGCGCAGCACGCGAGGAACCCTCGATGCTGTGCTTTGGGGTTTGAGAAGCCCCGACACCGAGCAGCATTTGCACCGAAGATCAGCCCCCCAGCATCTCCACGATCTGCGTGGGGCCCTTTTGCACTTTGCCACTCAACGCGCCATCCCGGTCTCTTGCCACGCGGCTAGTGGCCATCTTGGCAGCGATAACTACAATTTGCAACGCTGGTCTGGTTGTTCAAGACTGGCCGTTGCTCCCCGGAAAAGGAGCACACGCTCTGACCTTGCTGGTCCGAGTGTTAAGCTTTTTTCACTTCCTGCGTGGCTTGCATTAGCCAAGGCCTGTTTGCTCCAATCAAGTTGCCGACACCGCCATCAGCTAGAACCTTTGCGGGACAGCTCGTGATCGACTTCTGGACGTCCTTGACCTCTTCGTGTCCACGTGGCTGCGGAGACAAGCTGCACCTCTTCACCTGTTTGCACCCGACATTGCCTGGTTCCATCCTGGTTCCACGGTAGTCACTGGCTAGTGACTTTGAACATTGTCCCCTCTGCTTTCAGGTCTTCACCTCTTCAGATCCACCCTTGGATCCACCGGAACTCTCCTCGACGACCCACCTGCAGCCTCTTCGGCTCCAAGCACCATCCACCTGCGTGACGAAACCCGACACAACTTCGCACCTGTGCACCCGCTTCCTGTGGGTGAGGTAACTCAGCAACGCCGGTGTTCCCACACTGGTATACACCTCTAGCAACTGTGTCTAAAGTTTTATCCTTGTAGGTCCATCAGAAGGTTCCTAAAACATTAACTTTGTAACATTTACGCACCATTGACTTAACATTGGTGCATGCGTGCACTTTGAGCACTGCACCCGAGTCCCGAGCCTTTCCCGACTTCATCACTGCTAGTCTCGAACAGCTCCAGCGATTCCCCAGGCCCTAGGCCTCTTTCTTTTCCCCATAGTGGTTCTTATACCACTATTTTAGTATATGGTTTAGGTGGCCCCTAGGGCTCATCCATATTGTGCAACTTTTGTATATTTAAACTGTGTTTTGTTTTAACGCATTTGCTTCTGTGCTCATAAAGAGTATAGGGGATATTTGTAGAAATAAATCTATATATATGTTCAATATATATCTGCGTGTTGTCCTTTTATTTTGTATTCAAGGGGATTGTGTATGGTAAAACAGCTTGCTTCACATGCCTTTACAGAGTTTAGCCTAAGACTGCTTTGTCCACGCTACTAGGATAGCTGGTCTATTAAGGTTGACTTACAACCAATCATCATAAGGGTTGCTTGGCATGGTACAAGGTGATCACTAGAACTAGTGAGCATCATATACCAGGCCAACTTCTCACAGAGACATTCCACCAATGCTGGCCACTGTCTCCTGGAATGATCCAGTGGCAAAAAAATGGAGTGCTGCCATCACTTTATAAGTTGGGGTGAAAGCTGTTGGATATGTCCGGCGAGGCTGCAGGTGGGGCTCTAACATATCACAAAGTGTTTTCAGGGTGACTCTATCAAGACGGAATTTGCGAATGATCACAACATCCTCCATGTCCTCCAGCACTGACAAGTGATGAATCAGAGTTGGCCTCCTCCTAGTTGATATGAAAGTGAACTCAGGTCAATGAAATCCGTCATGAGTTGGCCACATCATATCACGTTCTGGATAACACAGCAAAAACAAAGACTGACTCGATAATTGAGTGACACACAAAATTACATGGGTGGACGCTTGAGCTACACAAAGGGCACACCTCTCTATTTACCATACACTAGGGTCTCAAACACCACATAGGTCAATGTGAATGCAGATAGTGATATGGCCACATTTCACAGGTGCACACATGGGAGCGTGGCATCCAGGCAATGTGTAACAAATCAACACCACTGGCTCTTACTTAGCTGCTCTACCTGTCACACCTCAATGCATCATTCAAACTTGGCACACATCCACAACAGAATGACCACAGTTGGCAGTGAACTGACAATTGTGTTTTTGAGCAGAGAGAAGAGCACATGTAAGTAACTACATCATACAGTGAGACAAGCATAGCCAAAATCGTCACTGCACCTCAACACATTGATATGTGTACACATTGCAGAGTCCACTACAATACTGTCCTGCCCTAATTAATTTGTGACATTTGAGGGACTACAGACCAATCTACATCACACATACACAACATTTGCATGTGTAGGCACCAGTGGAGTCAATTGAACATTGGCATTGTGTGCACGATGATGTGCCCTTCACTGTGTGGCCACTGTGCACTGCTGAAGTGTGCCCGATGGCCATTGCCATTGTGTGCCCCCCAAATCGCGGTAGCTACCGCCTGGCCCCGGCAATGTGTCACCACCACCCTGACACAGGTGCGGTAGACATTGGCATGGAGACCTGCCCAAATAGCAGTTGGCATGCTCCACTAATCAAATCGCTGTGCCTCATGTGATTGTATGGCACACAAATCGTGGTAGCAACCGATTGGCCCCTGCGGTGTGTCACTACCATCCCCCCTGACACAGGTGCTGAAGACATTGGCATGGACACATGCCCAAATGGCGGTTGGCATGCTCCACCACCCAAATCGCGGTGCCTCCTGTGATTGTATCGCACATAAATCACGGTACCTATAGCCTGGCCCTGGGGGTGTGTCACCCCGACCCCCGCTGACACAGGTGCGTTAGACATTGGCATGGAGACATGCCCAAATGGCAGTTGGCATGCTCCGCCACCCAAATTGCGGTGCCTCATGTGATTGTATGTTCTCCAAATCACAGTAGCTACCGCCTGACACCAACGGTGTGTCACCGCCATCCCACCTGACAATGGTGCGGTAGACATTGGCATGGAGACATGCCCAAATGGCAGTTGGCATGCTCCGCCATCCAAATCATGTGAT
Organism: Lissotriton helveticus; assembly: GCF_964261635.1. NCBI lineage: Eukaryota > Metazoa > Chordata > Amphibia > Caudata > Salamandridae > Lissotriton > Lissotriton helveticus. Next base: position 18,651,123 of record NC_136063.1, on the reverse strand, counting down.
TGTATGGCACACAAATCGCGGTAGCTACCACCGACATGGAGCATGCCCTAGAGCTAATGGGAACGATGATTGCGGTGGCATGATGCAATTTTGACAATCTCGGTAGGGGTGCTCTGCCATTGCGGAGGCGGTCATGTGGATGCTTTGAATGATGCACCATCGCGGTAGTGCACACCGGGCCTCGGTGGTGTGTCACCGCCTTGGAGCATGCCCTAGAGGCAATGGGAACAATGATTGTGGTGGCTTGATGCAATTTTGAAAATCGCTGTAGGTGTGCTCTGCCACCGTGGAGGTGGTCATTGGATGCTTTTGAAAGATCCATCATTGCGGTAGCGCGCACAGGGCCCCTGCGGTGTATCACTGCCATGGAGCATGCCCTAGAGCCAATGGGAACGATGATTGTGGTGGCCTGATGCAATTTTGAAAATCGCGGTAGGCGTGCTCTTCCACTGTGGAGGCGGTCATTGGATGCTTTTGAATGAGGCAGACCTGGACAACCAATTGTTCCAGCTTGGCACCTTTGAAACGGCCCCAGGGGGCTACATATGTGTGGGAGTGAGCCTCACATGTCCACTGCCTCCATGGACTGCTGCCAGAGACCCCTCATCTGCTGCTGCCTCCAGGGACTGCTGCCAGAGACACCCCATCTGCTGCTGCCTCCAGGGACTTCTGCCTGAGACCCCTTACCACCCAACTCCACCACAGGCATTCCATGAACACAGGGATGGCAAGGACAGAGAAGATCTGTGCCAGTCAATTCACAAGCGAAAAGCTGGTTGCCCTGGTGGACCAGGTGCTCACACAGTACCTAAGGCTGTATGGTGCACCAAATGTCATGGAAAGTTCTCAAAGTAAGAGGTATAGGGCAGGGCAGACCACATGTAGTTGGACTGATGCAGTATATGCCTGAGGGTGTGGGGTTGTGTCATGCACTGACAAACTTTCTGTCTCCAGGGGGAAGGAGTGTGAGTCCCAAAGTCACAGGTTTCCATGTCTGCAGTTGTGGGTATGAGTGAAGTGTGTTGCATCGTCAGCCATACAGTGACACATTATGTTGGCCATGCATGTGCCAGGACAGTGATTGCTTGGCTGAATGGCTGTGCGGGCCCCTGTTGTCCATCTCAGTGTGAGCCAAGATGCTCAGCACATTGCCCGCCCACCAAGACCAGGTCACATTACTTCCCCTTACTGTGTCTTTATTATTGTTTATCAACAGTCAAATCCAGCTATGCACCATCTCAGCCCTGTAGATTGCACACAACCAAACTTGTGTGGATCAATATTTTGATTGTGAGTCCATGTGCCTTGGTGCAACACACATGATTTACTAATATATTTACAGGGTATGGACATTGAGTGCTGCACAGTCTTGCTCACAGTGTGTCCACCCCCAGACACAGGTTGATATGTGAGGTATATGGTGCCCAGACATGCAAAGGACTGGAGATGTGTACAAGCCACAAAGTGAGTTAAGTGCTGGCATCTTGCATGTGAGTGAGATGTGCTGGGACTGTGTACCCCCTCACAACGGCATGCAATCACATCAGCCTAGCCCATGCAGAGTGCCCATGTGAGACGTACCCCAGTGTGGGATGGACAGATAGTAGATTGTGTAATGAGTGTGTGGCTTGCTACTGTACTGGCAGATGTTGGTACCTCACACTGTGTCACTCATCATTTCCCATTCCTGTCTCCCATGCCTGCAGCTCCAGGTACACCAGCGTAAGGCCATGTGGAGGGCCATAGTAGCAAAAGTGTGAGCTCTGGGGGTATCTAACCGACGGAGCACCCACGGTCACAAGAGGTGGTACGACATCAGCCGGCTGGCAAAGAACGTGGCAGAGATGACCTTGGAAAGCTGCCTCCTCGCACTGGGTGGTTGGCACGGCGCACCATAACATCACTGATGGGCCACATCTTGGCAGTGACTCATCCTGAGCTGGATGCATGTCTAAAGGAGCATCAGCAGCAAGGCAGGGGTGAGTATTTGGGGAGGGTGACTTAGGCTGGGAGCGACTGCATGTGTACAGGGCCTGTGCCAGCGCTGGCCTATGTGATTTTGGTGGAGTGGTGCAGTGTCGTGTAAGTGGCTGCTGTGCTGGGTGCCAGTGTCATACATTTCCCCAAACTGTTCTTACAAAAGTAATCCTCCATGCTGTGCATTCTCATTGCAGTCTGAGTTGTGCTCTCCCAAATATTTCAGCATTGGGGTAGTCGGGGAATCAAATTGAGAGTCGACAGCAGTGTTCCCAATATGAGTGTGACTTCATCAATGCATCTATTGACTGCACCATGAATGTTGACGCCCAGACATCTGACAACAATGTGAACTAGTCTTTGGGGCCCAAGGTACAGCATGGTGGTTGGCATGGGTTCTTTGCCATTGTTGAATGTCAGTTTTAATCAGTGTCTGGGTTGTCCCCTCTTGTTCCATCCAGGTCTGTCAGTGGCAACAAGTGGTATGCCCCATCATGCCCCCATCATGTCCGTAGGTGTGGGTAGAGCAAGTTGTGTGTCTGGTAGACTTCAGCCACAGGCAGGGTGTTGTGCTGTGTGCCCATAGCATGGCTCAGTCATGACAGATAATCAGAGTTACATCCACTTCTGAGGTCAATGTAGTGAGTTGCCACGATGTGATTGCAGAGTGTGGTGTGCAACATGTAGCTTAGGTCCTATTTTGTACTGCATTGATTGCATTGCTTTGTACTGTTGCTGCCACTGACCTGACCCTGCATTTCTCTCATGCAGATTCACCAGTGGTCACGGAGGGTCAAGAGCCGGACACCAGTGGGGTTGAGACTAGCACTACAGCTGCACAGGAGCCCAGTGACACAGATGTCACCAGTGCCTTAAAGGGGTATCAGAGTTTGCAGGAGGAATCCCTGCCTGAGACGCAAAGTACCACATCATCTGAAGCCAGAGGGGATGCATCCATTGTGGCCGGCACAGGGAATGGGGACTCTGCTTCATCTTCTACCACACAGCTGACAGTGCCCACCCTCCATCCACTTCCTCTGGTGCTGCCCGTGTCTGTGTCAGTAAGAGGGGATGAGTTTCATTCACACCTGGCACTGCTGCCCCTGCACCTGTCCCCCCAGCTACCCTCAGTGCTGAGTCTGTTGAGCTTCTGTACCAGCTTTGTGTGGGCCAGACCACTCTACCCAATGCCTTCAGTGACCATGACAAAAAATTAGCCCAGGTGGTTGCTTACATGGAGGGCATACACTCCGACGTGGGTGGACTGCACCGTACTAACCAGGCGTTGTTCTCCACAGTGACGTCTGCCCTTCAACAGGCACATACTCACATTCCTGCTCCAGGGCCTCTGTCCATCCCCAGTTATTGGCCACGTCTGATGATAGTGATTACGGTTGACATGCGTCACAACCACAGTACAACACACGAAGCACCCAGCAGAAACAACCCAAGCGCCACTGAAGAGCAAAGCCACCCCAGAATGCAAAGACAAAAGCCCATCAGGCAGAAGCAAGGCCCATAAATTAAAGAAGCAGACCTCAGGCTCAGGCTCAAATGCCTCAGATGCATCCCCAGCTAAGGACTCTCCTCTCCCTAAAGCTTTGCGCTAAGAGAGGCATGCAGTTTCTGTGCCCACTAAGGAGGTGGTGCATGGCAAGGTTACACCGAAGAAGGGCTAAGAGGCACATTCCCCCACCACCTCAACTCCCATTCCAAGCCCAGTAAAGCAGGGGAAGCAGGGCACAATAGGGGGTACACCTGGTACACCTGGCAAACAGCGGAAGGAGGGCGCTGTAGGGGGTACACCTGGCAAAGAGGGGAAGGAGGGCTAGAGGCGAGGACAGACAAAGCATTATGCAGGATCCAGCACTTCACCAGAGGGAGTGCCAGTGTCTGCACCTGATGCTGCTCTGTTGGTGTGAGTGCCTGTTGTGTCCACACCACTTCCCATTAATCCCAGTACAGGGAAGCCATTTTGAATCCCCAAGAAGTAGAAAGGCACCCCTCAAACATCTCCCACCCACACTGTGTCTCAGGTCTGCATGACTCCACCTCCACCTGCCACTACACCACCTGGTCCAAGCAGTCCACCAGCTTGCCAAGCCACTGATAGCGCTACCTCACCTGGGAGGCTCTCTCCCCAGTCAGGTGCTCCTGCTGTCCCCAACACACAGGCAGCTCCCAGTCTGCCTGACAGCCAAGTGTGAGCGCTAGTCCCTATCACACACCTGTCTGTCACACAGGTGGACCTGTACTACTAATAGTTACACCCCTGACTGTGTTGCTGCCCATGGGAGAGGCTCAGTCGTACACACTCTCTGTGCAGCTTCTCATGTACTCGGTCTGCCCTTTACCCTGGACACTGGCCCTGTTGCTCTACTGTGTTGACCTATTCCCTGTGCAGCCTCTCATGTACTTGCTATGCAGTTTGCCCTGGACACTGGCCCTGTTGCTCTTTGCTATGTTGGATATTCCCTGTGCAGCCTCTCCTGTACTTGCTGTGCACTTTGCCCTGGACACTGGCAGTGTTTCTCTGCTGTGTTGGCCTATTCCCTGTGCAGCCTCTCATGCACTTGCTGTGCACTATGCCCTGGACACTGGCCCTGTTGCTGTTTGCTGTGTTGGACTGTTCCATGTGCAGCCTCTCATGTACTTGTTGTGCACTTTGCCATGGACACTGGCCCTGTTGCTCTTTGCTGTGTTGGACTATTCCTTGTGCAGCTACTCATGTACTCACTCTGCCCTCTGCCTTGGACACTGGCTATGTCGCTCTGCTGTGTAGCCCTATTCCCTGTGCAGCCTCTCATGTGCTTGCTGTGCACTTTGCCCTGGACACTGGCCTTGTTACTCTGCTGTGTTGGACAATTCCCTGTGCAGCCTCTCATGTACTTGCTGTGCATTTTGCCCTGGACGCTGGCCTTGTTGCTCTGCTGTGTTGACCTATTCCCTGTGCAGCTTCTCATGTACATGCTATGCACTTTGCCCTGGACAATGGCCCTGTTGCTGTTTGCTGTGTTGGACTGTTCCATGTGCAGCCTCACATGTACTTGCAGTGCACTTTGCCCTGGACACTGGCCCTGTTGCTCTTTGCTGTGTTGGACTATTCCTTGTGCAGCTACTCATGTACACACTCTGCCCTCTGCCTTGGACACTGGCTCTGTCGCTCTGCTGTGTAGCCCTATTCCCTGTGCAGCCTATCATGTGCTTGCTGTGCACTTTGCCCTGGACACTGGCCTTCTTTCTCTGCTGTGTTGGACAATTCCCTGTGCAGCCTCTCATGTACGCGCTGTGCACTTTGCCCTGGACGCTGGCCTTGTTGCTCTGCTGTGTTGACCTATTCCCTGTGCAGCTTCTCATGTACTTGCTATGCACTTTGCCATGGACAATGGCCCTGTTGCTCTTTACTGTGTTGGACTATTCCCTGTGCAGTCTCTCATGTACTCACTGTGCACTTTGCTCTGCCCACTGGCATTCCTATTTTGATATTGACTGTGCAGATTCTCATGGATATGCTGTGTGCCCTGAACTGGCCACTGGCATTCCTGTTGTGACCATGCCTGTGCAGCCTCTCATGTACTTGCTGCGCACTTCGCCCTGCCCACTGGCCTTCCTGTTTTGACCTTGACTGTGCAGATTCTCATGGATTTGCTCTGCATTTTGTGCCTTGCACTTCTCTACTATTGATCTACTGTCACATCTGTGCAATATGTGAATAAAAACAGTTACTCCTGTTGTCTGTTTTGTCAGTGTCCTTACTGAATAAAGTTATTTTGGTGTGTGCATATGGTTGACTGTGCCCGATGCTCTATGCGGCACGTCAACATTGCCAAGGTCTTTGCCCGCATAATATTTTTTATCATGGGTGACAGGGACTTCAGTACTTTCTGAAACTGATACTCCTGGTATCTGTGTTGTTAATTTTACCTGTAATACAGTTTTCATGTTCATGGTTTTCAATTGTTGACTACATTGTTCACATGTCAGGGTGGGAGACAATGCCAGCACAGGGTGGGATTATTTGCACAGGTTTGCATGCAGGCTGGGCAATGTCATCATGTATGTGTGTTATTCCTTTATGTGTGCCCAGCTGTGTATGTGTATGGTCATTTTGTTATGACCCATAATCCTGGACCCATGGCCTACATGAGATGTATGCTCTTGGGTAGTCAAGAGGTGTGCAGTGTGAAGGGTGTGACTTTGTAGGGAGTGTTGATGTGTGTGTGCCCCTGCATTGTCAATCACACATATGTGTCACCTAGAAGTTGTGTGCCTGTTGTTTTTATTATGGATGTGGTTGTCTGCACATGTGTGAGTTGTCTGTAGTGCAATGTGCAGTGTGTTGATGTGCCCATGCTGTTCTGTCTGACTGCAACGTGTTGTTTTATTCACTTGTGAGTGTGCGGAGTGCGTGACATGTCCACTGCTGATATGCAACACACTTCACTTTGATGTCAGCTGTCCACTTGGTTTCTATGTGTGTGTGCCTTCCCATCACTTAATTTGTGACACTGTGCTTTGTGGTGCAGTTCTTTGGCCAATAGCAATGTGCCACTCAGGACATTTCCCCAAAGGGTTATATGTGATGTTCTTGTGCTGTTTAGCAGTCATGGTTGCTCATATACACTTCAGCTGTGTGTGCTGCCCAATGCTCTGATCAGGTTGATTCCACCTTTGTGTCCCACGTTTGTGCATGTGTTGTTGTTGTATTGGATGTATGTGTGTTGGCTGTGATGTGGCTTCACTTCCTGGATGTGCCGATGTATTTGTGCTGAGCTGATTTGCTTTGTGTGCTTTGATGTTATGTCACTCATGTTTGTCTGTGACTGTTTTGATTGGTGTGTACACACTACTTGTTGTGCGTACAGTGATGTGTGTATGTGGCCTTGTCATTGCCTGATGTGCATCCCCTGATGTCCTGCAGTGTTTGTTCAGTGTTTTTGCCTGTGCATCTGTAGGTGGTTTGATGTGGCTGTGTTGTTCTGTGATGGTCCACTTTTTGTGTGATTTGTGGTATATTGTTTGTGCATTGTTCCTAAGTGATGATGTTGTGCACTCCTGTTGTGTCTTTGCTCCCATTACAGTTACATTAAGGTACCCCCAGTTTCTTTAAGGCCTAAGAGGAGGGGGAAGGGAAATAAATACAAATTAGAACAACTTATTATCATGTCTGTCTGATTTGTCAAATGGTAATCACTATAATCACAGTGTTTACTATACAGCATAGACACACAGAAGAAAATTGACTTTCATTTGAAATTTGTTTATTTATCAAACATATTTTTGTATATTAACTTTTTTGTATTTTCACACTTTCTTTATATAAAATAATTCTATTGCTAAGCACATTACATAAAACATATTCACAATATTATTTCGAAAAGGAGAGAGACCTTCCTTAGCTTTCCTTTTCTTTTTTTATATAAATAAAGTGTGAATATACAAAAAAGTAAATATACAAAAATATTTTTGATAAATAAACAAAATTTCAATGAAAGTCAATTTTCTTCTGTGTATCTATGCTCTATACTAAACACTATGATTCGATTGATTACCATTTGACAAATCAGACAGGCCTGATAAGAGGTTGTTCTATTTTGTCTGTGCTCCCATTGCCTTGCCATAGTTTGGCTGACAGGGTATGTCTGTTTTGTTGTTGTTCTGTGTGTGTCAGTTGGGTTATGTGTTTGTGTATTGTGTTTCTGCAGACATTTGTTCTGGCATCCCTGTGTGTGTGTGATGTTTGTGGCTACACCCAGGGTGTGTGTTTGTTTGTGTGTGAATAGACTTTCCAAGTATTGGCAGCCTTCAGTGTGTGTGGCACTGGAGTTGTGTGCTGCTGGTGCGAGGGGGTGTATGTGTGCACATTCCTCCTGGTGTTTTGCAGTCATGGAGTGTGTCTACGGGCCCTGTGTGATGTGCTGCTGGTGTACTCCTGTGAGGTGGTTGTATGCATGTGTGGATGTTCCCAGTTTCTCTTCCAGGCCTTCCTTTCTTCCTTGTGCCTATACCTGGTTTGCCTTGCTGTCAAGTTCAAGAAGTCTTTATTCGATTAATTCATCATAAAAGACATAAAATACAGTATATACATATAAAACCGTTAAAACAAGTATTAAATCATTTATAGCTAATCAGCTTCTTGTACAAATATGCAAAATTTTAGAAAGGGACTCTGATACAACCATAGGTCAGCAGGTTACAAAAGACTAAACAGTCACCATTTGGTTAAATGTGATAAGCCTGCATCTTAGCACCCAAGCCCACCCAAGGAATTTAGCGACCCCCACAACAATAAGAGACTCCAAGTTGGTTTTTAGCAGTCTAGTAGCTTCCGCAGCCGATCTGGTACCTAAGTTTCTACAAACCGGTCTTAGCCATTTAGCTCTGGGGGCAGAATAAAGAGGGCACACATACAAAAAGTGATTCAGGCTTTCCCCGGTACCTTGACACCTGGGACAAAACCCCGACCTTTCTGTTCCCCACTTTTTGGTAAACTTCCCAATTGGAAGCGAACCGCATCTAAATTGAAAAAATAATTTGCGGTCCAGGGGTTTAGATATGGTATCCCAGAACCATTCAAGCTTGGGCGCGTCCTTATGTACAATAAACAGTCCAGTGAGGCTGCTTGAGCTCGTTTTCAAGTACATGTTATGAGTCACCCAATCCCAGTAACATTTTTTTAGTTCCTTTTTAGAGGGGAAATTGGCTGACTCAGGCGTGGACCAGAGATCTCCAAGACCCAAAGCTAGTAAAATGGCCTTGAGGTCTCTGAACCATCCGATGTTTGTGGCACCAGGGCTATTTTTGACCTCCAAGCATGCAGCAGCATAATGGTGGAGTTCTGGTGTTGTCCACAGACGGCGCCAGAATGTTAGTGGACGAGTCTTGCTTGATCCTCCACCGAGTGGCACCCCAAGTCATAAAGAAGGGGAGTTAGTGGGGTCGACTGTGGCAAACCTGTAGACATTCTCAGAAATTTATTTTGAGCATGTTTTAGTGGATCCATATTGCTACCACCCCATAATTCCGCACCATACAGGACTGCAGATAGAACCTTACCACCATAGATCTTAATAAGCGGGGACATCGGCCTCGTAAATGACCCTTTGTGTTCCTTGATCAGTGCCCCCCCAACTGTTGGTGTTTCAGGGTCATGAGCTCGATCTGATGGGTCCAGCTCAAAGTGTCACTAAAGGTAACTCCCAGGTAGGTGAAGTGCTTTGTTTGCTCCAGGGGGATATCCCCCATGGAGACCCTGGCGGTTATTTGTTTGTGCCCCCTTAAAACCATAAATTTGGTTTTAGACACGTTCACCTCCAGCTCATGTTCGCTGCAGAACCTCTCAAACCTTGACAGTGCCTTTTGCAGACCCTGTCTGGTACGTGAAATCAAGAGAGTATCGTCAGCGAACATGAGCAGGGGGATACGCATGCCAGCCAAACTTGGAGCATCCGTGGAAAAGTTGTCAAAGTATTTAGTGACCCCGTTGATATATAGGGAAAACAAGGTAGGTGCCATGACACAGCCTTGTCTGACGCCTTTAGCCACTGGAAAGTTCTCCGTCACCTCACCCGGTTTACCCCAGCGCACATAAGCAAAAGTCTGGGCATGGAGGTTCACTATGATACGTACCAATATGGGGGGCATACCCATCTCCAAGAGGGATTTCCATAAGCCTGCCCTCGGGACCAGGTCAAACGCTGACCTAAGATCCATGAAGGCCGCATACAGGTTGCCTTTACCCAGGGTGACTGTCTTCCAGTGCAAAAGCATAAATCGGTATGCCTGATCCAAGGTGCTCACATGGGAGCGGAACCCAGCTTGGAGAGGGGTGAGAATGTCATACTCCTCTATCCATGCCTGGATCCTAGTGAGCACAAGACGGGTTATGATCTTCTGTACCGCGTCTATTAAACTGATCGGCCGGTAGTTGGATGGAACCGACCGATCGCCCTTCTTGAAGATAGGCAATATTTCAGCACCAGCCCAAGAATCGGGTACTCTGGCGTCTGCTGCCAATGCATTTACCAGACGCACCAGGTATGGAACCCAGAGATCATGATCCTCTAGAAAAATATCCGCTGGGATACAGTCTGGACCAGGTGCTTTTCCCCTAGGAATGGCTTTCAGAACTGCTTCAACTTCATTAGCCGAAAACACAAGAGTGTCAAAAGATAATGGCCAGCTAATGGGAGCATTCGCAGTGTTACGACATCTAAATTGTTCCACAAAGTGGGACACCCATTTTTGAGGTTCAACAGAAGCGGGGCTTGGGCGATCATCCTGTGAGCTACCCCACCTGAGGAGGTGCCAGAACTGCTGTAAGTTCCTAGAGCCACAGGCCTCAGCTAGAGATGTCCATCGCTCGTTGTCCCACGCGGCTTTGGCCTGACGTTTGGCTTTATTAAAAGCCTTCCTACTTTCTGTAATTAGGGCAGGGTTCTTTGATTTTAAAGCCTTAAACAGATCTGCGTGGGACTTTCTGCAGGCTTCATTAAACCAATTTAATGGTTTCCTGCCCTTCCCTTTCCCTTTGTTTGCAACGTACTTAACAAACAAAGATTTTAGGGACTGAAACAAACTGGCATGAATAGTTGAAAAATCTGAGATCTGTACATCACACTTTTCAATTTCCACCAGAGTGTTTGAGACTAGAGCTCTAATCTTTTTGCGTGCTTCCACGTCTACCGAAACCTTTGGCCAACGCACCCTCCTCATATCGTTCGTGAGTACAACCGCTTCCTCAACAGGATTAGGCTGTCGTGCAACCGTCCCTACAAAACTAAAATCCTTCAGTTCTGCCACCAAGGGTTCGTGGTCACTTTCTTGGCGCGGTTTAACAGTCATATCCAAAACCACCGGCCACATTTTCATATCAACTAAAATGTAGTCAATACGACTACTGTGCCTACCATTAAAAAAAGTGTGATTACCCGTCCTGTCCGAGCTAGTTCGACCATTGAGTGCTCGGAGCCCCCAGTTCAAACAGAGACCTTTAATATATGTGGCTGCCTGAGACCATTTAATTATCGGGGGAATTTCAAGTTGTGGGATCCCCCAAGTCTGGTCCTCTGCTTCAGTTAGTAAACCATCGTCATAACTTAATGGTTCGAAGCAGGTGTTAAGGTCCCCCATCACCACTACATGTCCGAGATTAACATTGGAACTTAAAAAATCATCTAAACAAGTAAGGGTGTGCGAAACTCTGCCACCCGTCACTCCCCTGGCATAAACATTAATCAGCATTATAACCAGCCCACTGCATGTTTGAATGCTAACTATCAGTAAGTCAGGACAATCAATAAAAATTTCTTTGACAGTTACACCTGCAGCTTGGCGAACCCATGTTGTGAGGCCACCCATAGCCCGACCTCTCAGACCTTTGGTCGCAGGCTTGTAAAAGTTCAGGAAACCTTGGAAATACACTGGGGTAATTGCCCAAGTCTCCTGAAAACACCAAATATCTCCTTGATAAATGAACTCTACCCAATCAGGAATACATGTGCGATATTCTGTTGCAGGGTTTCTGTACTCACACAGAACTGTGCACAGAGGAGTGGAACCTCGGCAAATTAGGATGTCCCAAAACTTACCTTAGCAACCAACTCACCCCTTACCGAGCTAGCTACAGTGTCTCATTGGACATATCAAACTCCCAATGTTTAGACAAACCAGAACATGAACTTACAGTACCTCAGGGTACGTGGGACTCATGAACACTCTTTTGTTATATTATCATTACAAACCAGAACATGGAGTAAAGAAGACACATGTGCATTTGAAATGTTTATTTACTAATGCCGTCTTCTCAGGCGCAGTATCTTAGATAATACAAGTATACTTATTATCAGTATCAAAATTATCAGCATAGTTACTAAGACATAAAAAGCGAATGGTGACAGCATGTTAACATGCTGTAATGAATAAGAGTTAACAACACTTATATCTCACCCTCCCTAACACATATATTATATTATTAGCTAAGAAGGTCTCTTTGGGTTGTTTTAGGGCGGGCCCATACCTTAGTGTCCTAGCATGAAGGAATCACATCAGCATACACCAGCTCTCTCTGCATGTGCACCGCATCAAGTGTGTTAACAATTCTCGTGCAAAGCAATATCAATCCCGCCTCAAGCCCAAGTTGGCAAAGGCTGCACTTGTGTTATGACTATGAAGGCGTGGAGATCAGACCTCATAACAATTCCATATCGTGTTGCTCCTGAAACTTCAGCACTCTCCGTGCAGACATGGTTTATTAAACAAAACTGATATCAGAGCAATAACATATTATTCTCACATACACCACGGCAAACCACTAGGTTGAAAGCTAAGTCAACAATTAAGGGTCGTGTGCAGAAGTTGCAAGAAAGGAAAAATGGCGTTTAAATCTCAAATGTACCTATGCTAACTTAACACGATATAAGGATATATAGGAGCTATACAACACCCCCCCATGATCCGAGAACGGACTAAATAAGATAACAGAAGTGCCATCACATGAGAGCAGAATCCAATTTTAAACGAGCATGAATAAAAATTCAATTATAAAAACTAATGCTAAAAAATAGCCCACAAGTATAATGTGGCTCAAGCCAATAGGCAAGCAAAAATAAAATGTCTTGACCAAAAGTCAATAAAATCAAGGAAATGCTATCAATCAGCATGTCAATTTGAGGCAGTGTCTATGATAAGACTGTATATGAAAAGTAAGCCGCAACAGCCTCCAGGAGGAAGTCACTGTCCTCATCCGAAAACAGTTCAGCCATCCAATTTAAAAGATGAAAGGAACATACGTGATCTTCCAGCACCGGATCCTCTATAACCATCAGAGGACAGCTCGGTGGGTTTTCAAGAAAACTTAGTTCCAAGAAATTTCGCGCTGCCGACAACACATCCCAGGGACCCATTAGTCCATGTGCCACCGCCAAGGCCATAATCCTTTCGTCAGAACAAACCAACTCGTGAGCAATGATAGGACTCATCAGTTGATCAAAATCGACGTCAGAAGATATTAGTCCGCAGAGACACAAATCAATGGCCCAAAGGAAATCACAGGTCAGGCAGCGAAATACAGGCTGGACACAGGTGAAATAGGAGAACCGAAAAGATAATCCAAACGCCGTGCTTAGAGTCGCCAACGGCAGTGTGCCATAATAATCAAGCATGCGGTTGCAAAACCGCGTCAGTAGCAGCTGAGCGTGGTCTTGCACAGGAAGGGCATCCATATTTAAAAAGGCAGAAAACCACCAATGCGCCAGCCGCTAATGCAAGTAAAAACGGGAACCCTCCAAATAAGGATGAAAAAATAGAATGGAAGAAGGCAGGGATGACTCCAAAAATCTTCTCAAAGGAAGTCACGAGACCACCGCTAACAACTTTAAAAAAATGTGCTAGGCCCGTTGTGGAGGATGCGTTAAAGATAGAACGGACCATGGCTCCGAAATGCAAAGGCAAATCAGTATTTAAAAGAGCCTGAACCTCCGTACGGGTGTTAGCAATGTGAAGCACGAAAGTTTCACGGGCCGAGCTCAAGGCCACCTCTTTCTGGGACAATAGAGCTCTTATTCTAGCCATGCCGCTGAATTCTGCTCCCAAGGTCGGTATCTGTGGCCAAATGGAAGACTCCCTATGTTCACGTGTGGGAGGATAAAGAACATTTCTGCAGCAAATAACTCGCTCACTAACCGTTACTATGAAAGCTATACCTTTAATTAAACCACAACAGTTTTCATTATTGAGCATTAAATAACTACCATTCTCTAACAATTTAAACGTGGGGATGATAGCAGGAACTGGCGTGCCCTGTAAAACGCAAGCCATATTCGGTCGGTCCTTGTTACATGAACCGTGTAACTGTATGTGTCTGCACATTAAAGAATGATCTGGCGTCTCAGTACACTCATCCCCTGTTAGATAAACTTCTTGTTCATCCTTGAAACATCTGTATGTGTATGGGAGTGACCAGACCTCATGAAGAAAACCGCTACCTAAGGGTTCAAAACGACCTATTGGCACATATTTCATACAATTTGAAAACTTATATAAAGCAAAAGGCAGTGTTATTAAACCGTGGATAAGCCACGTAGCAGTAGTGGCTTCTGCCACAGAAAAAGGTAAAGACTCCAATCTTTCAATATGGAGCATAGAAAAGGAAGCATCACGCATTGAAAGCAAGCGTTGTTTGTCTGTCAAATTAAACGGGGAAAATAAAGAGGAAACGTTCATGTATCCCCAGGGAACTTTACCCATTTTCAGAGTCTGAAGTGTCCATGCAAACTGCATGATTGACCGTAATTGATTTTGACCATGGTATAATACTGACACTTCATCATGCACAATATCAACAACAGACGACACAATATTATCTAATGTGTAAATTCTAGAGGAAAGCACGTTAATGCTATTGTCAACAACTGCAAGCACTTTCTCAAGATTCGCCTGATCAATAGCCCTAAGGCGTGAAGCGGCCTCAATCTGTGAGAGTTTCCAAATTTCATTGTAAACCCCATATAACCACCTTTTCGACCTGCCACTAGCTGGGCCTTTAATGAAATCATTCAAATCCACGTCTGCATTCAGTTTGGAAAGGTGATACTTAACCGCAGGTAAAGTTGAATGTTTCAGCCAAGCTTGACACAACTTGCCCACAGAGTAAGAGGTGACAGTATGACTCAAATCAAACCGGGGATCAGATCTAACAGTCTTAAAACCGTCAGATATATTCAAAAATCTTTTTTGGCAAGAATCAGCACTACGGTGCCAAAGCAGCCAACCCCTGGGATTCATACTGGAAATGTTAAAGGAGGAATTAAGAAGCAGAGCCTGTATATCTTTAATGGACAATTGAGTAAAATTACTCCAATTCTCATATTCCTCCAACTCCGGGAAAGACGGGGTGTTTAACCTTTTAGATGTAGCCAATCCAAAGCATGTGGTCTGGGAAATGGTTTCATTTAAAAACAACATATGATTTGGGATGAGACATGCACGGTGCAAAGCCTCAGTGCCTTGTACCTGCCAGGCCCTTGAACCCCAAACTGATTTAAGGTCTATTGTTTCCTTCCATAACTCATAGCCCCCAGTAACTAATTGATCTAGGAAGGCCTTCGAGTACAACAATTTTGTATCGGTAAGTCTTACCTTGGACAGTGGCTGTGTGTGAAATTTAAAATAAAAGGACTCGGGATTGGACTGGTTAAAGTCAGTGAAATAAGTATACTTTTTAAGAAACGTTTCTGAACTCCCTTGTGTAGGAGCTGGGCAATGTTCCCACTGAGTAAAATTAACAGCCTCCCTTCGGGAAGATGTTTTGTGTAAGAAGTGATTGCCATAATGTTGGTAACAGAACAATTCACCATAATTAGCAGATTCTAAATATAAATCCTCAGCATCAAAAGCAGCATAGTATTTCAAATCAGAAAACAAACTTTCCACAGCATTAACATCCCAATCATCAGAACGAATGTTTTGTTTCACCACATCCCCCATATTAACTCTTAGTACATTAGGAACATTAACGACTTCCGTTGGGCCATGAATCTGAAAACGAACTGCATCCCACGCGATTCCATCCAGAACAGGCCATGCTGTGATGTTAACCAAAGTCAAGTCTCTTTTTAATCTGTGTGTAGAATGTGAAGAGGAAAGTGGGGCCAATGTTCCATTTAAATGAGTAATGCAAGTTCTCTCCTCGACATAGTGTCCACTCATAATCCGAAAAAAATAAAACACAAAACCAATTGACATAAAAAGGTAAACCGAAAAAAGGACCAGCCAAATGTATATCCAAGGAGGAATCAAAAAATGTTTTTTAAACAGGCTAGCATATACCGCAATTTGAGAGGGTTTTTTCGAGGCAAGGGAAGCAGAGTCAAATGAAAATCTGGATTCCGTGGCTAAACGAGCTTGCAGGTCAGGCATGGACAAATCAGTGGGGTATGTATAGTCTGTCTCATCCATGTTAGTTCCGGGCAAATTATTTAATAATGGACTGGAAACAGCAGGTAATTCGATGGCCACTTCAGGTTCAATATTAGAGGCAGTGGGCATAATTGAATTTCTCACAATGGAAGGACAGGAAACAGCCGGTGTCATGCTAAGAAGAATCGGCCACTCTGTGTATCTTGACATTGTCAATAGAAATAAACCTGTTTTCCTTACGACCTGGAAGTGGTGGTAAAATGACTGTTCTTGTGCCCTTCACTCCAAGCACTGGGACTGGAGCTCGATAGGAGGGACCAAACTCTTTCTTGTTGTCGATCTTCTCTCGAACCAGTTCTCCAACTTGGGGTAGCCAGCCAACTACCGGGATCTGCAACGCATCATCCGAAGTGGAGGGCAAATGTTCCTTTGCAAGACTGTCTCTGGTCTTTTGTAGATTCTGTAAAACATTGCAATGTTCATCTGCGTCAAAGGAAGTGGCGCGAACCACAGAGTCTAGACCGTCAAGGTCAGGGACGTACATCTTGATGCCAAAGAGCATTTCGTATGGGGTCCGCCCACCCAGAGACCTTCTAGGGTGATTATTAAGAGCACGCTGCACGCCATAGAGGTGAGCCAGCCAGTTTCTGCCAGTGCCTATAACTCGGGCTGTCAAAGATTGCTTTAAATCACGGTTCATTCGTTCAACTACACTATTACCCTCAGGTCTGTAGGGTGACGAAAACTTGACTTGGACCCCCATCGAAATCATGGCATCCTTATACGCCTTAGAGGCGAAAGCCGGACCCTGATCCGAATGGAAGGTACCACAGGCAAAAATCCCTATAAAGATACGCAAATCTCTAATGACAGTCCGTGAATCAGCGCTGCGATGTGGCCATACCCACACAAAGCGTGTGCATGAGTCAACTGCTACTAAGATGTATTTATACGCAGTATCAGATGAAAATGGACCGCAGTGATCTAAATAAACACAGCCTAGTGGTTTATTAGAAATGTACAACTGAGTCTGAGGCGGACGCGTAGCAGTTGAAGGTTTAATCTGCTGGCATATGTCACAAAGAAGGACATAATCACGCGTCTGTTTGTACAGTCCCCGCCACCAGAAACGTAATTGTAATTGAGTTACAGTGGCCGAGACGCCCGCATGCGCAGACGCCACACCTTCATGAGCCGCTGTAATCAAGTCTGCTCTGCGATCCGATTCGGGAATCAGCCGTTCCCCAACATCAGGAATTGTCACAAAAGGAACCTTTTCGGGACTTAAGTGGTATGTATACTTCGAAGGGAATCCCGCAGGATGTTTACTTCCCTTCTCAGAGGCAGCAATCGCTGCCAAGATGTCGCTATCAATCTTGGTTTTAGACCTAGTAACTGCTGCAACTAAGTATGTAGATACTGCTGATTTCGCCGCTTCATCAGCAAGCGAGTTGCCAACAGCGTGAACTCCCACGCGCTGATGACCGAGAGTATGAATCACATAAACGAGTGGCAACATAGCCTTAAGCTCCGCCACTCGAACCCAGATCATTTTATGTTTTATTGTGCTACCCTTGGAATCATGAAAATCATTTTGAATCCAAAAGAACAAGTTTTCATTGTAAGACTGGACACAGTAGTAAGAATCACTTACAATTAGAGTAGTAACACTTGGATCTGCGTACTCCAAAGCTAGTAAGAGAGCACGAAGCTCTGCCAATTGTGCGGTGCAATCTCCCAGGGGCAACGTGTGTACCTCCCTGGAAATGAACTCATCATTCAACATAGCACCGACCACAATGGCGCATGCGGAAACGTAGGCATGTTTAGAGCCATGCGCAACCTGCGCCGACCCATCAGTGTAAATGATGCAATGGAAGTCCTCCAAAGGTCGCATCGCCAGAGGAGCAGGATGAACGAATTCATACTGCAAGTACTCCTGCGACCGTAAGGAAGCGTCAAAAATAAACATGACATCCGTGGATGACAATGACGCAGCCCACTGAATCCACCGAGGGTGCAAAGCCTTTGAATTCGGTACACTGGCTTTCGTGACTGCCTCCAAGTGAGGACAGGGTGTTACCACTAGCATGCGTTTCCCCTGAGACAGTGCTCGTTCCTTTAGAATAGCCATCTGTACAGCAGTTAAAACCTTTTCCACTGTGGGAAACCGCATCTCAGCCGAAGTGTACAAGTGTGACTTGTAAGCAATAGGTACTGTGTCACCTTCATTAAAAGTGAGGTATGTGAAACCCACCGTCCCGGGAATTATTCTTATTACCAGGTTGGTGTGGTTATCACGAGTCAGTAAATATTTAGAAGCGAGCAGATCAGCCTGCAAGGATAGCAAAATGGCTGAATGCTCAGGCAGCCAGCATGATTTTGAGAAAGTTGGTTGTATCAAAGCATACAAAGGCTTGATACGCTGGGCATATTCCGGAATGTAAGTTCTGCCGAAATTCAAAAAGCCCAGTAAAGATTGTAATTTTTTCAGTGTTGTTGGAGCGCGCAATTGTGCGCACTTCTCTAAGAAGTGAGGAGCCAAACCTCTACCTTCATTGTTGAGCTCATAGCCCAAAAACAACACTGTGTGTTCTGCAATGTGCGATTTTGCAAAATTAAATTTGTAACCCATGTCTGCAAAGGTACAAATTATGGAATCCACTCGACACAGATGCATCCAAATTTCGTCGTCTGTGAGATAAATATCATCCACATAAGAACATGCATCCGGATCGATTCCCTCCAATAGTGTGACTATTCCGGAGGTGAAGACCCCAGGACTATTTTTGTAGCCCATTGGGAGTCGCCGGAAGCATTTTTGCACACCAGCGGACGTAAAACTTGTCCATTGGGAGCTAAAGCCATCCAGTCTGTGGGCATAAAAACCATTGGAAATGTCAAGTTCAGGAGTAATATCCTTCGGTAGAGTAATCGTTAACATTCTATGTTTATCAGCTGGAGTAGAATTCGGAAAAACCGCCTCCAGTTGATCAAACTTCTCTGCTAGCCAGAATGGGAAGTCATCGTTGTCAACAGGACGCGCACCAAAAACCGAATTAACCATCACTGGATTGAGACGCATTCCGCCTCGTTCCATGGGAGCGGCCGCACCCCCCTGGGGACCACCAGGAAGATGACGACCGATGTATTGCACTAAAGCACGAATCACGGAAATGGAAACTACATGTAGCCTGCGAATTTCTGCCAGGGTACAAGCCCCGTGATTCGGGTGCGGGGTAAAGCCACCCAACGCAGGCCAATTTGTACCTGGAATTGAGAGTGGACCTAACCTCGCAGGGGACAAAGAGTGGGGAAGGGCGCCATCAAACCAAACTCGATGCTGCCAATGATCAATAGGTATTTCCAATGCCCTGTACGGCGTATATTCAGCTGGGACATCCGAGGCGGTGTAGGAGTGGAACAAACCAGAATTAGCGTCCACAGCCGGAAACGTAACCCAAGAGTAAAACAACTCGTAAGGAAACGCCGGATCTGCACATACCACGAAAATCACAGCCATCCCATCTACTGGGACCTGGTACGTCTGAAGATGGTTGCGTACCGCTACGCGACTATGCTGCGCAATAGCCACCGCCGCCATGACAACACTGGAAACAAGAACACACAAAGAATACTTTGTAGCACAACTGGGTAGTAATTCAAAGAAACCGTTTAAGAAAGAATCAAGCTTGAATAAAGACCTATTTCAAAAAATAGGTAGGTTTCACCGACACCCCGTTTTCCGGAAACGGATGTGAAGGGGTTAAGGCATGAACGATAAACTACTCGAGTGTCATGATATAAGACCACCGAAACCGTTGGGCGCCATGTTGCAGGGTTTCTGTACTCACACAGAACTGTGCACAGAGGAGTGGAACCTCGGCAAATTAGGATGTCCCAAAACTTACCTTAGCAACCAACTCACCCCTTACCGAGCTAGCTACAGTGTCTCATTGGACATATCAAACTCCCAATGTTTAGACAAACCAGAACGTGAACTTACAGTACCTCAGGGTACGTGGGACTCATGAACACTCTTTTGTTATATTATCATTACAAACCAGAACATGGAGTAAAGAAGACACATGTGCATTTGAAATGTTTATTTACTAATGCCGTCTTCTCAGGCGCAGTATCTTAGATAATACAAGTATACTTATTATCAGTATCAAAATTATCAGCATAGTTACTAAGACATAAAAAGCGAATGGTGACAGCATGTTAACATGCTGTAATGAATAAGAGTTAACAACACTTATATCTCACCCTCCCTAACACATATATTATATTATTAGCTAAGAAGGTCTCTTTGGGTTGTTTTAGGGCGGGCCCATACCTTAGTGTCCTAGCATGAAGGAATCACATCAGCATACACCAGCTCTCTCTGCATGTGCACCGCATCAAGTGTGTTAACAATTCTCGTGCAAAGCAATATCAATCCCGCCTCAAGCCCAAGTTGGCAAAGGCTGCACTTGTGTTATGACTATGAAGGCGTGGAGATCAGACCTCATAACAATTCCATATCGTGTTGCTCCTGAAACTTCAGCACTCTCCGTGCAGACATGGTTTATTAAACAAAACTGATATCAGAGCAATAACATATTATTCTCACATACACCACGGCAAACCACTAGGTTGAAAGCTAAGTCAACAATTAAGGGTCGTGTGCAGAAGTTGCAAGAAAGGAAAAATGGCGTTTAAATCTCAAATGTACCTATGCTAACTTAACACGATATAAGGATATATAGGAGCTATACAACAATTCTAAACCTGCAATGTTCCAACAACCCATAACAGTACCCTTGTTGTACATTAACTCACATAGGTTAGTAGTCTCAAAAGGGTGAGAATCATTAGGCTGGGGAGAGGTTGCTTCAGGCACAGAGGCAACCAGGCTCGTACTTGGCAACATCAAACCCACAGGCCCGGCCTGAGGACATGGCTCTGGATCTGCACCCGCTATAATAACACTCTTTAAGAAAAAAGGGGTTAATGCCATTTCCAGTGTGCCTATCTCCACTCGGTTAGCCATGCCCCCCTCAATGCAATTACAGGGTTGTTTGAATAGACTTCCATTGATGATTGATAAATTGAACAGATCAACCCTCCCTCCCTTATAATCCAAGTTAGATTCATCATCCCTTATCAACGCTACTGGTCAATCATTTGTTGATAACCCTGCTAGGGGGTCATAAAGGTTCCTCAACGGTATATTCCAGTGGTCCTTAGGGTTCAGACTAGATGGATGATGATAAGCTGGATAAAAGCTAGGGAGCTGTTGGGCCTGAGGAAAAACATGGGTTAGAGGTGCTATGGGGTACAAAGTATTATTTGGTGCGGGATAGTTCAGTAAGACTGGTGGGCCAGGAGGTTGAGTTTTGATTTTAGCCCAACCTGGTGTTTGAAAGGGACAATTGTAGCTAGATTGGTTATAGGAACTATACCGTTCCTCGGGATTAATTTGAGGTCCATGGAAACTAGTTGTAAAGTTGGACCATTTGAGGAGGCTTTTGGTGTTTTTAGCATGGGGTTGTTCAATTGGGTTAATCAGGGTCTCAGGATAAAAATAACTAAGGTTCCTGGTACAAACCCCTCCCTCATGTTTTCCTACAAACCAATCTGAGATATAGGATACTACTCTGTTATCCCTAAAGTTGATGATGACTATATCACCCGCTATATCTTTTGGGCGAACCCCCACCCATTGACATCTTCTGACCGAAACAATATCCCCATTAAGATGTGCAGGAAGGGGTCTATTTGTCTTTAGCCAAAAGATGACTTTATTTTTTAGGCTCTCATAGTTTTCCCGATCCCCTTCCGAGACTGGTGGCACGCCTGTCATTACAATAACAAAGTTCATGGAATCCGGTGGTAAGTCCACGTTGTGCCTCCTTGATGGGGGTTTGTGGGGATTACCGGTTGAGGGAGCCGATTTACCCTCCCTTTTCTTTGGTTGTTGCACAGTTCCCTGTAGAGGGGGTTTGGTAGCGACTACCCTGGGATTCGCATTGGCCGTACTAGGTGGTCTTGGGGGTTTAACAGCCACAGCAGATGCTTTATTTGAATTTGTATTACCTGCCGTGTGTAAAGCACTTTGTGGGTTAGTGGATACACCCTTGCCCTTAACTGAAGTAGTAGGTTGTGTTAACTCAGAGGACACCAATAGGCGATCCAATTTGTCACCCAAAATCCTAACACGCTCCAGCAACGGTAACATGTATGATTTAATGAGCTTCTCTATGAAGACACAAGACGCCTCACTAAACCCTTCAGTAGCTAAGGCAGGAGTAGGCGAGTTTTGTGGTTCTGGCGCCGGTAGCTCTACTTGAGGGGAGATTAGTTGGTCAGGGATTACAATGGGTGGGGGTGATGATACTATCTGGCGATTTTGGCCTTTCCTTTTTACCCCACCCTTTCTCCTTCTTTTTCTCGGTGGGGAACGCACCACCCTCTTTACATCTTCAGACTTAGTACCAACGTCACCCATGCTCCTCAAGGGTATGTTCTCGCCGGGTTCAACACAGACCAGTGAGGAGTTCGGCAACGTGGGACAAGACCCAAGGTCCCTAGGTTGGCTATCTGGAATGTTTGCATCAACAAAACTCGAGTGATCAATGGGAATACAAGCTAACTGATCACCACTAGTTGCACTAACACAAGGCGGCGAAATAATAGGAAACCTAAAAATGCTGGGGGTTTGGTTGATATCTGTACCATCATCCTCACTCGAACTCAGCCCTCGGGCATCCGTAGCCTGAGTAAAGTTTGAGTCTGAGGGGAAGGGCAATTGGCTTCTCTTCAGTTGCTCAATAGAGCGTCGTCGCTCGGCTCTTCTCTCAGCAAGGAGGAGATCCCTATCTACATCCTTGATAGTTTTTTTGAAAAATTTATCAAGAGGGCCAAGTGGAAAAGTGCCCACACCAGGGGGGGCTGAGTGACTCATATCGAAAGAGATAAACAGGATATATTAACTACCCGTAAAAATTGCCTTATTACAATGTTAGCAGCGGCACAGAAATGGGCAACCAACAGAGAAATAAATAATTAAAATAACATCTACATTAAAAGAAATTGTCAATACCCTGGCCCAGCCCGGCCTCCTGCGGCCCCGGACGGCCAGAGACGGTCCCGCCCTTGTCCCGGGCTTCTCCCGGGACGCCCCCGCACGCTCCCGCTAGCGGGTACAAGCCTTCACTTTTATAAATGGTCCATAGAAATGTAGGCGGGGCGTGGAGGACAGGGAGAGCGGCCAGGTGTTGGTAGGCGGGCGCGGTAAGCAGAGACTTCTGGTACTAGAAGTCCTGCTCCGCGCGCTCGCAGCCCTGGTCCAGTCCACGCTCACACAACCCGGCTCCCTGGTGGCACTGGAGCGCAGCGGGACCCGCGGAGCGGGTTCCGCAAGTTGTAAAGGTGAGAGTAGGGTTCAGGAATGCCCAAAGACCTCGGCAGCAATAATCACGAAGAAAGGCGTCCCACGGCGGTTCCTTGTGCCTATAATATTAATAATAATAATAAGACCATTTATTAAGCGCCTGGTTACACCTATGACGGTGTGTCCCCGCGCTGAAAAACTACTGCTCCCAGATGAAGCTAAAACCAAGATGCACTAACTCCCAGAAGTGTCAGGGTACATTACTTGGGAAAGAGGTGAGTTTTTAGGTTTTGTCTGAATCTTGTTTCGGATGGCTCCATCCGAAGGTTCAGAGGGAGGGCATTCCAGTGCTTGCTAGCCAAGAAGCGGAAGGAGCTACCTCCCATTCTGGACCTGTAAACGCGGGGGAGTTTGAATAACATCACTCCAGCGGATCTAAGATTTTAAGTAGGGCGATGGGTGATAAGGAGTCTTTGCAGGTAGTTAGGGCCTTTTCCCTGGGCAATACGATGGGCCATGCATAGTGCCTTAAATTTGATACGCTCCACAATGGGGAGCCAATGAAGTTTGCGCAATGCCGTTGTACCAGATGCCCTACGTGGAAGGTTCAGTACCAAGCGGGCGGCAGCATTTTGGACACACTGAAGTTGTTGAATGCCTTTTTTGCTCAGGCCAAGGAGAAGGGCATTGCCATAGTCCAGATGCGGCGTGACTAGGGCGTGGATAAGTTTCTTCCTGGCACCAAAGGGGAGCAGGTCGAGAACTTTGCGGAGGGTTTTTAGAATTCCAAAGCATTTTCCAGTGATTTTGCTGATTTGTTGCTTGAAAGACAACTCCGCATCAATCATGATTCCCAAGTTTCTTACAGCCTCTGCTGGGCGGGGGATTGGCCCTAAATCCGTCGGCCACCAGTCCTGCGACCAGGTAGAGGGCGATTTACCTATCACTAGCAGCTCAGTTTTTTCGCCATTAAGGCGAAGGCAGTTGTTGTTCATCCATCCAGCCACTGCCCGCATACAGTTGGAAAAATTAATGGCTTCCTCAGGCTGGTTATTGGCAAGTTGAATTATTAATTGGGTATCGTCAGCGTAAGTGACGATATCCACACCATAGGATTCCACAATATGTGCCAAGGGCTCCATATAAATATTAAACAGCGTGGGGCTCAGACTTGAGCCCTGTGGAACCCCATGCCTTAACTTGCGGGGGGATGACTTATAGGGAGGGCAATGTACCTGAAAACTCCTGTTTTCCAGGAAGGATCTTATCCATTCCAAGGCTGGGCCCACAATCCCCATGTCTGAGAGGCGTGACAGCAGCGTTGAGTGCAGCACGGTGTCAAATGCTGCACTGAGATCTAATAACACCAACGCTGCTGTCTGCCCTCCATCAACAAGTTGTCTCAAGCGTTCTGTGGAAAACAGAACCGCAGATTCAGTTGAATATCCTGCTCTAAAACCTGACTGGGTTGAGTGGAGGCAGGAGTTCTCTTCGATGAATTGCATGAGTTGCTTATTCACAACCTTCTCCACAACTTTCCCACAATAGGGGAGAAGAGATATCGGACGGAGGTTTTGCAGTTGAGAGATCTGAATATTCGCTTTCTTTTTCAGGGGTATAACCTGTGCGGTTTTCCAGGCCTCCAACACATGGCACTCCTGGAGAGAGAGAGCGATAAGTTGTTCCATCTGCTCGATCATGCCATCAAGAACTCCCGTACATCGATTAGGGGAGATAACATCCAGAGGGGATCCAGAATGAATTCCTCTCATAATCGAGAGCAGGTCAGATCTCTTAGGGACTGAGAAGGTTGTCAACTGGGGCTTGGTATCGGGAACCTTTCTCACAATTAAATGATGGTCATGTGGGCTGTTTGTGAAAGTAGCATGTATTAAGTCTACTTTGTTCACAAAGAAGTCTGCAATCTCCTCACATAACTCATTAGAGTATGTGTCTCGAGCCTCAAGTCTGGTGGGGACCGTGAGCTCTTTGTATATTGAGAAAAGTTCCTTAGTAGGATTTTTAGCTTTTTCAATACGTTCTTTGAAATACACACCTTTAGCTGCTCTAATAAGTTTATGATAATTTTTTAATTCATTTTTATATTTTAATTTGTCCTCCGGATCATAGTTTTTTCTCCATCCTCGTTCAATGTTTTTACATTTGGCCTTAGCTTCCTTGAGTTCTTTAGAGAACCATGGAGCCGTTTGAGTCTTTCTGACAGGGGGTTTAAATGTCCATGGTGCTACTGTGTCCAGAGCCCTGGACATCCATTTTTCATAGTCTTCCCATGCCTTAAGTAGGGTATCGCTGGAGGGGGGAGGTTCTCTCCCAAGAGCAGATTTAAACTTTTCTTCTGAAAAGCTCTTCCAATCTCTGCGTTTCACGGGTTTAGAATTGAGCACATTAGAATTAATCGTGCTACATTCCAGTAGAACATTTTGCACCTCAAAAGGGATGACAAAATGATCAGACCATGTGATCTGTAACGGGATATTCATTTTAAGATCTTCCCAGTTAGCAAACACAGGGTCTAGGAGATGGCCGAGTTGATGAGATGGAGATAGTGATTGAAGTGTTAGTGACAAAGAATTCAAGGCTTCTACCACGGCCTGTGCCTCTTTACAATTAAAATCTTCAAAATGAAAATTAAGGTCTCCCAGGATGAGAAATTTCTTATGTCGAAGAGCATGTTGCGTTATTAGTTCAGTCAGCTGAGTGGCAAATTGAGAAGATTTACCCGGCGGCCTATATATTAGAAGTCCATTGATGCTACTTTTGGGACTGATCTTTATCGAAAAAAAACCCGCTCTCACTTTTCGGTAGAGTAGCTTTCTCTAAGGTACAGTGTAGGTCGCTCTTATGCACTATAGCTAGTCCTCCTCCTATCTGTTTTTCTCGATCGATTCTGAGCAGGCTATATCCTACCGGGACCGCCTCTAAGGTTTCTGGAGTCGAGGCTGTGTCAAGCCATGTCTCGGTTAAAATAAAGTACATCGAGATCCCCATCTAACACCATGTCATGTATCTCTGATCTGTGTTTTTTGAGGGATCTACAATTAAGTAGTGACATTTTCAAAGTCTTCCCTGTTGGCTTATCATCCTTTCCTCTCTTAATGATGAAATGGCAGGACGAGCAATGCATCGTGGGAGAGTCTACAGACATAGTGTGGCAGCAGCTCTCGTTAATATTGGGGCGTATGGCAAGCAAATCATACCTATACCTGGTTTGCCTTGCTGTCACCCTGTGTTGTTGCCCCGTGGTGCCTGTAGTTTGACTTCACTGACTGTACCAGCCATGTGTTGTTTGATGGTCTCAGGGGGGTGTTCTGTCTTCCTTGTCTTAAATGTGATGTGCACATGCTTGTTGTGTGTCTCCATGGCCTTCCAATTGTGTACATCCCACTTTGGCTTTCCCATTTGTTGTGCTCCATTGCTGTTGCCATTTGGGGTGTGTATGTGTCTGCGTGTAAGTCTGTGGTAGGTATGTGTGACTGATGGCTGTGTGTCTATTTGTATGTTTGTTCCTTGTATGTGTTCATGTTGTGCTTGTACTCATGTTTGTTTACCTGAGTGGGGTGGTGCTATGGTGTGTGTGTGTTTCCCTGGCCCTGTGCTACTATGTTGTGTGTTCCTTTACAGCTACTCCTGCTGTGGCTGTCTCCCTGATTGTTTAAGTTGCATGGTGCAGGGTGTGGTTTGGCCTGGCTTGTTGTTGTGCATGGGGGTGCACAGGAGGGGCACATAGCATGTTCCTTCATGGGGTGTGCTCATGTGTGGTGTGAGGAGGTGTGGCCCTGGGGTCTTTGTGCCTTGCCCATGACCTGGACTGGCCCTGCCTTCTGCATAGTGCACATGTATTCCCTTGTGTTTACCGCTGCAGTGACGTGACCGGAACATTGCTGCAGGTTTGCGGTAGATGAGTGTCCAGGTTGCAGAGGGGTAACTTGGTGGCAGGTGTGTCATGTGTGGGTGCCCTTGTGAATGTCTTCCTGTCCCCAGCAGAATGTCTGATGTAGAGTTGGACCCTGTGCCAGCCTGTGTGTTGTATTTGTGTAGTTGTGTACCTGCAACAGCGTCTGTGGCGGTCCATGAGATGCTGGTGAAATAGCAGGTACAGCACATGGAACACGTGTAGTGCTGGGTCCATGGCGGTCATGACCGGGTGGTGTGTACCGGGACTCTGATTTCACGCTCCGCTGTCGAGCTTCCGCCGTCTCTGGTTGGGGGGTGTCTCCGCAGCAGTGCGTCTGCTTGTTTGGGACATCATTCGGCATGGTGGTGAGTCTCCATTGGCTCCCACCGCCGTGGTTGCAGGTGCACATTGATGGCGGTGCGCATTGCTCCGCATGGGACGGGAATTAGCCCATGTTTGGACATTCTAATATGAGTTCCTCTGCTCGAGGGCGGAACAATGCATTTTTCTGCACTGCGCGCACCGCGGTGGTGCCACCGCCCGACATCCTAATGGACCCCTTAGCATTTATGAACCTTACTGCGGCTTTTGACCGAGTCAACCGGGGGAAATTATGGATGACCTTGAGTGAGCTTGAGGTTGACCCGGGCTTTATTAATATTTTAAAGGCCTTACATTTTAAAACTTTGGCAGTGGTTAGGCACACCCAAGAGGGGCAGGTAATGGACAACTTTTAAGTGCTCTAGCGGGATGAGACAGGGTTGTATACTAGCACCCTTCCTTTTTACTCTATACATTAATGCTCTTGACTCTGTACTGAGTTTGATACAGGCAGATAGCCCTAGGATAGGTAATTGTGTGGTTCTGGTCTGCTGTACGCAGATGATGCGGTACTGCTCGCTCGCACTTCCTGAGGTTTGCAGCTTCTAATAGATGGTTTTGTAACTTTTATGAATAAATTGGATACGGCCCCAAATCTCACAACATCATACAATATGGAAATTGGAAAGAAGACACGCACATCTTATAACTATACAATATGTTCATACACCTTAGGCAAAGTACAGTCTTTCTCTTATTTGGGCATTTTATTTGATTAATACCTACATTTTAAACATTTGCTAGAGTAGAAGTGTCTAGCTATGTTGAGGTCGACGGGGTTAATTTCAAATTTTGCACATAGGCTAGGACGATGGACCCCAGAAGTGGTTTTAAAATTATACAGCTCAATGTGCTGTTCCAAAGTGTTATACTGAAGTGAGGCCTGGGGATTTGTTGAGTCCAACAAACTGCAAATTAAAGAAAATAAGTATTTTAGGCGACTACTAAAAGTCCCCTGGAGCACTCCTGCGTATATTATCCATGAAGAGTTGGGAACCAGCTATATAACTGATTTGATGTCCGCTAGACCTTTACTATGTTGGGCAAAGATTTGGGCAAATGAGGAGGCAGCTTTTAGTAGGTTGGTGATCCAAGATTGTCTTTCTCTCAAATATGACTTAAAATCCCTTGGCTAGGGTATGTGAAGAAGTCCTTTGATAAAATGGGGCGCTTAGACGTATTCACTAATCCAGCTAATATGAGTACTCAGGAAAAGGTACGTGTCAAGGAATGGTTTGTTAAGCATTCTACGAGGGCGAGGGAGGACAGAGAGTTCACTAAGCCTTTGTGAGAGAATACCTAGTAGTTAAGTCCATCGAGGGTATTGAACCTTATTTGTCTCTTATATGCAGGGCTCATGATAGATTTTTAATTACACATTTCAGGCTAAATCTTTTTCAGCACTTATTGGTGTTACCAGCAGACTTTACAGCGACCGCAGAACAGAAAGGCCTCTGTGGCTGCGACAGTAGGCCTCTGCAGGATACCCTACATTTTGTTCTGCTTTTCCCGTGTAACGCATTCCCTAGAAAATATTTTCTGAAGGGTCTTTTAAAGAAAGCTAGATTTAGGCAGGCACATGTTGCTTTGGCATTTTTAAACTTGCCACCAGATCCTTTTACTCTTTTTAGTATTACAATTGATTTCGATTTGATAAGCTTTTATTCGATATGCAAGATATCTTATAAGCGTACACACAATACAGCCAATACAAATCTATAAAAAAAAAACATCATTTAAAAAGGCAAATATTAGGTGCACATTAAAAAAGTAAAAGGACATATAATGCCATAAATAAATTAGCTAAAAAATCATTAAACCGCTACTGACAATCTCTTGCATCTTATCAACCAAAACTGTTTTAAAAATTTGGCTATGCCACATACAATAGGGGGGGAAGTGTCCGTCATTAAAACGCGCAGTGCTGCTAGATAGCTACGTGTGCCCATATTCCGGCAAAGGGGTTTAAGCCAGAAGCTCCTGGGCTTTGCATAATCCGGGCATTCAAATAGGATATGCGTAATGGACTCTATCCTATTAGGGCAACATGCACAATAAGGGGACGTGTGGGCACCTGATTTCCACTTGGATACCAGAGCCCCTAGTGGTAGCGAGCCTACTCTAAATTTAAAATACAGTGCTCGGTCATATGGAAGAGTAATTAGGTCCAGATAAGGCTCAAACACTACAACATCTTTTACTGTTAAAAAAGCAGCAGTGGACTTGCAATGATCCGGGTTTATAACTAGCTGTTCCGCAACCCAGTTCCAGTACAGTCTCTTCAACACCTCTTTTGGTGGAGCCGATCTTGATAACCAACAGTCCCCCAATCCGATTTTCTCCAAAAGTTTTTTAGTGTCACTCAGCCATCTTATTTTTGCCCAATCGCCCAAGCTCATTATCTCCGCCAACCCATCAGCATATGATTTTAAATCTTCACCCCTCCAGATACGTGTCCATAGAAGGAGAGGGCGAAGTCGGGCTTGGTCTTTAATGTTTTTACAGCCTGTATCCATCAGTAGCGGTACTGTCGGAGTGCTTGAAGGGATGGCAATTATAGATTTTAAGAGCTTACTTTCTACTGTTGCCAAGGCGTCCAGGCAGCAATGCCCCCACAGTTCAGCCCCATACAAGGCTGATGTTACTACCTTAGCCTTGTAGATGTCAATTACTGGGGTAAGCGACCTCCTAGGTGATGCCCGGAATTCCCTCAGGAGGGCTCCTCCTACTCTCTTGTGGTTAAGGACCATCTTAACAATGTGAGGTGACCAGTTCATGCTATCCGTGATCCGAATTCCGAGGTAGTCAAATTCGGATACTTTCTCCAAGGCAACAGAATTAAGAATAGGCGGGTGGCCCAGTTTCTTTGGAGGATTTAGGACTAGGAACTTAGTTTTATCCACGTTGATTACTAGACCCTTTGCAGCACAGAAATCCTGGAAACGTGTTAACAGTTTCTGAAGGCCTTGCGGAGTCTTGGAGATCAAGAGCGTGTCATCCGCAAAAAGCAGGGTGGGGATCCGCACTCCTCCGAGACAGGGGGCGTCGGCTGGTTCTTGCTGGAGATGTTCCACCACTCCGTTCACATATAGTGAGAAAAGGGTGGGCGCCAAAACGCATCCCTGCCTCACACCCCTAGACACTGGTATTTTTTCTGTTAATTCTCCATTTCTACCCCAGCGGATCTGAGCAAAAGTATGGGCATGGAGG